>NC_073259.2:57137500-57762500 GCF_029289425.2 Pan paniscus | reverse complement strand
CTTCTGTCTAGCATTCTATGAAGAAATCCCGTTTCCAAAGAAGGCCTCAACCAGGTCTAAATATCCACTTGCAGACTTAACAAACAGAGTGTTTTCAAACTGCTCTATGAAAAGGAAGGTTAAACTCTGTGAGTTGAAGACACCCATTACAAAGTAGTTTCTGAGAATGATTCTGAGTAGTTTTGAAACGGGGTTCTTTCAATTTCTAAGATTGGCCTCAAATCGCAGGAAATCTCCACTTGCAATTTCCACAAAAAGAGTGTTTCAAAACTGATCTTTCTAAAGGAAGGTTTAACTCTGTGAGTTGAACACACACCACACAAAGAAGTTACTGAGAATTCTTCTTTCTTGCAGTATATGAAGAAATCCCGTTTCCAACGAAGGCCACAAACAGGTCTAAATATCCACTTGCAGACTTAAGAAACAGAGTGTTTCCAAACTGCTCTATGAAAAGAAAGGTTAAACTCTGTGAGTTGAACACATCCAGTACAAAGTAGTTTCTGAGAATGATTCTGTCTAGTTTTTAAACGAGGATATTGCCATTTCTAAGATTGGCCTCAAATCTCTTGAAATCTCCACTTGCAAATTCCACAAAAAGAGTGTTTCAAAACTGCTCTGTCTAAAGGAACGTTCAGCTCTGTGAGTTGAATACAAACAATGCAAAGAAGTTACTGAGAATTCTTCTGTCTAGCATTCTATGAAGAAATCCCGTTTCCAACGAAGTCCTCAACCAGGTCTAAATATCCAATTGCAGACTTAACAAACAGAGTGTTTTCAAACTGCTCTATGAATAGAAAGGTTAAACTCTGTGAGTTGAACACACCCATTACAAAGTAGTTTCTGAGAATGATTCTGTGTAGTTTTGAAATGGGGTTCTTTCAATTTCTAAGATTGGCCTCAAATCGCAGGAAATCTCCAATTGCAATTTCCACAAAAAGAGTGTTTCAAAACTGATCTTTCTAAAGGAAGGTTTAACCCTGTGAGTTGAACACACACCACACAAAGAAGTTACTGAGAATTCTTCTTTCTTGCAGTATATGAAGAAATCCCGTTTCCAACGAAGGCCACAAACAGGTCTAAATATCCACTTGCAGACTTAACAAACAGAGTGTTTCCAAACTGCTCTATGAAAAGAAAGGTTAAACTCTGTGAGTTGAACACCTCCAGTACAAAGTAGTTTCTGAGAATGATTCTGTCTAGTTTTTAAACGAGGATATTGCCATTTCTAAGATTGGCCTCAAATCTCTTGAAATCTCCACTTGCAAATTCCACAAAAAGAGTGTTTCAAAACTGCTCTGTCTAAAGGAACGTTCAGCTCTGTGAGTTGAATACAAACAACGCAAAGAAGTTACTGAGAATTCTTCTGTCTAGCATTCTATGAAGAAATCCCGTTTCCAACGAAGGCCTCAACCAGGTCTAAATATCCACTTGCAGACTTAACAAACAGAGTGTTTTCAAACTGCTCTATGAAAAGGAAGGTTAAACTCTGTGAGTTGAACACACCCATTACAAAGTAGTTTCTGAGAATGATTCTGTGTAGTTTTGAAACGGGGTTATTTCAATTTCTAAGATTGGCCTCAAATCGCAGGAAATCTCCACTTGCAATTTCCACAAAAAGAGTGTTTCAAAACTGATCTTTCTAAAGGAAGGTTTAACTCTGTGAGTTGAACACACACCACACAAAGAAGTTACTGAGAATTCTTCTTTCTTGCAGAATATGAAGAAATCCCGTTTCCAACGAAGGCCACAAAGAGGTCTAAATATCCACTTGCAGACTTAAGAAACAGAGTGTTTCCAAACTGCTCTATGAAAAGAAAAGTTAAACTCTGTGAGTTGAACACATCCAGTACAAAGTAGTTTCTGAGAATGATTCTGTCTAGTTTTTAAACGAGGATATTGCCATTTCTAAGATTGGCCTCAAATCTCTTGAAATCTCCACTTCCAAATTCCACAAAAAGAGTGTTTCAAAACTGCTCTGTCTAAAGGAACGTTCAGCTCTGTGAGTTGAATACAAACAATGCAAAGAAGTTACTGAGAATTCTTCTGTCTAGCATTTTATGAAGAAATCCCGTTTCCAAAGAAGGCCTCAACCAGGTCTAAATATCCACTTGCAGACTTAACAAACAGAGTGTTTTCAAACTGCTCTATGAAAAGGAAGGTTAAACTCTGTGAGTTGAAGGTACCGATTACAAAGTAGTTTCTGAGAATGATTCTGTGTAGTTTTGAAACGGGGTTCTTTCAATTTCTAAGATTGGCCTCAAATCGCAGGAAATCTCCCCTTGCAATTTCCACAAAAAGAGTGTTTCAAAACTGATCTTTCTAAAGGAAGGTTTAACTCTGTGAGTTGAACACACACCACACAAAGAAGTTACTGAGAATTCTTCTTTCTTGCAGTATATGAAGAAATCCCGTTTCCAACGAAGGCCACAAAGAGGTCTAAATATCCACTTGCAGACTTAAGAAACAGAGTGTTTCCAAACTGCTCTATGAAAAGAAAGGTTAAACTCTGTGAGTTGAACACATCCAGTACAAAGTAGTTTCTGAGAATGATTCTGTCTAGTTTTTAAACGAGGATATTGCCATTTCTAAGATTGGCCTCAAATCTCTTGAAATCTCCACTTGCAAATTCCACAAAAAGAGTGTTTCAAAACTGCTCTGTCTAAAGGAACGTTCAGCTCTGTGAGTTGAATACAAACAACGCAAAGAAGTTACTGAGAATTCTTCTGTCTAGCATTTTATGAAGAAATCCCGTTTCCAACGAAGGCCTCAACCAGGTCTAAATATCCACTTGCAGACTTAACAAATAGAGTGTTTTGAAACTGCTCTATGAAAAGGAAGGTTAAACTCTGTGAGTTGAAGACACCCATTACAAAGTAGTTTCTGAGAATGATTCTGAGTAGTTTTGAAACGGGGTTCTTTCAATTTCTAAGATTGGCCTCAAATCGCAGGAAATCTCCACTTGCAATTTCCACAAAAAGAGTGTTTCAAAACTGATCTTTCTAAAGGAAGGTTTAACTCTGTGAGTTGAACACACACCACACAAACAAGTTACTGAGAATTCTTCTTTCTTGCAGTATATGAAGAAATCCCGTTTCCAACGAAGGCCACAAACAGGTCTAAATATCCACTTGCAGACTTAACAAACAGAGTGTTTCCAAACTGCTCTATGAAAAGAAAGGTTAAACTCTGTGAGTTGAACACCTCCAGTACAAAGTAGTTTCTGAGAATGATTCTGTCTAGTTTTTAAACGAGGATATTGCCATTTCTAAGATTGGCCTCAAATCTCTTGAAATCTCCACTTGCAAATTCCACAAAAAGAGTGTTTCAAAACTGCTCTGTCTAAAGGAACATTCAGCTCTGTGAGTTGAATACAAACAACGCAAAGAAGTTACTGAGAATTCTTCTGTCTAGCATTCTATGAAGAAATCCCGTTTCCAACGAAGGCCTCAACCAGGTCTAAATATCCACTTGCAGACTTAACAAACAGAGTGTTTTCAAACTGCTCTATGAAAAGGAAGGTTAAACTCTGTGAGTTGAACACACCCATTACAATGTAGTTTCTGAGAATGATTCTGTGTAGTTTTGAAACGGGGTTATTTCAATTTCTAAGATTGGCCTCAAATCGCAGGAAATCTCCACTTGCAATTTCCACAAAAAGAGTGTTTCAAAACTGATCTTTCTAAAGGAAGGTTTAACTCTGTGAGTTGAACACACACCACACAAAGAAGTTACTGAGAATTCTTCTTTCTTGCAGAATATGAAGAAATCCCGTTTCCAACGAAGGCCACAAAGAGGTCTAAATATCCACTTGCAGACTTAAGAAACAGAGTGTTTCCAAACTGCTCTATGAAAAGAAAGGTTAAACTCTGTGAGTTGAACACATCCAGTACAAAGTAGTTTCTGAGAATGATTCTGTCTAGTTTTTAAACGAGGATATTGCCATTTCTAAGATTGGCCTCAAATCTCTTGAAATCTCCACTTGCAAATTCCACAAAAAGAGTGTTTCAAAACTGCTCTGTCTAAAGGAACGTTCAGCTCTGTGAGTTGAATACAAACAATGCAAAGAAGTTACTGAGAATTCTTCTGTCTAGCATTCTATGAAGAAATCCCGTTTCCAACGAAGGCCTCAACAAGGTCTAAATATCCACTTGCAGACTTAACAAACAGAGTGTTTTCAAACCGCTCTATGAAAAGAAAGGTTAAACTCTGTGAGTTGAACACACCCATTACAAAGTAGTTTCTGAGAATGATTCTGTGTAGTTTTGAAACGGGGTTCTTTCAATTTCTAAGATTGGCCTCAAATCGCAGGAAATCTCCACTTGCAATTTCCACAAAAAGAGTGTTTCAAAACTGATCTTTCTAAAGGAAGGTTTAACTCTGTGAGTTGAACACACACCACACAAAGAAGTTACTGAGAATTCTTCTTTCTTGCAGTATATGAAGAAATCCCGTTTCCAACGAAGGCCACAAAGAGGTCTAAATATCCACTTGCAGACTTAACAAACAGAGTGTTTCCAAACTGCTCTATAAAAAGAAAGGTTAAACTCTGTGAGTTGAACACATCCAGTACAAAGTAGTTTCTGAGAATGATTCTGTCTAGTTTTTAAACGAGGATATTGCCATTTCTAAGATTGGCCTCAAATCTCTTGAAATCTCCACTTGCAAATTCCACAAAAAGAGTGTTTCAAAACTGCTCTGTCTAAAGGAACGTTCAGCTCTGTGAGTTGAATACAAACAACGCAAAGAAGTTACTGAGAATTCTTCTGTCTAGCATTCTATGAAGAAATCCCTTTTCCAACGAAGGCCTCAACCAGGTCTAAATATCCAATTGCAGACTTAACAAACAGAGTGTTTTCAAACTGCTCTATGAAAAGGAAGGTTAAACTCTGTGAGTTGAACACACCCATTACAAAGTAGTTTCTGAGAATGATTCTGTGTAGTTTTGAAACGGGGTTATTTCAATTTCTAAGATTGGCCTCAAATCGCAGGAAATCTCCACTTGCAATTTCCACAAAAAGAGTGTTTCAAAACTGATCTTTCTAAAGGAAGGTTTAACTCTGTGAGTTGAACACACACCACACAAAGAAGTTACTGAGAATTCTTCTTTCTTGCAGTATATGAAGAAATCCCGTTTACAACGAAGGCCACAAAGAGGTCTAAATATCCACATGCAGACTTAAGAAACAGAGTGTTTCCAAACTGCTCTATGAAAAGAAAGGTTAAACTCTGTGAGTTGAACACATCCAGTACAAAGTAGTTTCTGAGAATGATTCTGTCTAGTTTTTAAACGAGGATATTGCCATTTCTAAGATTGGCCTCAAATCTCTTGAAATCTCCACTTGCAAATTCGACAAAAAGAGTGTTTCAAAACTGCTCTGTCTAAAGGAACGTTCAGCTCTGTGAGTTGAATACAAACAACGCAAAGAAGTTACTGAGAATTATTCTGTCTAGCATTCTATGAAGAAATCCCGTTTCCAACGAAGGCCTCAATCAGGTCTAAATATCCACTTGCAGACTTAACAAACAGAGTGTTTTCAAACTGCTCTATGAAAAGAAAGGTTAAACTCTGTGAGTTGAACACACCCATTACAAAGTAGTTTCTGAGAATGATTCTGTGTAGTTTTGAAACGGGGTTATTTCAATTTCTAAGATTGGCCTCAAATCGCAGGAAATCTCCACTTGCAATTTCCACAAAAAGAGTGTTTCAAAACTGATCTTTCTAAAGGAAGGTTTAACTCTGTGAGTTGAACACACACCACAAAAAGAAGTTGCTGAGAATTCTTCTTTCTTGCAGTATATGAAGAAATCCCGTTTCCAACGAAGGCCACAAACAGGTCAAAATATCCACTTGCAGACTTAACAAACAGAGTGTTTCCAAACTGCTCTATGAAAAGAAAGGTTAAACTCTGTGAGTTGAACACATCCAGTTCAAAGTAGTTTCTGAGAATGATTCTCTCTAGTTTTTAAACGAGGATATTGCCATTTCTAAGATTGGCCTCAAATCTCTTGAAATCTCCACTTGCAAATTCCACAAAAAGAGTGTTTCAAAACTGCTCTGTCTAAAGGAACGTTCAGCTCTGTGAGTTGAATACAAACAACGCAAAGATGTTACTGAGAATTCTTCTGTCTAGCATTCTATGAAGAAATCCCGTTTCCAACGAAGGCCTCAACCAGGTCTAAATATCCACTTGCAGACTTAACAAACAGAGTGTTTTCAAACTGCTCTATGAAAAGGAAGGTTAAACTCTGTGAGTTGAACACACCCATTACAAAGTAGTTTCTGAGAATGATTCTGTGTAGTTTTGAAACGGGGTTATTTCAATTTCTAAGATTGGCCTCAAATCGCAGGAAATCTCCACTTGCAATTTCCACAAAAAGAGTGTTTCAAAACTGATCTTTCTAAAGGAAGGTTTAACTCTGTGAGTTGAACACACACCACACAAAGAAGTTACTGAGAATTCTTCTTTCTTGCAGAATATGAAGAAATCCCGTTTCCAACGAAGGCCACAAAGAGGTCTAAATATCCACTTGCAGACTTAAGAAACAGAGTGTTTCCAAACTGCTCTATGAAAAGAAAGGTTAAACTCTGTGAGTTGAACACATCCAGTACAAAGTAGTTTCTGAGAATGATTCTGTCTAGTTTTTAAACGAGGATATTGCCATTTCTAAGATTGGCCTCAAATCTCTTGAAATCTCCACTTCCAAATTCCACAAAAAGAGTGTTTCAAAACTGCTCTGTCTAAAGGAACGTTCAGCTCTGTGAGTTGAATACAAACAATGCAAAGAAGTTACTGAGAATTCTTCTGTCTAGCATTTTATGAAGAAATCCCGTTTCCAAAGAAGGCCTCAACCAGGTCTAAATATCCACTTGCAGACTTAACAAACAGAGTGTTTTCAAACTGCTCTATGAAAAGGAAGGTTAAACTCTGTGAGTTGAAGGTACCGATTACAAAGTAGTTTCTGAGAATGATTCTGTGTAGTTTTGAAACGGGGTTCTTTCAATTTCTAAGATTGGCCTCAAATCGCAGGAAATCTCCCCTTGCAATTTCCACAAAAAGAGTGTTTCAAAACTGATCTTTCTAAAGGAAGGTTTAACTCTGTGAGTTGAACACACACCACACAAAGAAGTTACTGAGAATTCTTCTTTCTTGCAGTATATGAAGAAATCCCGTTTCCAACGAAGGCCACAAAGAGGTCTAAATATCCACTTGCAGACTTAAGAAACAGAGTGTTTCCAAACTGCTCTATGAAAAGAAAGGTTAAACTCTGTGAGTTGAACACATCCAGTACAAAGTAGTTTCTGAGAATGATTCTGTCTAGTTTTTAAACGAGGATATTGCCATTTCTAAGATTGGCCTCAAATCTCTTGAAATCTCCACTTGCAAATTCCACAAAAAGAGTGTTTCAAAACTGCTCTGTCTAAAGGAACGTTCAGCTCTGTGAGTTGAATACAAACAACGCAAAGAAGTTACTGAGAATTCTTCTGTCTAGCATTTTATGAAGAAATCCCGTTTCCAACGAAGGCCTCAACCAGGTCTAAATATCCACTTGCAGACTTAACAAATAGAGTGTTTTGAAACTGCTCTATGAAAAGGAAGGTTAAACTCTGTGAGTTGAAGACACCCATTACAAAGTAGTTTCTGAGAATGATTCTGAGTAGTTTTGAAACGGGGTTCTTTCAATTTCTAAGATTGGCCTCAAATCGCAGGAAATCTCCACTTGCAATTTCCACAAAAAGAGTGTTTCAAAACTGATCTTTCTAAAGGAAGGTTTAACTCTGTGAGTTGAACACACACCACACAAACAAGTTACTGAGAATTCTTCTTTCTTGCAGTATATGAAGAAATCCCGTTTCCAACGAAGGCCACAAACAGGTCTAAATATCCACTTGCAGACTTAACAAACAGAGTGTTTCCAAACTGCTCTATGAAAAGAAAGGTTAAACTCTGTGAGTTGAACACCTCCAGTACAAAGTAGTTTCTGAGAATGATTCTGTCTAGTTTTTAAACGAGGATATTGCCATTTCTAAGATTGGCCTCAAATCTCTTGAAATCTCCACTTGCAAATTCCACAAAAAGAGTGTTTCAAAACTGCTCTGTCTAAAGGAACATTCAGCTCTGTGAGTTGAATACAAACAACGCAAAGAAGTTACTGAGAATTCTTCTGTCTAGCATTCTATGAAGAAATCCCGTTTCCAACGAAGGCCTCAACCAGGTCTAAATATCCACTTGCAGACTTAACAAACAGAGTGTTTTCAAACTGCTCTATGAAAAGGAAGGTTAAACTCTGTGAGTTGAACACACCCATTACAAAGTAGTTTCTGAGAATGATTCTGTGTAGTTTTGAAACGGGGTTATTTCAATTTCTAAGATTGGCCTCAAATCGCAGGAAATCTCCACTTGCAATTTCCACAAAAAGAGTGTTTCAAAACTGATCTTTCTAAAGGAAGGTTTAACTCTGTGAGTTGAACACACACCACACAAAGAAGTTACTGAGAATTCTTCTTTCTTGCAGAATATGAAGAAATCCCGTTTCCAACGAAGGCCACAAAGAGGTCTAAATATCCACTTGCAGACTTAAGAAACAGAGTGTTTCCAAACTGCTCTATGAAAAGAAAGGTTAAACTCTGTGAGTTGAACACATCCAGTACAAAGTAGTTTCTGAGAATGATTCTGTCTAGTTTTTAAACGAGGATATTGCCATTTCTAAGATTGGCCTCAAATCTCTTGAAATCTCCACTTGCAAATTCCATAAAAAGAGTGTTTCAAAACTGCTCTGTCTAAAGGAACGTTCAGCTCTGTGAGTTGAATACAAACAATGCAAAGAAGTTACTGAGAATTCTTCTGTCTAGCATTCTATGAAGAAATCCCGTTTCCAACGAAGGCCTCAACCAGGTCTAAATATCCACTTGCAGACTTAACAAACAGAGTGTTTTCAAACCGCTCTATGAAAAGAAAGGTTAAACTCTGTGAGTTGAACACACCCATTACAAAGTAGTTTCTGAGAATGATTCTGTGTAGTTTTGAAACGGGGTTCTTTCAATTTCTAAGATTGGCCTCAAATCGCAGGAAATCTCCACTTGCAATTTCCACAAAAAGAGTGTTTCAAAACTGATCTTTCTAAAGGAAGGTTTAACTCTGTGAGTTGAACACACACCACACAAAGAAGTTACTGAGAATTCTTCTTTCTTGCAGTATATGAAGAAATCCCGTTTCCAACGAAGGCCACAAAGAGGTCTAAATATCCACTTGCAGACTTAACAAACAGAGTGTTTCCAAACTGCTCTATAAAAAGAAAGGTTAAACTCTGTGAGTTGAACACATCCAGTACAAAGTAGTTTCTGAGAATGATTCTGTCTAGTTTTTAAACGAGGATATTGCCATTTCTAAGATTGGCCTCAAATCTCTTGAAATCTCCACTTGCAAATTCCACAAAAAGAGTGTTTCAAAACTGCTCTGTCTAAAGGAACGTTCAGCTCTGTGAGTTGAATACAAACAACGCAAAGAAGTTACTGAGAATTCTTCTGTCTAGCATTCTATGAAGAAATCCCTTTTCCAACGAAGGCCTCAACCAGGTCTAAATATCCACTTGCAGACTTAACAAACAGAGTGTTTTCAAACTGCTCTATGAAAAGGAAGGTTAAACTCTGTGAGTTGAACACACCCATTACAAAGTAGTTTCTGAGAATGATTCTGTGTAGTTTTGAAACGGGGTTATTTCAATTTCTAAGATTGGCCTCAAATCGCAGGAAATCTCCACTTGCAATTTCCACAAAAAGAGTGTTTCAAAACTGATCTTTCTAAAGGAAGGTTTAACTCTGTGAGTTGAACACACACCACACAAAGAAGTTACTGAGAATTCTTCTTTCTTGCAGTATATGAAGAAATCCCGTTTACAACGAAGGCCACAAAGAGGTCTAAATATCCACATGCAGACTTAAGAAACAGAGTGTTTCCAAACTGCTCTATGAAAAGAAAGGTTAAACTCTGTGAGTTGAACACATCCAGTACAAAGTAGTTTCTGAGAATGATTCTGTCTAGTTTTTAAACGAGGATATTGCCATTTCTAAGATTGGCCTCAAATCTCTTGAAATCTCCACTTGCAAATTCGACAAAAAGAGTGTTTCAAAACTGCTCTGTCTAAAGGAACGTTCAGCTCTGTGAGTTGAATACAAACAACGCAAAGAAGTTACTGAGAATTATTCTGTCTAGCATTCTATGAAGAAATCCCGTTTCCAACGAAGGCCTCAATCAGGTCTAAATATCCACTTGCAGACTTAACAAACAGAGTGTTTTCAAACTGCTCTATGAAAAGAAAGGTTAAACTCTGTGAGTTGAACACACCCATTACAAAGTAGTTTCTGAGAATGATTCTGTGTAGTTTTGAAACGGGGTTATTTCAATTTCTAAGATTGGCCTCAAATCGCAGGAAATCTCCACTTGCAATTTCCACAAAAAGAGTGTTTCAAAACTGATCTTTCTAAAGGAAGGTTTAACTCTGTGAGTTGAACACACACCACAAAAAGAAGTTGCTGAGAATTCTTCTTTCTTGCAGTATATGAAGAAATCCCGTTTCCAACGAAGGCCACAAACAGGTCAAAATATCCACTTGCAGACTTAACAAACAGAGTGTTTCCAAACTGCTCTATGAAAAGAAAGGTTAAACTCTGTGAGTTGAACACATCCAGTTCAAAGTAGTTTCTGAGAATGATTCTCTCTAGTTTTTAAACGAGGATATTGCCATTTCTAAGATTGGCCTCAAATCTCTTGAAATCTCCACTTGCAAATTCCACAAAAAGAGTGTTTCAAAACTGCTCTGTCTAAAGGAACGTTCAGCTCTGTGAGTTGAATACAAACAACGCAAAGATGTTACTGAGAATTCTTCTGTCTAGCATTCTATGAAGAAATCCCGTTTCCAACGAAGGCCTCAACCAGGTCTAAATATCCACTTGCAGACTTAACAAACAGAGTGTTTTCAAACTGCTCTATGAAAAGGAAGGTTAAACTCTGTGAGTTGAACACACCCATTACAAAGTAGTTTCTGAGAATGATTCTGTGTAGTTTTGAAACGGGGTTATTTCAATTTCTAAGATTGGCCTCAAATCGCAGGAAATCTCCACTTGCAATTTCCACAAAAAGAGTGTTTCAAAACTGATCTTTCTAAAGGAAGGTTTAACTCTGTGAGTTGAACACTCACCACACAAAGAAGTTACTGAGAATTCTTCTTTCTTGCAGAATATGAAGAAATCCCGTTTCCAACGAAGGCCACAAAGAGGTCTAAATATCCACTTGCAGACTTAAGAAACAGAGTGTTTCCAAACTGCTCTATGAAAAGAAAGGTTAAACTCTGTGAGTTGAACACATCCAGTACAAAGTAGTTTCTGAGAATGATTCTGTCTAGTTTTTAAACGAGGATATTGCCATTTCTAAGATTGGCCTCAAATCTCTTGAAATCTCCACTTGCAAATTCCACAAAAAGAGTGTTTCAAAACTGCTCTGTCTAAAGGAACGTTCAGCTCTGTGAGTTGAATACAAACAATGCAAAGAAGTTACTGAGAATTCTTCTGTCTAGCATTCTATGAAGAAATCCCGTTTCCAACGAAGGCCTCAACCAGGTCTAAATATCCACTTGCAGACTTAACAAACAGAGTGTTTTCAAACTGCTCTATGAATAGAAAGGTTAAACTCTGTGAGTTGAACACACCCATTACAAAGTAGTTTCTGAGAATGATTCTGTGTAGTTTTGAAACGGGGTTATTTCAATTTCTAAGATTGGCCTCAAATCGCAGGAAATCTCCACTTGCAATTTCCACAAAAAGAGTGTTTCAAAACTGATCTTTCTAAAGGAAGGTTTAACTCTGTGAGTTGAACACACACCACAAAAAGAAGTTGCTGAGAATTCTTCTTTCTTACAGTATATGAAGAAATCCCGTTTCCAACGAAGGCCACAAACAGGTCAAAATATCCACTTGCAGACTTAACAAACAGAGTGTTTCCAAACTGCTCTATGAAAAGAAAGGTTAAACTCTGTGAGTTGAACACATCCAGTTCAAAGTAGTTTCTGAGAATGATTCTCTCTAGTTTTTAAACGAGGATATTGCCATTTCTAAGATTGGCCTCAAATCTCTTGAAATCTCCACTTGCAAATTCCACAAAAAGAGTGTTTCAAAACTGCTCTGTCTAAAGGAACGTTCAGCTCTGTGAGTTGAATACAAACAACGCAAAGATGTTACTGAGAATTCTTCTGTCTAGCATTCTATGAAGAAATCCCGTTTCCAACGAAGGCCTCAACCAGGTCTAAATATCCACTTGCAGACTTAACAAACAGAGTGTTTTCAAACTGCTCTATGAAAAGGAAGGTTAAACTCTGTGAGTTGAACACACCCATTACAAAGTAGTTTCTGAGAATGATTCTGTGTAGTTTTGAAACGGGGTTATTTCAATTTCTAAGATTGGCCTCAAATCGCAGGAAATCTCCACTTGCAATTTCCACAAAAAGAGTGTTTCAAAACTGATCTTTCTAAAGGAAGGTTTAACTCTGTGAGTTGAACACACACCACAAAAAGAAGTTGCTGAGAATTCTTCTTTCTTGCAGTATATGAAGAAATCCCGTTTCCAACGAAGGCCACAAACAGGTCAAAATATCCACTTGCAGACTTAACAAACAGAGTGTTTCCAAACTGCTCTATGAAAAGAAAGGTTAAACTCTGTGAGTTGAACACCTCCAGTACAAAGTAGTTTCTGAGAATGATTCTGTCTAGTTTTTAAACGAGGATATTGCCATTTCTAAGATTGGCCTCAAATCTCTTGAAATCTCCACTTGCAAATTCCACAAAAAGAGTGTTTCAAAACTGCTCTGTCTAAAGGAACGTTCAGCTCTGTGAGTTGAATACAAACAACGCAAAGAAGTTACTGAGAATTCTTCTGTCTAGCATTCTATGAAGAAATCCCGTTTCCAACGAAGGCCTCAACCAGGTCTAAATATCCACTTGCAGACTTAACAAACAGAGTGTTTTCAAACTGCTCTATGAAAAGGAAGGTTAAACTCTGTGAGTTGAACACACCCATTACAAAGTAGTTTCTGAGAATGATTCTGTGTAGTTTTGAAACGGGGTTATTTCAATTTCTAAGATTGGCCTCAAATCGCAGGAAATCTCCACTTGCAATTTCCACAAAAAGAGTGTTTCAAAACTGATCTTTCTAAAGGAAGGTTTAACTCTGTGAGTTGAACACACACCACACAAAGAAGTTACTGAGAATTCTTCTTTCTTGCAGTATATGAAGAAATCCCGTTTCCAACGAAGGCCACAAAGAGGTCTAAATATCCACTTGCAGACTTAAGAAACAGAGTGTTTCCAAACTGCTCTATGAAAAGAAAGGTTAAACTCTGTGAGTTGAACACATCCAGTACAAAGTAGTTTCTGAGAATGATTCTGTCTAGTTTTTAAACGAGGATATTGCCATTTCTAAGATTGGCCTCAAATCTCTTGAAATCTCCACTTGCAAATTCCACAAAAAGAGTGTTTCAAAACTGCTCTGTCTAAAGGAACGTTCAGCTCTGTGAGTTGAATACAAACAATGCAAAGAAGTTACTGAGAATTCTTCTGTCTAGCATTCTATGAAGAAATCCCGTTTCCAACGAAGGCCTCAACCAGGTCTAAATATCCACTTGCAGACTTAACAAACAGAGTGTTTTCAAACCGCTCTATGAAAAGAAAGGTTAAACTCTGTGAGTTGAACACACCCATTACAAAGTAGTTTCTGAGAATGATTCTGTGTAGTTTTGAAACGGGGTTATTTCAATTTCTAAGATTGGCCTCAAATCGCAGGAAATCTCCACTTGCAATTTCCACAAAAAGAGTGTTTCAAAACTGATCTTTCTAAAGGAAGGTTTAACTCTGTGAGTTGAACACACACCACAAAAAGAAGTTGCTGAGAATTCTTCTTTCTTGCAGTATATGAAGAAATACCGTTTCCAACGAAGGCCACAAACAGGTCTAAATATCCACTTGCAGACTTAAGAAACAGAGTGTTTCCAAACTGCTCTATGAAAAGAAAGGTTAAACTCTGTGAGTTGAACACATCCAGTACAAAGTAGTTTCTGAGAATGATTCTGTCTAGTTTTTAAACGAGGATATTGCCATTTCTAAGATTGGCCTCAAATCTCTTGAAATCTCCACTTGCAAATTCCACAAAAAGAGTGTTTCAAAACTGCTCTGTCTAAAGGAACGTTCAGCTCTGTGAGTTGAATACAAACAACGCAAAGAAGTTACTGAGAATTCTTCTGTCTAGCATTCTATGAAGAAATCCCGTTTCCAACGAAGGCCTCAACCAGGTCTAAATATCCACTTGCAGACTTAACAAACAGAGTGTTTTCAAACTGCTCTATGAAAAGGAAGGTTAAACTCTGTGAGTTGAACACACCCATTACAAAGTAGTTTCTGAGAATGATTCTGTGTAGTTTTGAAACGGGGTTATTTCAATTTCTAAGATTGGCCTCAAATCGCAGGAAATCTCCACTTGCAATTTCCACAAAAAGAGTGTTTCAAAACTGATCTTTCTAAAGGAAGGTTTAACTCTGTGAGTTGAACACACACCACAAAAAGAAGTTGCTGAGAATTCTTCTTTCTTGCAGTATATGAAGAAATCCCGTTTCCAACGAAGGCCACAAACAGGTCAAAATATCCACTTGCAGACTTAACAAACAGAGTGTTTCCAAACTGCTCTATGAAAAGAAAGGTTAAACTCTGTGAGTTGAACACCTCCAGTACAAAGTAGTTTCTGAGAATGATTCTGTCTAGTTTTTAAACGAGGATATTGCCATTTCTAAGATTGGCCTCAAATCTCTTGAAATCTCCACTTGCAAATTCCACAAAAAGAGTGTTTCAAAACTGCTCTGTCTAAAGGAACGTTCAGCTCT
Organism: Pan paniscus; assembly: GCF_029289425.2. NCBI lineage: Eukaryota > Metazoa > Chordata > Mammalia > Primates > Hominidae > Pan > Pan paniscus. Next base: position 57,747,581 of record NC_073259.2, on the reverse strand, counting down.
GTGAGTTGAATACAAACAACGCAAAGAAGTTACTGAGAATTCTTCTGTCTAGCATTCTATGAAGAAATCCCGTTTCCAACGAAGGCCTCAACCAGGTCTAAATATCCACTTGCAGACTTAACAAACAGAGTGTTTTCAAACTGCTCTATGAAAAGGAAGGTTAAACTCTGTGAGTTGAACACACCCATTACAAAGTAGTTTCTGAGAATGATTCTGTGTAGTTTTGAAACGGGGTTATTTCAATTTCTAAGATTGGCCTCAAATCGCAGGAAATCTCCACTTGCAATTTCCACAAAAAGAGTGTTTCAAAACTGATCTTTCTAAAGGAAGGTTTAACTCTGTGAGTTGAACACACACCACACAAAGAAGTTACTGAGAATTCTTCTTTCTTGCAGTATATGAAGAAATCCCGTTTCCAACGAAGGCCACAAAGAGGTCTAAATATCCACTTGCAGACTTAAGAAACAGAGTGTTTCCAAACTGCTCTATGAAAAGAAAGGTTAAACTCTGTGAGTTGAACACATCCAGTACAAAGTAGTTTCTGAGAATGATTCTGTCTAGTTTTTAAACGAGGATATTGCCATTTCTAAGATTGGCCTCAAATCTCTTGAAATCTCCACTTGCAAATTCCACAAAAAGAGTGTTTCAAAACTGCTCTGTCTAAAGGAACGTTCAGCTCTGTGAGTTGAATACAAACAATGCAAAGAAGTTACTGAGAATTCTTCTGTCTAGCATTCTATGAAGAAATCCCGTTTCCAACGAAGGCCTCAACCAGGTCTAAATATCCACTTGCAGACTTAACAAACAGAGTGTTTTCAAACCGCTCTATGAAAAGAAAGGTTAAACTCTGTGAGTTGAACACACCCATTACAAAGTAGTTTCTGAGAATGATTCTGTGTAGTTTTGAAACGGGGTTATTTCAATTTCTAAGATTGGCCTCAAATCGCAGGAAATCTCCACTTGCAATTTCCACAAAAAGAGTGTTTCAAAACTGATCTTTCTAAAGGAAGGTTTAACTCTGTGAGTTGAACACACACCACAAAAAGAAGTTGCTGAGAATTCTTCTTTCTTGCAGTATATGAAGAAATACCGTTTCCAACGAAGGCCACAAACAGGTCTAAATATCCACTTGCAGACTTAAGAAACAGAGTGTTTCCAAACTGCTCTATGAAAAGAAAGGTTAAACTCTGTGAGTTGAACACATCCAGTACAAAGTAGTTTCTGAGAATGATTCTGTCTAGTTTTTAAACGAGGATATTGCCATTTCTAAGATTGGCCTCAAATCTCTTGAAATCTCCACTTGCAAATTCCACAAAAAGAGTGTTTCAAAACTGCTCTGTCTAAAGGAACGTTCAGCTCTGTGAGTTGAATACAAACAACGCAAAGAAGTTACTGAGAATTCTTCTGTCTAGCATTCTATGAAGAAATCCCGTTTCCAACGAAGGCCTCAATCAGGTCTAAATATCCACTTGCAGACTTAACAAACAGAGTGTTTTCAAACTGCTCTATGAAAAGAAAGGTTAAACTCTGTGAGTTGAACACACCCATTACAAAGTAGTTTCTGAGAATGATTCTGTGTAGTTTTGAAACGGGGTTATTTCAATTTCTAAGATTGGCCTCAAATCGCAGGAAATCTCCACTTGCAATTTCCACAAAAAGAGTGTTTCAAAACTGATCTTTCTAAAGGAAGGTTTAACTCTGTGAGTTGAACACACACCACAAAAAGAAGTTGCTGAGAATTCTTCTTTCTTACAGTATATGAAGAAATCCCGTTTCCAACGAAGGCCACAAACAGGTCAAAATATCCACTTGCAGACTTAACAAACAGAGTGTTTCCAAACTGCTCTATGAAAAGAAGGTTAAACTCTGTGAGTTGAACACATCCAGTTCAAAGTAGTTTCTGAGAATGATTCTGTCTAGTTTTTAAACGAGGATATTGCCATTTCTAAGATTGGCCTCAAATCTCTTGAAATCTCCACTTGCAAATTCCACAAAAAGAGTGTTTCAAAACTGCTCTGTCTAAAGGAACGTTCAGCTCTGTGAGTTGAATACAAACAACGCAAAGAAGTTACTGAGAATTCTTCTGTCTAGCATTCTATGAAGAAATCCCGTTTCCAACGAAGGCCTCAACCAGGTCTAAATATCCACTTGCAGACTTAACAAACAGAGTGTTTTCAAACTGCTCTATGAAAAGGAAGGTTAAACTCTGTGAGTTGAACACACCCATTACAAAGTAGTTTCTGAGAATGATTCTGTGTAGTTTTGAAACGGGGTTATTTCAATTTCTAAGATTGGCCTCAAATCGCAGGAAATCTCCAATTGCAATTTCCACAAAAAGAGTGTTTCAAAACTGATCTTTCTAAAGGAAGGTTTAACCCTGTGAGTTGAACACACACCACACAAAGAAGTTACTGAGAATTCTTCTTTCTTGCAGTATATGAAGAAATCCCGTTTCCAACGAAGGCCACAAACAGGTCTAAATATCCACTTGCAGACTTAACAAACAGAGTGTTTCCAAACTGCTCTATGAAAAGAAAGGTTAAACTCTGTGAGTTGAACACATCCAGTACAAAGTAGTTTCTGAGAATGATTCTGTCTAGTTTTTAAACGAGGATATTGCCATTTCTAAGATTGGCCTCAAATCTCTTGAAATCTCCACTTGCAAATTCCACAAAAAGAGTGTTTCAAAACTGCTCTGTCTAAAGGAACGTTCAGCTCTGTGAGTTGAATACAAACAATGCAAAGAAGTTACTGAGAATTCTTCTGTCTAGCATTTTATGAAGAAATCCCGTTTCCAATGAAGGCCTCAACGAGGTCTAAATATCCACTTGCAGACTTAACAAACAGAGTGTTTTCAAACTGCTCTATGAAAAGGAAGGTTAAACTCTGTGAGTTGAAGATACCGATTACAAAGTAGTTTCTGAGAATGATTCTGTGTAGTTTTGAAACGGGGTTCTTTCAATTTCTAAGATTGGCCTCAAATCGCAGGAAATCTCCCCTTGCAATTTCCACAAAAAGAGTGTTTCAAAACTGATCTTTCTAAAGGAAGGTTTAACTCTGTGAGTTGAACACACACCACACAAAGAAGTTACTGAGAATTCTTCTTTCTTGCAGTATATGAAGAAATCCCGTTTCCAACGAAGGCCACAAAGAGGTCTAAATATCCACTTGCAGACTTAAGAAACAGAGTGTTTCCAAACTGCTCTATGAAAAGAAAGGTTAAACTCTGTGAGTTGAACACATCCAGTACAAAGTAGTTTCTGAGAATGATTCTGTCTAGTTTTTAAACGAGGATATTGCCATTTCTAAGATTGGCCTCAAATCTCTTGAAATCTCCACTTGCAAATTCCACAAAAAGAGTGTTTCAAAACTGCTCTGTCTAAAGGAACGTTCAGCTCTGTGAGTTGAATACAAACAACGCAAAGAAGTTACTGAGAATTCTTCTGTCTAGCATTCTATGAAGAAATCCCGTTTCCAACGAAGGCCTCAACCAGGTCTAAATATCCACTTGCAGACTTAACAAACAGAGTGTTTTCAGACTGCTCTATGAAAAGGAAGGTTAAACTCTGTGAGTTGAACACACCCATTACAAAGTAGTTTCTGAGAATGATTCTGTGTAGTTTTGAAACGGGGTTCTTTCAATTTCTAAGATTGGCCTCAAATCGCAGGAAATCTCCACTTGCAATTTCCACAAAAAGAGTGTTTCAAAACTGATCTTTCTAAAGGAAGGTTTAACTCTGTGAGTTGAACACACACCACACAAACAAGTTACTGAGAATTCTTCTTTCTTGCAGTATATGAAGAAATCCCGTTTCCAACGAAGGCCACAAACAGGTCTAAATATCCACTTGCAGACTTAACAAACAGAGTGTTTCCAAACTGCTCTATGAAAAGAAAGGTTAAACTCTGTGAGTTGAACACCTCCAGTACAAAGTAGTTTCTGAGAATGATTCTGTCTAGTTTTTAAACGAGGATATTGCCATTTCTAAGATTGGCCTCAAATCTCTTGAAATCTCCACTTGCAAATTCCACAAAAAGAGTGTTTCAAAACTGCTCTGTCTAAAGGAACGTTCAGCTCTGTGAGTTGAATACAAACAACGCAAAGAAGTTACTGAGAATTCTTCTGTCTAGCATTCTATGAAGAAATCCCGTTTCCAACGAAGGCCTCAACCAGGTCTAAATATCCACTTGCAGACTTAACAAACAGAGTGTTTTCAAACTGCTCTATGAAAAGGAAGGTTAAACTCTGTGAGTTGAACACACCCATTACAAAGTAGTTTCTGAGAATGATTCTGTGTAGTTTTGAAACGGGGTTATTTCAATTTCTAAGATTGGCCTCAAATCGCAGGAAATCTCCACTTGCAATTTCCACAAAAAGAGTGTTTCAAAACTGATCTTTCTAAAGGAAGGTTTAACTCTGTGAGTTGAACACACACCACACAAAGAAGTTACTGAGAATTCTTCTTTCTTGCAGAATATGAAGAAATCCCGTTTCCAACGAAGGCCACAAAGAGGTCTAAATATCCACTTGCAGACTTAAGAAACAGAGTGTTTCCAAACTGCTCTATGAAAAGAAAGGTTAAACTCTGTGAGTTGAACACATCCAGTACAAAGTAGTTTCTGAGAATGATTCTGTCTAGTTTTTAAACGAGGATATTGCCATTTCTAAGATTGGCCTCAAATCTCTTGAAATCTCCACTTGCAAATTCCACAAAAAGAGTGTTTCAAAACTGCTCTGTCTAAAGGAACGTTCAGCTCTGTGAGTTGAATACAAACAATGCAAAGAAGTTACTGAGAATTCTTCTGTCTAGCATTTTATGAAGAAATCCCGTTTCCAAAGAAGGCCTCAACCAGGTCTAAATATCCACTTGCAGACTTAACAAACAGAGTGTTTTCAAACTGCTCTATGAAAAGGAAGGTTAAACTCTGTGAGTTGAAGGTACCGATTACAAAGTAGTTTCTGAGAATGATTCTGTGTAGTTTTGAAACGGGGTTCTTTCAATTTCTAAGATTGGCCTCAAATCGCAGGAAATCTCCCCTTGCAATTTCCACAAAAAGAGTGTTTCAAAACTGATCTTTCTAAAGGAAGGTTTAACTCTGTGAGTTGAACACACACCACACAAAGAAGTTACTGAGAATTCTTCTTTCTTGCAGTATATGAAGAAATCCCGTTTCCAACGAAGGCCACAAAGAGGTCTAAATATCCACTTGCAGACTTAAGAAACAGAGTGTTTCCAAACTGCTCTATGAAAAGAAAGGTTAAACTCTGTGAGTTGAACACATCCAGTACAAAGTAGTTTCTGAGAATGATTCTGTCTAGTTTTTAAACGAGGATATTGCCATTTCTAAGATTGGCCTCAAATCTCTTGAAATCTCCACTTGCAAATTCCACAAAAAGAGTGTTTCAGAACTGCTCTGTCTAAAGGAACGTTCAGCTCTGTGAGTTGAATACAAACAACGCAAAGAAGTTACTGAGAATTCTTCTGTCTAGCATTTTATGAAGAAATCCCGTTTCCAACGAAGGCCTCAACCAGGTCTAAATATCCACTTGCAGACTTAACAAATAGAGTGTTTTGAAACTGCTCTATGAAAAGGAAGGTTAAACTCTGTGAGTTGAAGACACTCATTACAAAGTAGTTTCTGAGAATGATTCTGAGTAGTTTTGAAACGGGGTTCTTTCAATTTCTAAGATTGGCCTCAAATCGCAGGAAATCTCCACTTGCAATTTCCACAAAAAGAGTGTTTCAAAACTGATCTTTCTAAAGGAAGGTTTAACTCTGTGAGTTGAACACACACCACACAAACAAGTTACTGAGAATTCTTCTTTCTTGCAGTATATGAAGAAATCCCGTTTCCAACGAAGGCCACAAACAGGTCTAAATATCCACTTGCAGACTTAACAAACAGAGTGTTTCCAAACTGCTCTATGAAAAGAAAGGTTAAACTCTGTGAGTTGAACACCTCCAGTACAAAGTAGTTTCTGAGAATGATTCTGTCTAGTTTTTAAACGAGGATATTGCCATTTCTAAGATTGGCCTCAAATCTCTTGAAATCTCCACTTGCAAATTCCACAAAAAGAGTGTTTCAAAACTGCTCTGTCTAAAGGAACATTCAGCTCTGTGAGTTGAATACAAACAACGCAAAGAAGTTACTGAGAATTCTTCTGTCTAGCATTCTATGAAGAAATCCCGTTTCCAACGAAGGCCTCAACCATGTCTAAATATCCACTTGCAGACTTAACAAACAGAGTGTTTTCAAACTGCTCTATGAAAAGGAAGGTTAAACTCTGTGAGTTGAACACACCCATTACAAAGTAGTTTCTGAGAATGATTCTGTGTAGTTTTGAAACGGGGTTATTTCAATTTCTAAGATTGGCCTCAAATCGCAGGAAATCTCCACTTGCAATTTCCACAAAAAGAGTGTTTCAAAACTGATCTTTCTAAAGGAAGGTTTAACTCTGTGAGTTGAACACACACCACACAAAGAAGTTACTGAGAATTCTTCTTTCTTGCAGAATATGAAGAAATCCCGTTTCCAACGAAGGCCACAAAGAGGTCTAAATATCCACTTGCAGACTTAAGAAACAGAGTGTTTCCAAACTGCTCTATGAAAAGAAAGGTTAAACTCTGTGAGTTGAACACATCCAGTACAAAGTAGTTTCTGAGAATGATTCTGTCTAGTTTTTAAACGAGGATATTGCCATTTCTAAGATTGGCCTCAAATCTCTTGAAATCTCCACTTGCAAATTCCACAAAAAGAGTGTTTCAAAACTGCTCTGTCTAAAGGAACGTTCAGCTCTGTGAGTTGAATACAAACAACGCAAAGAAGTTACTGAGAATTCTTCTGTCTAGCATTCTATGAAGAAATCCCTTTTCCAACGAAGGCCTCAACCAGGTCTAAATATCCACTTGCAGACTTAACAAACAGAGTGTTTTCAAACTGCTCTATGAAAAGGAAGGTTAAACTCTGTGAGTTGAACACACCCATTACAAAGTAGTTTCTGAGAATGATTCTGTGTAGTTTTGAAACGGGGTTATTTCAATTTCTAAGATTGGCCTCAAATCGCAGGAAATCTCCACTTGCAATTTCCACAAAAAGAGTGTTTCAAAACTGATCTTTCTAAAGGAAGGTTTAACTCTGTGAGTTGAACACACACCACACAAAGAAGTTACTGAGAATTCTTCTTTCTTGCAGTATATGAAGAAATCCCGTTTACAACGAAGGCCACAAAGAGGTCTAAATATCCACATGCAGACTTAAGAAACAGAGTGTTTCCAAACTGCTCTATGAAAAGAAAGGTTAAACTCTGTGAGTTGAACACATCCAGTACAAAGTAGTTTCTGAGAATGATTCTGTCTAGTTTTTAAACGAGGATATTGCCATTTCTAAGATTGGCCTCAAATCTCTTGAAATCTCCACTTGCAAATTCCACAAAAAGAGTGTTTCAAAACTGCTCTGTCTAAAGGAACGTTCAGCTCTGTGAGTTGAATACAAACAACGCAAAGAAGTTACTGAGAATTATTCTGTCTAGCATTCTATGAAGAAATCCCGTTTCCAACGAAGGCCTCAATCAGGTCTAAATATCCACTTGCAGACTTAACAAACAGAGTGTTTTCAAACTGCTCTATGAAAAGAAAGGTTAAACTCTGTGAGTTGAACACACCCATTACAAAGTAGTTTCTGAGAATGATTCTGTGTAGTTTTGAAACGGGGTTATTTCAATTTCTAAGATTGGCCTCAAATCGCAGGAAATCTCCACTTGCAATTTCCACAAAAAGAGTGTTTCAAAACTGATCTTTCTAAAGGAAGGTTTAACTCTGTGAGTTGAACACACACCACAAAAAGAAGTTGCTGAGAATTCTTCTTTCTTGCAGTATATGAAGAAATCCCGTTTCCAACGAAGGCCACAAACAGGTCAAAATATCCACTTGCAGACTTAACAAACAGAGTGTTTCCAAACTGCTCTATGAAAAGAAAGGTTAAACTCTGTGAGTTGAACACATCCAGTTCAAAGTAGTTTCTGAGAATGATTCTCTCTAGTTTTTAAACGAGGATATTGCCATTTCTAAGATTGGCCTCAAATCTCTTGAAATCTCCACTTGCAAATTCCACAAAAAGAGTGTTTCAAAACTGCTCTGTCTAAAGGAACGTTCAGCTCTGTGAGTTGAATACAAACAACGCAAAGATGTTACTGAGAATTCTTCTGTCTACCATTCTATGAAGAAATCCCGTTTCCAACGAAGGCCTCAACCAGGTCTAAATATCCACTTGCAGACTTAACAAACAGAGTGTTTTCAAACTCCTCTATGAAAAGGAAGGTTAAACTCTGTGAGTTGAACACACCCATTACAAAGTAGTTTCTGAGAATGATTCTGTGTAGTTTTGAAACGGGGTTATTTCAATTTCTAAGATTGGCCTCAAATCGCAGGAAATCTCCACTTGCAATTTCCACAAAAAGAGTGTTTCAAAACTGATCTTTCTAAAGGAAGGTTTAACTCTGTGAGTTGAACACACACCACACAAAGAAGTTACTGAGAATTCTTCTTTCTTGCAGAATATGAAGAAATCCCGTTTCCAACGAAGGCCACAAAGAGGTCTAAATATCCACTTGCAGACTTAAGAAACAGAGTGTTTCCAAACTGCTCTATGAAAAGAAAGGTTAAACTCTGTGAGTTGAACACATCCAGTACAAAGTAGTTTCTGAGAATGATTCTGTCTAGTTTTTAAACGAGGATATTGCCATTTCTAAGATTGGCCTCAAATCTCTTGAAATCTCCACTTGCAAATTCCACAAAAAGAGTGTTTCAAAACTGCTCTGTCTAAAGGAACGTTCAGCTCTGTGAGTTGAATACAAACAATGCAAAGAAGTTACTGAGAATTCTTCTGTCTAGCATTCTATGAAGAAATCCCGTTTCCAACGAAGGCCTCAACCAGGTCTAAATATCCACTTGCAGACTTAACAAACAGAGTGTTTTCAAACTGCTCTATGAATAGAAAGGTTAAACTCTGTGAGTTGAACACACCCATTACAAAGTAGTTTCTGAGAATGATTCTGTGTAGTTTTGAAACGGGGTTATTTCAATTTCTAAGATTGGCCTCAAATCGCAGGAAATCTCCACTTGCAATTTCCACAAAAAGAGTGTTTCAAAACTGATCTTTCTAAAGGAAGGTTTAACTCTGTGAGTTGAACACACACCACAAAAAGAAGTTGCTGAGAATTCTTCTTTCTTACAGTATATGAAGAAATCCCGTTTCCAACGAAGGCCACAAACAGGTCAAAATATCCACTTGCAGACTTAACAAACAGAGTGTTTCCAAACTGCTCTATGAAAAGAAAGGTTAAACTCTGTGAGTTGAACACATCCAGTTCAAAGTAGTTTCTGAGAATGATTCTCTCTAGTTTTTAAACGAGGATATTGCCATTTCTAAGATTGGCCTCAAATCTCTTGAAATCTCCACTTGCAAATTCCACAAAAAGAGTGTTTCAAAACTGCTCTGTCTAAAGGAACGTTCAGCTCTGTGAGTTGAATACAAACAACGCAAAGATGTTACTGAGAATTCTTCTGTCTAGCATTCTATGAAGAAATCCCGTTTCCAACGAAGGCCTCAACCAGGTCTAAATATCCACTTGCAGACTTAACAAACAGAGTGTTTTCAAACTGCTCTATGAAAAGGAAGGTTAAACTCTGTGAGTTGAACACACCCATTACAAAGTAGTTTCTGAGAATGATTCTGTGTAGTTTTGAAACGGGGTTATTTCAATTTCTAAGATTGGCCTCAAATCGCAGGAAATCTCCACTTGCAATTTCCACAAAAAGAGTGTTTCAAAACTGATCTTTCTAAAGGAAGGTTTAACTCTGTGAGTTGAACACACACCACAAAAAGAAGTTGCTGAGAATTCTTCTTTCTTGCAGTATATGAAGAAATCCCGTTTCCAACGAAGGCCACAAACAGGTCAAAATATCCACTTGCAGACTTAACAAACAGAGTGTTTCCAAACTGCTCTATGAAAAGAAAGGTTAAACTCTGTGAGTTGAACACATCCAGTTCAAAGTAGTTTCTGAGAATGATTCTCTCTAGTTTTTAAACGAGGATATTGCCATTTCTAAGATTGGCCTCAAATCTCTTGAAATCTCCACTTGCAAATTCCACAAAAAGAGTGTTTCAAAACTGCTCTGTCTAAAGGAACGTTCAGCTCTGTGAGTTGAATACAAACAACGCAAAGATGTTACTGAGAATTCTTCTGTCTAGCATTCTATGAAGAAATCCCGTTTCCAACGAAGGCCTCAACCAGGTCTAAATATCCACTTGCAGACTTAACAAACAGAGTGTTTTCAAACTGCTCTATGAAAAGGAAGGTTAAACTCTGTGAGTTGAACACACCCATTACAAAGTAGTTTCTGAGAATGATTCTGTGTAGTTTTGAAACGGGGTTATTTCAATTTCTAAGATTGGCCTCAAATCGCAGGAAATCTCCACTTGCAATTTCCACAAAAAGAGTGTTTCAAAACTGATCTTTCTAAAGGAAGGTTTAACTCTGTGAGTTGAACACACACCACACAAAGAAGTTACTGAGAATTCTTCTTTCTTGCAGAATATGAAGAAATCCCGTTTCCAACGAAGGCCACAAAGAGGTCTAAATATCCACTTGCAGACTTAAGAAACAGAGTGTTTCCAAACTGCTCTATGAAAAGAAAGGTTAAACTCTGTGAGTTGAACACATCCAGTACAAAGTAGTTTCTGAGAATGATTCTGTCTAGTTTTTAAACGAGGATATTGCCATTTCTAAGATTGGCCTCAAATCTCTTGAAATCTCCACTTGCAAATTCCACAAAAAGAGTGTTTCAAAACTGCTCTGTCTAAAGGAACGTTCAGCTCTGTGAGTTGAATACAAACAATGCAAAGAAGTTACTGAGAATTCTTCTGTCTAGCATTCTATGAAGAAATCCCGTTTCCAACGAAGGCCTCAACCAGGTCTAAATATCCACTTGCAGACTTAACAAACAGAGTGTTTTCAAACTGCTCTATGAATAGAAAGGTTAAACTCTGTGAGTTGAACACACCCATTACAAAGTAGTTTCTGAGAATGATTCTGTGTAGTTTTGAAATGGGGTTCTTTCAATTTCTAAGATTGGCCTCAAATCGCAGGAAATCTCCACTTGCAATTTCCACAAAAAGAGTGTTTCAAAACTGATCTTTCTAAAGGAAGGTTTAACTCTGTGAGTTGAACACACACCACACAAAGAAGTTACTGAGAATTCTTCTTTCTTGCAGAATATGAAGAAATCCCGTTTCCAACGAAGGCCACAAAGAGGTCTAAATATCCACTTGCAGACTTAAGAAACAGAGTGTTTCCAAACTGCTCTATGAAAAGAAAGGTTAAACTCTGTGAGTTGAACACATCCAGTACAAAGTAGTTTCTGAGAATGATTCTGTCTAGTTTTTAAACGAGGATATTGCCATTTCTAAGATTGGCCTCAAATCTCTTGAAATCTCCACTTGCAAATTCCACAAAAAGAGTGTTTCAAAACTGCTCTGTCTAAAGGAACGTTCAGCTCTGTGAGTTGAATACAAACAATGCAAAGAAGTTACTGAGAATTCTTCTGTCTAGCATTCTATGAAGAAATCCCGTTTCCAACGAAGGCCTCAACCAGGTCTAAATATCCACTTGCAGACTTAACAAACAGAGTGTTTTCAAACTGCTCTATGAATAGAAAGGTTAAACTCTGTGAGTTGAACACACCCATTACAAAGTAGTTTCTGAGAATGATTCTGTGTAGTTTTGAAATGGGGTTCTTTCAATTTCTAAGATTGGCCTCAAATCGCAGGAAATCTCCACTTGCAATTTCCACAAAAAGAGTGTTTCAAAACTGATCTTTCTAAAGGAAGGTTTAACTCTGTGAGTTGAACACACACCACACAAAGAAGTTACTGAGAATTCTTCTTTCTTGCAGTATATTAAGAAATCCCGTTTCCAACGAAGGCCACAAACAGGTCTAAATATCCACTTGCAGACTTAACAAACAGAGTGTTTCCAAACTGCTCTATGAAAAGAAAGGTTAAACTCTGTGAGTTGAACACATCCAGTACAAAGTAGTTTCTGAGAATGATTCTGTCTAGTTTTTAAACGAGGATATTGCCATTTCTAAGATTGGCCTCAAATCTCTTGAAATCTCCACTTGCAAATTCCACAAAAAGAGTGTTTCAAAACTGCTCTGTCTAAAGGAACGTTCAGCTCTGTGAGTTGAATACAAACAATGCAAAGAAGTTACTGAGAATTCTTCTGTCTAGCATTTTATGAAGAAATCCCGTTTCCAAAGAAGGCCTCAACCAGGTCTAAATATCCACTTGCAGACTTAACAAACAGAGTGTTTTCAAACTGCTCTATGAAAAGGAAGGTTAAACTCTGTGAGTTGAAGATACCGATTACAAAGTAGTTTCTGAGAATGATTCTGTGTAGTTTTGAAACGGGGTTCTTTCAATTTCTAAGATTGGCCTCAAATCGCAGGAAATCTCCCCTTGCAATTTCCACAAAAAGAGTGTTTCAAAACTGATCTTTCTAAAGGAAGGTTTAACTCTGTGAGTTGAACACACACCACAAAAAGAAGTTGCTGAGAATTCTTCTTTCTTGCAGTATATGAAGAAATCCCGTTTCCAACGAAGGCCACAAAGAGGTCTAAATATCCACTTGCAGACTTAAGAAACAGAGTGTTTCCAAACTGCTCTATGAAAAGAAAGGTTAAACTCTGTGAGTTGAACACATCCAGTTCAAAGTAGTTTCTGAGAATGATTCTGTCTAGTTTTTAAACGAGGATATTGCCATTTCTAAGATTGGCCTCAAATCTCTTGAAATCTCCACTTGCAAATTCCACAAAAAGAGTGTTTCAAAACTGCTCTGTCTAAAGGAACGTTCAGCTCTGTGAGTTGAATACAAACAACGCAAAGAAGTTACTGAGAATTCTTCTGTCTAGCATGTTATGAAGAAATCCCGTTTCCAACGAAGGCCTCAACCAGGTCTAAATATCCACTTGCAGACTTAACAAATAGAGTGTTTTCAAACTGCTCTATGAAAAGGAAGGTTAAACTCTGTGAGTTGAAGACACCCATTACAAAGTAGTTTCTGAGAATGATTCTGAGTAGTTTTGAAACGGGGTTCTTTCAATTTCTAAGATTGGCCTCAAATCGCAGGAAATCTCCACTTGCAATTTCCACAAAAAGAGTGTTTCAAAACTGATCTTTCTAAAGGAAGGTTTAACTCTGTGAGTTGAACACACACCACACAAAGAAGTTACTGAGAATTCTTCTTTCTTGCAGTATATGAAGAAATCCCGTTTCCAACGAAGGCCACAAACAGGTCTAAATATCCACTTGCAGACTTAAGAAACAGAGTGTTTCCAAACTGCTCTATGAAAAGAAAGGTTAAACTCTGTGAGTTGAACACATCCAGTACAAAGTAGTTTCTGAGAATGATTCTGTCTAGTTTTTAAACGAGGATATTGCCATTTCTAAGATTGGCCTCAAATCTCTTGAAATCTCCACTTGCAAATTCCACAAAAAGAGTGTTTCAAAACTGCTCTGTCTAAAGGAACGTTCAGCTCTGTGAGTTGAATACAAACAACGCAAAGAAGTTACTGAGAATTCTTCTGTCTAGCATTCTATGAAGAAATCCCGTTTCCAACGAAGGCCTCAATCAGGTCTAAATATCCACTTGCAGACTTAACAAACAGAGTGTTTTCAAACTGCTCTATGAAAAGAAAGGTTAAACTCTGTGAGTTGAACACACCCATTACAAAGTAGTTTCTGAGAATGATTCTGTGTAGTTTTGAAACGGGGTTATTTCAATTTCTAAGATTGGCCTCAAATCGCAGGAAATCTCCACTTGCAATTTCCACAAAAAGAGTGTTTCAAAACTGATCTTTCTAAAGGAAGGTTTAACTCTGTGAGTTGAACACACACCACAAAAAGAAGTTGCTGAGAATTCTTCTTTCTTACAGTATATGAAGAAATCCCGTTTCCAACGAAGGCCACAAACAGGTCAAAATATCCACTTGCAGACTTAACAAACAGAGTGTTTCCAAACTGCTCTATGAAAAGAAAGGTTAAACTCTGTGAGTTGAACACATCCAGTTCAAAGTAGTTTCTGAGAATGATTCTCTCTAGTTTTTAAACGAGGATATTGCCATTTCTAAGATTGGCCTCAAATCTCTTGAAATCTCCACTTGCAAATTCCACAAAAAGAGTGTTTCAAAACTGCTCTGTCTAAAGGAACGTTCAGCTCTGTGAGTTGAATACAAACAACGCAAAGAAGTTACTGAGAATTCTTCTGTCTAGCATTCTATGAAGAAATCCCGTTTCCAAAGAAGGCCTCAACCAGGTCTAAATATCCACTTGCAGACTTAACAAACAGAGTGTTTTCAAACTGCTCTATGAAAAGGAAGGTTAAACTCTGTGAGTTGAACACACCCATTACAAAGTAGTTTCTGAGAATGATTCTGTGTAGTTTTGAAACGGGGTTATTTCAATTTCTAAGATTGGCCTCAAATCGCAGGAAATCTCCACTTGCAATTTCCACAAAAAGAGTGTTTCAAAACTGATCTTTCTAAAGGAAGGTTTAACTCTGTGAGTTGAACACACACCACACAAAGAAGTTACTGAGAATTCTTCTTTCTTGCAGAATATGAAGAAATCCCGTTTCCAACGAAGGCCACAAAGAGGTCTAAATATCCACTTGCAGACTTAAGAAACAGAGTGTTTCCAAACTGCTCTATGAAAAGAAAGGTTAAACTCTGTGAGTTGAACACATCCAGTACAAAGTAGTTTCTGAGAATGATTCTGTCTAGTTTTTAAACGAGGATATTGCCATTTCTAAGATTGGCCTCAAATCTCTTGAAATCTCCACTTGCAAATTCCACAAAAAGAGTGTTTCAAAACTGCTCTGTCTAAAGGAACGTTCAGCTCTGTGAGTTGAATACAAACAATGCAAAGAAGTTACTGAGAATTCTTCTGTCTAGCATTCTATGAAGAAATCCCGTTTCCAACGAAGGCCTCAACCAGGTCTAAATATCCACTTGCAGACTTAACAAACAGAGTGTTTTCAAACTGCTCTATGAATAGAAAGGTTAAACTCTGTGAGTTGAACACACCCATTACAAAGTAGTTTCTGAGAATGATTCTGTGTAGTTTTGAAACGGGGTTATTTCAATTTCTAAGATTGGCCTCAAATCGCAGGAAATCTCCACTTGCAATTTCCACAAAAAGAGTGTTTCAAAACTGATCTTTCTAAAGGAAGGTTTAACTCTGTGAGTTGAACACACACCACAAAAAGAAGTTGCTGAGAATTCTTCTTTCTTACAGTATATGAAGAAATCCCGTTTCCAACGAAGGCCACAAACAGGTCAAAATATCCACTTGCAGACTTAACAAACAGAGTGTTTCCAAACTGCTCTATGAAAAGAAAGGTTAAACTCTGTGAGTTGAACACATCCAGTTCAAAGTAGTTTCTGAGAATGATTCTCTCTAGTTTTTAAACGAGGATATTGCCATTTCTAAGATTGGCCTCAAATCTCTTGAAATCTCCACTTGCAAATTCCACAAAAAGAGTGTTTCAAAACTGCTCTGTCTAAAGGAACGTTCAGCTCTGTGAGTTGAATACAAACAACGCAAAGATGTTACTGAGAATTCTTCTGTCTAGCATTCTATGAAGAAATCCCGTTTCCAACGAAGGCCTCAACCAGGTCTAAATATCCACTTGCAGACTTAACAAACAGAGTGTTTTCAAACTGCTCTATGAAAAGGAAGGTTAAACTCTGTGAGTTGAACACACCCATTACAAAGTAGTTTCTGAGAATGATTCTGTGTAGTTTTGAAACGGGGTTATTTCAATTTCTAAGATTGGCCTCAAATCGCAGGAAATCTCCACTTGCAATTTCCACAAAAAGAGTGTTTCAAAACTGATCTTTCTAAAGGAAGGTTTAACTCTGTGAGTTGAACACACACCACAAAAAGAAGTTGCTGAGAATTCTTCTTTCTTGCAGTATATGAAGAAATCCCGTTTCCAACGAAGGCCACAAACAGGTCAAAATATCCACTTGCAGACTTAACAAACAGAGTGTTTCCAAACTGCTCTATGAAAAGAAAGGTTAAACTCTGTGAGTTGAACACATCCAGTTCAAAGTAGTTTCTGAGAATGATTCTCTCTAGTTTTTAAACGAGGATATTGCCATTTCTAAGATTGGCCTCAAATCTCTTGAAATCTCCACTTGCAAATTCCACAAAAAGAGTGTTTCAAAACTGCTCTGTCTAAAGGAACGTTCAGCTCTGTGAGTTGAATACAAACAACGCAAAGATGTTACTGAGAATTCTTCTGTCTAGCATTCTATGAAGAAATCCCGTTTCCAACGAAGGCCTCAACCAGGTCTAAATATCCACTTGCAGACTTAACAAACAGAGTGTTTTCAAACTGCTCTATGAAAAGGAAGGTTAAACTCTGTGAGTTGAACACACCCATTACAAAGTAGTTTCTGAGAATGATTCTGTGTAGTTTTGAAACGGGGTTATTTCAATTTCTAAGATTGGCCTCAAATCGCAGGAAATCTCCACTTGCAATTTCCACAAAAAGAGTGTTTCAAAACTGATCTTTCTAAAGGAAGGTTTAACTCTGTGAGTTGAACACACACCACACAAAGAAGTTACTGAGAATTCTTCTTTCTTGCAGAATATGAAGAAATCCCGTTTCCAACGAAGGCCACAAAGAGGTCTAAATATCCACTTGCAGACTTAAGAAACAGAGTGTTTCCAAACTGCTCTATGAAAAGAAAGGTTAAACTCTGTGAGTTGAACACATCCAGTACAAAGTAGTTTCTGAGAATGATTCTGTCTAGTTTTTAAACGAGGATATTGCCATTTCTAAGATTGGCCTCAAATCTCTTGAAATCTCCACTTGCAAATTCCACAAAAAGAGTGTTTCAAAACTGCTCTGTCTAAAGGAACGTTCAGCTCTGTGAGTTGAATACAAACAATGCAAAGAAGTTACTGAGAATTCTTCTGTCTAGCATTCTATGAAGAAATCCCGTTTCCAACGAAGGCCTCAACCAGGTCTAAATATCCACTTGCAGACTTAACAAACAGAGTGTTTTCAAACTGCTCTATGAATAGAAAGGTTAAACTCTGTGAGTTGAACACACCCATTACAAAGTAGTTTCTGAGAATGATTCTGTGTAGTTTTGAAATGGGGTTCTTTCAATTTCTAAGATTGGCCTCAAATCGCAGGAAATCTCCACTTGCAATTTCCACAAAAAGAGTGTTTCAAAACTGATCTTTCTAAAGGAAGGTTTAACTCTGTGAGTTGAACACACACCACACAAAGAAGTTACTGAGAATTCTTCTTTCTTGCAGAATATGAAGAAATCCCGTTTCCAACGAAGGCCACAAAGAGGTCTAAATATCCACTTGCAGACTTAAGAAACAGAGTGTTTCCAAACTGCTCTATGAAAAGAAAGGTTAAACTCTGTGAGTTGAACACATCCAGTACAAAGTAGTTTCTGAGAATGATTCTGTCTAGTTTTTAAACGAGGATATTGCCATTTCTAAGATTGGCCTCAAATCTCTTGAAATCTCCACTTGCAAATTCCACAAAAAGAGTGTTTCAAAACTGCTCTGTCTAAAGGAACGTTCAGCTCTGTGAGTTGAATACAAACAATGCAAAGAAGTTACTGAGAATTCTTCTGTCTAGCATTCTATGAAGAAATCCCGTTTCCAACGAAGGCCTCAACCAGGTCTAAATATCCACTTGCAGACTTAACAAACAGAGTGTTTTCAAACTGCTCTATGAATAGAAAGGTTAAACTCTGTGAGTTGAACACACCCATTACAAAGTAGTTTCTGAGAATGATTCTGTGTAGTTTTGAAATGGGGTTCTTTCAATTTCTAAGATTGGCCTCAAATCGCAGGAAATCTCCACTTGCAATTTCCACAAAAAGAGTGTTTCAAAACTGATCTTTCTAAAGGAAGGTTTAACTCTGTGAGTTGAACACACACCACACAAAGAAGTTACTGAGAATTCTTCTTTCTTGCAGTATATTAAGAAATCCCGTTTCCAACGAAGGCCACAAACAGGTCTAAATATCCACTTGCAGACTTAACAAACAGAGTGTTTCCAAACTGCTCTATGAAAAGAAAGGTTAAACTCTGTGAGTTGAACACATCCAGTACAAAGTAGTTTCTGAGAATGATTCTGTCTAGTTTTTAAACGAGGATATTGCCATTTCTAAGATTGGCCTCAAATCTCTTGAAATCTCCACTTGCAAATTCCACAAAAAGAGTGTTTCAAAACTGCTCTGTCTAAAGGAACGTTCAGCTCTGTGAGTTGAATACAAACAATGCAAAGAAGTTACTGAGAATTCTTCTGTCTAGCATTTTATGAAGAAATCCCGTTTCCAAAGAAGGCCTCAACCAGGTCTAAATATCCACTTGCAGACTTAACAAACAGAGTGTTTTCAAACTGCTCTATGAAAAGGAAGGTTAAACTCTGTGAGTTGAAGATACCGATTACAAAGTAGTTTCTGAGAATGATTCTGTGTAGTTTTGAAACGGGGTTCTTTCAATTTCTAAGATTGGCCTCAAATCGCAGGAAATCTCCCCTTGCAATTTCCACAAAAAGAGTGTTTCAAAACTGATCTTTCTAAAGGAAGGTTTAACTCTGTGAGTTGAACACACACCACAAAAAGAAGTTGCTGAGAATTCTTCTTTCTTGCAGTATATGAAGAAATCCCGTTTCCAACGAAGGCCACAAAGAGGTCTAAATATCCACTTGCAGACTTAAGAAACAGAGTGTTTCCAAACTGCTCTATGAAAAGAAAGGTTAAACTCTGTGAGTTGAACACATCCAGTTCAAAGTAGTTTCTGAGAATGATTCTGAGTAGTTTTGAAACGGGGTTCTTTCAATTTCTAAGATTGGCCTCAAATCGCAGGAAATCTCCACTTGCAATTTCCACAAAAAGAGTGTTTCAAAACTGATCTTTCTAAAGGAAGGTTTAACTCTGTGAGTTGAACACACACCACACAAAGAAGTTACTGAGAATTCTTCTTTCTTGCAGTATATGAAGAAATCCCGTTTCCAACGAAGGCCACAAAGAGGTCTAAATATCCACTTGCAGACTTAAGAAACAGAGTGTTTCCAAACTGCTCTATGAAAAGAAAGGTTAAACTCTGTGAGTTGAAGACACCCATTACAAAGTAGTTTCTGAGAATGATTCTGAGTAGTTTTGAAACGGGGTTCTTTCAATTTCTAAGATTGGCCTCAAATCGCAGGAAATCTCCACTTGCAATTTCCACAAAAAGAGTGTTTCAAAACTGATCTTTCTAAAGGAAGGTTTAACTCTGTGAGTTGAACACACACCACACAAAGAAGTTACTGAGAATTCTTCTTTCTTGCAGTATATGAAGAAATCCCGTTTCCAACGAAGGCCACAAACAGGTCTAAATATCCACTTGCAGACTTAAGAAACAGAGTGTTTCCAAACTGCTCTATGAAAAGAAAGGTTAAACTCTGTGAGTTGAACACATCCAGTACAAAGTAGTTTCTGAGAATGATTCTGTCTAGTTTTTAAACGAGGATATTGCCATTTCTAAGATTGGCCTCAAATCTCTTGAAATCTCCACTTGCAAATTCCACAAAAAGAGTGTTTCAAAACTGCTCTGTCTAAAGGAACGTTCAGCTCTGTGAGTTGAATACAAACAACGCAAAGAAGTTACTGAGAATTCTTCTGTCTAGCATTCTATGAAGAAATCCCGTTTCCAACGAAGGCCTCAATCAGGTCTAAATATCCACTTGCAGACTTAACAAACAGAGTGTTTTCAAACTGCTCTATGAAAAGAAAGGTTAAACTCTGTGAGTTGAACACACCCATTACAAAGTAGTTTCTGAGAATGATTCTGTGTAGTTTTGAAACGGGGTTATTTCAATTTCTAAGATTGGCCTCAAATCGCAGGAAATCTCCACTTGCAATTTCCACAAAAAGAGTGTTTCAAAACTGATCTTTCTAAAGGAAGGTTTAACTCTGTGAGTTGAACACACACCACAAAAAGAAGTTGCTGAGAATTCTTCTTTCTTACAGTATATGAAGAAATCCCGTTTCCAACGAAGGCCACAAACAGGTCAAAATATCCACTTGCAGACTTAACAAACAGAGTGTTTCCAAACTGCTCTATGAAAAGAAAGGTTAAACTCTGTGAGTTGAACACATCCAGTTCAAAGTAGTTTCTGAGAATGATTCTCTCTAGTTTTTAAACGAGGATATTGCCATTTCTAAGATTGGCCTCAAATCTCTTGAAATCTCCACTTGCAAATTCCACAAAAAGAGTGTTTCAAAACTGCTCTGTCTAAAGGAACGTTCAGCTCTGTGAGTTGAATACAAACAACGCAAAGAAGTTACTGAGAATTCTTCTGTCTAGCATTCTATGAAGAAATCCCGTTTCCAAAGAAGGCCTCAACCAGGTCTAAATATCCACTTGCAGACTTAACAAACAGAGTGTTTTCAAACTGCTCTATGAAAAGGAAGGTTAAACTCTGTGAGTTGAACACACCCATTACAAAGTAGTTTCTGAGAATGATTCTGTGTAGTTTTGAAACGGGGTTATTTCAATTTCTAAGATTGGCCTCAAATCGCAGGAAATCTCCACTTGCAATTTCCACAAAAAGAGTGTTTCAAAACTGATCTTTCTAAAGGAAGGTTTAACTCTGTGAGTTGAACACACAGCACACAAAGAAGTTACTGAGAATTCTTCTTTCTTGCAGAATATGAAGAAATCCCGTTTCCAACGAAGGCCACAAAGAGGTCTAAATATCCACTTGCAGACTTAAGAAACAGAGTGTTTCCAAACTGCTCTATGAAAAGAAAGGTTAAACTCTGTGAGTTGAACACATCCAGTACAAAGTAGTTTCTGAGAATGATTCTGTCTAGTTTTTAAACGAGGATATTGCCATTTCTAAGATTGGCCTCAAATCTCTTGAAATCTCCACTTGCAAATTCCACAAAAAGAGTGTTTCAAAACTGCTCTGTCTAAAGGAACGTTCAGCTCTGTGAGTTGAATACAAACAATGCAAAGAAGTTACTGAGAATTCTTCTGTCTAGCATTCTATGAAGAAATCCCGTTTCCAACGAAGTCCTCAACCAGGTCTAAATATCCAATTGCAGACTTAACAAACAGAGTGTTTTCAAACTGCTCTATGAATAGAAAGGTTAAACTCTGTGAGTTGAACACACCCATTACAAAGTAGTTTCTGAGAATGATTCTGTGTAGTTTTGAAATGGGGTTCTTTCAATTTCTAAGATTGGCCTCAAATCGCAGGAAATCTCCAATTGCAATTTCCACAAAAAGAGTGTTTCAAAACTGATCTTTCTAAAGGAAGGTTTAACCCTGTGAGTTGAACACACACCACACAAAGAAGTTACTGAGAATTCTTCTTTCTTGCAGTATATGAAGAAATCCCGTTTCCAACGAAGGCCACAAACAGGTCTAAATATCCACTTGCAGACTTAAGAAACAGAGTGTTTCCAAACTGCTCTATGAAAAGAAAGGTTAAA
Source organism: Pan paniscus (assembly GCF_029289425.2). Lineage (NCBI taxonomy): Eukaryota > Metazoa > Chordata > Mammalia > Primates > Hominidae > Pan > Pan paniscus. Next base: position 57,725,997 of record NC_073259.2, on the reverse strand, counting down.
CTCTGTGAGTTGAACACATCCAGTACAAAGTAGTTTCTGAGAATGATTCTGTCTAGTTTTTAAACGAGGATATTGCCATTTCTAAGATTGGCCTCAAATCTCTTGAAATCTCCACTTGCAAATTCCACAAAAAGAGTGTTTCAAAACTGCTCTGTCTAAAGGAACGTTCAGCTCTGTGAGTTGAATACAAACAATGCAAAGAAGTTACTGAGAATTCTTCTGTCTAGCATTTTATGAAGAAATCCCGTTTCCAAAGAAGGCCTCAACCAGGTCTAAATATCCACTTGCAGACTTAACAAACAGAGTGTTTTCAAACTGCTCTATGAAAAGGAAGGTTAAACTCTGTGAGTTGAAGATACCGATTACAAAGTAGTTTCTGAGAATGATTCTGTGTAGTTTTGAAACGGGGTTCTTTCAATTTCTAAGATTGGCCTCAAATCGCAGGAAATCTCCCCTTGCAATTTCCACAAAAAGAGTGTTTCAAAACTGATCTTTCTAAAGGAAGGTTTAACTCTGTGAGTTGAACACACACCACACAAAGAAGTTACTGAGAATTCTTCTTTCTTGCAGTATATGAAGAAATCCCGTTTCCAACGAAGGCCACAAAGAGGTCTAAATATCCACTTGCAGACTTAACAAACAGAGTGTTTCCAAACTGCTCTATGAAAAGAAAGGTTAAACTCTGTGAGTTGAACACCTCCAGTACAAAGTAGTTTCTGAGAATGATTCTGTCTAGTTTTTAAACGAGGATATTGCCATTTCTAAGATTGGCCTCAAATCTCTTGAAATCTCCACTTGCAAATTCCACAAAAAGAGTGTTTCAAAACTGCTCTGTCTAAAGGAACGTTCAGCTCTGTGAGTTGAATACAAACAACGCAAAGAAGTTACTGAGAATTCTTCTGTCTAGCATTCTATGAAGAAATCCCGTTTCCAACGAAGGCCTCAACCAGGTCTAAATATCCACTTGCAGACTTAACAAACAGAGTGTTTTCAAACTGCTCTATGAAAAGGAAGGTTAAACTCTGTGAGTTGAACACACCCATTACAAAGTAGTTTCTGAGAATGATTCTGTGTAGTTTTGAAACGGGGTTATTTCAATTTCTAAGATTGGCCTCAAATCGCAGGAAATCTCCACTTGCAATTTCCACAAAAAGAGTGTTTCAAAACTGATCTTTCTAAAGGAAGGTTTAACTCTGTGAGTTGAACACACAGCACACAAAGAAGTTACTGAGAATTCTTCTTTCTTGCAGAATATGAAGAAATCCCGTTTCCAACGAAGGCCACAAAGAGGTCTAAATATCCACTTGCAGACTTAAGAAACAGAGTGTTTCCAAACTGCTCTATGAAAAGAAAGGTTAAACTCTGTGAGTTGAACACATCCAGTACAAAGTAGTTTCTGAGAATGATTCTGTCTAGTTTTTAAACGAGGATATTGCCATTTCTAAGATTGGCCTCAAATCTCTTGAAATCTCCACTTGCAAATTCCACAAAAAGAGTGTTTCAAAACTGCTCTGTCTAAAGGAACGTTCAGCTCTGTGAGTTGAATACAAACAATGCAAAGAAGTTACTGAGAATTCTTCTGTCTAGCATTCTATGAAGAAATCCCGTTTCCAACGAAGTCCTCAACCAGGTCTAAATATCCAATTGCAGACTTAACAAACAGAGTGTTTTCAAACTGCTCTATGAATAGAAAGGTTAAACTCTGTGAGTTGAACACACCCATTACAAAGTAGTTTCTGAGAATGATTCTGTGTAGTTTTGAAATGGGGTTCTTTCAATTTCTAAGATTGGCCTCAAATCGCAGGAAATCTCCAATTGCAATTTCCACAAAAAGAGTGTTTCAAAACTGATCTTTCTAAAGGAAGGTTTAACCCTGTGAGTTGAACACACACCACACAAAGAAGTTACTGAGAATTCTTCTTTCTTGCAGTATATGAAGAAATCCCGTTTCCAACGAAGGCCACAAACAGGTCTAAATATCCACTTGCAGACTTAAGAAACAGAGTGTTTCCAAACTGCTCTATGAAAAGAAAGGTTAAACTCTGTGAGTTGAACACATCCAGTACAAAGTAGTTTCTGAGAATGATTCTGTCTAGTTTTTAAACGAGGATATTGCCATTTCTAAGATTGGCCTCAAATCTCTTGAAATCTCCACTTGCAAATTCCACAAAAAGAGTGTTTCAAAACTGCTCTGTCTAAAGGAACGTTCAGCTCTGTGAGTTGAATACAAACAATGCAAAGAAGTTACTGAGAATTCTTCTGTCTAGCATTTTATGAAGAAATCCCGTTTCCAAAGAAGGCCTCAACCAGGTCTAAATATCCACTTGCAGACTTAACAAACAGAGTGTTTTCAAACTGCTCTATGAAAAGGAAGGTTAAACTCTGTGAGTTGAAGATACCGATTACAAAGTAGTTTCTGAGAATGATTCTGTGTAGTTTTGAAACGGGGTTCTTTCAATTTCTAAGATTGGCCTCAAATCGCAGGAAATCTCCCCTTGCAATTTCCACAAAAAGAGTGTTTCAAAACTGATCTTTCTAAAGGAAGGTTTAACTCTGTGAGTTGAACACACACCACACAAAGAAGTTACTGAGAATTCTTCTTTCTTGCAGTATATGAAGAAATCCCGTTTCCAACGAAGGCCACAAAGAGGTCTAAATATCCACTTGCAGACTTAACAAACAGAGTGTTTCCAAACTGCTCTATGAAAAGAAAGGTTAAACTCTGTGAGTTGAACACCTCCAGTACAAAGTAGTTTCTGAGAATGATTCTGTCTAGTTTTTAAACGAGGATATTGCCATTTCTAAGATTGGCCTCAAATCTCTTGAAATCTCCACTTGCAAATTCCACAAAAAGAGTGTTTCAAAACTGCTCTGTCTAAAGGAACGTTCAGCTCTGTGAGTTGAATACAAACAACGCAAAGAAGTTACTGAGAATTCTTCTGTCTAGCATTCTATGAAGAAATCCCGTTTCCAACGAAGGCCTCAACCAGGTCTAAATATCCACTTGCAGACTTAACAAACAGAGTGTTTTCAAACTGCTCTATGAAAAGGAAGGTTAAACTCTGTGAGTTGAACACACCCATTACAAAGTAGTTTCTGAGAATGATTCTGTGTAGTTTTGAAACGGGGTTATTTCAATTTCTAAGATTGGCCTCAAATCGCAGGAAATCTCCACTTGCAATTTCCACAAAAAGAGTGTTTCAAAACTGATCTTTCTAAAGGAAGGTTTAACTCTGTGAGTTGAACACACACCACACAAAGAAGTTACTGAGAATTCTTCTTTCTTGCAGAATATGAAGAAATCCCGTTTCCAACGAAGGCCACAAAGAGGTCTAAATATCCACTTGCAGACTTAAGAAACAGAGTGTTTCCAAACTGCTCTATGAAAAGAAAGGTTAAACTCTGTGAGTTGAACACATCCAGTACAAAGTAGTTTCTGAGAATGATTCTGTCTAGTTTTTAAACGAGGATATTGCCATTTCTAAGATTGGCCTCAAATCTCTTGAAATCTCCACTTGCAAATTCCACAAAAAGAGTGTTTCAAAACTGCTCTGTCTAAAGGAACGTTCAGCTCTGTGAGTTGAATACAAACAATGCAAAGAAGTTACTGAGAATTCTTCTGTCTAGCATTTTATGAAGAAATCCCTTTTCCAAAGAAGGCCTCAACCAGGTCTAAATATCCACTTGCAGACTTAACAAACAGAGTGTTTTCAAACTGCTCTATGAAAAGGAAGGTTAAACTCTGTGAGTTGAAGGTACCGATTACAAAGTAGTTTCTGAGAATGATTCTGTGTAGTTTTGAAACGGGGTTCTTTCAATTTCTAAGATTGGCCTCAAATCGCAGGAAATCTCCCCTTGCAATTTCCACAAAAAGAGTGTTTCAAAACTGATCTTTCTAAAGGAAGGTTTAACTCTGTGAGTTGAACACACACCACACAAAGAAGTTACTGAGAATTCTTCTTTCTTGCAGTATATGAAGAAATCCCGTTTCCAACGAAGGCCACAAAGAGGTCTAAATATCCACTTGCAGACTTAAGAAACAGAGTGTTTCCAAACTGCTCTATGAAAAGAAAGGTTAAACTCTGTGAGTTGAACACATCCAGTACAAAGTAGTTTCTGAGAATGATTCTGTCTAGTTTTTAAACGAGGATATTGCCATTTCTAAGATTGGCCTCAAATCTCTTGAAATCTCCACTTGCAAATTCCACAAAAAGAGTGTTTCAAAACTGCTCTGTCTAAAGGAACGTTCAGCTCTGTGAGTTGAATACAAACAACGCAAAGAAGTTACTGAGAATTCTTCTGTCTGGCATTTTATGAAGAAATCCCGTTTCCAACGAAGGCCTCAACCAGGTCTAAATATCCACTTGCAGACTTAACAAATAGAGTGTTTTGAAACTGCTCTATGAAAAGGAAGGTTAAACTCTGTGAGTTGAAGACACCCATTACAAAGTAGTTTCTGAGAATGATTCTGAGTAGTTTTGAAACGGGGTTCTTTCAATTTCTAAGATTGGCCTCAAATCGCAGGAAATCTCCACTTGCAATTTCCACAAAAAGAGTGTTTCAAAACTGATCTTTCTAAAGGAAGGTTTAACTCTGTGAGTTGAACACACACCACACAAACAAGTTACTGAGAATTCTTCTTTCTTGCAGTATATGAAGAAATCCCGTTTCCAACGAAGGCCACAAAGAGGTCTAAATATCCACTTGCAGACTTAACAAACAGAGTGTTTCCAAACTGCTCTATGAAAAGAAAGGTTAAACTCTGTGAGTTGAACACCTCCAGTACAAAGTAGTTTCTGAGAATGATTCTGTCTAGTTTTTAAACGAGGATATTGCCATTTCTAAGATTGGCCTCAAATCTCTTGAAATCTCCACTTGCAAATTCCACAAAAAGAGTGTTTCAAAACTGCTCTGTCTAAAGGAACGTTCAGCTCTGTGAGTTGAATACAAACAACGCAAAGAAGTTACTGAGAATTCTTCTGTCTAGCATTCTATGAAGAAATCCCGTTTCCAACGAAGGCCTCAACCAGGTCTAAATATCCACTTGCAGACTTAACAAACAGAGTGTTTTCAAACTGCTCTATGAAAAGGAAGGTTAAACTCTGTGAGTTGAACACACCCATTACAAAGTAGTTTCTGAGAATGATTCTGTGTAGTTTTGAAACGGGGTTATTTCAATTTCTAAGATTGGCCTCAAATCGCAGGAAATCTCCACTTGCAATTTCCACAAAAAGAGTGTTTCAAAACTGATCTTTCTAAAGGAAGGTTTAACTCTGTGAGTTGAACACACACCACACAAAGAAGTTACTGAGAATTCTTCTTTCTTGCAGTATATGAAGAAATCCCGTTTCCAACGAAGGCCACAAAGAGGTCTAAATATCCACTTGCAGACTTAAGAAACAGAGTGTTTCCAAACTGCTCTATGAAAAGAAAGGTTAAACTCTGTGAGTTGAACACATCCAGTACAAAGTAGTTTCTGAGAATGATTCTGTCTAGTTTTTAAACGAGGATATTGCCATTTCTAAGATTGGCCTCAAATCTCTTGAAATCTCCACTTGCAAATTCCACAAAAAGAGTGTTTCAAAACTGCTCTGTCTAAAGGAACGTTCAGCTCTGTGAGTTGAATACAAACAATGCAAAGAAGTTACTGAGAATTCTTCTGTCTAGCATTCTATGAAGAAATCCCGTTTCCAACGAAGGCCTCAACCAGGTCTAAATATCCACTTGCAGACTTAACAAACAGAGTGTTTTCAAACCGCTCTATGAAAAGAAAGGTTAAACTCTGTGAGTTGAACACACCCATTACAAAGTAGTTTCTGAGAATGATTCTGTGTAGTTTTGAAACGGGGTTATTTCAATTTCTAAGATTGGCCTCAAATCGCAGGAAATCTCCACTTGCAATTTCCACAAAAAGAGTGTTTCAAAACTGATCTTTCTAAAGGAAGGTTTAACTCTGTGAGTTGAACACACACCACACAAAGAAGTTACTGAGAATTCTTCTTTCTTGCAGTATATGAAGAAATCCCGTTTCCAACGAAGGCCACAAAGAGGTCTAAATATCCACTTGCAGACTTAAGAAACAGAGTGTTTCCAAACTGCTCTATGAAAAGAAAGGTTAAACTCTGTGAGTTGAACACATCCAGTACAAAGTAGTTTCTGAGAATGATTCTGTCTAGTTTTTAAACGAGGATATTGCCATTTCTAAGATTGGCCTCAAATCTCTTGAAATCTCCACTTGCAAATTCCACAAAAAGAGTGTTTCAAAACTGCTCTGTCTAAAGGAACGTTCAGCTCTGTGAGTTGAATACAAACAATGCAAAGAAGTTACTGAGAATTCTTCTGTCTAGCATTCTATGAAGAAATCCCGTTTCCAACGAAGGCCTCAACCAGGTCTAAATATCCACTTGCAGACTTAACAAACAGAGTGTTTTCAAACCGCTCTATGAAAAGAAAGGTTAAACTCTGTGAGTTGAACACACCCATTACAAAGTAGTTTCTGAGAATGATTCTGTGTAGTTTTGAAACGGGGTTATTTCAATTTCTAAGATTGGCCTCAAATCGCAGGAAATCTCCACTTGCAATTTCCACAAAAAGAGTGTTTCAAAACTGATCTTTCTAAAGGAAGGTTTAACTCTGTGAGTTGAACACACACCACACAAAGAAGTTACTGAGAATTCTTCTTTCTTGCAGTATATGAAGAAATCCCGTTTCCAACGAAGGCCACAAACAGGTCTAAATATCCACTTGCAGACTTAAGAAACAGAGTGTTTCCAAACTGCTCTATGAAAAGAAAGGTTAAACTCTGTGAGTTGAACACATCCAGTACAAAGTAGTTTCTGAGAATGATTCTGTCTAGTTTTTAAACGAGGATATTGCCATTTCTAAGATTGGCCTCAAATCTCTTGAAATCTCCACTTGCAAATTCCACAAAAAGAGTGTTTCAAAACTGCTCTGTCTAAAGGAACGTTCAGCTCTGTGAGTTGAATACAAACAACGCAAAGAAGTTACTGAGAATTCTTCTGTCTAGCATTCTATGAAGAAATCCCGTTTCCAACGAAGGCCTCAATCAGGTCTAAATATCCACTTGCAGACTTAACAAACAGAGTGTTTTCAAACTGCTCTATGAAAAGAAAGGTTAAACTCTGTGAGTTGAACACACCCATTACAAAGTAGTTTCTGAGAATGATTCTGTGTAGTTTTGAAACGGGGTTATTTCAATTTCTAAGATTGGCCTCAAATCGCAGGAAATCTCCACTTGCAATTTCCACAAAAAGAGTGTTTCAAAACTGATCTTTCTAAAGGAAGGTTTAACTCTGTGAGTTGAACACACACCACAAAAAGAAGTTGCTGAGAATTCTTCTTTCTTACAGTATATGAAGAAATCCCGTTTCCAACGAAGGCCACAAACAGGTCAAAATATCCACTTGCAGACTTAACAAACAGAGTGTTTCCAAACTGCTCTATGAAAAGAAAGGTTAAACTCTGTGAGTTGAACACATCCAGTTCAAAGTAGTTTCTGAGAATGATTCTGTCTAGTTTTTAAACGAGGATATTGCCATTTCTAAGATTGGCCTCAAATCTCTTGAAATCTCCACTTGCAAATTCCACAAAAAGAGTGTTTCAAAACTGCTCTGTCTAAAGGAACGTTCAGCTCTGTGAGTTGAATACAAACAACGCAAAGAAGTTACTGAGAATTCTTCTGTCTAGCATTCTATGAAGAAATCCCGTTTCCAAAGAAGGCCTCAACCAGGTCTAAATATCCACTTGCAGACTTAACAAACAGAGTGTTTTCAAACTGCTCTATGAAAAGGAAGGTTAAACTCTGTGAGTTGAACACACCCATTACAAAGTAGTTTCTGAGAATGATTCTGTGTAGTTTTGAAACGGGGTTATTTCAATTTCTAAGATTGGCCTCAAATCGCAGGAAATCTCCACTTGCAATTTCCACAAAAACAGTGTTTCAAAACTGATCTTTCTAAAGGAAGGTTTAACTCTGTGAGTTGAACACACACCACACAAAGAAGTTACTGAGAATTCTTCTTTCTTGCAGAATATGAAGAAATCCCGTTTCCAACGAAGGCCAAAAAGAAGTCTAAATATCCACTTGCAGACTTAAGAAACAGAGTGTTTCCAAACTGCTCTATGAAAAGAAAGGTTAAACTCTGTGAGTTGAACACATCCAGTACAAAGTAGTTTCTGAGAATGATTCTGTCTAGTTTTTAAACGAGGGTATTGCCATTTCTAAGATTGGCCTCAAATCTCTTGAAATCTCCACTTGCAAATTCCACAAAAAGAGTGTTTCAAAACTGCTCTGTCTAAAGGAACGTTCAGCTCTGTGAGTTGAATACAAACAATGCAAAGAAGTTACTGAGAATTCTTCTGTCTAGCATTCTATGAAGAAATCCCGTTTCCAACGAAGGCCTCAACCAGGTCTAAATATCCAATTGCAGACTTAACAAACAGAGTGTTTTCAAACTGCTCTATGAATAGAAAGGTTAAACTCTGTGAGTTGAACACACCCATTACAAAGTAGTTTCTGAGAATGATTCTGTGTAGTTTTGAAATGGGGTTCTTTCAATTTCTAAGATTGGCCTCAAATCGCAGGAAATCTCCAATTGCAATTTCCACAAAAAGAGTGTTTCAAAACTGATCTTTCTAAAGGAAGGTTTAACCCTGTGAGTTGAACACACACCACACAAAGAAGTTACTGAGAATTCTTCTTTCTTGCAGTATATGAAGAAATCCCGTTTCCAACGAAGGCCACAAAGAGGTCTAAATATCCACTTGCAGACTTAACAAACAGAGTGTTTCCAAACTGCTCTATGAAAAGAAAGGTTAAACTCTGTGAGTTGAACACCTCCAGTACAAAGTAGTTTCTGAGAATGATTCTGTCTAGTTTTTAAACGAGGATATTGCCATTTCTAAGATTGGCCTCAAATCTCTTGAAATCTCCACTTGCAAATTCCACAAAAAGAGTGTTTCAAAACTGCTCTGTCTAAAGGAACGTTCAGCTCTGTGAGTTGAATACAAACAACGCAAAGAAGTTACTGAGAATTCTTCTGTCTAGCATTCTATGAAGAAATCCCGTTTCCAACGAAGGCCTCAACCAGGTCTAAATATCCACTTGCAGACTTAACAAACAGAGTGTTTTCAAACTGCTCTATGAAAAGGAAGGTTAAACTCTGTGAGTTGAACACACCCATTACAAAGTAGTTTCTGAGAATGATTCTGTGTAGTTTTGAAACGGGGTTATTTCAATTTCTAAGATTGGCCTCAAATCGCAGGAAATCTCCACTTGCAATTTCCACAAAAAGAGTGTTTCAAAACTGATCTTTCTAAAGGAAGGTTTAACTCTGTGAGTTGAACACACACCACACAAAGAAGTTACTGAGAATTCTTCTTTCTTGCAGAATATGAAGAAATCCCGTTTCCAACGAAGGCCACAAAGAGGTCTAAATATCCACTTGCAGACTTAAGAAACAGAGTGTTTCCAAACTGCTCTATGAAAAGAAAGGTTAAACTCTGTGAGTTGAACACATCCAGTACAAAGTAGTTTCTGAGAATGATTCTGTCTAGTTTTTAAACGAGGATATTGCCATTTCTAAGATTGGCCTCAAATCTCTTGAAATCTCCACTTGCAAATTCCACAAAAAGAGTGTTTCAAAACTGCTCTGTCTAAAGGAACGTTCAGCTCTGTGAGTTGAATACAAACAATGCAAAGAAGTTACTGAGAATTCTTCTGTCTAGCATTTTATGAAGAAATCCCTTTTCCAAAGAAGGCCTCAACCAGGTCTAAATATCCACTTGCAGACTTAACAAACAGAGTGTTTTCAAACTGCTCTATGAAAAGGAAGGTTAAACTCTGTGAGTTGAAGGTACCGATTACAAAGTAGTTTCTGAGAATGATTCTGTGTAGTTTTGAAACGGGGTTCTTTCAATTTCTAAGATTGGCCTCAAATCGCAGGAAATCTCCCCTTGCAATTTCCACAAAAAGAGTGTTTCAAAACTGATCTTTCTAAAGGAAGGTTTAACTCTGTGAGTTGAACACACACCACACAAAGAAGTTACTGAGAATTCTTCTTTCTTGCAGTATATGAAGAAATCCCGTTTCCAACGAAGGCCACAAAGAGGTCTAAATATCCACTTGCAGACTTAAGAAACAGAGTGTTTCCAAACTGCTCTATGAAAAGAAAGGTTAAACTCTGTGAGTTGAACACATCCAGTACAAAGTAGTTTCTGAGAATGATTCTGTCTAGTTTTTAAACGAGGATATTGCCATTTCTAAGATTGGCCTCAAATCTCTTGAAATCTCCACTTGCAAATTCCACAAAAAGAGTGTTTCAAAACTGCTCTGTCTAAAGGAACGTTCAGCTCTGTGAGTTGAATACAAACAACGCAAAGAAGTTACTGAGAATTCTTCTGTCTGGCATTTTATGAAGAAATCCCGTTTCCAACGAAGGCCTCAACCAGGTCTAAATATCCACTTGCAGACTTAACAAATAGAGTGTTTTGAAACTGCTCTATGAAAAGGAAGGTTAAACTCTGTGAGTTGAAGACACCCATTACAAAGTAGTTTCTGAGAATGATTCTGAGTAGTTTTGAAACGGGGTTCTTTCAATTTCTAAGATTGGCCTCAAATCGCAGGAAATCTCCACTTGCAATTTCCACAAAAAGAGTGTTTCAAAACTGATCTTTCTAAAGGAAGGTTTAACTCTGTGAGTTGAACACACACCACACAAACAAGTTACTGAGAATTCTTCTTTCTTGCAGTATATGAAGAAATCCCGTTTCCAACGAAGGCCACAAAGAGGTCTAAATATCCACTTGCAGACTTAACAAACAGAGTGTTTCCAAACTGCTCTATGAAAAGAAAGGTTAAACTCTGTGAGTTGAACACCTCCAGTACAAAGTAGTTTCTGAGAATGATTCTGTCTAGTTTTTAAACGAGGATATTGCCATTTCTAAGATTGGCCTCAAATCTCTTGAAATCTCCACTTGCAAATTCCACAAAAAGAGTGTTTCAAAACTGCTCTGTCTAAAGGAACGTTCAGCTCTGTGAGTTGAATACAAACAACGCAAAGAAGTTACTGAGAATTCTTCTGTCTAGCATTCTATGAAGAAATCCCGTTTCCAACGAAGGCCTCAACCAGGTCTAAATATCCACTTGCAGACTTAACAAACAGAGTGTTTTCAAACTGCTCTATGAAAAGGAAGGTTAAACTCTGTGAGTTGAACACACCCATTACAAAGTAGTTTCTGAGAATGATTCTGTGTAGTTTTGAAACGGGGTTATTTCAATTTCTAAGATTGGCCTCAAATCGCAGGAAATCTCCACTTGCAATTTCCACAAAAAGAGTGTTTCAAAACTGATCTTTCTAAAGGAAGGTTTAACTCTGTGAGTTGAACACACACCACACAAAGAAGTTACTGAGAATTCTTCTTTCTTGCAGTATATGAAGAAATCCCGTTTCCAACGAAGGCCACAAAGAGGTCTAAATATCCACTTGCAGACTTAAGAAACAGAGTGTTTCCAAACTGCTCTATGAAAAGAAAGGTTAAACTCTGTGAGTTGAACACATCCAGTACAAAGTAGTTTCTGAGAATGATTCTGTCTAGTTTTTAAACGAGGATATTGCCATTTCTAAGATTGGCCTCAAATCTCTTGAAATCTCCACTTGCAAATTCCACAAAAAGAGTGTTTCAAAACTGCTCTGTCTAAAGGAACGTTCAGCTCTGTGAGTTGAATACAAACAATGCAAAGAAGTTACTGAGAATTCTTCTGTCTAGCATTCTATGAAGAAATCCCGTTTCCAACGAAGGCCTCAACCAGGTCTAAATATCCACTTGCAGACTTAACAAACAGAGTGTTTTCAAACCGCTCTATGAAAAGAAAGGTTAAACTCTGTGAGTTGAACACACCCATTACAAAGTAGTTTCTGAGAATGATTCTGTGTAGTTTTGAAACGGGGTTATTTCAATTTCTAAGATTGGCCTCAAATCGCAGGAAATCTCCACTTGCAATTTCCACAAAAAGAGTGTTTCAAAACTGATCTTTCTAAAGGAAGGTTTAACTCTGTGAGTTGAACACACACCACACAAAGAAGTTACTGAGAATTCTTCTTTCTTGCAGTATATGAAGAAATCCCGTTTCCAACGAAGGCCACAAAGAGGTCTAAATATCCACTTGCAGACTTAAGAAACAGAGTGTTTCCAAACTGCTCTATGAAAAGAAAGGTTAAACTCTGTGAGTTGAACACATCCAGTACAAAGTAGTTTCTGAGAATGATTCTGTCTAGTTTTTAAACGAGGATATTGCCATTTCTAAGATTGGCCTCAAATCTCTTGAAATCTCCACTTGCAAATTCCACAAAAAGAGTGTTTCAAAACTGCTCTGTCTAAAGGAACGTTCAGCTCTGTGAGTTGAATACAAACAATGCAAAGAAGTTACTGAGAATTCTTCTGTCTAGCATTCTATGAAGAAATCCCGTTTCCAACGAAGGCCTCAACCAGGTCTAAATATCCACTTGCAGACTTAACAAACAGAGTGTTTTCAAACCGCTCTATGAAAAGAAAGGTTAAACTCTGTGAGTTGAACACACCCATTACAAAGTAGTTTCTGAGAATGATTCTGTGTAGTTTTGAAACGGGGTTATTTCAATTTCTAAGATTGGCCTCAAATCGCAGGAAATCTCCACTTGCAATTTCCACAAAAAGAGTGTTTCAAAACTGATCTTTCTAAAGGAAGGTTTAACTCTGTGAGTTGAACACACACCACACAAAGAAGTTACTGAGAATTCTTCTTTCTTGCAGTATATGAAGAAATCCCGTTTCCAACGAAGGCCACAAACAGGTCTAAATATCCACTTGCAGACTTAAGAAACAGAGTGTTTCCAAACTGCTCTATGAAAAGAAAGGTTAAACTCTGTGAGTTGAACACATCCAGTACAAAGTAGTTTCTGAGAATGATTCTGTCTAGTTTTTAAACGAGGATATTGCCATTTCTAAGATTGGCCTCAAATCTCTTGAAATCTCCACTTGCAAATTCCACAAAAAGAGTGTTTCAAAACTGCTCTGTCTAAAGGAACGTTCAGCTCTGTGAGTTGAATACAAACAACGCAAAGAAGTTACTGAGAATTCTTCTGTCTAGCATTCTATGAAGAAATCCCGTTTCCAACGAAGGCCTCAATCAGGTCTAAATATCCACTTGCAGACTTAACAAACAGAGTGTTTTCAAACTGCTCTATGAAAAGAAAGGTTAAACTCTGTGAGTTGAACACACCCATTACAAAGTAGTTTCTGAGAATGATTCTGTGTAGTTTTGAAACGGGGTTATTTCAATTTCTAAGATTGGCCTCAAATCGCAGGAAATCTCCACTTGCAATTTCCACAAAAAGAGTGTTTCAAAACTGATCTTTCTAAAGGAAGGTTTAACTCTGTGAGTTGAACACACACCACAAAAAGAAGTTGCTGAGAATTCTTCTTTCTTACAGTATATGAAGAAATCCCGTTTCCAACGAAGGCCACAAACAGGTCAAAATATCCACTTGCAGACTTAACAAACAGAGTGTTTCCAAACTGCTCTATGAAAAGAAAGGTTAAACTCTGTGAGTTGAACACATCCAGTTCAAAGTAGTTTCTGAGAATGATTCTGTCTAGTTTTTAAACGAGGATATTGCCATTTCTAAGATTGGCCTCAAATCTCTTGAAATCTCCACTTGCAAATTCCACAAAAAGAGTGTTTCAAAACTGCTCTGTCTAAAGGAACGTTCAGCTCTGTGAGTTGAATACAAACAACGCAAAGAAGTTACTGAGAATTCTTCTGTCTAGCATTCTATGAAGAAATCCCGTTTCCAAAGAAGGCCTCAACCAGGTCTAAATATCCACTTGCAGACTTAACAAACAGAGTGTTTTCAAACTGCTCTATGAAAAGGAAGGTTAAACTCTGTGAGTTGAACACACCCATTACAAAGTAGTTTCTGAGAATGATTCTGTGTAGTTTTGAAACGGGGTTATTTCAATTTCTAAGATTGGCCTCAAATCGCAGGAAATCTCCACTTGCAATTTCCACAAAAACAGTGTTTCAAAACTGATCTTTCTAAAGGAAGGTTTAACTCTGTGAGTTGAACACACACCACACAAAGAAGTTACTGAGAATTCTTCTTTCTTGCAGAATATGAAGAAATCCCGTTTCCAACGAAGGCCAAAAAGAAGTCTAAATATCCACTTGCAGACTTAAGAAACAGAGTGTTTCCAAACTGCTCTATGAAAAGAAAGGTTAAACTCTGTGAGTTGAACACATCCAGTACAAAGTAGTTTCTGAGAATGATTCTGTCTAGTTTTTAAACGAGGGTATTGCCATTTCTAAGATTGGCCTCAAATCTCTTGAAATCTCCACTTGCAAATTCCACAAAAAGAGTGTTTCAAAACTGCTCTGTCTAAAGGAACGTTCAGCTCTGTGAGTTGAATACAAACAATGCAAAGAAGTTACTGAGAATTCTTCTGTCTAGCATTCTATGAAGAAATCCCGTTTCCAACGAAGGCCTCAACCAGGTCTAAATATCCAATTGCAGACTTAACAAACAGAGTGTTTTCAAACTGCTCTATGAATAGAAAGGTTAAACTCTGTGAGTTGAACACACCCATTACAAAGTAGTTTCTGAGAATGATTCTGTGTAGTTTTGAAATGGGGTTCTTTCAATTTCTAAGATTGGCCTCAAATCGCAGGAAATCTCCAATTGCAATTTCCACAAAAAGAGTGTTTCAAAACTGATCTTTCTAAAGGAAGGTTTAACCCTGTGAGTTGAACACACACCACACAAAGAAGTTACTGAGAATTCTTCTTTCTTGCAGTATATGAAGAAATCCCGTTTCCAACGAAGGCCACAAACAGGTCTAAATATCCACTTGCAGACTTAACAAACAGAGTGTTTCCAAACTGCTCTATGAAAAGAAAGGTTAAACTCTGTGAGTTGAACACATCCAGTACAAAGTAGTTTCTGAGAATGATTCTGTCTAGTTTTTAAACGAGGATATTGCCATTTCTAAGATTGGCCTCAAATCTCTTGAAATCTCCACTTGCAAATTCCACAAAAAGAGTGTTTCAAAACTGCTCTGTCTAAAGGAACGTTCAGCTCTGTGAGTTGAATACAAACAATGCAAAGAAGTTACTGAGAATTCTTCTGTCTAGCATTTTATGAAGAAATCCCGTTTCCAAAGAAGGCCTCAACCAGGTCTAAATATCCACTTGCAGACTTAACAAACAGAGTGTTTTCAAACTGCTCTATGAAAAGGAAGGTTAAACTCTGTGAGTTGAAGATACCGATTACAAAGTAGTTTCTGAGAATGATTCTGTGTAGTTTTGAAACGGGGTTCTTTCAATTTCTAAGATTGGCATCAAATCGCAGGAAATCTCCCCTTGCAATTTCCACAAAAAGAGTGTTTCAAAACTGATCTTTCTAAAGGAAGGTTTAACTCTGTGAGTTGAACACACACCACACAAACAAGTTACTGAGAATTCTTCTTTCTTGCAGTATATGAAGAAATCCCGTTTCCAACGAAGGCCACAAACAGGTCTAAATATCCACTTGCAGACTTAACAAACAGAGTGTTTCCAAACTGCTCTATGAAAAGAAAGGTTAAACTCTGTGAGTTGAACACATCCAGTACAAAGTAGTTTCTGAGAATGATTCTGTCTAGTTTTTAAACGAGGATATTGCCATTTCTAAGATTGGCCTCAAATCTCTTGAAATCTCCACTTGCAAATTCCACAAAAAGAGTGTTTCAAAACTGCTCTGTCTAAAGGAACGTTCAGCTCTGTGAGTTGAATACAAACAACGCAAAGAAGTTACTGAGAATTCTTCTATCTAGCATTCTATGAAGAAATCCCGTTTCCAACGAAGGCCTCAACCAGGTCTAAATATCCACTTGCAGACTTA
Organism: Pan paniscus; assembly: GCF_029289425.2. Lineage (NCBI taxonomy): Eukaryota > Metazoa > Chordata > Mammalia > Primates > Hominidae > Pan > Pan paniscus. The sequence goes on along the minus strand of NC_073259.2, from coordinate 57,710,062 downwards.
ACAAACAGAGTGTTTTCAAACTGCTCTATGAAAAGGAAGGTTAAACTCTGTGAGTTGAACACACCCATTACAAAGTAGTTTCTGAGAATGATTCTGTGTAGTTTTGAAACGGGGTTCTTTCAATTTCTAAGATTGGCCTCAAATCGCAGGAAATCTCCACTTGCAATTTCCACAAAAAGAGTGTTTCAAAACTGATCTTTCTAAAGGAAGGTTTAACTCTGTGAGTTGAACACACACCACACAAACAAGTTACTGAGAATTCTTCTTTCTTGCAGTATATGAAGAAATCCCGTTTCCAACGAAGGCCACAAACAGGTCTAAATATCCACTTGCAGACTTAACAAACAGAGTGTTTCCAAACTGCTCTATGAAAAGAAAGGTTAAACTCTGTGAGTTGAACACATCCAGTACAAAGTAGTTTCTGAGAATGATTCTGTCTAGTTTTTAAACGAGGATATTGCCATTTCTAAGATTGGCCTCAAATCTCTTGAAATCTCCACTTGCAAATTCCACAAAAAGAGTGTTTCAAAACTGCTCTGTCTAAAGGAACGTTCAGCTCTGTGAGTTGAATACAAACAACGCAAAGAAGTTACTGAGAATTCTTCTGTCTAGCATTTTATGAAGAAATCCCGTTTCCAACGAAGGCCTCAACCAGGTCTAAATATCCACTTGCAGACTTAACAAATAGAGTGTTTTGAAACTGCTCTATGAAAAGGAAGGTTAAACTCTGTGAGTTGAAGACACCCATTACAAAGTAGTTTCTGAGAATGATTCTGAGTAGTTTTGAAACGGGGTTCTTTCAATTTCTAAGATTGGCCTCAAATCGCAGGAAATCTCCACTTGCAATTTCCACAAAAAGAGTGTTTCAAAACTGATCTTTCTAAAGGAAGGTTTAACTCTGTGAGTTGAACACACACCACACAAACAAGTTACTGAGAATTCTTCTTTCTTGCAGTATATGAAGAAATCCCGTTTCCAACGAAGGCCACAAACAGGTCTAAATATCCACTTGCAGACTTAACAAACAGAGTGTTTCCAAACTGCTCTATGAAAAGAAAGGTTAAACTCTGTGAGTTGAACACCTCCAGTACAAAGTAGTTTCTGAGAATGATTCTGTCTAGTTTTTAAACGAGGATATTGCCATTTCTAAGATTGGCCTCAAATCTCTTGAAATCTCCACTTGCAAATTCCACAAAAAGAGTGTTTCAAAACTGCTCTGTCTAAAGGAACGTTCAGCTCTGTGAGTTGAATACAAACAACGCAAAGAAGTTACTGAGAATTCTTCTGTCTAGCATTCTATGAAGAAATCCCGTTTCCAACGAAGGCCTCAACCAGGTCTAAATATCCACTTGCAGACTTAACAAACAGAGTGTTTTCAAACTGCTCTATGAAAAGGAAGGTTAAACTCTGTGAGTTGAACACACCCATTACAAAGTAGTTTCTGAGAATGATTCTGTGTAGTTTTGAAACGGGGTTATTTCAATTTCTAAGATTGGCCTCAAATCGCAGGAAATCTCCACTTGCAATTTCCACAAAAAGAGTGTTTCAAAACTGATCTTTCTAAAGGAAGGTTTAACTCTGTGAGTTGAACACACACCACACAAAGAAGTTACTGAGAATTCTTCTTTCTTGCAGAATATGAAGAAATCCCGTTTCCAACGAAGGCCACAAAGAGGTCTAAATATCCACTTGCAGACTTAAGAAACAGAGTGTTTCCAAACTGCTCTATGAAAAGAAAGGTTAAACTCTGTGAGTTGAACACATCCAGTACAAAGTAGTTTCTGAGAATGATTCTGTCTAGTTTTTAAACGAGGATATTGCCATTTCTAAGATTGGCCTCAAATCTCTTGAAATCTCCACTTGCAAATTCCACAAAAAGAGTGTTTCAAAACTGCTCTGTCTAAAGGAACGTTCAGCTCTGTGAGTTGAATACAAACAATGCAAAGAAGTTACTGAGAATTCTTCTGTCTAGCATTCTATGAAGAAATCCCGTTTCCAACGAAGGCCTCAACCAGGTCTAAATATCCACTTGCAGACTTAACAAACAGAGTGTTTTCAAACCGCTCTATGAAAAGAAAGGTTAAACTCTGTGAGTTGAACACACCCATTACAAAGTAGTTTCTGAGAATGATTCTGTGTAGTTTTGAAACGGGGTTCTTTCAATTTCTAAGATTGGCCTCAAATCGCAGGAAATCTCCACTTGCAATTTCCACAAAAAGAGTGTTTCAAAACTGATCTTTCTAAAGGAAGGTTTAACTCTGTGAGTTGAACACACACCACACAAAGAAGTTACTGAGAATTCTTCTTTCTTGCAGTATATGAAGAAATCCCGTTTCCAACGAAGGCCACAAAGAGGTCTAAATATCCACTTGCAGACTTAACAAACAGAGTGTTTCCAAACTGCTCTATAAAAAGAAAGGTTAAACTCTGTGAGTTGAACACATCCAGTACAAAGTAGTTTCTGAGAATGATTCTGTCTAGTTTTTAAACGAGGATATTGCCATTTCTAAGATTGGCCTCAAATCTCTTGAAATCTCCACTTGCAAATTCCACAAAAAGAGTGTTTCAAAACTGCTCTGTCTAAAGGAACGTTCAGCTCTGTGAGTTGAATACAAACAATGCAAAGAAGTTACTGAGAATTCTTCTGTCTAGCATTCTATGAAGAAATCCCGTTTCCAACGAAGGCCTCAACCAGGTCTAAATATCCAATTGCAGACTTAACAAACAGAGTGTTTTCAAACTGCTCTATGAATAGAAAGGTTAAACTCTGTGAGTTGAACACACCCATTACAAAGTAGTTTCTGAGAATGATTCTGTGTAGTTTTGAAATGGGGTTCTTTCAATTTCTAAGATTGGCCTCAAATCGCAGGAAATCTCCAATTGCAATTTCCACAAAAAGAGTGTTTCAAAACTGATCTTTCTAAAGGAAGGTTTAACCCTGTGAGTTGAACACACACCACACAAAGAAGTTACTGAGAATTCTTCTTTCTTGCAGTATATGAAGAAATCCCGTTTCCAACGAAGGCCACAAACAGGTCTAAATATCCACTTGCAGACTTAACAAACAGAGTGTTTCCAAACTGCTCTATGAAAAGAAAGGTTAAACTCTGTGAGTTGAACACATCCAGTACAAAGTAGTTTCTGAGAATGATTCTGTCTAGTTTTTAAACGAGGATATTGCCATTTCTAAGATTGGCCTCAAATCTCTTGAAATCTCCACTTGCAAATTCCACAAAAAGAGTGTTTCAAAACTGCTCTGTCTAAAGGAACGTTCAGCTCTGTGAGTTGAATACAAACAATGCAAAGAAGTTACTGAGAATTCTTCTGTCTAGCATTTTATGAAGAAATCCCGTTTCCAAAGAAGGCCTCAACCAGGTCTAAATATCCACTTGCAGACTTAACAAACAGAGTGTTTTCAAACTGCTCTATGAAAAGGAAGGTTAAACTCTGTGAGTTGAAGATACCGATTACAAAGTAGTTTCTGAGAATGATTCTGTGTAGTTTTGAAACGGGGTTCTTTCAATTTCTAAGATTGGCCTCAAATCGCAGGAAATCTCCCCTTGCAATTTCCACAAAAAGAGTGTTTCAAAACTGATCTTTCTAAAGGAAGGTTTAACTCTGTGAGTTGAACACACACCACACAAAGAAGTTACTGAGAATTCTTCTTTCTTGCAGTATATGAAGAAATCCCTTTTCCAACGAAGGCCACAAAGAGGTCTAAATATCCACTTGCAGACTTAAGAAACAGAGTGTTTCCAAACTGCTCTATGAAAAGAAAGGTTAAACTCTGTGAGTTGAACACATCCAGTACAAAGTAGTTTCTGAGAATGATTCTGTCTAGTTTTTAAACGAGGATATTGCCATTTCTAAGATTGGCCTCAAATCTCTTGAAATCTCCACTTGCAAATTCCACAAAAAGAGTGTTTCAAAACTGCTCTGTCTAAAGGAACGTTCAGCTCTGTGAGTTGAATACAAACAACGCAAAGAAGTTACTGAGAATTCTTCTGTCTAGCATTCTATGAAGAAATCCCGTTTCCAACGAAGGCCTCAACCAGGTCTAAATATCCACTTGCAGACTTAACAAACAGAGTGTTTTCAAACTGCTCTATGAAAAGGAAGGTTAAACTCTGTGAGTTGAACACACCCATTACAAAGTAGTTTCTGAGAATGATTCTGTGTAGTTTTGAAACGGGGTTCTTTCAATTTCTAAGATTGGCCTCAAATCGCAGGAAATCTCCACTTGCAATTTCCACAAAAAGAGTGTTTCAAAACTGATCTTTCTAAAGGAAGGTTTAACTCTGTGAGTTGAACACACACCACACAAACAAGTTACTGAGAATTCTTCTTTCTTGCAGTATATGAAGAAATCCCGTTTCCAACGAAGGCCACAAACAGGTCTAAATATCCACTTGCAGACTTAACAAACAGAGTGTTTCCAAACTGCTCTATGAAAAGAAAGGTTAAACTCTGTGAGTTGAACACATCCAGTACAAAGTAGTTTCTGAGAATGATTCTGTCTAGTTTTTAAACGAGGATATTGCCATTTCTAAGATTGGCCTCAAATCTCTTGAAATCTCCACTTGCAAATTCCACAAAAAGAGTGTTTCAAAACTGCTCTGTCTAAAGGAACGTTCAGCTCTGTGAGTTGAATACAAACAACGCAAAGAAGTTACTGAGAATTCTTCTGTCTAGCATTTTATGAAGAAATCCCGTTTCCAACGAAGGCCTCAACCAGGTCTAAATATCCACTTGCAGACTTAACAAATAGAGTGTTTTGAAACTGCTCTATGAAAAGGAAGGTTAAACTCTGTGAGTTGAAGACACCCATTACAAAGTAGTTTCTGAGAATGATTCTGAGTAGTTTTGAAACGGGGTTCTTTCAATTTCTAAGATTGGCCTCAAATCGCAGGAAATCTCCACTTGCAATTTCCACAAAAAGAGTGTTTCAAAACTGATCTTTCTAAAGGAAGGTTTAACTCTGTGAGTTGAACACACACCACACAAACAAGTTACTGAGAATTCTTCTTTCTTGCAGTATATGAAGAAATCCCGTTTCCAACGAAGGCCACAAACAGGTCTAAATATCCACTTGCAGACTTAACAAACAGAGTGTTTCCAAACTGCTCTATGAAAAGAAAGGTTAAACTCTGTGAGTTGAACACCTCCAGTACAAAGTAGTTTCTGAGAATGATTCTGTCTAGTTTTTAAACGAGGATATTGCCATTTCTAAGATTGGCCTCAAATCTCTTGAAATCTCCACTTGCAAATTCCACAAAAAGAGTGTTTCAAAACTGCTCTGTCTAAAGGAACGTTCAGCTCTGTGAGTTGAATACAAACAACGCAAAGAAGTTACTGAGAATTCTTCTGTCTAGCATTCTATGAAGAAATCCCGTTTCCAACGAAGGCCTCAACCAGGTCTAAATATCCACTTGCAGACTTAACAAACAGAGTGTTTTCAAACTGCTCTATGAAAAGGAAGGTTAAACTCTGTGAGTTGAACACACCCATTACAAAGTAGTTTCTGAGAATGATTCTGTGTAGTTTTGAAACGGGGTTCTTTCAATTTCTAAGATTGGCCTCAAATCGCAGGAAATCTCCACTTGCAATTTCCACAAAAAGAGTGTTTCAAAACTGATCTTTCTAAAGGAAGGTTTAACTCTGTGAGTTGAACACACACCACACAAAGAAGTTACTGAGAATTCTTCTTTCTTGCAGAATATGAAGAAATCCCGTTTCCAACGAAGGCCACAAAGAGGTCTAAATATCCACTTGCAGACTTAAGAAACAGAGTGTTTCCAAACTGCTCTATGAAAAGAAAGGTTAAACTCTGTGAGTTGAACACATCCAGTACAAAGTAGTTTCTGAGAATGATTCTGTCTAGTTTTTAAACGAGGATATTGCCATTTCTAAGATTGGCCTCAAATCTCTTGAAATCTCCACTTGCAAATTCCACAAAAAGAGTGTTTCAAAACTGCTCTGTCTAAAGGAACGTTCAGCTCTGTGAGTTGAATACAAACAATGCAAAGAAGTTACTGAGAATTCTTCTGTCTAGCATTCTATGAAGAAATCCCGTTTCCAACGAAGGCCTCAACCAGGTCTAAATATCCACTTGCAGACTTAACAAACAGAGTGTTTTCAAACCGCTCTATGAAAAGAAAGGTTAAACTCTGTGAGTTGAACACACCCATTACAAAGTAGTTTCTGAGAATGATTCTGTGTAGTTTTGAAACGGGGTTCTTTCAATTTCTAAGATTGGCCTCAAATCGCAGGAAATCTCCACTTGCAATTTCCACAAAAAGAGTGTTTCAAAACTGATCTTTCTAAAGGAAGGTTTAACTCTGTGAGTTGAACACACACCATACAAAGAAGTTACTGAGAATTCTTCTTTCTTGCAGTATATGAAGAAATCCCGTTTCCAACGAAGGCCACAAAGAGGTCTAAATATCCACTTGCAGACTTAACAAACAGAGTGTTTCCAAACTGCTCTATAAAAAGAAAGGTTAAACTCTGTGAGTTGAACACATCCAGTACAAAGTAGTTTCTGAGAATGATTCTGTCTAGTTTTTAAACGAGGATATTGCCATTTCTAAGATTGGCCTCAAATCTCTTGAAATCTCCACTTGCAAATTCCACAAAAAGAGTGTTTCAAAACTGCTCTGTCTAAAGGAACGTTCAGCTCTGTGAGTTGAATACAAACAACGCAAAGAAGTTACTGAGAATTCTTCTGTCTAGCATTCTATGAAGAAATCCCTTTTCCAACGAAGGCCTCAACCAGGTCTAAATATCCACTTGCAGACTTAACAAACAGAGTGTTTTCAAACTGCTCTATGAAAAGGAAGGTTAAACTCTGTGAGTTGAACACACCCATTACAAAGTAGTTTCTGAGAATGATTCTGTGTAGTTTTGAAACGGGGTTCTTTCAATTTCTAAGATTGGCCTCAAATCGCAGGAAATCTCCACTTGCAATTTCCACAAAAAGAGTGTTTCAAAACTGATCTTTCTAAAGGAAGGTTTAACTCTGTGAGTTGAACACACACCACACAAAGAAGTTACTGAGAATTCTTCTTTCTTGCAGTATATGAAGAAATCCCGTTTACAACGAAGGCCACAAAGAGGTCTAAATATCCACATGCAGACTTAAGAAACAGAGTGTTTCCAAACTGCTCTATGAAAAGAAAGGTTAAACTCTGTGAGTTGAACACATCCAGTACAAAGTAGTTTCTGAGAATGATTCTGTCTAGTTTTTAAACGAGGATATTGCCATTTCTAAGATTGGCCTCAAATCTCTTGAAATCTCCACTTGCAAATTCCACAAAAAGAGTGTTTCAAAACTGCTCTGTCTAAAGGAACGTTCAGCTCTGTGAGTTGAATACAAACAATGCAAAGAAGTTACTGAGAATTCTTGTGTTTAGCATTCTATGAAGAAATCCCGTTTCCAACGTAGGCCTCAACCAGGTCTAAATATCCACTTGCAGACTTAACAAACAGAGTGTTTTCAAACTGCTCTATGAAAAGAAAGGTTAAACTCTGTGAGTTGAACACACCCATTACAAAGTAGTTTCTGAGAATGATTCTGTGTAGTTTTGAAACGGGGTTATTTCAATTTCTAAGATTGGCCTCAAATCGCAGGAAATCTCCACTTGCAATTTCCACAAAAAGAGTGTTTCAAAACTGATCTTTCTAAAGGAAGGTTTAACCCTGTGAGTTGAACACACACCACACAAAGAAGTTACTGAGAATTCTTCTTTCTTGCAGTATATGAAGAAATCCCGTTTCCAACGAAGGCCACAAACAGGTCTAAATATCCACTTGCAGACTTAACAAACAGAGTGTTTCCAAACTGCTCTATGAAAAGAAAGGTTAAACTCTGTGAGTTGAACACATCCAGTACAAAGTAGTTTCTGAGAATGATTCTGTCTAGTTTTTAAACGAGGATATTGCCATTTCTAAGATTGGCCTCAAATCTCTTGAAATCTCCACTTGCAAATTCCACAAAAAGAGTGTTTCAAAACTGCTCTGTCTAAAGGAACGTTCAGCTCTGTGAGTTGAATACAAACAATGCAAAGAAGTTACTGAGAATTCTTCTGTCTAGCATTTTATGAAGAAATCCCGTTTCCAAAGAAGGCCTCAACCAGGTCTAAATATCCACTTGCAGACTTAACAAACAGAGTGTTTTCAAACTGCTCTATGAAAAGGAAGGTTAAACTCTGTGAGTTGAAGATACCGATTACAAAGTAGTTTCTGAGAATGATTCTGTGTAGTTTTGAAACGGGGTTCTTTCAATTTCTAAGATTGGCCTCAAATCGCAGGAAATCTCCCCTTGCAATTTCCACAAAAAGAGTGTTTCAAAACTGATCTTTCTAAAGGAAGGTTTAACTCTGTGAGTTGAACACACACCACACAAAGAAGTTACTGAGAATTCTTCTTTCTTGCAGTATATGAAGAAATCCCGTTTCCAACGAAGGCCACAAAGAGGTCTAAATATCCACTTGCAGACTTAACAAACAGAGTGTTTCCAAACTGCTCTATGAAAAGAAAGGTTAAACTCTGTGAGTTGAACACATCCAGTACAAAGTAGTTTCTGAGAATGATTCTGTCTAGTTTTTAAACGAGGATATTGCCATTTCTAAGATTGGCCTCAAATCTCTTGAAATCTCCACTTGCAAATTCCACAAAAAGAGTGTTTCAAAACTGCTCTGTCTAAAGGAACGTTCAGCTCTGTGAGTTGAATACAAACAACGCAAAGAAGTTACTGAGAATTCTTCTGTCTAGCATTCTATGAAGAAATCCCGTTTCCAACGAAGGCCTCAACCAGGTCTAAATATCCACTTGCAGACTTAACAAACAGAGTGTTTTCAAACTGCTCTATGAAAAGGAAGGTTAAACTCTGTGAGTTGAACACACCCATTACAAAGTAGTTTCTGAGAATGATTCTGTGTAGTTTTGAAACGGGGTTCTTTCAATTTCTAAGATTGGCCTCAAATCGCAGGAAATCTCCACTTGCAATTTCCACAAAAAGAGTGTTTCAAAACTGATCTTTCTAAAGGAAGGTTTAACTCTGTGAGTTGAACACACACCACACAAACAAGTTACTGAGAATTCTTCTTTCTTGCAGTATATGAAGAAATCCCGTTTCCAACGAAGGCCACAAACAGGTCTAAATATCCACTTGCAGACTTAACAAACAGAGTGTTTCCAAACTGCTCTATGAAAAGAAAGGTTAAACTCTGTGAGTTGAACACATCCAGTACAAAGTAGTTTCTGAGAATGATTCTGTCTAGTTTTTAAACGAGGATATTGCCATTTCTAAGATTGGCCTCAAATCTCTTGAAATCTCCACTTGCAAATTCCACAAAAAGAGTGTTTCAAAACTGCTCTGTCTAAAGGAACGTTCAGCTCTGTGAGTTGAATACAAACAACGCAAAGAAGTTACTGAGAATTCTTCTGTCTAGCATTTTATGAAGAAATCCCGTTTCCAACGAAGGCCTCAACCAGGTCTAAATATCCACTTGCAGACTTAACAAATAGAGTGTTTTGAAACTGCTCTATGAAAAGGAAGGTTAAACTCTGTGAGTTGAAGACACCCATTACAAAGTAGTTTCTGAGAATGATTCTGAGTAGTTTTGAAACGGGGTTCTTTCAATTTCTAAGATTGGCCTCAAATCGCAGGAAATCTCCACTTGCAATTTCCACAAAAAGAGTGTTTCAAAACTGATCTTTCTAAAGGAAGGTTTAACTCTGTGAGTTGAACACACACCACACAAACAAGTTACTGAGAATTCTTCTTTCTTGCAGTATATGAAGAAATCCCGTTTCCAACGAAGGCCACAAACAGGTCTAAATATCCACTTGCAGACTTAACAAACAGAGTGTTTCCAAACTGCTCTATGAAAAGAAAGGTTAAACTCTGTGAGTTGAACACCTCCAGTACAAAGTAGTTTCTGAGAATGATTCTGTCTAGTTTTTAAACGAGGATATTGCCATTTCTAAGATTGGCCTCAAATCTCTTGAAATCTCCACTTGCAAATTCCACAAAAAGAGTGTTTCAAAACTGCTCTGTCTAAAGGAACGTTCAGCTCTGTGAGTTGAATACAAACAACGCAAAGAAGTTACTGAGAATTCTTCTGTCTAGCATTCTATGAAGAAATCCCGTTTCCAACGAAGGCCTCAACCAGGTCTAAATATCCACTTGCAGACTTAACAAACAGAGTGTTTTCAAACTGCTCTATGAAAAGGAAGGTTAAACTCTGTGAGTTGAACACACCCATTACAAAGTAGTTTCTGAGAATGATTCTGTGTAGTTTTGAAACGGGGTTATTTCAATTTCTAAGATTGGCCTCAAATCGCAGGAAATCTCCACTTGCAATTTCCACAAAAAGAGTGTTTCAAAACTGATCTTTCTAAAGGAAGGTTTAACTCTGTGAGTTGAACACACACCACACAAAGAAGTTACTGAGAATTCTTCTTTCTTGCAGAATATGAAGAAATCCCGTTTCCAACGAAGGCCACAAAGAGGTCTAAATATCCACTTGCAGACTTAAGAAACAGAGTGTTTCCAAACTGCTCTATGAAAAGAAAGGTTAAACTCTGTGAGTTGAACACATCCAGTACAAAGTAGTTTCTGAGAATGATTCTGTCTAGTTTTTAAACGAGGATATTGCCATTTCTAAGATTGGCCTCAAATCTCTTGAAATCTCCACTTGCAAATTCCACAAAAAGAGTGTTTCAAAACTGCTCTGTCTAAAGGAACGTTCAGCTCTGTGAGTTGAATACAAACAATGCAAAGAAGTTACTGAGAATTCTTCTGTCTAGCATTCTATGAAGAAATCCCGTTTCCAACGAAGGCCTCAACCAGGTCTAAATATCCACTTGCAGACTTAACAAACAGAGTGTTTTCAAACCGCTCTATGAAAAGAAAGGTTAAACTCTGTGAGTTGAACACACCCATTACAAAGTAGTTTCTGAGAATGATTCTGTGTAGTTTTGAAACGGGGTTCTTTCAATTTCTAAGATTGGCCTCAAATCGCAGGAAATCTCCACTTGCAATTTCCACAAAAAGAGTGTTTCAAAACTGATCTTTCTAAAGGAAGGTTTAACTCTGTGAGTTGAACACACACCATACAAAGAAGTTACTGAGAATTCTTCTTTCTTGCAGTATATGAAGAAATCCCGTTTCCAACGAAGGCCACAAAGAGGTCTAAATATCCACTTGCAGACTTAACAAACAGAGTGTTTCCAAACTGCTCTATAAAAAGAAAGGTTAAACTCTGTGAGTTGAACACATCCAGTACAAAGTAGTTTCTGAGAATGATTCTGTCTAGTTTTTAAACGAGGATATTGCCATTTCTAAGATTGGCCTCAAATCTCTTGAAATCTCCACTTGCAAATTCCACAAAAAGAGTGTTTCAAAACTGCTCTGTCTAAAGGAACGTTCAGCTCTGTGAGTTGAATACAAACAACGCAAAGAAGTTACTGAGAATTCTTCTGTCTAGCATTCTATGAAGAAATCCCTTTTCCAACGAAGGCCTCAACCAGGTCTAAATATCCACTTGCAGACTTAACAAACAGAGTGTTTTCAAACTGCTCTATGAAAAGGAAGGTTAAACTCTGTGAGTTGAACACACCCATTACAAAGTAGTTTCTGAGAATGATTCTGTGTAGTTTTGAAACGGGGTTCTTTCAATTTCTAAGATTGGCCTCAAATCGCAGGAAATCTCCACTTGCAATTTCCACAAAAAGAGTGTTTCAAAACTGATCTTTCTAAAGGAAGGTTTAACTCTGTGAGTTGAACACACACCACACAAAGAAGTTACTGAGAATTCTTCTTTCTTGCAGTATATGAAGAAATCCCGTTTACAACGAAGGCCACAAAGAGGTCTAAATATCCACATGCAGACTTAAGAAACAGAGTGTTTCCAAACTGCTCTATGAAAAGAAAGGTTAAACTCTGTGAGTTGAACACATCCAGTACAAAGTAGTTTCTGAGAATGATTCTGTCTAGTTTTTAAACGAGGATATTGCCATTTCTAAGATTGGCCTCAAATCTCTTGAAATCTCCACTTGCAAATTCCACAAAAAGAGTGTTTCAAAACTGCTCTGTCTAAAGGAACGTTCAGCTCTGTGAGTTGAATACAAACAATGCAAAGAAGTTACTGAGAATTCTTGTGTCTAGCATTCTATGAAGAAATCCCGTTTCCAACGTAGGCCTCAACCAGGTCTAAATATCCACTTGCAGACTTAACAAACAGAGTGTTTTCAAACTGCTCTATGAAAAGAAAGGTTAAACTCTGTGAGTTGAACACACCCATTACAAAGTAGTTTCTGAGAATGATTCTGTGTAGTTTTGAAACGGGGTTATTTCAATTTCTAAGATTGGCCTCAAATCGCAGGAAATCTCCACTTGCAATTTCCACAAAAAGAGTGTTTCAAAACTGATCTTTCTAAAGGAAGGTTTAACTCTGTGAGTTGAACACACACCACACAAAGAAGTTACCGAGAATTCTTCTTTCTTGCAGTATATGAAGAAATCCCGTTTCCAACGAAGGCCAGAAAGAGGTCTAAATATCCACTTGCAGACTTAACAAACAGAGTGTTTCCAAACTGCTCTATGAAAAGAAAGGTTAAACTCTGTGAGTTGAACACATCCAGTACAAAGTAGTTTCTGAGAATGATTCTGTCTAGTTTTTAAACGAGGATATTGCCATTTCTAAGATTGGCCTCAAATCTCTTGAAATCTCCACTTGCAAATTCCACAAAAAGAGTGTTTCAAAACTGCTCTGTCTAAAGGAACGTTCAGCTCTGTGAGTTGAATACAAACAATGCAAAGAAGTTACTGAGAATTCTTCTGTCTAGCATTTTATGAAGAAATCCCGTTTCCAACGAAGGCCTCAACCAGGTCTAAATATCCACTTGCAGACTTAACAAATAGAGTGTTTTGAAACTGCTCTATGAAAAGGAAGGTTAAACTCTGTGAGTTGAAGACACCCATTACAAAGTAGTTTCTGAGAATGATTCTGAGTAGTTTTGAAACGGGGTTCTTTCAATTTCTAAGATTGGCCTCAAATCGCAGGAAATCTCCACTTGCAATTTCCACAAAAAGAGTGTTTCAAAACTGATCTTTCTAAAGGAAGGTTTAACTCTGTGAGTTGAACACACACCACACAAACAAGTTACTGAGAATTCTTCTTTCTTGCAGTATATGAAGAAATCCCGTTTCCAACGAAGGCCACAAACAGGTCTAAATATCCACTTGCAGACTTAACAAACAGAGTGTTTCCAAACTGCTCTATGAAAAGAAAGGTTAAACTCTGTGAGTTGAACACATCCAGTACAAAGTAGTTTCTGAGAATGATTCTGTCTAGTTTTTAAACGAGGATATTGCCATTTCTAAGATTGGCCTCAAATCTCTTGAAATCTCCACTTGCAAATTCCACAAAAAGAGTGTTTCAAAACTGCTCTGTCTAAAGGAACGTTCAGCTCTGTGAGTTGAATACAAACAACGCAAAGAAGTTACTGAGAATTCTTCTGTCTAGCATTCTATGAAGAAATCCCGTTTCCAACGAAGGCCTCAACCAGGTCTAAATATCCACTTGCAGACTTAACAAACAGAGTGTTTTCAAACTGCTCTATGAAAAGGAAGGTTAAACTCTGTGAGTTGAACACACCCATTACAAAGTAGTTTCTGAGAATGATTCTGTGTAGTTTTGAAACGGGGTTATTTCAATTTCTAAGATTGGCCTCAAATCGCAGGAAATCTCCACTTGCAATTTCCACAAAAAGAGTGTTTCAAAACTGATCTTTCTAAAGGAAGGTTTAACTCTGTGAGTTGAACACACACCACACAAAGAAGTTACTGAGAATTCTTCTTTCTTGCAGAATATGAAGAAATCCCGTTTCCAACGAAGGCCACAAAGAGGTCTAAATATCCACTTGCAGACTTAAGAAACAGAGTGTTTCCAAACTGCTCTATGAAAAGAAAGGTTAAACTCTGTGAGTTGAACACATCCAGTACAAAGTAGTTTCTGAGAATGATTCTGTCTAGTTTTTAAACGAGGATATTGCCATTTCTAAGATTGGCCTCAAATCTCTTGAAATCTCCACTTGCAAATTCCACAAAAAGAGTGTTTCAAAACTGCTCTGTCTAAAGGAACGTTCAGCTCTGTGAGTTGAATACAAACAATGCAAAGAAGTTACTGAGAATTCTTCTGTCTAGCATTCTATGAAGAAATCCCGTTTCCAACGAAGGCCTCAACCAGGTCTAAATATCCACTTGCAGACTTAACAAACAGAGTGTTTTCAAACCGCTCTATGAAAAGAAAGGTTAAACTCTGTGAGTTGAACACACCCATTACAAAGTAGTTTCTGAGAATGATTCTGTGTAGTTTTGAAACGGGGTTATTTCAATTTCTAAGATTGGCCTCAAATCGCAGGAAATCTCCACTTGCAATTTCCACAAAAAGAGTGTTTCAAAACTGATCTTTCTAAAGGAAGGTTTAACTCTGTGAGTTGAACACACACCACACAAAGAAGTTACTGAGAATTCTTCTTTCTTGCAGTATATGAAGAAATCCCGTTTCCAACGAAGGCCACAAAGAGGTCTAAATATCCACTTGCAGACTTAAGAAACAGAGTGTTTCCAAACTGCTCTATGAAAAGAAAGGTTAAACTCTGTGAGTTGAACACATCCAGTACAAAGTAGTTTCTGAGAATGATTCTGTCTAGTTTTTAAACGAGGATATTGCCATTTCTAAGATTGGCCTCAAATCTCTTGAAATCTCCACTTGCAAATTCCACAAAAAGAGTGTTTCAAAACTGCTCTGTCTAAAGGAACGTTCAGCTCTGTGAGTTGAATACAAACAACGCAAAGAAGTTACTGAGAATTCTTCTGTCTAGCATTCTATGAAGAAATCCCGTTTCCAACGAAGGCCTCAATCAGGTCTAAATATCCACTTGCAGACTTAACAAACAGAGTGTTTTCAAACTGCTCTATGAAAAGAAAGGTTAAACTCTGTGAGTTGAACACACCCATTACAAAGTAGTTTCTGAGAATGATTCTGTGTAGTTTTGAAACGGGGTTATTTCAATTTCTAAGATTGGCCTCAAATCGCAGGAAATCTCCACTTGCAATTTCCACAAAAAGAGTGTTTCAAAACTGATCTTTCTAAAGGAAGGTTTAACTCTGTGAGTTGAACACACACCACAAAAAGAAGTTGCTGAGAATTCTTCTTTCTTACAGTATATGAAGAAATCCCGTTTCCAACGAAGGCCACAAACAGGTCAAAATATCCACTTGCAGACTTAACAAACAGAGTGTTTCCAAACTGCTCTATGAAAAGAAAGGTTAAACTCTGTGAGTTGAACACATCCAGTTCAAAGTAGTTTCTGAGAATGATTCTGTCTAGTTTTTAAACGAGGATATTGCCATTTCTAAGATTGGCCTCAAATCTCTTGAAATCTCCACTTGCAAATTCCACAAAAAGAGTGTTTCAAAACTGCTCTGTCTAAAGGAACGTTCAGCTCTGTGAGTTGAATACAAACAACGCAAAGAAGTTACTGAGAATTCTTCTGTCTAGCATTCTATGAAGAAATCCCGTTTCCAAAGAAGGCCTCAACCAGGTCTAAATATCCACTTGCAGACTTAACAAACAGAGTGTTTTCAAACTGCTCTATGAAAAGGAAGGTTAAACTCTGTGAGTTGAACACACCCATTACAAAGTAGTTTCTGAGAATGATTCTGTGTAGTTTTGAAACGGGGTTATTTCAATTTCTAAGATTGGCCTCAAATCGCAGGAAATCTCCACTTGCAATTTCCACAAAAAGAGTGTTTCAAAACTGATCTTTCTAAAGGAAGGTTTAACTCTGTGAGTTGAACACACACCACACAAAGAAGTTACTGAGAATTCTTCTTTCTTGCAGAATATGAAGAAATCCCGTTTCCAACGAAGGCCACAAAGAGGTCTAAATATCCACTTGCAGACTTAAGAAACAGAGTGTTTCCAAACTGCTCTATGAAAAGAAAGGTTAAACTCTGTGAGTTGAACACATCCAGTACAAAGTAGTTTCTGAGAATGATTCTGTCTAGTTTTTAAACGAGAATATTGCCATTTCTAAGATTGGCCTCAAATCTCTTGAAATCTCCACTTGCAAATTCCACAAAAAGAGTGTTTCAAAACTGCTCTGTCTAAAGGAACGTTCAGCTCTGTGAGTTGAATACAAACAATGCAAAGAAGTTACTGAGAATTCTTCTGTCTAGCATTCTATGAAGAAATCCCGTTTCCAACGAAGGCCTCAACCAGGTCTAAATATCCAATTGCAGACTTAACAAACAGAGTGTTTTCAAACTGCTCTATGAATAGAAAGGTTAAACTCTGTGAGTTGAACACACCCATTACAAAGTAGTTTCTGAGAATGATTCTGTGTAGTTTTGAAACGGGGTTCTTTCAATTTCTAAGATTGGCCTCAAATCGCAGGAAATCTCCACTTGCAATTTCCACAAAAAGAGTGTTTCAAAACTGATCTTTCTAAAGGAAGGTTTAACTCTGTGAGTTGAACACACACCACACAAACAAGTTACTGAGAATTCTTCTTTCTTGCAGTATATGAAGAAATCCCGTTTCCAACGAAGGCCACAAACAGGTCTAAATATCCACTTGCAGACTTAACAAACAGAGTGTTTCCAAACTGCTCTATGAAAAGAAAGGTTAAACTCTGTGAGTTGAACACCTCCAGTACAAAGTAGTTTCTGAGAATGATTCTGTCTAGTTTTTAAACGAGGATATTGCCATTTCTAAGATTGGCCTCAAATCTCTTGAAATCTCCACTTGCAAATTCCACAAAAAGAGTGTTTCAAAACTGCTCTGTCTAAAGGAACGTTCAGCTCTGTGAGTTGAATACAAACAACGCAAAGAAGTTACTGAGAATTCTTCTGTCTAGCATTCTATGAAGAAATCCCGTTTCCAACGAAGGCCTCAACCAGGTCTAAATATCCACTTGCAGACTTAACAAACAGAGTGTTTTCAAACTGCTCTATGAAAAGGAAGGTTAAACTCTGTGAGTTGAACACACCCATTACAAAGTAGTTTCTGAGAATGATTCTGTGTAGTTTTGAAACGGGGTTATTTCAATTTCTAAGATTGGCCTCAAATCGCAGGAAATCTCCACTTGCAATTTCCACAAAAAGAGTGTTTCAAAACTGATCTTTCTAAAGGAAGGTTTAACTCTGTGAGTTGAACACACACCACACAAAGAAGTTACTGAGAATTCTTCTTTCTTGCAGAATATGAAGAAATCCCGTTTCCAACGAAGGCCACAAAGAGGTCTAAATATCCACTTGCAGACTTAAGAAACAGAGTGTTTCCAAACTGCTCTATGAAAAGAAAGGTTAAACTCTGTGAGTTGAACACATCCAGTACAAAGTAGTTTCTGAGAATGATTCTGTCTAGTTTTTAAACGAGGATATTGCCATTTCTAAGATTGGCCTCAAATCTCTTGAAATCTCCACTTGCAAATTCCACAAAAAGAGTGTTTCAAAACTGCTCTGTCTAAAGGAACGTTCAGCTCTGTGAGTTGAATACAAACAACGCAAAGAAGTTACTGAGAATTCTTCTGTCTAGCATTCTATGAAGAAATCCCGTTTCCAACGAAGGCCTCAATCAGGTCTAAATATCCACTTGCAGACTTAACAAACAGAGTGTTTTCAAACCGCTCTATGAAAAGAAAGGTTAAACTCTGTGAGTTGAACACACCCATTACAAAGTAGTTTCTGAGAATGATTCTGTGTAGTTTTGAAACGGGGTTATTTCAATTTCTAAGATTGGCCTCAAATCGCAGGAAATCTCCACTTGCAATTTCCACAAAAAGAGTGTTTCAAAACTGATCTTTCTAAAGGAAGGTTTAACTCTGTGAGTTGAACACACACCACAAAAAGAAGTTGCTGAGAATTCTTCTTTCTTACAGTATATGAAGAAATCCCGTTTCCAACGAAGGCCACAAACAGGTCAAAATATCCACTTGCAGACTTAACAAACAGAGTGTTTCCAAACTGCTCTATGAAAAGAAAGGTTAAACTCTGTGAGTTGAACACATCCAGTTCAAAGTAGTTTCTGAGAATGATTCTGTCTAGTTTTTAAACGAGGATATTGCCATTTCTAAGATTGGCCTCAAATCTCTTGAAATCTCCACTTGCAAATTCCACAAAAAGAGTGTTTCAAAACTGCTCTGTCTAAAGGAACGTTCAGCTCTGTGAGTTGAATACAAACAACGCAAAGAAGTTACTGAGAATTCTTCTGTCTAGCATTCTATGAAGAAATCCCGTTTCCAAAGAAGGCCTCAACCAGGTCTAAATATCCACTTGCAGACTTAACAAACAGAGTGTTTTCAAACTGCTCTATGAAAAGGAAGGTTAAACTCTGTGAGTTGAACACACCCATTACAAAGTAGTTTCTGAGAATGATTCTGTGTAGTTTTGAAACGGGGTTATTTCAATTTCTAAGATTGGCCTCAAATCGCAGGAAATCTCCACTTGCAATTTCCACAAAAAGAGTGTTTCAAAACTGATCTTTCTAAAGGAAGGTTTAACTCTGTGAGTTGAACACACACCACACAAAGAAGTTACTGAGAATTCTTCTTTCTTGCAGAATATGAAGAAATCCCGTTTCCAACGAAGGCCACAAAGAGGTCTAAATATCCACTTGCAGACTTAAGAAACAGAGTGTTTCCAAACTGCTCTATGAAAAGAAAGGTTAAACTCTGTGAGTTGAACACATCCAGTACAAAGTAGTTTCTGAGAATGATTCTGTCTAGTTTTTAAACGAGGATATTGCCATTTCTAAGATTGGCCTCAAATCTCTTGAAATCTCCACTTGCAAATTCCACAAAAAGAGTGTTTCAAAACTGCTCTGTCTAAAGGAACGTTCAGCTCTGTGAGTTGAATACAAACAATGCAAAGAAGTTACTGAGAATTCTTCTGTCTAGCATTCTATGAAGAAATCCCGTTTCCAACGAAGGCCTCAACCAGGTCTAAATATCCAATTGCAGACTTAACAAACAGAGTGTTTTCAAACTGCTCTATGAATAGAAAGGTTAAACTCTGTGAGTTGAACACACCCATTACAAAGTAGTTTCTGAGAATGATTCTGTGTAGTTTTGAAACGGGGTTCTTTCAATTTCTAAGATTGGCCTCAAATCGCAGGAAATCTCCACTTGCAATTTCCACAAAAAGAGTGTTTCAAAACTGATCTTTCTAAAGGAAGGTTTAACTCTGTGAGTTGAACACACACCACACAAACAAGTTACTGAGAATTCTTCTTTCTTGCAGTATATGAAGAAATCCCGTTTCCAACGAAGGCCACAAACAGGTCTAAATATCCACTTGCAGACTTAACAAACAGAGTGTTTCCAAACTGCTCTATGAAAAGAAAGGTTAAACTCTGTGAGTTGAACACCTCCAGTACAAAGTAGTTTCTGAGAATGATTCTGTCTAGTTTTTAAACGAGGATATTGCCATTTCTAAGATTGGCCTCAAATCTCTTGAAATCTCCACTTGCAAATTCCACAAAAAGAGTGTTTCAAAACTGCTCTGTCTAAAGGAACGTTCAGCTCTGTGAGTTGAATACAAACAACGCAAAGAAGTTACTGAGAATTCTTCTGTCTAGCATTCTATGAAGAAATCCCGTTTCCAACGAAGGCCTCAACCAGGTCTAAATATCCACTTGCAGACTTAACAAACAGAGTGTTTTCAAACTGCTCTATGAAAAGGAAGGTTAAACTCTGTGAGTTGAACACACCCATTACAAAGTAGTTTCTGAGAATGATTCTGTGTAGTTTTGAAACGGGGTTATTTCAATTTCTAAGATTGGCCTCAAATCGCAGGAAATCTCCACTTGCAATTTCCACAAAAAGAGTGTTTCAAAACTGATCTTTCTAAAGGAAGGTTTAACTCTGTGAGTTGAACACACACCACACAAAGAAGTTACTGAGAATTCTTCTTTCTTGCAGAATATGAAGAAATCCCGTTTCCAACGAAGGCCACAAAGAGGTCTAAATATCCACTTGCAGACTTAAGAAACAGAGTGTTTCCAAACTGCTCTATGAAAAGAAAGGTTAAACTCTGTGAGTTGAACACATCCAGTACAAAGTAGTTTCTGAGAATGATTCTGTCTAGTTTTTAAACGAGGATATTGCCATTTCTAAGATTGGCCTCAAATCTCTTGAAATCTCCACTTGCAAATTCCACAAAAAGAGTGTTTCAAAACTGCTCTGTCTAAAGGAACGTTCAGCTCTGTGAGTTGAATACAAACAATGCAAAGAAGTTACTGAGAATTCTTCTGTCTAGCATTCTATGAAGAAATCCCGTTTCCAACGAAGGCCTCAACCAGGTCTAAATATCCACTTGCAGACTTAACAAACAGAGTGTTTTCAAACCGCTCTATGAAAAGAAAGGTTAAACTCTGTGAGTTGAACAAACCCATTACAAAGTAGTTTCTGAGAATGATTCTGTGTAGTTTTGAAACGGGGTTCTTTCAATTTCTAAGATTGGCCTCAAATCGCAGGAAATCTCCACTTGCAATTTCCACAAAAAGAGTGTTTCAAAACTGATCTTTCTAAAGGAAGGTTTAACTCTGTGAGTTGAACACACACCACACAAAGAAGTTACTGAGAATTCTTCTTTCTTGCAGTATATGAAGAAATCCCGTTTCCAACGAAGGCCACAAAGAGGTCTAAATATCCACTTGCAGACTTAACAAACAGAGTGTTTCCAAACTGCTCTATAAAAAGAAAGGTTAAACTCTGTGAGTTGAACACATCCAGTACAAAGTAGTTTCTGAGAATGATTCTGTCTAGTTTTTAAACGAGGATATTGCCATTTCTAAGATTGGCCTCAAATCTCTTGAAATCTCCACTTGCAAATTCCACAAAAAGAGTGTTTCAAAACTGCTCTGTCTAAAGGAACGTTCAGCTCTGTGAGTTGAATACAAACAACGCAAAGAAGTTACTGAGAATTCTTCTGTCTAGCATTCTATGAAGAAATCCCTTTTCCAACGAAGGCCTCAACCAGGTCTAAATATCCACTTGCAGACTTAACAAACAGAGTGTTTTCAAACTGCTCTATGAAAAGGAAGGTTAAACTCTGTGAGTTGAACACACCCATTACAAAGTAGTTTCTGAGAATGATTCTGTGTAGTTTTGAAACGGGGTTATTTCAATTTCTAAGATTGGCCTCAAATCGCAGGAAATCTCCACTTGCAATTTCCACAAAAAGAGTGTTTCAAAACTGATCTTTCTAAAGGAAGGTTTAACTCTGTGAGTTGAACACACACCACACAAAGAAGTTACTGAGAATTCTTCTTTCTTGCAGAATATGAAGAAATCCCGTTTCCAACGAAGGCCACAAAGAGGTCTAAATATCCACTTGCAGACTTAAGAAACAGAGTGTTTCCAAACTGCTCTATGAAAAGAAAGGTTAAACTCTGTGAGTTGAACACATCCAGTACAAAGTAGTTTCTGAGAATGATTCTGTCTAGTTTTTAAACGAGGATATTGCCATTTCTAAGATTGGCCTCAAATCTCTTGAAATCTCCACTTGCAAATTCCACAAAAAGAGTGTTTCAAAAGTGCTCTGTCTAAAGGAACGTTCAGCTCTGTGAGTTGAATACAAACAATGCAAAGAAGTTACTGAGAATTCTTCTGTCTAGCATTCTATGAAGAAATCCCGTTTCCAACGAAGGCCTCAACCAGGTCTAAATATCCACTTGCAGACTTAACAAACAGAGTGTTTTCAAACCGCTCTATGAAAAGAAAGGTTAAACTCTGTGAGTTGAACACACCCATTACAAAGTAGTTTCTGAGAA
The DNA here is from genome assembly GCF_029289425.2 of Pan paniscus. Classification (NCBI taxonomy): domain Eukaryota; kingdom Metazoa; phylum Chordata; class Mammalia; order Primates; family Hominidae; genus Pan; species Pan paniscus. Next base: position 57,688,214 of record NC_073259.2, on the reverse strand, counting down.
TGATTCTGTGTAGTTTTGAAACGGGGTTCTTTCAATTTCTAAGATTGGCCTCAAATCGCAGGAAATCTCCACTTGCAATTTCCACAAAAAGAGTGTTTCAAAACTGATCTTTCTAAAGGAAGGTTTAACTCTGTGAGTTGAACACACACCACACAAAGAAGTTACTGAGAATTCTTCTTTCTTGCAGTATATGAAGAAATCCCGTTTCCAACGAAGGCCACAAAGAGGTCTAAATATCCACTTGCAGACTTAAGAAACAGAGTGTTTCCAAACTGCTCTATGAAAAGAAAGGTTAAACTCTGTGAGTTGAACACATCCAGTACAAAGTAGTTTCTGAGAATGATTCTGTCTAGTTTTTAAACGAGGATATTGCCATTTCTAAGATTGGCCTCAAATCTCTTGAAATCTCCACTTGCAAATTCCACAAAAAGAGTGTTTCAAAACTGCTCTGTCTAAAGGAACGTTCAGCTCTGTGAGTTGAATACAAACAACGCAAAGAAGTTACTGAGAATTCTTCTGTCTAGCATTCTATGAAGAAATCCCGTTTCCAACGAAGGCCTCAATCAGGTCTAAATATCCACTTGCAGACTTAACAAACAGAGTGTTTTCAAACTGCTCTATGAAAAGAAAGGTTAAACTCTGTGAGTTGAACACACCCATTACAAAGTAGTTTCTGAGAATGATTCTGTGTAGTTTTGAAACGGGGTTATTTCAATTTCTAAGATTGGCCTCAAATCGCAGGAAATCTCCACTTGCAATTTCCACAAAAAGAGTGTTTCAAAACTGATCTTTCTAAAGGAAGGTTTAACTCTGTGAGTTGAACACACACCACAAAAAGAAGTTGCTGAGAATTCTTCTTTCTTACAGTATATGAAGAAATCCCGTTTCCAACGAAGGCCACAAACAGGTCAAAATATCCACTTGCAGACTTAACAAACAGAGTGTTTCCAAACTGCTCTATGAAAAGAAAGGTTAAACTCTGTGAGTTGAACACATCCAGTTCAAAGTAGTTTCTGAGAATGATTCTGTCTAGTTTTTAAACGAGGATATTGCCATTTCTAAGATTGGCCTCAAATCTCTTGAAATCTCCACTTGCAAATTCCACAAAAAGAGTGTTTCAAAACTGCTCTGTCTAAAGGAACGTTCAGCTCTGTGAGTTGAATACAAACAACGCAAAGAAGTTACTGAGAATTCTTCTGTCTAGCATTCTATGAAGAAATCCCGTTTCCAAAGAAGGCCTCAACCAGGTCTAAATATCCACTTGCAGACTTAACAAACAGAGTGTTTTCAAACTGCTCTATGAAAAGGAAGGTTAAACTCTGTGAGTTGAACACACCCATTACAAAGTAGTTTCTGAGAATGATTCTGTGTAGTTTTGAAACGGGGTTATTTCAATTTCTAAGATTGGCCTCAAATCGCAGGAAATCTCCACTTGCAATTTCCACAAAAAGAGTGTTTCAAAACTGATCTTTCTAAAGGAAGGTTTAACTCTGTGAGTTGAACACACACCACACAAAGAAGTTACTGAGAATTCTTCTTTCTTGCAGAATATGAAGAAATCCCGTTTCCAACGAAGGCCACAAAGAGGTCTAAATATCCACTTGCAGACTTAAGAAACAGAGTGTTTCCAAACTGCTCTATGAAAAGAAAGGTTAAACTCTGTGAGTTGAACACATCCAGTACAAAGTAGTTTCTGAGAATGATTCTGTCTAGTTTTTAAACGAGGATATTGCCATTTCTAAGATTGGCCTCAAATCTCTTGAAATCTCCACTTGCAAATTCCACAAAAAGAGTGTTTCAAAACTGCTCTGTCTAAAGGAACGTTCAGCTCTGTGAGTTGAATACAAACAATGCAAAGAAGTTACTGAGAATTCTTCTGTCTAGCATTCTATGAAGAAATCCCGTTTCCAACGAAGGCCTCAACCAGGTCTAAATATCCAATTGCAGACTTAACAAACAGAGTGTTTTCAAACTGCTCTATGAATAGAAAGGTTAAACTCTGTGAGTTGAACACACCCATTACAAAGTAGTTTCTGAGAATGATTCTGTGTAGTTTTGAAATGGGGTTCTTTCAATTTCTAAGATTGGCCTCAAATCGCAGGAAATCTCCAATTGCAATTTCCACAAAAAGAGTGTTTCAAAACTGATCTTTCTAAAGGAAGGTTTAACCCTGTGAGTTGAACACACACCACACAAAGAAGTTACTGAGAATTCTTCTTTCTTGCAGTATATGAAGAAATCCCGTTTCCAACGAAGGCCACAAACAGGTCTAAATATCCACTTGCAGACTTAACAAACAGAGTGTTTCCAAACTGCTCTATGAAAAGAAAGGTTAAACTCTGTGAGTTGAACACCTCCAGTACAAAGTAGTTTCTGAGAATGATTCTGTCTAGTTTTTAAACGAGGATATTGCCATTTCTAAGATTGGCCTCAAATCTCTTGAAATCTCCACTTGCAAATTCCACAAAAAGAGTGTTTCAAAACTGCTCTGTCTAAAGGAACGTTCAGCGCTGTGAGTTGAATACAAACAACGCAAAGAAGTTACTGAGAATTCTTCTGTCTAGCATTCTATGAAGAAATCCCGTTTCCAACGAATGCCTCAACCAGGTCTAAATATCCACTTGCAGACTTAACAAACAGAGTGTTTTCAAACTGCTCTATGAAAAGGAAGGTTAAACTCTGTGAGTTGAACACACCCATTACAAAGTAGTTTCTGAGAATGATTCTGTGTAGTTTTGAAACGGGGTTATTTCAATTTCTAAGATTGGCCTCAAATCGCAGGAAATCTCCACTTGCAATTTCCACAAAAAGAGTGTTTCAAAACTGATCTTTCTAAAGGAAGGTTTAACTCTGTGAGTTGAACACACACCACACAAACAAGTTACTGAGAATTCTTCTTTCTTGCAGAATATGAAGAAATCCCGTTTCCAACGAAGGCCACAAAGAGGTCTAAATATCCACTTGCAGACTTAAGAAACAGAGTGTTTCCAAACTGCTCTATGAAAAGAAAGGTTAAACTCTGTGAGTTGAACACATCCAGTACAAAGTAGTTTCTGAGAATGATTCTGTCTAGTTTTTAAACGAGGATATTGCCATTTCTAAGATTGGCCTCAAATCTCTTGAAATCTCCACTTGCAAATTCCACAAAAAGAGTGTTTCAAAACTGCTCTGTCTAAAGGAACGTTCAGCTCTGTGAGTTGAATACAAACAATGCAAAGAAGTTACTGAGAATTCTTCTGTCTAGCATTTTATGAAGAAATCCCGTTTCCAAAGAAGGCCTCAACCAGGTCTAAATATCCACTTGCAGACTTAACAAACAGAGTGTTTTCAAACTGCTCTATGAAAAGGAAGGTTAAACTCTGTGAGTTGAAGGTACCGATTACAAAGTAGTTTCTGAGAATGATTCTGTGTAGTTTTGAAACGGGGTTCTTTCAATTTCTAAGATTGGCCTCAAATCGCAGGAAATCTCCCCTTGCAATTTCCACAAAAAGAGTGTTTCAAAACTGATCTTTCTAAAGGAAGGTTTAACTCTGTGAGTTGAACACACACCACACAAAGAAGTTACTGAGAATTCTTCTTTCTTGCAGTATATGAAGAAATCCCGTTTCCAACGAAGGCCACAAAGAGGTCTAAATATCCACTTGCAGACTTAAGAAACAGAGTGTTTCCAAACTGCTCTATGAAAAGAAAGGTTAAACTCTGTGAGTTGAACACATCCAGTACAAAGTAGTTTCTGAGAATGATTCTGTCTAGTTTTTAAACGAGGATATTGCCATTTCTAAGATTGGCCTCAAATCTCTTGAAATCTCCACTTGCAAATTCCACAAAAAGAGTGTTTCAAAACTGCTCTGTCTAAAGGAACGTTCAGCTCTGTGAGTTGAATACAAACAACGCAAAGAAGTTACTGAGAATTCTTCTGTCTAGCATTTTATGAAGAAATCCCGTTTCCAACGAAGGCCTCAACCAGGTCTAAATATCCACTTGCAGACTTAACAAATAGAGTGTTTTGAAACTGCTCTATGAAAAGGAAGGTTAAACTCTGTGAGTTGAAGACACCCATTACAAAGTAGTTTCTGAGAATGATTCTGAGTAGTTTTGAAACGGGGTTCTTTCAATTTCTAAGATTGGCCTCAAATCGCAGGAAATCTCCACTTGCAATTTCCACAAAAAGAGTGTTTCAAAACTGATCTTTCTAAAGGAAGGTTTAACTCTGTGAGTTGAACACACACCACACAAACAAGTTACTGAGAATTCTTCTTTCTTGCAGTATATGAAGAAATCCCGTTTCCAACGAAGGCCACAAACAGGTCTAAATATCCACTTGCAGACTTAACAAACAGAGTGTTTCCAAACTGCTCTATGAAAAGAAAGGTTAAACTCTGTGAGTTGAACACCTCCAGTACAAAGTAGTTTCTGAGAATGATTCTGTCTAGTTTTTAAACGAGGATATTGCCATTTCTAAGATTGGCCTCAAATCTCTTGAAATCTCCACTTGCAAATTCCACAAAAAGAGTGTTTCAAAACTGCTCTGTCTAAAGGAACGTTCAGCTCTGTGAGTTGAATACAAACAACGCAAAGAAGTTACTGAGAATTCTTCTGTCTAGCATTCTATGAAGAAATCCCGTTTCCAACGAAGGCCTCAACCAGGTCTAAATATCCACTTGCAGACTTAACAAACAGAGTGTTTTCAAACTGCTCTATGAAAAGGAAGGTTAAACTCTGTGAGTTGAACACACCCATTACAAAGTAGTTTCTGAGAATGATTCTGTGTAGTTTTGAAACGGGGTTATTTCAATTTCTAAGATTGGCCTCAAATCGCAGGAAATCTCCACTTGCAATTTCCACAAAAAGAGTGTTTCAAAACTGATCTTTCTAAAGGAAGGTTTAACTCTGTGAGTTGAACACACACCACACAAAGAAGTTACTGAGAATTCTTCTTTCTTGCAGTATATGAAGAAATCCCGTTTCCAACGAAGGCCACAAAGAGGTCTAAATATCCACTTGCAGACTTAAGAAACAGAGTGTTTCCAAACTGCTCTATGAAAAGAAAGGTTAAACTCTGTGAGTTGAACACATCCAGTACAAAGTAGTTTCTGAGAATGATTCTGTCTAGTTTTTAAACGAGGATATTGCCATTTCTAAGATTGGCCTCAAATCTCTTGAAATCTCCACTTGCAAATTCCACAAAAAGAGTGTTTCAAAACTGCTCTGTCTAAAGGAACGTTCAGCTCTGTGAGTTGAATACAAACAATGCAAAGAAGTTACTGAGAATTCTTCTGTCTAGCATTCTATGAAGAAATCCCGTTTCCAACGAAGGCCTCAACCAGGTCTAAATATCCACTTGCAGACTTAACAAACAGAGTGTTTTCAAACCGCTCTATGAAAAGAAAGGTTAAACTCTGTGAGTTGAACACACCCATTACAAAGTAGTTTCTGAGAATGATTCTGTGTAGTTTTGAAACGGGGTTATTTCAATTTCTAAGATTGGCCTCAAATCGCAGGAAATCTCCACTTGCAATTTCCACAAAAAGAGTGTTTCAAAACTGATCTTTCTAAAGGAAGGTTTAACTCTGTGAGTTGAACACACACCACAAAAAGAAGTTGCTGAGAATTCTTCTTTCTTGCAGTATATGAAGAAATACCGTTTCCAACGAAGGCCACAAACAGGTCTAAATATCCACTTGCAGACTTAAGAAACAGAGTGTTTCCAAACTGCTCTATGAAAAGAAAGGTTAAACTCTGTGAGTTGAACACATCCAGTACAAAGTAGTTTCTGAGAATGATTCTGTCTAGTTTTTAAACGAGGATATTGCCATTTCTAAGATTGGCCTCAAATCTCTTGAAATCTCCACTTGCAAATTCCACAAAAAGAGTGTTTCAAAACTGCTCTGTCTAAAGGAACGTTCAGCTCTGTGAGTTGAATACAAACAACGCAAAGAAGTTACTGAGAATTCTTCTGTCTAGCATTCTATGAAGAAATCCCGTTTCCAACGAAGGCCTCAATCAGGTCTAAATATCCACTTGCAGACTTAACAAACAGAGTGTTTTCAAACTGCTCTATGAAAAGAAAGGTTAAACTCTGTGAGTTGAACACACCCATTACAAAGTAGTTTCTGAGAATGATTCTGTGTAGTTTTGAAACGGGGTTATTTCAATTTCTAAGATTGGCCTCAAATCGCAGGAAATCTCCACTTGCAATTTCCACAAAAAGAGTGTTTCAAAACTGATCTTTCTAAAGGAAGGTTTAACTCTGTGAGTTGAACACACACCACAAAAAGAAGTTGCTGAGAATTCTTCTTTCTTACAGTATATGAAGAAATCCCGTTTCCAACGAAGGCCACAAACAGGTCAAAATATCCACTTGCAGACTTAACAAACAGAGTGTTTCCAAACTGCTCTATGAAAAGAAAGGTTAAACTCTGTGAGTTGAACACATCCAGTTCAAAGTAGTTTCTGAGAATGATTCTGTCTAGTTTTTAAACGAGGATATTGCCATTTCTAAGATTGGCCTCAAATCTCTTGAAATCTCCACTTGCAAATTCCACAAAAAGAGTGTTTCAAAACTGCTCTGTCTAAAGGAACGTTCAGCTCTGTGAGTTGAATACAAACAACGCAAAGAAGTTACTGAGAATTCTTCTGTCTAGCATTCTATGAAGAAATCCCGTTTCCAAAGAAGGCCTCAACCAGGTCTAAATATCCACTTGCAGACTTAACAAACAGAGTGTTTTCAAACTGCTCTATGAAAAGGAAGGTTAAACTCTGTGAGTTGAACACACCCATTACAAAGTAGTTTCTGAGAATGATTCTGTGTAGTTTTGAAACGGGGTTATTTCAATTTCTAAGATTGGCCTCAAATCGCAGGAAATCTCCAATTGCAATTTCCACAAAAAGAGTGTTTCAAAACTGATCTTTCTAAAGGAAGGTTTAACCCTGTGAGTTGAACACACACCACACAAAGAAGTTACTGAGAATTCTTCTTTCTTGCAGTATATGAAGAAATCCCGTTTCCAACGAAGGCCACAAACAGGTCTAAATATCCACTTGCAGACTTAACAAACAGAGTGTTTCCAAACTGCTCTATGAAAAGAAAGGTTAAACTCTGTGAGTTGAACACATCCAGTACAAAGTAGTTTCTGAGAATGATTCTGTCTAGTTTTTAAACGAGGATATTGCCATTTCTAAGATTGGCCTCAAATCTCTTGAAATCTCCACTTGCAAATTCCACAAAAAGAGTGTTTCAAAACTGCTCTGTCTAAAGGAACGTTCAGCTCTGTGAGTTGAATACAAACAATGCAAAGAAGTTACTGAGAATTCTTCTGTCTAGCATTTTATGAAGAAATCCCGTTTCCAAAGAAGGCCTCAACGAGGTCTAAATATCCACTTGCAGACTTAACAAACAGAGTGTTTTCAAACTGCTCTATGAAAAGGAAGGTTAAACTCTGTGAGTTGAAGATACCGATTACAAAGTAGTTTCTGAGAATGATTCTGTGTAGTTTTGAAACGGGGTTCTTTCAATTTCTAAGATTGGCCTCAAATCGCAGGAAATCTCCCCTTGCAATTTCCACAAAAAGAGTGTTTCAAAACTGATCTTTCTAAAGGAAGGTTTAACTCTGTGAGTTGAACACACACCACACAAAGAAGTTACTGAGAATTCTTCTTTCTTGCAGTATATGAAGAAATCCCGTTTCCAACGAAGGCCACAAAGAGGTCTAAATATCCACTTGCAGACTTAAGAAACAGAGTGTTTCCAAACTGCTCTATGAAAAGAAAGGTTAAACTCTGTGAGTTGAACACATCCAGTACAAAGTAGTTTCTGAGAATGATTCTGTCTAGTTTTTAAACGAGGATATTGCCATTTCTAAGATTGGCCTCAAATCTCTTGAAATCTCCACTTGCAAATTCCACAAAAAGAGTGTTTCAAAACTGCTCTGTCTAAAGGAACGTTCAGCTCTGTGAGTTGAATACAAACAACGCAAAGAAGTTACTGAGAATTCTTCTGTCTAGCATTCTATGAAGAAATCCCGTTTCCAACGAAGGCCTCAACCAGGTCTAAATATCCACTTGCAGACTTAACAAACAGAGTGTTTTCAAACTGCTCTATGAAAAGGAAGGTTAAACTCTGTGAGTTGAACACACCCATTACAAAGTAGTTTCTGAGAATGATTCTGTGTAGTTTTGAAACGGGGTTCTTTCAATTTCTAAGATTGGCCTCAAATCGCAGGAAATCTCCCCTTGCAATTTCCACAAAAAGAGTGTTTCAAAACTGATCTTTCTAAAGGAAGGTTTAACTCTGTGAGTTGAACACACACCACACAAAGAAGTTACTGAGAATTCTTCTTTCTTGCAGAATATGAAGAAATCCCGTTTCCAACGAAGGCCACAAAGAGGTCTAAATATCCACTTGCAGACTTAAGAAACAGAGTGTTTCCAAACTGCTCTATGAAAAGAAAGGTTAAACTCTGTGAGTTGAACACATCCAGTACAAAGTAGTTTCTGAGAATGATTCTGTCTAGTTTTTAAACGAGGATATTGCCATTTCTAAGATTGGCCTCAAATCTCTTGAAATCTCCACTTGCAAATTCCACAAAAAGAGTGTTTCAAAAGTGCTCTGTCTAAAGGAACGTTCAGCTCTGTGAGTTGAATACAAACAATGCAAAGAAGTTACTGAGAATTCTTCTGTCTAGCATTCTATGAAGAAATCCCGTTTCCAACGAAGGCCTCAACCAGGTCTAAATATCCACTTGCAGACTTAACAAACAGAGTGTTTTCAAACCGCTCTATGAAAAGAAAGGTTAAACTCTGTGAGTTGAACACACCGATTACAAAGTAGTTTCTGAGAATGATTCTGTGTAGTTTTGAAACGGGGTTCTTTCAATTTCTAAGATTGGCCTCAAATCGCAGGAAATCTCCACTTGCAATTTCCACAAAAAGAGTGTTTCAAAACTGATCTTTCTAAAGGAAGGTTTAACTCTGTGAGTTGAACACACACCACACAAAGAAGTTACTGAGAATTCTTCTTTCTTGCAGTATATGAAGAAATCCCGTTTCCAACGAAGGCCACAAAGAGGTCTAAATATCCACTTGCAGACTTAAGAAACAGAGTGTTTCCAAACTGCTCTATGAAAAGAAAGGTTAAACTCTGTGAGTTGAACACATCCAGTACAAAGTAGTTTCTGAGAATGATTCTGTCTAGTTTTTAAACGAGGATATTGCCATTTCTAAGATTGGCCTCAAATCTCTTGAAATCTCCACTTGCAAATTCCACAAAAAGAGTGTTTCAAAACTGCTCTGTCTAAAGGAACGTTCAGCTCTGTGAGTTGAATACAAACAACGCAAAGAAGTTACTGAGAATTCTTCTGTCTAGCATTCTATGAAGAAATCCCGTTTCCAACGAAGGCCTCAATCAGGTCTAAATATCCACTTGCAGACTTAACAAACAGAGTGTTTTCAAACTGCTCTATGAAAAGAAAGGTTAAACTCTGTGAGTTGAACACACCCATTACAAAGTAGTTTCTGAGAATGATTCTGTGTAGTTTTGAAACGGGGTTATTTCAATTTCTAAGATTGGCCTCAAATCGCAGGAAATCTCCACTTGCAATTTCCACAAAAAGAGTGTTTCAAAACTGATCTTTCTAAAGGAAGGTTTAACTCTGTGAGTTGAACACACACCACAAAAAGAAGTTGCTGAGAATTCTTCTTTCTTACAGTATATGAAGAAATCCCGTTTCCAACGAAGGCCACAAAGAGGTCTAAATATCCACTTGCAGACTTAAGAAACAGAGTGTTTCCAAACTGCTCTATGAAAAGAAAGGTTAAACTCTGTGAGTTGAACACATCCAGTACAAAGTAGTTTCTGAGAATGATTCTGTCTAGTTTTTAAACGAGGATATTGCCATTTCTAAGATTGGCCTCAAATCTCTTGAAATCTCCACTTGCAAATTCCACAAAAAGAGTGTTTCAAAACTGCTCTGTCTAAAGGAACGTTCAGCTCTGTGAGTTGAATACAAACAACGCAAAGAAGTTACTGAGAATTCTTCTGTCTAGCATTCTATGAAGAAATCCCGTTTCCAACGAAGGCCTCAACCAGGTCTAAATATCCACTTGCAGACTTAACAAACAGAGTGTTTTCAAACTGCTCTATGAAAAGGAAGGTTAAACTCTGTGAGTTGAACACACCCATTACAAAGTAGTTTCTGAGAATGATTCTGTGTAGTTTTGAAACGGGGTTCTTTCAATTTCTAAGATTGGCCTCAAATCGCAGGAAATCTCCCCTTGCAATTTCCACAAAAAGAGTGTTTCAAAACTGATCTTTCTAAAGGAAGGTTTAACTCTGTGAGTTGAACACACACCACACAAAGAAGTTACTGAGAATTCTTCTTTCTTGCAGAATATGAAGAAATCCCGTTTCCAACGAAGGCCACAAAGAGGTCTAAATATCCACTTGCAGACTTAAGAAACAGAGTGTTTCCAAACTGCTCTATGAAAAGAAAGGTTAAACTCTGTGAGTTGAACACATCCAGTACAAAGTAGTTTCTGAGAATGATTCTGTCTAGTTTTTAAACGAGGATATTGCCATTTCTAAGATTGGCCTCAAATCTCTTGAAATCTCCACTTGCAAATTCCACAAAAAGAGTGTTTCAAAACTGCTCTGTCTAAAGGAACGTTCAGCTCTGTGAGTTGAATACAAACAATGCAAAGAAGTTACTGAGAATTCTTCTGTCTAGCATTCTATGAAGAAATCCCGTTTCCAACGAAGGCCTCAACCAGGTCTAAATATCCACTTGCAGACTTAACAAACAGAGTGTTTTCAAACCGCTCTATGAAAAGAAAGGTTAAACTCTGTGAGTTGAACACACCGATTACAAAGTAGTTTCTGAGAATGATTCTGTGTAGTTTTGAAACGGGGTTCTTTCAATTTCTAAGATTGGCCTCAAATCGCAGGAAATCTCCACTTGCAATTTCCACAAAAAGAGTGTTTCAAAACTGATCTTTCTAAAGGAAGGTTTAACTCTGTGAGTTGAACACACACCACACAAAGAAGTTACTGAGAATTCTTCTTTCTTGCAGTATATGAAGAAATCCCGTTTCCAACGAAGGCCACAAAGAGGTCTAAATATCCACTTGCAGACTTAAGAAACAGAGTGTTTCCAAACTGCTCTATGAAAAGAAAGGTTAAACTCTGTGAGTTGAACACATCCAGTACAAAGTAGTTTCTGAGAATGATTCTGTCTAGTTTTTAAACGAGGATATTGCCATTTCTAAGATTGGCCTCAAATCTCTTGAAATCTCCACTTGCAAATTCCACAAAAAGAGTGTTTCAAAACTGCTCTGTCTAAAGGAACGTTCAGCTCTGTGAGTTGAATACAAACAACGCAAAGAAGTTACTGAGAATTCTTCTGTCTAGCATTCTATGAAGAAATCCCGTTTCCAACGAAGGCCTCAATCAGGTCTAAATATCCACTTGCAGACTTAACAAACAGAGTGTTTTCAAACTGCTCTATGAAAAGAAAGGTTAAACTCTGTGAGTTGAACACACCCATTACAAAGTAGTTTCTGAGAATGATTCTGTGTAGTTTTGAAACGGGGTTATTTCAATTTCTAAGATTGGCCTCAAATCGCAGGAAATCTCCACTTGCAATTTCCACAAAAAGAGTGTTTCAAAACTGATCTTTCTAAAGGAAGGTTTAACTCTGTGAGTTGAACACACACCACAAAAAGAAGTTGCTGAGAATTCTTCTTTCTTACAGTATATGAAGAAATCCCGTTTCCAACGAAGGCCACAAACAGGTCAAAATATCCACTTGCAGACTTAACAAACAGAGTGTTTCCAAACTGCTCTATGAAAAGAAAGGTTAAACTCTGTGAGTTGAACACATCCAGTTCAAAGTAGTTTCTGAGAATGATTCTGTCTAGTTTTTAAACGAGGATATTGCCATTTCTAAGATTGGCCTCAAATCTCTTGAAATCTCCACTTGCAAATTCCACAAAAAGAGTGTTTCAAAACTGCTCTGTCTAAAGGAACGTTCAGCTCTGTGAGTTGAATACAAACAACGCAAAGAAGTTACTGAGAATTCTTCTGTCTAGCATTCTATGAAGAAATCCCGTTTCCAAAGAAGGCCTCAACCAGGTCTAAATATCCACTTGCAGACTTAACAAACAGAGTGTTTTCAAACTGCTCTATGAAAAGGAAGGTTAAACTCTGTGAGTTGAACACACCCATTACAAAGTAGTTTCTGAGAATGATTCTGTGTAGTTTTGAAACGGGGTTATTTCAATTTCTAAGATTGGCCTCAAATCGCAGGAAATCTCCACTTGCAATTTCCACAAAAAGAGTGTTTCAAAACTGATCTTTCTAAAGGAAGGTTTAACTCTGTGAGTTGAACACACACCACACAAAGAAGTTACTGAGAATTCTTCTTTCTTGCAGAATATGAAGAAATCCCGTTTCCAACGAAGGCCACAAAGAGGTCTAAATATCCACTTGCAGACTTAAGAAACAGAGTGTTTCCAAACTGCTCTATGAAAAGAAAGGTTAAACTCTGTGAGTTGAACACATCCAGTACAAAGTAGTTTCTGAGAATGATTCTGTCTAGTTTTTAAACGAGGATATTGCCATTTCTAAGATTGGCCTCAAATCTCTTGAAATCTCCACTTGCAAATTCCACAAAAAGAGTGTTTCAAAACTGCTCTGTCTAAAGGAACGTTCAGCTCTGTGAGTTGAATACAAACAATGCAAAGAAGTTACTGAGAATTCTTCTGTCTAGCATTTTATGAAGAAATCCCGTTTCCAAAGAAGGCCTCAACCAGGTCTAAATATCCACTTGCAGACTTAACAAACAGAGTGTTTTCAAACTGCTCTATGAAAAGGAAGGTTAAACTCTGTGAGTTGAAGGTACCGATTACAAAGTAGTTTCTGAGAATGATTCTGTGTAGTTTTGAAACGGGGTTCTTTCAATTTCTAAGATTGGCCTCAAATCGCAGGAAATCTCCCCTTGCAATTTCCACAAAAAGAGTGTTTCAAAACTGATCTTTCTAAAGGAAGGTTTAACTCTGTGAGTTGAACACACACCACACAAAGAAGTTACTGAGAATTCTTCTTTCTTGCAGTATATGAAGAAATCCCGTTTCCAACGAAGGCCACAAAGAGGTCTAAATATCCACTTGCAGACTTAAGAAACAGAGTGTTTCCAAACTGCTCTATGAAAAGAAAGGTTAAACTCTGTGAGTTGAACACATCCAGTACAAAGTAGTTTCTGAGAATGATTCTGTCTAGTTTTTAAACGAGGATATTGCCATTTCTAAGATTGGCCTCAAATCTCTTGAAATCTCCACTTGCAAATTCCACAAAAAGAGTGTTTCAAAACTGCTCTGTCTAAAGGAACGTTCAGCTCTGTGAGTTGAATACAAACAACGCAAAGAAGTTACTGAGAATTCTTCTGTCTAGCATTTTATGAAGAAATCCCGTTTCCAACGAAGGCCTCAACCAGGTCTAAATATCCACTTGCAGACTTAACAAATAGAGTGTTTTGAAACTGCTCTATGAAAAGGAAGGTTAAACTCTGTGAGTTGAAGACACCCATTACAAAGTAGTTTCTGAGAATGATTCTGAGTAGTTTTGAAACGGGGTTCTTTCAATTTCTAAGATTGGCCTCAAATCGCAGGAAATCTCCACTTGCAATTTCCACAAAAAGAGTGTTTCAAAACTGATCTTTCTAAAGGAAGGTTTAACTCTGTGAGTTGAACACACACCACACAAACAAGTTACTGAGAATTCTTCTTTCTTGCAGTATATGAAGAAATCCCGTTTCCAACGAAGGCCACAAACAGGTCTAAATATCCACTTGCAGACTTAACAAACAGAGTGTTTCCAAACTGCTCTATGAAAAGAAAGGTTAAACTCTGTGAGTTGAACACCTCCAGTACAAAGTAGTTTCTGAGAATGATTCTGTCTAGTTTTTAAACGAGGATATTGCCATTTCTAAGATTGGCCTCAAATCTCTTGAAATCTCCACTTGCAAATTCCACAAAAAGAGTGTTTCAAAACTGCTCTGTCTAAAGGAACGTTCAGCTCTGTGAGTTGAATACAAACAACGCAAAGAAGTTACTGAGAATTCTTCTGTCTAGCATTCTATGAAGAAATGCCGTTTCCAACGAAGGCCTCAACCAGGTCTAAATATCCACTTGCAGACTTAACAAACAGAGTGTTTTCAAACTGCTCTATGAAAAGGAAGGTTAAACTCTGTGAGTTGAACACACCCATTACAAAGTAGTTTCTGAGAATGATTCTGTGTAGTTTTGAAACGGGGTTATTTCAATTTCTAAGATTGGCCTCAAATCGCAGGAAATCTCCACTTGCAATTTCCACAAAAAGAGTGTTTCAAAACTGATCTTTCTAAAGGAAGGTTTAACTCTGTGAGTTGAACACACACCACACAAAGAAGTTACTGAGAATTCTTCTTTCTTGCAGTATATGAAGAAATCCCGTTTCCAACGAAGGCCACAAACAGGTCTAAATATCCACTTGCAGACTTAACAAACAGAGTGTTTCCAAACTGCTCTATGAAAAGAAAGGTTAAACTCTGTGAGTTGAACACCTCCAGTACAAAGTAGTTTCTGAGAATGATTCTGTCTAGTTTTTAAACGAGGATATTGCCATTTCTAAGATTGGCCTCAAATCTCTTGAAATCTCCACTTGCAAATTCCACAAAAAGAGTGTTTCAAAACTGCTCTGTCTAAAGGAACGTTCAGCTCTGTGAGTTGAATACAAACAACGCAAAGAAGTTACTGAGAATTCTTCTGTCTAGCATTCTATGAAGAAATGCCGTTTCCAACGAAGGCCTCAACCAGGTCTAAATATCCACTTGCAGACTTAACAAACAGAGTGTTTTCAAACTGCTCTATGAAAAGGAAGGTTAAACTCTGTGAGTTGAACACACCCATTACAAAGTAGTTTCTGAGAATGATTCTGTGTAGTTTTGAAACGGGGTTATTTCAATTTCTAAGATTGGCCTCAAATCGCAGGAAATCTCCACTTGCAATTTCCACAAAAAGAGTGTTTCAAAACTGATCTTTCTAAAGGAAGGTTTAACTCTGTGAGTTGAACACACACCACACAAAGAAGTTACTGAGAATTCTTCTTTCTTGCAGTATATGAAGAAATCCCGTTTCCAACGAAGGCCACAAAGAGGTCTAAATATCCACTTGCAGACTTAAGAAACAGAGTGTTTCCAAACTGCTCTATGAAAAGAAAGGTTAAACTCTGTGAGTTGAACACATCCAGTACAAAGTAGTTTCTGAGAATGATTCTGTCTAGTTTTTAAACGAGGATATTGCCATTTCTAAGATTGGCCTCAAATCTCTTGAAATCTCCACTTGCAAATTCCACAAAAAGAGTGTTTCAAAACTGCTCTGTCTAAAGGAACGTTCAGCTCTGTGAGTTGAATACAAACAATGCAAAGAAGTTACTGAGAATTCTTCTGTCTAGCATTCTATGAAGAAATCCCGTTTCCAACGAAGGCCTCAACCAGGTCTAAATATCCACTTGCAGACTTAACAAACAGAGTGTTTTCAAACCGCTCTATGAAAAGAAAGGTTAAACTCTGTGAGTTGAACACACCCATTACAAAGTAGTTTCTGAGAATGATTCTGTGTAGTTTTGAAACGGGGTTATTTCAATTTCTAAGATTGGCCTCAAATCGCAGGAAATCTCCACTTGCAATTTCCACAAAAAGAGTGTTTCAAAACTGATCTTTCTAAAGGAAGGTTTAACTCTGTGAGTTGAACACACACCACAAAAAGAAGTTGCTGAGAATTCTTCTTTCTTGCAGTATATGAAGAAATACCGTTTCCAACGAAGGCCACAAACAGGTCTAAATATCCACTTGCAGACTTAAGAAACAGAGTGTTTCCAAACTGCTCTATGAAAAGAAAGGTTAAACTCTGTGAGTTGAACACATCCAGTACAAAGTAGTTTCTGAGAATGATTCTGTCTAGTTTTTAAACGAGGATATTGCCATTTCTAAGATTGGCCTCAAATCTCTTGAAATCTCCACTTGCAAATTCCACAAAAAGAGTGTTTCAAAACTGCTCTGTCTAAAGGAACGTTCAGCTCTGTGAGTTGAATACAAACAACGCAAAGAAGTTACTGAGAATTCTTCTGTCTAGCATTCTATGAAGAAATCCCGTTTCCAACGAAGGCCTCAATCAGGTCTAAATATCCACTTGCAGACTTAACAAACAGAGTGTTTTCAAACTGCTCTATGAAAAGAAAGGTTAAACTCTGTGAGTTGAACACACCCATTACAAAGTAGTTTCTGAGAATGATTCTGTGTAGTTTTGAAACGGGGTTATTTCAATTTCTAAGATTGGCCTCAAATCGCAGGAAATCTCCACTTGCAATTTCCACAAAAAGAGTGTTTCAAAACTGATCTTTCTAAAGGAAGGTTTAACTCTGTGAGTTGAACACACACCACAAAAAGAAGTTGCTGAGAATTCTTCTTTCTTACAGTATATGAAGAAATCCCGTTTCCAACGAAGGCCACAAACAGGTCAAAATATCCACTTGCAGACTTAACAAACAGAGTGTTTCCAAACTGCTCTATGAAAAGAAAGGTTAAACTCTGTGAGTTGAACACATCCAGTTCAAAGTAGTTTCTGAGAATGATTCTGTCTAGTTTTTAAACGAGGATATTGCCATTTCTAAGATTGGCCTCAAATCTCTTGAAATCTCCACTTGCAAATTCCACAAAAAGAGTGTTTCAAAACTGCTCTGTCTAAAGGAACGTTCAGCTCTGTGAGTTGAATACAAACAACGCAAAGAAGTTACTGAGAATTCTTCTGTCTAGCATTCTATGAAGAAATCCCGTTTCCAAAGAAGGCCTCAACCAGGTCTAAATATCCACTTGCAGACTTAACAAACAGAGTGTTTTCAAACTGCTCTATGAAAAGGAAGGTTAAACTCTGTGAGTTGAACACACCCATTACAAAGTAGTTTCTGAGAATGATTCTGTGTAGTTTTGAAACGGGGTTATTTCAATTTCTAAGATTGGCCTCAAATCGCAGGAAATCTCCAATTGCAATTTCCACAAAAAGAGTGTTTCAAAACTGATCTTTCTAAAGGAAGGTTTAACCCTGTGAGTTGAACACACACCACACAAAGAAGTTACTGAGAATTCTTCTTTCTTGCAGTATATGAAGAAATCCCGTTTCCAACGAAGGCCACAAACAGGTCTAAATATCCACTTGCAGACTTAACAAACAGAGTGTTTCCAAACTGCTCTATGAAAAGAAAGGTTAAACTCTGTGAGTTGAACACATCCAGTACAAAGTAGTTTCTGAGAATGATTCTGTCTAGTTTTTAAACGAGGATATTGTCATTTCTAAGATTGGCCTCAAATCTCTTGAAATCTCCACTTGCAAATTCCACAAAAAGAGTGTTTCAAAACTGCTCTGTCTAAAGGAACGTTCAGCTCTGTGAGTTGAATACAAACAATGCAAAGAAGTTACTGAGAATTCTTCTGTCTAGCATTTTATGAAGAAATCCCGTTTCCAAAGAAGGCCTCAACGAGGTCTAAATATCCACTTGCAGACTTAACAAACAGAGTGTTTTCAAACTGCTCTATGAAAAGGAAGGTTAAACTCTGTGAGTTGAAGATACCGATTACAAAGTAGTTTCTGAGAATGATTCTGTGTAGTTTTGAAACGGGGTTCTTTCAATTTCTAAGATTGGCCTCAAATCGCAGGAAATCTCCCCTTGCAATTTCCACAAAAAGAGTGTTTCAAAACTGATCTTTCTAAAGGAAGGTTTAACTCTGTGAGTTGAACACACACCACACAAAGAAGTTACTGAGAATTCTTCTTTCTTGCAGTATATGAAGAAATCCCGTTTCCAACGAAGGCCACAAAGAGGTCTAAATATCCACTTGCAGACTTAAGAAACAGAGTGTTTCCAAACTGCTCTATGAAAAGAAAGGTTAAACTCTGTGAGTTGAACACATCCAGTACAAAGTAGTTTCTGAGAATGATTCTGTCTAGTTTTTAAACGAGGATATTGCCATTTCTAAGATTGGCCTCAAATCTCTTGAAATCTCCACTTGCAAATTCCACAAAAAGAGTGTTTCAAAACTGCTCTGTCTAAAGGAACGTTCAGCTCTGTGAGTTGAATACAAACAACGCAAAGAAGTTACTGAGAATTCTTCTGTCTAGCATTCTATGAAGAAATCCCGTTTCCAACGAAGGCCTCAACCAGGTCTAAATATCCACTTGCAGACTTAACAAACAGAGTGTTTTCAAACTGCTCTATGAAAAGGAAGGTTAAACTCTGTGAGTTGAACACACCCATTACAAAGTAGTTTCTGAGAATGATTCTGTGTAGTTTTGAAACGGGGTTCTTTCAATTTCTAAGATTGGCCTCAAATCGCAGGAAATCTCCCCTTGCAATTTCCACAAAAAGAGTGTTTCAAAACTGATCTTTCTAAAGGAAGGTTTAACTCTGTGAGTTGAACACACACCACACAAAGAAGTTACTGAGAATTCTTCTTTCTTGCAGTATATGAAGAAATCCCGTTTCCAACGAAGGCCACAAACAGGTCTAAATATCCACTTGCAGACTTAACAAACAGAGTGTTTCCAAACTGCTCTATGAAAAGAAAGGTTAAACTCTGTGAGTTGAACACCTCCATTACAAAGTAGTTTCTGAGAATGATTCTGTCTAGTTTTTAAACGAGGATATTGCCATTTCTAAGATTGGCCTCAAATCTCTTGAAATCTCCACTTGCAAATTCCACAAAAAGAGTGTTTCAAAACTGCTCTGTCTAAAGGAACGTTCAGCTCTGTGAGTTGAATACAAACAACGCAAAGAAGTTACTGAGAATTCTTCTGTCTAGCATTCTATGAAGAAATCCCGTTTCCAACGAAGGCCTCAACCAGGTCTAAATATCCACTTGCAGACTTAACAAACAGAGTGTTTTCAAACTGCTCTATGAAAAGGAAGGTTAAACTCTGTGAGTTGAACACACCCATTACAAAGTAGTTTCTGAGAATGATTCTGTGTAGTTTTGAAACGGGGTTCTTTCAATTTCTAAGATTGGCCTCAAATCGCAGGAAATCTCCACTTGCAATTTCCACAAAAAGAGTGTTTCAAAACTGATCTTTCTAAAGGAAGGTTTAACTCTGTGAGTTGAACACACACCACACAAACAAGTTACTGAGAATTCTTCTTTCTTGCAGTATATGAAGAAATCCCGTTTCCAACGAAGGCCACAAACAGGTCTAAATATCCACTTGCAGACTTAACAAACAGAGTGTTTCCAAACTGCTCTATGAAAAGAAAGGTTAAACTCTGTGAGTTGAACACCTCCAGTACAAAGTAGTTTCTGAGAATGATTCTGTCTAGTTTTTAAACGAGGATATTGCCATTTCTAAGATTGGCCTCAAATCTCTTGAAATCTCCACTTGCAAATTCCACAAAAAGAGTGTTTCAAAACTGCTCTGTCTAAAGGAACGTTCAGCTCTGTGAGTTGAATACAAACAACGCAAAGAAGTTACTGAGAATTCTTCTGTCTAGCATTCTATGAAGAAATCCCGTTTCCAACGAAGGCCTCAACCAGGTCTAAATATCCACTTGCAGACTTAACAAACAGAGTGTTTTCAAACTGCTCTATGAAAAGGAAGGTTAAACTCTGTGAGTTGAACACACCCATTACGAAGTAGTTTCTGAGAATGATTCTGTGTAGTTTTGAAACGGGGTTATTTCAATTTCTAAGATTGGCCTCAAATCGCAGGAAATCTCCACTTGCAATTTCCACAAAAAGAGTGTTTCAAAACTGATCTTTCTAAAGGAAGGTTTAACTCTGTGAGTTGAACACACACCACACAAAGAAGTTACTGAGAATTCTTCTTTCTTGCAGAATATGAAGAAATCCCGTTTCCAACGAAGGCCACAAAGAGGTCTAAATATCCACTTGCAGACTTAAGAAACAGAGTGTTTCCAAACTGCTCTATGAAAAGAAAGGTTAAACTCTGTGAGTTGAACACATCCAGTACAAAGTAGTTTCTGAGAATGATTCTGTCTAGTTTTTAAACGAGGATATTGCCATTTCTAAGATTGGCCTCAAATCTCTTGAAATCTCCACTTGCAAATTCCACAAAAAGAGTGTTTCAAAACTGCTCTGTCTAAAGGAACGTTCAGCTCTGTGAGTTGAATACAAACAATGCAAAGAAGTTACTGAGAATTCTTCTGTCTAGCATTTTATGAAGAAATCCCGTTTCCAAAGAAGGCCTCAACCAGGTCTAAATATCCACTTGCAGACTTAACAAACAGAGTGTTTTCAAACTGCTCTATGAAAAGGAAGGTTAAACTCTGTGAGTTGAAGGTACCGATTACAAAGTAGTTTCTGAGAATGATTCTGTGTAGTTTTGAAACGGGGTTCTTTCAATTTCTAAGATTGGCCTCAAATCGCAGGAAATCTCCCCTTGCAATTTCCACAAAAAGAGTGTTTCAAAACTGATCTTTCTAAAGGAAGGTTTAACTCTGTGAGTTGAACACACACCACACAAAGAAGTTACTGAGAATTCTTCTTTCTTGCAGTATATGAAGAAATCCCGTTTCCAACGAAGGCCACAAAGAGGTCTAAATATCCACTTGCAGACTTAACAAACAGAGTGTTTCCAAACTGCTCTATGAAAAGAAAGGTTAAACTCTGTGAGTTGAACACATCCAGTACAAAGTAGTTTCTGAGAATGATTCTGTCTAGTTTTTAAACGAGGATATTGCCATTTCTAAGATTGGCCTCAAATCTCTTGAAATCTCCACTTGCAAATTCCACAAAAAGAGTGTTTCAAAACTGCTCTGTCTAAAGGAACGTTCAGCTCTGTGAGTTGAATACAAACAACGCAAAGAAGTTACTGAGAATTCTTCTGTCTAGCATTTTATGAAGAAATCCCGTTTCCAACGAAGGCCTCAACCAGGTCTAAATATCCACTTGCAGACTTAACAAATAGAGTGTTTTGAAACTGCTCTATGAAAAGGAAGGTTAAACTCTGTGAGTTGAAGACACCCATTACAAAGTAGTTTCTGAGAATGATTCTGAGTAGTTTTGAAACGGGGTTCTTTCAATTTCTAAGATTGGCCTCAAATCGCAGGAAATCTCCACTTGCAATTTCCACAAAAAGAGTGTTTCAAAACTGATCTTTCTAAAGGAAGGTTTAACTCTGTGAGTTGAACACACACCACACAAACAAGTTACTGAGAATTCTTCTTTCTTGCAGTATATGAAGAAATCCCGTTTCCAACGAAGGCCACAAACAGGTCTAAATATCCACTTGCAGACTTAACAAACAGAGTGTTTCCAAACTGCTCTATGAAAAGAAAGGTTAAACTCTGTGAGTTGAACACCTCCAGTACAAAGTAGTTTCTGAGAATGATTCTGTCTAGTTTTTAAACGAGGATATTGCCATTTCTAAGATTGGCCTCAAATCTCTTGAAATCTCCACTTGCAAATTCCACAAAAAGAGTGTTTCAAAACTGCTCTGTCTAAAGGAACATTCAGCTCTGTGAGTTGAATACAAACAACGCAAAGAAGTTACTGAGAATTCTTCTGTCTAGCATTCTATGAAGAAATCCCGTTTCCAACGAAGGCCTCAACCAGGTCTAAATATCCACTTGCAGACTTAACAAACAGAGTGTTTTCAAACTGCTCTATGAAAAGGAAGGTTAAACTCTGTGAGTTGAACACACCCATTACAAAGTAGTTTCTGAGAATGATTCTGTGTAGTTTTGAAACGGGGTTATTTCAATTTCTAAGATTGGCCTCAAATCGCAGGAAATCTCCACTTGCAATTTCCACAAAAAGAGTGTTTCAAAACTGATCTTTCTAAAGGAAGGTTTAACTCTGTGAGTTGAACACACACCACACAAAGAAGTTACTGAGAATTCTTCTTTCTTGCAGAATATGAAGAAATCCCGTTTCCAACGAAGGCCACAAAGAGGTCTAAATATCCACTTGCAGACTTAAGAAACAGAGTGTTTCCAAACTGCTCTATGAAAAGAAAGGTTAAACTCTGTGAGTTGAACACATCCAGTACAAAGTAGTTTCTGAGAATGATTCTGTCTAGTTTTTAAACGAGGATATTGCCATTTCTAAGATTGGCCTCAAATCTCTTGAAATCTCCACTTGCAAATTCCACAAAAAGAGTGTTTCAAAACTGCTCTGTCTAAAGGAACGTTCAGCTCTGTGAGTTGAATACAAACAATGCAAAGAAGTTACTGAGAATTCTTCTGTCTAGCATTTTATGAAGAAATCCCGTTTCCAAAGAAGGCCTCAACCAGGTCTAAATATCCACTTGCAGACTTAACAAACAGAGTGTTTTCAAACTGCTCTATGAAAAGGAAGGTTAAACTCTGTGAGTTGAAGGTACCGATTACAAAGTAGTTTCTGAGAATGATTCTGTGTAGTTTTGAAACGGGGTTCTTTCAATTTCTAAGATTGGCCTCAAATCGCAGGAAATCTCCCCTTGCAATTTCCACAAAAAGAGTGTTTCAAAACTGATCTTTCTAAAGGAAGGTTTAACTCTGTGAGTTGAACACACACCACACAAAGAAGTTACTGAGAATTCTTCTTTCTTGCAGTATATGAAGAAATCCCGTTTCCAACGAAGGCCACAAAGAGGTCTAAATATCCACTTGCAGACTTAAGAAACAGAGTGTTTCCAAACTGCTCTATGAAAAGAAAGGTTAAACTCTGTGAGTTGAACACATCCAGTACAAAGTAGTTTCTGAGAATGATTCTGTCTAGTTTTTAAACGAGGATATTGCCATTTCTAAGATTGGCCTCAAATCTCTTGAAATCTCCACTTGCAAATTCCACAAAAAGAGTGTTTCAAAACTGCTCTGTCTAAAGGAACGTTCAGCTCTGTGAGTTGAATACAAACAATGCAAAGAAGTTACTGAGAATTCTTCTGTCTAGCATTTTATGAAGAAATCCCGTTTCCAAAGAAGGCCTCAACCAGGTCTAAATATCCACTTGCAGACTTAACAAACAGAGTGTTTTCAAACTGCTCTATGAAAAGGAAGGTTAAACTCTGTGAGTTGAAGGTACCGATTACAAAGTAGTTTCTGAGAATGATTCTGTGTAGTTTTGAAACGGGGTTCTTTCAATTTCTAAGATTGGCCTCAAATCGCAGGAAATCTCCCCTTGCAATTTCCACAAAAAGAGTGTTTCAAAACTGATCTTTCTAAAGGAAGGTTTAACTCTGTGAGTTGAACACACACCACACAAAGAAGTTACTGAGAATTCTTCTTTCTTGCAGTATATGAAGAAATCCCGTTTCCAACGAAGGCCACAAAGAGGTCTAAATATCCACTTGCAGACTTAAGAAACAGAGTGTTTCCAAACTGCTCTATGAAAAGAAAGGTTAAACTCTGTGAGTTGAACACATCCAGTACAAAGTAGTTTCTGAGAATGATTCTGTCTAGTTTTTAAACGAGGATATTGCCATTTCTAAGATTGGCCTCAAATCTCTTGAAATCTCCACTTGCAAATTCCACAAAAAGAGTGTTTCAAAACTGCTCTGTCTAAAGGAACGTTCAGCTCTGTGAGTTGAATACAAACAATGCAAAGAAGTTACTGAGAATTCTTCTGTCTAGCATTTTATGAAGAAATCCCGTTTCCAAAGAAGGCCTCAACCAGGTCTAAATATCCACTTGCAGACTTAACAAACAGAGTGTTTTCAAACTGCTCTATGAAAAGGAAGGTTAAACTCTGTGAGTTGAAGGTACCGATTACAAAGTAGTTTCTGAGAATGATTCTGTGTAGTTTTGAAACGGGGTTCTTTCAATTTCTAAGATTGGCCTCAAATCGCAGGAAATCTCCCCTTGCAATTTCCACAAAAAGAGTGTTTCAAAACTGATCTTTCTAAAGGAAGGTTTAACTCTGTGAGTTGAACACACACCACACAAAGAAGTTACTGAGAATTCTTCTTTCTTGCAGTATATGAAGAAATCCCGTTTCCAACGAAGGCCACAAAGAGGTCTAAATATCCACTTGCAGACTTAACAAACAGAGTGTTTCCAAACTGCTCTATGAAAAGAAAGGTTAAACTCTGTGAGTTGAACACATCCAGTACAAAGTAGTTTCTGAGAATGATTCTGTCTAGTTTTTAAACGAGGATATTGCCATTTCTAAGATTGGCCTCAAATCTCTTGAAATCTCCACTTGCAAATTCCACAAAAAGAGTGTTTCAAAACTGCTCTGTCTAAAGGAACGTTCAGCTCTGTGAGTTGAATACAAACAACGCAAAGAAGTTACTGAGAATTCTTCTGTCTAGCATTTTATGAAGAAATCCCGTTTCCAACGAAGGCCTCAACCAGGTCTAAATATCCACTTGCAGACTTAACAAATAGAGTGTTTTGAAACTGCTCTATGAAAAGGAAGGTTAAACTCTGTGAGTTGAAGACACCCATTACAAAGTAGTTTCTGAGAATGATTCTGAGTAGTTTTGAAACGGGGTTCTTTCAATTTCTAAGATTGGCCTCAAATCGCAGGAAATCTCCACTTGCAATTTCCACAAAAAGAGTGTTTCAAAACTGATCTTTCTAAAGGAAGGTTTAACTCTGTGAGTTGAACACACACCACACAAACAAGTTACTGAGAATTCTTCTTTCTTGCAGTATATGAAGAAATCCCGTTTCCAACGAAGGCCACAAACAGGTCTAAATATCCACTTGCAGACTTAACAAACAGAGTGTTTCCAAACTGCTCTATGAAAAGAAAGGTTAAACTCTGTGAGTTGAACACCTCCAGTACAAAGTAGTTTCTGAGAATGATTCTGTCTAGTTTTTAAACGAGGATATTGCCATTTCTAAGATTGGCCTCAAATCTCTTGAAATCTCCACTTGCAAATTCCACAAAAAGAGTGTTTCAAAACTGCTCTGTCTAAAGGAACATTCAGCTCTGTGAGTTGAATACAAACAACGCAAAGAAGTTACTGAGAATTCTTCTGTCTAGCATTCTATGAAGAAATCCCGTTTCCAACGAAGGCCTCAACCAGGTCTAAATATCCACTTGCAGACTTAACAAACAGAGTGTTTTCAAACTGCTCTATGAAAAGGAAGGTTAAACTCTGTGAGTTGAACACACCCATTACAAAGTAGTTTCTGAGAATGATTCTGTGTAGTTTTGAAACGGGGTTATTTCAATTTCTAAGATTGGCCTCAAATCGCAGGAAATCTCCACTTGCAATTTCCACAAAAAGAGTGTTTCAAAACTGATCTTTCTAAAGGAAGGTTTAACTCTGTGAGTTGAACACACACCACACAAAGAAGTTACTGAGAATTCTTCTTTCTTGCAGAATATGAAGAAATCCCGTTTCCAACGAAGGCCACAAAGAGGTCTAAATATCCACTTGCAGACTTAAGAAACAGAGTGTTTCCAAACTGCTCTATGAAAAGAAAGGTTAAACTCTGTGAGTTGAACACATCCAGTACAAAGTAGTTTCTGAGAATGATTCTGTCTAGTTTTTAAACGAGGATATTGCCATTTCTAAGATTGGCCTCAAATCTCTTGAAATCTCCACTTGCAAATTCCACAAAAAGAGTGTTTCAAAACTGCTCTGTCTAAAGGAACGTTCAGCTCTGTGAGTTGAATACAAACAATGCAAAGAAGTTACTGAGAATTCTTCTGTCTAGCATTTTATGAAGAAATCCCGTTTCCAAAGAAGGCCTCAACCAGGTCTAAATATCCACTTGCAGACTTAACAAACAGAGTGTTTTCAAACTGCTCTATGAAAAGGAAGGTTAAACTCTGTGAGTTGAAGGTACCGATTACAAAGTAGTTTCTGAGAATGATTCTGTGTAGTTTTGAAACGGGGTTCTTTCAATTTCTAAGATTGGCCTCAAATCGCAGGAAATCTCCCCTTGCAATTTCCACAAAAAGAGTGTTTCAAAACTGATCTTTCTAAAGGAAGGTTTAACTCTGTGAGTTGAACACACACCACACAAAGAAGTTACTGAGAATTCTTCTTTCTTGCAGTATATGAAGAAATCCCGTTTCCAACGAAGGCCACAAAGAGGTCTAAATATCCACTTGCAGACTTAACAAACAGAGTGTTTCCAAACTGCTCTATGAAAAGAAAGGTTAAACTCTGTGAGTTGAACACATCCAGTACAAAGTAGTTTCTGAGAATGATTCTGTCTAGTTTTTAAACGAGGATATTGCCATTTCTAAGATTGGCCTCAAATCTCTTGAAATCTCCACTTGCAAATTCCACAAAAAGAGTGTTTCAAAACTGCTCTGTCTAAAGGAACGTTCAGCTCTGTGAGTTGAATACAAACAACGCAAAGAAGTTACTGAGAATTCTTCTGTCTAGCATTTTATGAAGAAATCCCGTTTCCAACGAAGGCCTCAACCAGGTCTAAATATCCACTTGCAGACTTAACAAATAGAGTGTTTTGAAACTGCTCTATGAAAAGGAAGGTTAAACTCTGTGAGTTGAAGACACCCATTACAAAGTAGTTTCTGAGAATGATTCTGAGTAGTTTTGAAACGGGGTTCTTTCAATTTCTAAGATTGGCCTCAAATCGCAGGAAATCTCCACTTGCAATTTCCACAAAAAGAGTGTTTCAAAACTGATCTTTCTAAAGGAAGGTTTAACTCTGTGAGTTGAACACACACCACACAAACAAGTTACTGAGAATTCTTCTTTCTTGCAGTATATGAAGAAATCCCGTTTCCAACGAAGGCCACAAACAGGTCTAAATATCCACTTGCAGACTTAACAAACAGAGTGTTTCCAAACTGCTCTATGAAAAGAAAGGTTAAACTCTGTGAGTTGAACACCTCCAGTACAAAGTAGTTTCTGAGAATGATTCTGTCTAGTTTTTAAACGAGGATATTGCCATTTCTAAGATTGGCCTCAAATCTCTTGAAATCTCCACTTGCAAATTCCACAAAAAGAGTGTTTCAAAACTGCTCTGTCTAAAGGAACATTCAGCTCTGTGAGTTGAATACAAACAACGCAAAGAAGTTACTGAGAATTCTTCTGTCTAGCATTCTATGAAGAAATCCCGTTTCCAACGAAGGCCTCAACCAGGTCTAAATATCCACTTGCAGACTTAACAAACAGAGTGTTTTCAAACTGCTCTATGAAAAGGAAGGTTAAACTCTGTGAGTTGAACACACCCATTACAAAGTAGTTTCTGAGAATGATTCTGTGTAGTTTTGAAACGGGGTTATTTCAATTTCTAAGATTGGCCTCAAATCGCAGGAAATCTCCACTTGCAATTTCCACAAAAAGAGTGTTTCAAAACTGATCTTTCTAAAGGAAGGTTTAACTCTGTGAGTTGAACACACACCACACAAAGAAGTTACTGAGAATTCTTCTTTCTTGCAGAATATGAAGAAATCCCGTTTCCAACGAAGGCCACAAAGAGGTCTAAATATCCACTTGCAGACTTAAGAAACAGAGTGTTTCCAAACTGCTCTATGAAAAGAAAGGTTAAACTCTGTGAGTTGAACACATCCAGTACAAAGTAGTTTCTGAGAATGATTCTGTCTAGTTTTTAAACGAGGATATTGCCATTTCTAAGATTGGCCTCAAATCTCTTGAAATCTCCACTTGCAAATTCCACAAAAAGAGTGTTTCAAAACTGCTCTGTCTAAAGGAACGTTCAGCTCTGTGAGTTGAATACAAACAATGCAAAGAAGTTACTGAGAATTCTTCTGTCTAGCATTTTATGAAGAAATCCCGTTTCCAAAGAAGGCCTCAACCAGGTCTAAATATCCACTTGCAGACTTAACAAACAGAGTGTTTTCAAACTGCTCTATGAAAAGGAAGGTTAAACTCTGTGAGTTGAAGGTACCGATTACAAAGTAGTTTCTGAGAATGATTCTGTGTAGTTTTGAAACGGGGTTCTTTCAATTTCTAAGATTGGCCTCAAATCGCAGGAAATCTCCCCTTGCAATTTCCACAAAAAGAGTGTTTCAAAACTGATCTTTCTAAAGGAAGGTTTAACTCTGTGAGTTGAACACACACCACACAAAGAAGTTACTGAGAATTCTTCTTTCTTGCAGTATATGAAGAAATCCCGTTTCCAACGAAGGCCACAAAGAGGTCTAAATATCCACTTGCAGACTTAACAAACAGAGTGTTTCCAAACTGCTCTATGAAAAGAAAGGTTAAACTCTGTGAGTTGAACACATCCAGTACAAAGTAGTTTCTGAGAATGATTCTGTCTAGTTTTTAAACGAGGATATTGCCATTTCTAAGATTGGCCTCAAATCTCTTGAAATCTCCACTTGCAAATTCCACAAAAAGAGTGTTTCAAAACTGCTCTGTCTAAAGGAACGTTCAGCTCTGTGAGTTGAATACAAACAACGCAAAGAAGTTACTGAGAATTCTTCTGTCTAGCATTTTATGAAGAAATCCCGTTTCCAACGAAGGCCTCAACCAGGTCTAAATATCCACTTGCAGACTTAACAAATAGAGTGTTTTGAAACTGCTCTATGAAAAGGAAGGTTAAACTCTGTGAGTTGAAGACACCCATTACAAAGTAGTTTCTGAGAATGATTCTGAGTAGTTTTGAAACGGGGTTCTTTCAATTTCTAAGATTGGCCTCAAATCGCAGGAAATCTCCACTTGCAATTTCCACAAAAAGAGTGTTTCAAAACTGATCTTTCTAAAGGAAGGTTTAACTCTGTGAGTTGAACACACACCACACAAACAAGTTACTGAGAATTCTTCTTTCTTGCAGTATATGAAGAAATCCCGTTTCCAACGAAGGCCACAAACAGGTCTAAATATCCACTTGCAGACTTAACAAACAGAGTGTTTCCAAACTGCTCTATGAAAAGAAAGGTTAAACTCTGTGAGTTGAACACCTCCAGTACAAAGTAGTTTCTGAGAATGATTCTGTCTAGTTTTTAAACGAGGATATTGCCATTTCTAAGATTGGCCTCAAATCTCTTGAAATCTCCACTTGCAAATTCCACAAAAAGAGTGTTTCAAAACTGCTCTGTCTAAAGGAACATTCAGCTCTGTGAGTTGAATACAAACAACGCAAAGAAGTTACTGAGAATTCTTCTGTCTAGCATTCTATGAAGAAATCCCGTTTCCAACGAAGGCCTCAACCAGGTCTAAATATCCACTTGCAGACTTAACAAACAGAGTGTTTTCAAACTGCTCTATGAAAAGGAAGGTTAAACTCTGTGAGTTGAACACACCCATTACAAAGTAGTTTCTGAGAATGATTCTGTGTAGTTTTGAAACGGGGTTATTTCAATTTCTAAGATTGGCCTCAAATCGCAGGAAATCTCCACTTGCAATTTCCACAAAAAGAGTGTTTCAAAACTGATCTTTCTAAAGGAAGGTTTAACTCTGTGAGTTGAACACACACCACACAAAGAAGTTACTGAGAATTCTTCTTTCTTGCAGAATATGAAGAAATCCCGTTTCCAACGAAGGCCACAAAGAGGTCTAAATATCCACTTGCAGACTTAAGAAACAGAGTGTTTCCAAACTGCTCTATGAAAAGAAAGGTTAAACTCTGTGAGTTGAACACATCCAGTACAAAGTAGTTTCTGAGAATGATTCTGTCTAGTTTTTAAACGAGGATATTGCCATTTCTAAGATTGGCCTCAAATCTCTTGAAATCTCCACTTGCAAATTCCACAAAAAGAGTGTTTCAAAACTGCTCTGTCTAAAGGAACGTTCAGCTCTGTGAGTTGAATACAAACAATGCAAAGAAGTTACTGAGAATTCTTCTGTCTAGCATTCTATGAAGAAATCCCGTTTCCAACGAAGGCCTCAACCAGGTCTAAATATCCACTTGCAGACTTAACAAACAGAGTGTTTTCAAACCGCTCTATGAAAAGAAAGGTTAAACTCTGTGAGTTGAACACACCCATTACAAAGTAGTTTCTGAGAATGATTCTGTGTAGTTTTGAAACGGGGTTCTTTCAATTTCTAAGATTGGCCTCAAATCGCAGGAAATCTCCACTTGCAATTTCCACAAAAAGAGTGTTTCAAAACTGATCTTTCTAAAGGAAGGTTTAACTCTGTGAGTTGAACACACACCACACAAAGAAGTTACTGAGAATTCTTCTTTCTTGCAGTATATGAAGAAATCCCGTTTCCAACGAAGGCCACAAAGAGGTCTAAATATCCACTTGCAGACTTAACAAACAGAGTGTTTCCAAACTGCTCTATAAAAAGAAAGGTTAAACTCTGTGAGTTGAACACATCCAGTACAAAGTAGTTTCTGAGAATGATTCTGTCTAGTTTTTAAACGAGGATATTGCCATTTCTAAGATTGGCCTCAAATCTCTTGAAATCTCCACTTGCAAATTCCACAAAAAGAGTGTTTCAAAACTGCTCTGTCTAAAGGAACGTTCAGCTCTGTGAGTTGAATACAAACAACGCAAAGAAGTTACTGAGAATTCTTCTGTCTAGCATTCTATGAAGAAATCCCTTTTCCAACGAAGGCCTCAACCAGGTCTAAATATCCACTTGCAGACTTAACAAACAGAGTGTTTTCAAACTGCTCTATGAAAAGGAAGGTTAAACTCTGTGAGTTGAACACACCCATTACAAAGTAGTTTCTGAGAATGATTCTGTGTAGTTTTGAAACGGGGTTATTTCAATTTCTAAGATTGGCCTCAAATCGCAGGAAATCTCCACTTGCAATTTCCACAAAAAGAGTGTTTCAAAACTGATCTTTCTAAAGGAAGGTTTAACTCTGTGAGTTGAACACACACCACACAAAGAAGTTACTGAGAATTCTTCTTTCTTGCAGTATATGAAGAAATCCCGTTTCCAACGAAGGCCACAAAGAGGTCTAAATATCCACTTGCAGACTTAAGAAACAGAGTGTTTCCAAACTGCTCTATGAAAAGAAAGGTTAAACTCTGTGAGTTGAACACATCCAGTACAAAGTAGTTTCTGAGAATGATTCTGTCTAGTTTTTAAACGAGGATATTGCCATTTCTAAGATTGGCCTCAAATCTCTTGAAATCTCCACTTGCAAATTCCACAAAAAGAGTGTTTCAAAACTGCTCTGTCTAAAGGAACGTTCAGCTCTGTGAGTTGAATACAAACAACGCAAAGAAGTTACTGAGAATTCTTCTGTCTAGCATTCTATGAAGAAATCCCGTTTCCAACGAAGGCCTCAATCAGGTCTAAATATCCACTTGCAGACTTAACAAACAGAGTGTTTTCAAACTGCTCTATGAAAAGGAAGGTTAAACTCTGTGAGTTGAAGATACCGATTACAAAGTAGTTTCTGAGAATGATTCTGTGTAGTTTTGAAACGGGGTTCTTTCAATTTCTAAGATTGGCCTCAAATCGCAGGAAATCTCCCCTTGCAATTTCCACAAAAAGAGTGTTTCAAAACTGATCTTTCTAAAGGAAGGTTTAACTCTGTGAGTTGAACACACACCACACAAAGAAGTTACTGAGAATTCTTCTTTCTTGCAGTATATGAAGAAATCCCGTTTCCAACGAAGGCCACAAAGAGGTCTAAATATCCACTTGCAGACTTAAGAAACAGAGTGTTTCCAAACTGCTCTATGAAAAGAAAGGTTAAACTCTGTGAGTTGAACACATCCAGTACAAAGTAGTTTCTGAGAATGATTCTGTCTAGTTTTTAAACGAGGATATTGCCATTTCTAAGATTGGCCTCAAATCTCTTGAAATCTCCACTTGCAAATTCCACAAAAAGAGTGTTTCAAAACTGCTCTGTCTAAAGGAACGTTCAGCTCTGTGAGTTGAATACAAACAACGCAAAGAAGTTACTGAGAATTCTTCTGTCTAGCATTCTATGAAGAAATCCCGTTTCCAACGAAGGCCTCAACCAGGTCTAAATATCCACTTGCAGACTTAACAAACAGAGTGTTTTCAAACTGCTCTATGAAAAGGAAGGTTAAACTCTGTGAGTTGAACACACCCATTACAAAGTAGTTTCTGAGAATGATTCTGTGTAGTTTTGAAACGGGGTTCTTTCAATTTCTAAGATTGGCCTCAAATCGCAGGAAATCTCCACTTGCAATTTCCACAAAAAGAGTGTTTCAAAACTGATCTTTCTAAAGGAAGGTTTAACTCTGTGAGTTGAACACACACCACACAAACAAGTTACTGAGAATTCTTCTTTCTTGCAGTATATGAAGAAATCCCGTTTCCAACGAAGGCCACAAACAGGTCTAAATATCCACTTGCAGACTTAACAAACAGAGTGTTTCCAAACTGCTCTATGAAAAGAAAGGTTAAACTCTGTGAGTTGAACACCTCCAGTACAAAGTAGTTTCTGAGAATGATTCTGTCTAGTTTTTAAACGAGGATATTGCCATTTCTAAGATTGGCCTCAAATCTCTTGAAATCTCCACTTGCAAATTCCACAAAAAGAGTGTTTCAAAACTGCTCTGTCTAAAGGAACGTTCAGCTCTGTGAGTTGAATACAAACAACGCAAAGAAGTTACTGAGAATTCTTCTGTCTAGCATTCTATGAAGAAATCCCGTTTCCAACGAAGGCCTCAACCAGGTCTAAATATCCACTTGCAGACTTAACAAACAGAGTGTTTTCAAACTGCTCTATGAAAAGGAAGGTTAAACTCTGTGAGTTGAACACACCCATTACAAAGTAGTTTCTGAGAATGATTCTGTGTAGTTTTGAAACGGGGTTATTTCAATTTCTAAGATTGGCCTCAAATCGCAGGAAATCTCCACTTGCAATTTCCACAAAAAGAGTGTTTCAAAACTGATCTTTCTAAAGGAAGGTTTAACTCTGTGAGTTGAACACACACCACACAAAGAAGTTACTGAGAATTCTTCTTTCTTGCAGAATATGAAGAAATCCCGTTTCCAACGAAGGCCACAAAGAGGTCTAAATATCCACTTGCAGACTTAAGAAACAGAGTGTTTCCAAACTGCTCTATGAAAAGAAAGGTTAAACTCTGTGAGTTGAACACATCCAGTACAAAGTAGTTTCTGAGAATGATTCTGTCTAGTTTTTAAACGAGGATATTGCCATTTCTAAGATTGGCCTCAAATCTCTTGAAATCTCCACTTGCAAATTCCACAAAAAGAGTGTTTCAAAACTGCTCTGTCTAAAGGAACGTTCAGCTCTGTGAGTTGAATACAAACAATGCAAAGAAGTTACTGAGAATTCTTCTGTCTAGCATTTTATGAAGAAATCCCGTTTCCAAAGAAGGCCTCAACCAGGTCTAAATATCCACTTGCAGACTTAACAAACAGAGTGTTTTCAAACTGCTCTATGAAAAGGAAGGTTAAACTCTGTGAGTTGAAGGTACCGATTACAAAGTAGTTTCTGAGAATGATTCTGTGTAGTTTTGAAACGGGGTTCTTTCAATTTCTAAGATTGGCCTCAAATCGCAGGAAATCTCCCCTTGCAATTTCCACAAAAAGAGTGTTTCAAAACTGATCTTTCTAAAGGAAGGTTTAACTCTGTGAGTTGAACACACACCACACAAAGAAGTTACTGAGAATTCTTCTTTCTTGCAGTATATGAAGAAATCCCGTTTCCAACGAAGGCCACAAAGAGGTCTAAATATCCACTTGCAGACTTAAGAAACAGAGTGTTTCCAAACTGCTCTATGAAAAGAAAGGTTAAACTCTGTGAGTTGAACACATCCAGTACAAAGTAGTTTCTGAGAATGATTCTGTCTAGTTTTTAAACGAGGATATTGCCATTTCTAAGATTGGCCTCAAATCTCTTGAAATCTCCACTTGCAAATTCCACAAAAAGAGTGTTTCAAAACTGCTCTGTCTAAAGTAACGTTCAGCTCTGTGAGTTGAATACAAACAACGCAAAGAAGTTACTGAGAATTCTTCTGTCTAGCATTTTATGAAGAAATCCCGTTTCCAACGAAGGCCTCAACCAGGTCTAAATATCCACTTGCAGACTTAACAAATAGAGTGTTTTGAAACTGCTCTATGAAAAGGAAGGTTAAACTCTGTGAGTTGAAGACACCCATTACAAAGTAGTTTCTGAGAATGATTCTGAGTAGTTTTGAAACGGGGTTCTTTCAATTTCTAAGATTGGCCTCAAATCGCAGGAAATCTCCACTTGCAATTTCCACAAAAAGAGTGTTTCAAAACTGATCTTTCTAAAGGAAGGTTTAACTCTGTGAGTTGAACACACACCACACAAACAAGTTACTGAGAATTCTTCTTTCTTGCAGTATATGAAGAAATCCCGTTTCCAACGAAGGCCACAAACAGGTCTAAATATCCACTTGCAGACTTAACAAACAGAGTGTTTCCAAACTGCTCTATGAAAAGAAAGGTTAAACTCTGTGAGTTGAACACCTCCAGTACAAAGTAGTTTCTGAGAATGATTCTGTCTAGTTTTTAAACGAGGATATTGCCATTTCTAAGATTGGCCTCAAATCTCTTGAAATCTCCACTTGCAAATTCCACAAAAAGAGTGTTTCAAAACTGCTCTGTCTAAAGGAACATTCAGCTCTGTGAGTTGAATACAAACAACGCAAAGAAGTTACTGAGAATTCTTCTGTCTAGCATTCTATGAAGAAATCCCGTTTCCAACGAAGGCCTCAACCAGGTCTAAATATCCACTTGCAGACTTAACAAACAGAGTGTTTTCAAACTGCTCTATGAAAAGGAAGGTTAAACTCTGTGAGTTGAACACACCCATTACAAAGTAGTTTCTGAGAATGATTCTGTGTAGTTTTGAAACGGGGTTATTTCAATTTCTAAGATTGGCCTCAAATCGCAGGAAATCTCCACTTGCAATTTCCACAAAAAGAGTGTTTCAAAACTGATCTTTCTAAAGGAAGGTTTAACTCTGTGAGTTGAACACACACCACACAAAGAAGTTACTGAGAATTCTTCTTTCTTGCAGAATATGAAGAAATCCCGTTTCCAACGAAGGCCACAAAGAGGTCTAAATATCCACTTGCAGACTTAAGAAACAGAGTGTTTCCAAACTGCTCTATGAAAAGAAAGGTTAAACTCTGTGAGTTGAACACATCCAGTACAAAGTAGTTTCTGAGAATGATTCTGTCTAGTTTTTAAACGAGGATATTGCCATTTCTAAGATTGGCCTCAAATCTCTTGAAATCTCCACTTGCAAATTCCACAAAAAGAGTGTTTCAAAACTGCTCTGTCTAAAGGAACGTTCAGCTCTGTGAGTTGAATACAAACAATGCAAAGAAGTTACTGAGAATTCTTCTGTCTAGCATTCTATGAAGAAATCCCGTTTCCAACGAAGGCCTCAACCAGGTCTAAATATCCACTTGCAGACTTAACAAACAGAGTGTTTTCAAACCGCTCTATGAAAAGAAAGGTTAAACTCTGTGAGTTGAACACACCCATTACAAAGTAGTTTCTGAGAATGATTCTGTGTAGTTTTGAAACGGGGTTCTTTCAATTTCTAAGATTGGCCTCAAATCGCAGGAAATCTCCACTTGCAATTTCCACAAAAAGAGTGTTTCAAAACTGATCTTTCTAAAGGAAGGTTTAACTCTGTGAGTTGAACACACACCACACAAAGAAGTTACTGAGAATTCTTCTTTCTTGCAGTATATGAAGAAATCCCGTTTCCAACGAAGGCCACAAAGAGGTCTAAATATCCACTTGCAGACTTAACAAACAGAGTGTTTCCAAACTGCTCTATAAAAAGAAAGGTTAAACTCTGTGAGTTGAACACATCCAGTACAAAGTAGTTTCTGAGAATGATTCTGTCTAGTTTTTAAACGAGGATATTGCCATTTCTAAGATTGGCCTCAAATCTCTTGAAATCTCCACTTGCAAATTCCACAAAAAGAGTGTTTCAAAACTGCTCTGTCTAAAGGAACGTTCAGCTCTGTGAGTTGAATACAAACAACGCAAAGAAGTTACTGAGAATTCTTCTGTCTAGCATTCTATGAAGAAATCCCTTTTCCAACGAAGGCCTCAACCAGGTCTAAATATCCACTTGCAGACTTAACAAACAGAGTGTTTTCAAACTGCTCTATGAAAAGGAAGGTTAAACTCTGTGAGTTGAACACACCCATTACAAAGTAGTTTCTGAGAATGATTCTGTGTAGTTTTGAAACGGGGTTATTTCAATTTCTAAGATTGGCCTCAAATCGCAGGAAATCTCCACTTGCAATTTCCACAAAAAGAGTGTTTCAAAACTGATCTTTCTAAAGGAAGGTTTAACTCTGTGAGTTGAACACACACCACACAAAGAAGTTACTGAGAATTCTTCTTTCTTGCAGTATATGAAGAAATCCCGTTTACAACGAAGGCCACAAAGAGGTCTAAATATCCACATGCAGACTTAAGAAACAGAGTGTTTCCAAACTGCTCTATGAAAAGAAAGGTTAAACTCTGTGAGTTGAACACATCCAGTACAAAGTAGTTTCTGAGAATGATTCTGTCTAGTTTTTAAACGAGGATATTGCCATTTCTAAGATTGGCCTCAAATCTCTTGAAATCTCCACTTGCAAATTCCACAAAAAGAGTGTTTCAAAACTGCTCTGTCTAAAGGAACGTTCAGCTCTGTGAGTTGAATACAAACAACGCAAAGAAGTTACTGAGAATTATTCTGTCTAGCATTCTATGAAGAAATCCCGTTTCCAACGAAGGCCTCAATCAGGTCTAAATATCCACTTGCAGACTTAACAAACAGAGTGTTTTCAAACTGCTCTATGAAAAGAAAGGTTAAACTCTGTGAGTTGAACACACCCATTACAAAGTAGTTTCTGAGAATGATTCTGTGTAGTTTTGAAACGGGGTTATTTCAATTTCTAAGATTGGCCTCAAATCGCAGGAAATCTCCACTTGCAATTTCCACAAAAAGAGTGTTTCAAAACTGATCTTTCTAAAGGAAGGTTTAACTCTGTGAGTTGAACACACACCACAAAAAGAAGTTGCTGAGAATTCTTCTTTCTTGCAGTATATGAAGAAATCCCGTTTCCAACGAAGGCCACAAACAGGTCAAAATATCCACTTGCAGACTTAACAAACAGAGTGTTTCCAAACTGCTCTATGAAAAGAAAGGTTAAACTCTGTGAGTTGAACACATCCAGTTCAAAGTAGTTTCTGAGAATGATTCTCTCTAGTTTTTAAACGAGGATATTGCCATTTCTAAGATTGGCCTCAAATCTCTTGAAATCTCCACTTGCAAATTCCACAAAAAGAGTGTTTCAAAACTGCTCTGTCTAAAGGAACGTTCAGCTCTGTGAGTTGAATACAAACAACGCAAAGATGTTACTGAGAATTCTTCTGTCTAGCATTCTATGAAGAAATCCCGTTTCCAACGAAGGCCTCAACCAGGTCTAAATATCCACTTGCAGACTTAACAAACAGAGTGTTTTCAAACTGCTCTATGAAAAGGAAGGTTAAACTCTGTGAGTTGAACACACCCATTACAAAGTAGTTTCTGAGAATGATTCTGTGTAGTTTTGAAACGGGGTTATTTCAATTTCTAAGATTGGCCTCAAATCGCAGGAAATCTCCACTTGCAATTTCCACAAAAAGAGTGTTTCAAAACTGATCTTTCTAAAGGAAGGTTTAACTCTGTGAGTTGAACACACACCACACAAAGAAGTTACTGAGAATTCTTCTTTCTTGCAGAATATGAAGAAATCCCGTTTCCAACGAAGGCCACAAAGAGGTCTAAATATCCACTTGCAGACTTAAGAAACAGAGTGTTTCCAAACTGCTCTATGAAAAGAAAGGTTAAACTCTGTGAGTTGAACACATCCAGTACAAAGTAGTTTCTGAGAATGATTCTGTCTAGTTTTTAAACGAGGATATTGCCATTTCTAAGATTGGCCTCAAATCTCTTGAAATCTCCACTTGCAAATTCCACAAAAAGAGTGTTTCAAAACTGCTCTGTCTAAAGGAACGTTCAGCTCTGTGAGTTGAATACAAACAATGCAAAGAAGTTACTGAGAATTCTTCTGTCTAGCATTCTATGAAGAAATCCCGTTTCCAACGAAGGCCTCAACCAGGTCTAAATATCCACTTGCAGACTTAACAAACAGAGTGTTTTCAAACTGCTCTATGAATAGAAAGGTTAAACTCTGTGAGTTGAACACACCCATTACAAAGTAGTTTCTGAGAATGATTCTGTGTAGTTTTGAAACGGGGTTATTTCAATTTCTAAGATTGGCCTCAAATCGCAGGAAATCTCCACTTGCAATTTCCACAAAAAGAGTGTTTCAAAACTGATCTTTCTAAAGGAAGGTTTAACTCTGTGAGTTGAACACACACCACAAAAAGAAGTTGCTGAGAATTCTTCTTTCTTACAGTATATGAAGAAATCCCGTTTCCAACGAAGGCCACAAACAGGTCAAAATATCCACTTGCAGACTTAACAAACAGAGTGTTTCCAAACTGCTCTATGAAAAGAAAGGTTAAACTCTGTGAGTTGAACACATCCAGTTCAAAGTAGTTTCTGAGAATGATTCTCTCTAGTTTTTAAACGAGGATATTGCCATTTCTAAGATTGGCCTCAAATCTCTTGAAATCTCCACTTGCAAATTCCACAAAAAGAGTGTTTCAAAACTGCTCTGTCTAAAGGAACGTTCAGCTCTGTGAGTTGAATACAAACAACGCAAAGATGTTACTGAGAATTCTTCTGTCTAGCATTCTATGAAGAAATCCCGTTTCCAACGAAGGCCTCAACCAGGTCTAAATATCCACTTGCAGACTTAACAAACAGAGTGTTTTCAAACTGCTCTATGAAAAGGAAGGTTAAACTCTGTGAGTTGAACACACCCATTACAAAGTAGTTTCTGAGAATGATTCTGTGTAGTTTTGAAACGGGGTTATTTCAATTTCTAAGATTGGCCTCAAATCGCAGGAAATCTCCACTTGCAATTTCCACAAAAAGAGTGTTTCAAAACTGATCTTTCTAAAGGAAGGTTTAACTCTGTGAGTTGAACACACACCACAAAAAGAAGTTGCTGAGAATTCTTCTTTCTTGCAGTATATGAAGAAATCCCGTTTCCAACGAAGGCCACAAACAGGTCAAAATATCCACTTGCAGACTTAACAAACAGAGTGTTTCCAAACTGCTCTATGAAAAGAAAGGTTAAACTCTGTGAGTTGAACACATCCAGTTCAAAGTAGTTTCTGAGAATGATTCTCTCTAGTTTTTAAACGAGGATATTGCCATTTCTAAGATTGGCCTCAAATCTCTTGAAATCTCCACTTGCAAATTCCACAAAAAGAGTGTTTCAAAACTGCTCTGTCTAAAGGAACGTTCAGCTCTGTGAGTTGAATACAAACAACGCAAAGATGTTACTGAGAATTCTTCTGTCTAGCATTCTATGAAGAAATCCCGTTTCCAACGAAGGCCTCAACCAGGTCTAAATATCCACTTGCAGACTTAACAAACAGAGTGTTTTCAAACTGCTCTATGAAAAGGAAGGTTAAACTCTGTGAGTTGAACACACCCATTACAAAGTAGTTTCTGAGAATGATTCTGTGTAGTTTTGAAACGGGGTTATTTCAATTTCTAAGATTGGCCTCAAATCGCAGGAAATCTCCACTTGCAATTTCCACAAAAAGAGTGTTTCAAAACTGATCTTTCTAAAGGAAGGTTTAACTCTGTGAGTTGAACACACACCACACAAAGAAGTTACTGAGAATTCTTCTTTCTTGCAGAATATGAAGAAATCCCGTTTCCAACGAAGGCCACAAAGAGGTCTAAATATCCACTTGCAGACTTAAGAAACAGAGTGTTTCCAAACTGCTCTATGAAAAGAAAGGTTAAACTCTGTGAGTTGAACACATCCAGTACAAAGTAGTTTCTGAGAATGATTCTGTCTAGTTTTTAAACGAGGATATTGCCATTTCTAAGATTGGCCTCAAATCTCTTGAAATCTCCACTTGCAAATTCCACAAAAAGAGTGTTTCAAAACTGCTCTGTCTAAAGGAACGTTCAGCTCTGTGAGTTGAATACAAACAATGCAAAGAAGTTACTGAGAATTCTTCTGTCTAGCATTCTATGAAGAAATCCCGTTTCCAACGAAGGCCTCAACCAGGTCTAAATATCCACTTGCAGACTTAACAAACAGAGTGTTTTCAAACTGCTCTATGAATAGAAAGGTTAAACTCTGTGAGTTGAACACACCCATTACAAAGTAGTTTCTGAGAATGATTCTGTGTAGTTTTGAAATGGGGTTCTTTCAATTTCTAAGATTGGCCTCAAATCGCAGGAAATCTCCACTTGCAATTTCCACAAAAAGAGTGTTTCAAAACTGATCTTTCTAAAGGAAGGTTTAACTCTGTGAGTTGAACACACACCACACAAAGAAGTTACTGAGAATTCTTCTTTCTTGCAGTATATTAAGAAATCCCGTTTCCAACGAAGGCCACAAACATGTCTAAATATCCACTTGCAGACTTAACAAACAGAGTGTTTCCAAACTGCTCTATGAAAAGAAAGGTTAAACTCTGTGAGTTGAACACATCCAGTACAAAGTAGTTTCTGAGAATGATTCTGTCTAGTTTTTAAACGAGGATATTGCCATTTCTAAGATTGGCCTCAAATCTCTTGAAATCTCCACTTGCAAATTCCACAAAAAGAGTGTTTCAAAACTGCTCTGTCTAAAGGAACGTTCAGCTCTGTGAGTTGAATACAAACAACGCAAAGATGTTACTGAGAATTCTTCTGTCTAGCATTCTATGAAGAAATCCCGTTTCCAACGAAGGCCTCAACCAGGTCTAAATATCCACTTGCAGACTTAACAAACAGAGTGTTTTCAAACTGCTCTATGAAAAGGAAGGTTAAACTCTGTGAGTTGAACACACCCATTACAAAGTAGTTTCTGAGAATGATTCTGTGTAGTTTTGAAACGGGGTTATTTCAATTTCTAAGATTGGCCTCAAATCGCAGGAAATCTCCACTTGCAATTTCCACAAAAAGAGTGTTTCAAAACTGATCTTTCTAAAGGAAGGTTTAACTCTGTGAGTTGAACACACACCACACAAAGAAGTTACTGAGAATTCTTCTTTCTTGCAGAATATGAAGAAATCCCGTTTCCAACGAAGGCCACAAAGAGGTCTAAATATCCACTTGCAGACTTAAGAAACAGAGTGTTTCCAAACTGCTCTATGAAAAGAAAGGTTAAACTCTGTGAGTTGAACACATCCAGTACAAAGTAGTTTCTGAGAATGATTCTGTCTAGTTTTTAAACGAGGATATTGCCATTTCTAAGATTGGCCTCAAATCTCTTGAAATCTCCACTTGCAAATTCCACAAAAAGAGTGTTTCAAAACTGCTCTGTCTAAAGGAACGTTCAGCTCTGTGAGTTGAATACAAACAATGCAAAGAAGTTACTGAGAATTCTTCTGTCTAGCATTCTATGAAGAAATCCCGTTTCCAACGAAGGCCTCAACCAGGTCTAAATATCCACTTGCAGACTTAACAAACAGAGTGTTTTCAAACTGCTCTATGAATAGAAAGGTTAAACTCTGTGAGTTGAACACACCCATTACAAAGTAGTTTCTGAGAATGATTCTGTGTAGTTTTGAAATGGGGTTCTTTCAATTTCTAAGATTGGCCTCAAATCGCAGGAAATCTCCACTTGCAATTTCCACAAAAAGAGTGTTTCAAAACTGATCTTTCTAAAGGAAGGTTTAACTCTGTGAGTTGAACACACACCACACAAAGAAGTTACTGAGAATTCTTCTTTCTTGCAGTATATTAAGAAATCCCGTTTCCAACGAAGGCCACAAACAGGTCTAAATATCCACTTGCAGACTTAACAAACAGAGTGTTTCCAAACTGCTCTATGAAAAGAAAGGTTAAACTCTGTGAGTTGAACACATCCAGTACAAAGTAGTTTCTGAGAATGATTCTGTCTAGTTTTTAAACGAGGATATTGCCATTTCTAAGATTGGCCTCAAATCTCTTGAAATCTCCACTTGCAAATTCCACAAAAAGAGTGTTTCAAAACTGCTCTGTCTAAAGGAACGTTCAGCTCTGTGAGTTGAATACAAACAATGCAAAGAAGTTACTGAGAATTCTTCTGTCTAGCATTTTATGAAGAAATCCCGTTTCCAAAGAAGGCCTCAACCAGGTCTAAATATCCACTTGCAGACTTAACAAACAGAGTGTTTTCAAACTGCTCTATGAAAAGGAAGGTTAAACTCTGTGAGTTGAAGATACCGATTACAAAGTAGTTTCTGAGAATGATTCTGTGTAGTTTTGAAACGGGGTTCTTTCAATTTCTAAGATTGGCCTCAAATCGCAGGAAATCTCCCCTTGCAATTTCCACAAAAAGAGTGTTTCAAAACTGATCTTTCTAAAGGAAGGTTTAACTCTGTGAGTTGAACACACACCACAAAAAGAAGTTGCTGAGAATTCTTCTTTCTTGCAGTATATGAAGAAATCCCGTTTCCAACGAAGGCCACAAACAGGTCAAAATATCCACTTGCAGACTTAACAAACAGAGTGTTTCCAAACTGCTCTATGAAAAGAAAGGTTAAACTCTGTGAGTTGAACACATCCAGTTCAAAGTAGTTTCTGAGAATGATTCTCTCTAGTTTTTAAACGAGGATATTGCCATTTCTAAGATTGGCCTCAAATCTCTTGAAATCTCCACTTGCAAATTCCACAAAAAGAGTGTTTCAAAACTGCTCTGTCTAAAGGAACGTTCAGCTCTGTGAGTTGAATACAAACAATGCAAAGAAGTTACTGAGAATTCTTCTGTCTAGCATTCTATGAAGAAATCCCGTTTCCAACGAAGGCCTCAATCAGGTCTAAATATCCACTTGCAGACTTAACAAACAGAGTGTTTTCAAACTGCTCTATGAAAAGAAAGGTTAAACTCTGTGAGTTGAACACACCCATTACAAAGTAGTTTCTGAGAATGATTCTATGTAGTTTTGAAACGGGGTTATTTCAATTTCTAAGATTGGCCTCAAATCGCAGGAAATCTCCACTTGCAATTTCCACAAAAAGAGTGTTTCAAAACTGATCTTTCTAAAGGAAGGTTTAACTCTGTGAGTTGAACACACACCACAAAAAGAAGTTGCTGAGAATTCTTCTTTCTTACACTATATGAAGAAATCCCGTTTCCAACGAAGGCCACAAACAGGTCAAAATATCCACTTGCAGACTTAACAAACAGAGTGTTTCCAAACTGCTCTATGAAAAGAAAGGTTAAACTCTGTGAGTTGAACACATCCAGTTCAAAGTAGTTTCTGAGAATGATTCTCTCTAGTTTTTAAACGAGGATATTGCCATTTCTAAGATTGGCCTCAAATCTCTTGAAATCTCCACTTGCAAATTCCACAAAAAGAGTGTTTCAAAACTGCTCTGTCTAAAGGAACGTTCAGCTCTGTGAGTTGAATACAAACAACGCAAAGAAGTTACTGAGAATTCTTCTGTCTAGCATTCTATGAAGAAATCCCGTTTCCAAAGAAGGCCTCAACCAGGTCTAAATATCCACTTGCAGACTTAACAAACAGAGTGTTTTCAAACTGCTCTATGAAAAGGAAGGTTAAACTCTGTGAGTTGAACACACCCATTACAAAGTAGTTTCTGAGAATGATTCTGTGTAGTTTTGAAACGGGGTTATTTCAATTTCTAAGATTGGCCTCAAATCGCAGGAAATCTCCACTTGCAATTTCCACAAAAAGAGTGTTTCAAAACTGATCTTTCTAAAGGAAGGTTTAACTCTGTGAGTTGAACACACAGCACACAAAGAAGTTACTGAGAATTCTTCTTTCTTGCAGAATATGAAGAAATCCCGTTTCCAACGAAGGCCACAAAGAGGTCTAAATATCCACTTGCAGACTTAAGAAACAGAGTGTTTCCAAACTGCTCTATGAAAAGAAAGGTTAAACTCTGTGAGTTGAACACATCCAGTACAAAGTAGTTTCTGAGAATGATTCTGTCTAGTTTTTAAACGAGGATATTGCCATTTCTAAGATTGGCCTCAAATCTCTTGAAATCTCCACTTGCAAATTCCACAAAAAGAGTGTTTCAAAACTGCTCTGTCTAAAGGAACGTTCAGCTCTGTGAGTTGAATACAAACAATGCAAAGAAGTTACTGAGAATTCTTCTGTCTAGCATTCTATGAAGAAATCCCGTTTCCAACGAAGTCCTCAACCAGGTCTAAATATCCAATTGCAGACTTAACAAACAGAGTGTTTTCAAACTGCTCTATGAATAGAAAGGTTAAACTCTGTGAGTTGAACACACCCATTACAAAGTAGTTTCTGAGAATGATTCTGTGTAGTTTTGAAATGGGGTTCTTTCAATTTCTAAGATTGGCCTCAAATCGCAGGAAATCTCCAATTGCA
This sequence comes from Pan paniscus, assembly GCF_029289425.2. Lineage (NCBI taxonomy): Eukaryota > Metazoa > Chordata > Mammalia > Primates > Hominidae > Pan > Pan paniscus. Next base: position 57,643,937 of record NC_073259.2, on the reverse strand, counting down.
ATTTCCACAAAAAGAGTGTTTCAAAACTGATCTTTCTAAAGGAAGGTTTAACCCTGTGAGTTGAACACACACCACACAAAGAAGTTACTGAGAATTCTTCTTTCTTGCAGTATATGAAGAAATCCCGTTTCCAACGAAGGCCACAAACAGGTCTAAATATCCACTTGCAGACTTAACAAACAGAGTGTTTCCAAACTGCTCTATGAAAAGAAAGGTTAAACTCTGTGAGTTGAACACCTCCAGTACAAAGTAGTTTCTGAGAATGATTCTGTCTAGTTTTTAAACGAGGATATTGCCATTTCTAAGATTGGCCTCAAATCTCTTGAAATCTCCACTTGCAAATTCCACAAAAAGAGTGTTTCAAAACTGCTCTGTCTAAAGGAACTTTCAGCTCTGTGAGTTGAATACAAACAACGCAAAGAAGTTACTGAGAATTCTTCTGTCTAGCATTCTATGAAGAAATCCCGTTTCCAACGAAGGCCTCAACCAGGTCTAAATATCCACTTGCAGACTTAACAAACAGAGTGTTTTCAAACTGCTCTATGAAAAGGAAGGTTAAACTCTGTGAGTTGAACACACCCATTACAAAGTAGTTTCTGAGAATGATTCTGTGTAGTTTTGAAACGGGGTTATTTCAATTTCTAAGATTGGCCTCAAATCGCAGGAAATCTCCACTTGCAATTTCCACAAAAAGAGTGTTTCAAAACTGATCTTTCTAAAGGAAGGTTTAACTCTGTGAGTTGAACACACACCACACAAAGAAGTTACTGAGAATTCTTCTTTCTTGCAGAATATGAAGAAATCCCGTTTCCAACGAAGGCCACAAAGAGGTCTAAATATCCACTTGCAGACTTAAGAAACAGAGTGTTTCCAAACTGCTCTATGAAAAGAAAGGTTAAACTCTGTGAGTTGAACACATCCAGTACAAAGTAGTTTCTGAGAATGATTCTGTCTAGTTTTTAAACGAGGATATTGCCATTTCTAAGATTGGCCTCAAATCTCTTGAAATCTCCACTTGCAAATTCCACAAAAAGAGTGTTTCAAAACTGCTCTGTCTAAAGGAACGTTCAGCTCTGTGAGTTGAATACAAACAATGCAAAGAAGTTACTGAGAATTCTTCTGTCTAGCATTTTATGAAGAAATCCCGTTTCCAAAGAAGGCCTCAACCAGGTCTAAATATCCACTTGCAGACTTAACAAACAGAGTGTTTTCAAACTGCTCTATGAAAAGGAAGGTTAAACTCTGTGAGTTGAAGGTACCGATTACAAAGTAGTTTCTGAGAATGATTCTGTGTAGTTTTGAAACGGGGTTCTTTCAATTTCTAAGATTGGCCTCAAATCGCAGGAAATCTCCCCTTGCAATTTCCACAAAAAGAGTGTTTCAAAACTGATCTTTCTAAAGGAAGGTTTAACTCTGTGAGTTGAACACACACCACACAAAGAAGTTACTGAGAATTCTTCTTTCTTGCAGTATATGAAGAAATCCCGTTTCCAACGAAGGCCACAAAGAGGTCTAAATATCCACTTGCAGACTTAAGAAACAGAGTGTTTCCAAACTGCTCTATGAAAAGAAAGGTTAAACTCTGTGAGTTGAACACATCCAGTACAAAGTAGTTTCTGAGAATGATTCTGTCTAGTTTTTAAACGAGGATATTGCCATTTCTAAGATTGGCCTCAAATCTCTTGAAATCTCCACTTGCAAATTCCACAAAAAGAGTGTTTCAAAACTGCTCTGTCTAAAGGAACGTTCAGCTCTGTGAGTTGAATACAAACAACGCAAAGAAGTTACTGAGAATTCTTCTGTCTAGCATTTTATGAAGAAATCCCGTTTCCAACGAAGGCCTCAACCAGGTCTAAATATCCACTTGCAGACTTAACAAATAGAGTGTTTTGAAACTGCTCTATGAAAAGGAAGGTTAAACTCTGTGAGTTGAAGACACCCATTACAAAGTAGTTTCTGAGAATGATTCTGAGTAGTTTTGAAACGGGGTTCTTTCAATTTCTAAGATTGGCCTCAAATCGCAGGAAATCTCCACTTGCAATTTCCACAAAAAGAGTGTTTCAAAACTGATCTTTCTAAAGGAAGGTTTAACTCTGTGAGTTGAACACACACCACACAAACAAGTTACTGAGAATTCTTCTTTCTTGCAGTATATGAAGAAATCCCGTTTCCAACGAAGGCCACAAACAGGTCTAAATATCCACTTGCAGACTTAACAAACAGAGTGTTTCCAAACTGCTCTATGAAAAGAAAGGTTAAACTCTGTGAGTTGAACACCTCCAGTACAAAGTAGTTTCTGAGAATGATTCTGTCTAGTTTTTAAACGAGGATATTGCCATTTCTAAGATTGGCCTCAAATCTCTTGAAATCTCCACTTGCAAATTCCACAAAAAGAGTGTTTCAAAACTGCTCTGTCTAAAGGAACATTCAGCTCTGTGAGTTGAATACAAACAACGCAAAGAAGTTACTGAGAATTCTTCTGTCTAGCATTCTATGAAGAAATCCCGTTTCCAACGAAGGCCTCAACCAGGTCTAAATATCCACTTGCAGACTTAACAAACAGAGTGTTTTCAAACTGCTCTATGAAAAGGAAGGTTAAACTCTGTGAGTTGAACACACCCATTACAAAGTAGTTTCTGAGAATGATTCTGTGTAGTTTTGAAACGGGGTTATTTCAATTTCTAAGATTGGCCTCAAATCGCAGGAAATCTCCACTTGCAATTTCCACAAAAAGAGTGTTTCAAAACTGATCTTTCTAAAGGAAGGTTTAACTCTGTGAGTTGAACACACACCACACAAAGAAGTTACTGAGAATTCTTCTTTCTTGCAGAATATGAAGAAATCCCGTTTCCAACGAAGGCCACAAAGAGGTCTAAATATCCACTTGCAGACTTAAGAAACAGAGTGTTTCCAAACTGCTCTATGAAAAGAAAGGTTAAACTCTGTGAGTTGAACACATCCAGTACAAAGTAGTTTCTGAGAATGATTCTGTCTAGTTTTTAAACGAGGATATTGCCATTTCTAAGATTGGCCTCAAATCTCTTGAAATCTCCACTTGCAAATTCCACAAAAAGAGTGTTTCAAAACTGCTCTGTCTAAAGGAACGTTCAGCTCTGTGAGTTGAATACAAACAATGCAAAGAAGTTACTGAGAATTCTTCTGTCTAGCATTCTATGAAGAAATCCCGTTTCCAACGAAGGCCTCAACCAGGTCTAAATATCCACTTGCAGACTTAACAAACAGAGTGTTTTCAAACCGCTCTATGAAAAGAAAGGTTAAACTCTGTGAGTTGAACACACCCATTACAAAGTAGTTTCTGAGAATGATTCTGTGTAGTTTTGAAACGGGGTTCTTTCAATTTCTAAGATTGGCCTCAAATCGCAGGAAACCTCCACTTGCAATTTCCACAAAAAGAGTGTTTCAAAACTGATCTTTCTAAAGGAAGGTTTAACTCTGTGAGTTGAACACACACCACACAAAGAAGTTACTGAGAATTCTTCTTTCTTGCAGTATATGAAGAAATCCCGTTTCCAACGAAGGCCACAAAGAGGTCTAAATATCCACTTGCAGACTTAACAAACAGAGTGTTTCCAAACTGCTCTATAAAAAGAAAGGTTAAACTCTGTGAGTTGAACACATCCAGTACAAAGTAGTTTCTGAGAATGATTCTGTCTAGTTTTTAAACGAGGATATTGCCATTTCTAAGATTGGCCTCAAATCTCTTGAAATCTCCACTTGCAAATTCCACAAAAAGAGTGTTTCAAAACTGCTCTGTCTAAAGGAACGTTCAGCTCTGTGAGTTGAATACAAACAACGCAAAGAAGTTACTGAGAATTCTTCTGTCTAGCATTCTATGAAGAAATCCCTTTTCCAACGAAGGCCTCAACCAGGTCTAAATATCCACTTGCAGACTTAACAAACAGAGTGTTTTCAAACTGCTCTATGAAAAGGAAGGTTAAACTCTGTGAGTTGAACACACCCATTACAAAGTAGTTTCTGAGAATGATTCTGTGTAGTTTTGAAACGGGGTTATTTCAATTTCTAAGATTGGCCTCAAATCGCAGGAAATCTCCACTTGCAATTTCCACAAAAAGAGTGTTTCAAAACTGATCTTTCTAAAGGAAGGTTTAACTCTGTGAGTTGAACACACACCACACAAAGAAGTTACTGAGAATTCTTCTTTCTTGCAGTATATGAAGAAATCCCGTTTACAACGAAGGCCACAAAGAGGTCTAAATATCCACATGCAGACTTAAGAAACAGAGTGTTTCCAAACTGCTCTATGAAAAGAAAGGTTAAACTCTGTGAGTTGAACACATCCAGTACAAAGTAGTTTCTGAGAATGATTCTGTCTAGTTTTTAAACGAGGATATTGCCATTTCTAAGATTGGCCTCAAATCTCTTGAAATCTCCACTTGCAAATTCCACAAAAAGAGTGTTTCAAAACTGCTCTGTCTAAAGGAACGTTCAGCTCTGTGAGTTGAATACAAACAACGCAAAGAAGTTACTGAGAATTATTCTGTCTAGCATTCTATGAAGAAATCCCGTTTCCAACGAAGGCCTCAATCAGGTCTAAATATCCACTTGCAGACTTAACAAACAGAGTGTTTTCAAACTGCTCTATGAAAAGAAAGGTTAAACTCTGTGAGTTGAACACACCCATTACAAAGTAGTTTCTGAGAATGATTCTGTGTAGTTTTGAAACGGGGTTATTTCAATTTCTAAGATTGGCCTCAAATCGCAGGAAATCTCCACTTGCAATTTCCACAAAAAGAGTGTTTCAAAACTGATCTTTCTAAAGGAAGGTTTAACCCTGTGAGTTGAACACACACCACAAAAAGAAGTTGCTGAGAATTCTTCTTTCTTGCAGTATATGAAGAAATCCCGTTTCCAACGAAGGCCACAAACAGGTCAAAATATCCACTTGCAGACTTAACAAACAGAGTGTTTCCAAACTGCTCTATGAAAAGAAAGGTTAAACTCTGTGAGTTGAACACATCCAGTTCAAAGTAGTTTCTGAGAATGATTCTCTCTAGTTTTTAAACGAGGATATTGCCATTTCTAAGATTGGCCTCAAATCTCTTGAAATCTCCACTTGCAAATTCCACAAAAAGAGTGTTTCAAAACTGCTCTGTCTAAAGGAACGTTCAGCTCTGTGAGTTGAATACAAACAACGCAAAGATGTTACTGAGAATTCTTCTGTCTAGCATTCTATGAAGAAATCCCGTTTCCAACGAAGGCCTCAACCAGGTCTAAATATCCACTTGCAGACTTAACAAACAGAGTGTTTTCAAACTGCTCTATGAAAAGGAAGGTTAAACTCTGTGAGTTGAACACACCCATTACAAAGTAGTTTCTGAGAATGATTCTGTGTAGTTTTGAAACGGGGTTATTTCAATTTCTAAGATTGGCCTCAAATCGCAGGAAATCTCCACTTGCAATTTCCACAAAAAGAGTGTTTCAAAACTGATCTTTCTAAAGGAAGGTTTAACTCTGTGAGTTGAACACACACCACAAAAAGAAGTTGCTGAGAATTCTTCTTTCTTGCAGTATATGAAGAAATCCCGTTTCCAACGAAGGCCACAAACAGGTCAAAATATCCACTTGCAGACTTAACAAACAGAGTGTTTCCAAACTGCTCTATGAAAAGAAAGGTTAAACTCTGTGAGTTGAACACCTCCAGTACAAAGTAGTTTCTGAGAATGATTCTGTCTAGTTTTTAAACGAGGATATTGCCATTTCTAAGATTGGCCTCAAATCTCTTGAAATCTCCACTTGCAAATTCCACAAAAAGAGTGTTTCAAAACTGCTCTGTCTAAAGGAACGTTCAGCTCTGTGAGTTGAATACAAACAATGCAAAGAAGTTACTGAGAATTCTTCTGTCTAGCATTCTATGAAGAAATCCCGTTTCCAACGAAGTCCTCAACCAGGTCTAAATATCCAATTGCAGACTTAACAAACAGAGTGTTTTCAAACTGCTCTATGAATAGAAAGGTTAAACTCTGTGAGTTGAACACACCCATTACAAAGTAGTTTCTGAGAATGATTCTGTGTAGTTTTGAAATGGGGTTCTTTCAATTTCTAAGATTGGCCTCAAATCGCAGGAAATCTCCAATTGCAATTTCCACAAAAAGAGTGTTTCAAAACTGATCTTTCTAAAGGAAGGTTTAACCCTGTGAGTTGAACACACACCACACAAAGAAGTTACTGAGAATTCTTCTTTCTTGCAGTATATGAAGAAATCCCGTTTCCAACGAAGGCCACAAACAGGTCTAAATATCCACTTGCAGACTTAACAAACAGAGTGTTTCCAAACTGCTCTATGAAAAGAAAGGTTAAACTCTGTGAGTTGAACACCTCCAGTACAAAGTAGTTTCTGAGAATGATTCTGTCTAGTTTTTAAACGAGGATATTGCCATTTCTAAGATTGGCCTCAAATCTCTTGAAATCTCCACTTGCAAATTCCACAAAAAGAGTGTTTCAAAACTGCTCTGTCTAAAGGAACTTTCAGCTCTGTGAGTTGAATACAAACAACGCAAAGAAGTTACTGAGAATTCTTCTGTCTAGCATTCTATGAAGAAATCCCGTTTCCAACGAAGGCCTCAACCAGGTCTAAATATCCACTTGCAGACTTAACAAACAGAGTGTTTTCAAACTGCTCTATGAAAAGGAAGGTTAAACTCTGTGAGTTGAACACACCCATTACAAAGTAGTTTCTGAGAATGATTCTGTGTAGTTTTGAAACGGGGTTATTTCAATTTCTAAGATTGGCCTCAAATCGCAGGAAATCTCCACTTGCAATTTCCACAAAAAGAGTGTTTCAAAACTGATCTTTCTAAAGGAAGGTTTAACTCTGTGAGTTGAACACACACCACACAAAGAAGTTACTGAGAATTCTTCTTTCTTGCAGAATATGAAGAAATCCCGTTTCCAACGAAGGCCACAAAGAGGTCTAAATATCCACTTGCAGACTTAAGAAACAGAGTGTTTCCAAACTGCTCTATGAAAAGAAAGGTTAAACTCTGTGAGTTGAACACATCCAGTACAAAGTAGTTTCTGAGAATGATTCTGTCTAGTTTTTAAACGAGGATATTGCCATTTCTAAGATTGGCCTCAAATCTCTTGAAATCTCCACTTGCAAATTCCACAAAAAGAGTGTTTCAAAACTGCTCTGTCTAAAGGAACGTTCAGCTCTGTGAGTTGAATACAAACAATGCAAAGAAGTTACTGAGAATTCTTCTGTCTAGCATTTTATGAAGAAATCCCGTTTCCAAAGAAGGCCTCAACCAGGTCTAAATATCCACTTGCAGACTTAACAAACAGAGTGTTTTCAAACTGCTCTATGAAAAGGAAGGTTAAACTCTGTGAGTTGAAGGTACCGATTACAAAGTAGTTTCTGAGAATGATTCTGTGTAGTTTTGAAACGGGGTTCTTTCAATTTCTAAGATTGGCCTCAAATCGCAGGAAATCTCCCCTTGCAATTTCCACAAAAAGAGTGTTTCAAAACTGATCTTTCTAAAGGAAGGTTTAACTCTGTGAGTTGAACACACACCACACAAAGAAGTTACTGAGAATTCTTCTTTCTTGCAGTATATGAAGAAATCCCGTTTCCAACGAAGGCCACAAAGAGGTCTAAATATCCACTTGCAGACTTAAGAAACAGAGTGTTTCCAAACTGCTCTATGAAAAGAAAGGTTAAACTCTGTGAGTTGAACACATCCAGTACAAAGTAGTTTCTGAGAATGATTCTGTCTAGTTTTTAAACGAGGATATTGCCATTTCTAAGATTGGCCTCAAATCTCTTGAAATCTCCACTTGCAAATTCCACAAAAAGAGTGTTTCAAAACTGCTCTGTCTAAAGGAACGTTCAGCTCTGTGAGTTGAATACAAACAACGCAAAGAAGTTACTGAGAATTCTTCTGTCTAGCATTTTATGAAGAAATCCCGTTTCCAACGAAGGCCTCAACCAGGTCTAAATATCCACTTGCAGACTTAACAAATAGAGTGTTTTGAAACTGCTCTATGAAAAGGAAGGTTAAACTCTGTGAGTTGAAGACACCCATTACAAAGTAGTTTCTGAGAATGATTCTGAGTAGTTTTGAAACGGGGTTCTTTCAATTTCTAAGATTGGCCTCAAATCGCAGGAAATCTCCACTTGCAATTTCCACAAAAAGAGTGTTTCAAAACTGATCTTTCTAAAGGAAGGTTTAACTCTGTGAGTTGAACACACACCACACAAACAAGTTACTGAGAATTCTTCTTTCTTGCAGTATATGAAGAAATCCCGTTTCCAACGAAGGCCACAAACAGGTCTAAATATCCACTTGCAGACTTAACAAACAGAGTGTTTCCAAACTGCTCTATGAAAAGAAAGGTTAAACTCTGTGAGTTGAACACCTCCAGTACAAAGTAGTTTCTGAGAATGATTCTGTCTAGTTTTTAAACGAGGATATTGCCATTTCTAAGATTGGCCTCAAATCTCTTGAAATCTCCACTTGCAAATTCCACAAAAAGAGTGTTTCAAAACTGCTCTGTCTAAAGGAACGTTCAGCTCTGTGAGTTGAATACAAACAACGCAAAGAAGTTACTGAGAATTCTTCTGTCTAGCATTCTATGAAGAAATCCCGTTTCCAACGAAGGCCTCAACCAGGTCTAAATATCCACTTGCAGACTTAACAAACAGAGTGTTTTCAAACTGCTCTATGAAAAGGAAGGTTAAACTCTGTGAGTTGAACACACCCATTACAAAGTAGTTTCTGAGAATGATTCTGTGTAGTTTTGAAACGGGGTTATTTCAATTTCTAAGATTGGCCTCAAATCGCAGGAAATCTCCACTTGCAATTTCCACAAAAAGAGTGTTTCAAAACTGATCTTTCTAAAGGAAGGTTTAACTCTGTGAGTTGAACACACACCACACAAAGAAGTTACTGAGAATTCTTCTTTCTTGCAGAATATGAAGAAATCCCGTTTCCAACGAAGGCCACAAAGAGGTCTAAATATCCACTTGCAGACTTAAGAAACAGAGTGTTTCCAAACTGCTCTATGAAAAGAAAGGTTAAACTCTGTGAGTTGAACACATCCAGTACAAAGTAGTTTCTGAGAATGATTCTGTCTAGTTTTTAAACGAGGATATTGCCATTTCTAAGATTGGCCTCAAATCTCTTGAAATCTCCACTTGCAAATTCCACAAAAAGAGTGTTTCAAAACTGCTCTGTCTAAAGGAACGTTCAGCTCTGTGAGTTGAATACAAACAATGCAAAGAAGTTACTGAGAATTCTTCTGTCTAGCATTCTATGAAAAAATCCCGTTTCCAACGAAGGCCTCAACCAGGTCTAAATATCCACTTGCAGACTTAACAAACAGAGTGTTTTCAAACCGCTCTATGAAAAGAAAGGTTAAACTCTGTGAGTTGAACACACCCATTACAAAGTAGTTTCTGAGAATGATTCTGTGTAGTTTTGAAACGGGGTTCTTTCAATTTCTAAGATTGGCCTCAAATCGCAGGAAACCTCCACTTGCAATTTCCACAAAAAGAGTGTTTCAAAACTGATCTTTCTAAAGGAAGGTTTAACTCTGTGAGTTGAACACACACCACACAAAGAAGTTACTGAGAATTCTTCTTTCTTGCAGTATATGAAGAAATCCCGTTTCCAACGAAGGCCACAAAGAGGTCTAAATATCCACTTGCAGACTTAACAAACAGAGTGTTTCCAAACTGCTCTATAAAAAGAAAGGTTAAACTCTGTGAGTTGAACACATCCAGTACAAAGTAGTTTCTGAGAATGATTCTGTCTAGTTTTTAAACGAGGATATTGCCATTTCTAAGATTGGCCTCAAATCTCTTGAAATCTCCACTTGCAAATTCCACAAAAAGAGTGTTTCAAAACTGCTCTGTCTAAAGGAACGTTCAGCTCTGTGAGTTGAATACAAACAACGCAAAGAAGTTACTGAGAATTCTTCTGTCTAGCATTCTATGAAGAAATCCCTTTTCCAACGAAGGCCTCAACCAGGTCTAAATATCCACTTGCAGACTTAACAAACAGAGTGTTTTCAAACTGCTCTATGAAAAGGAAGGTTAAACTCTGTGAGTTGAACACACCCATTACAAAGTAGTTTCTGAGAATGATTCTGTGTAGTTTTGAAACGGGGTTATTTCAATTTCTAAGATTGGCCTCAAATCGCAGGAAATCTCCACTTGCAATTTCCACAAAAAGAGTGTTTCAAAACTGATCTTTCTAAAGGAAGGTTTAACTCTGTGAGTTGAACACACACCACACAAAGAAGTTACTGAGAATTCTTCTTTCTTGCAGTATATGAAGAAATCCCGTTTACAACGAAGGCCACAAAGAGGTCTAAATATCCACATGCAGACTTAAGAAACAGAGTGTTTCCAAACTGCTCTATGAAAAGAAAGGTTAAACTCTGTGAGTTGAACACATCCAGTACAAAGTAGTTTCTGAGAATGATTCTGTCTAGTTTTTAAACGAGGATATTGCCATTTCTAAGATTGGCCTCAAATCTCTTGAAATCTCCACTTGCAAATTCCACAAAAAGAGTGTTTCAAAACTGCTCTGTCTAAAGGAACGTTCAGCTCTGTGAGTTGAATACAAACAACGCAAAGAAGTTACTGAGAATTATTCTGTCTAGCATTCTATGAAGAAATCCCGTTTCCAACGAAGGCCTCAATCAGGTCTAAATATCCACTTGCAGACTTAACAAACAGAGTGTTTTCAAACTGCTCTATGAAAAGAAAGGTTAAACTCTGTGAGTTGAACACACCCATTACAAAGTAGTTTCTGAGAATGATTCTGTGTAGTTTTGAAACGGGGTTATTTCAATTTCTAAGATTGGCCTCAAATCGCAGGAAATCTCCACTTGCAATTTCCACAAAAAGAGTGTTTCAAAACTGATCTTTCTAAAGGAAGGTTTAACCCTGTGAGTTGAACACACACCACAAAAAGAAGTTGCTGAGAATTCTTCTTTCTTGCAGTATATGAAGAAATCCCGTTTCCAACGAAGGCCACAAACAGGTCAAAATATCCACTTGCAGACTTAACAAACAGAGTGTTTCCAAACTGCTCTATGAAAAGAAAGGTTAAACTCTGTGAGTTGAACACATCCAGTTCAAAGTAGTTTCTGAGAATGATTCTCTCTAGTTTTTAAACGAGGATATTGCCATTTCTAAGATTGGCCTCAAATCTCTTGAAATCTCCACTTGCAAATTCCACAAAAAGAGTGTTTCAAAACTGCTCTGTCTAAAGGAACGTTCAGCTCTGTGAGTTGAATACAAACAACGCAAAGATGTTACTGAGAATTCTTCTGTCTAGCATTCTATGAAGAAATCCCGTTTCCAACGAAGGCCTCAACCAGGTCTAAATATCCACTTGCAGACTTAACAAACAGAGTGTTTTCAAACTGCTCTATGAAAAGGAAGGTTAAACTCCGTGAGTTGAACACACCCATTACAAAGTAGTTTCTGAGAATGATTCTGTGTAGTTTTGAAACGGGGTTATTTCAATTTCTAAGATTGGCCTCAAATCGCAGGAAATCTCCACTTGCAATTTCCACAAAAAGAGTGTTTCAAAACTGATCTTTCTAAAGGAAGGTTTAACTCTGTGAGTTGAACACACACCACACAAACAAGTTACTGAGAATTCTTCTTTCTTGCAGTATATGAAGAAATCCCGTTTCCAACGAAGGCCACAAACAGGTCTAAATATCCACTTGCAGACTTAACAAACAGAGTGTTTCCAAACTGCTCTATGAAAAGAAAGGTTAAACTCTGTGAGTTGAACACCTCCAGTACAAAGTAGTTTCTGAGAATGATTCTGTCTAGTTTTTAAACGAGGATATTGCCATTTCTAAGATTGGCCTCAAATCTCTTGAAATCTCCACTTGCAAATTCCACAAAAAGAGTGTTTCAAAACTGCTCTGTCTAAAGGAACGTTCAGCTCTGTGAGTTGAATACAAACAACGCAAAGAAGTTACTGAGAATTCTTCTGTCTAGCATTCTATGAAGAAATCCCGTTTCCAACGAAGGCCTCAACCAGGTCTAAATATCCACTTGCAGACTTAACAAACAGAGTGTTTTCAAACTGCTCTATGAAAAGGAAGGTTAAACTCTGTGAGTTGAACACACCCATTACAAAGTAGTTTCTGAGAATGATTCTGTGTAGTTTTGAAACGGGGTTATTTCAATTTCTAAGATTGGCCTCAAATCGCAGGAAATCTCCACTTGCAATTTCCACAAAAAGAGTGTTTCAAAACTGATCTTTCTAAAGGAAGGTTTAACTCTGTGAGTTGAACACACACCACACAAAGAAGTTACTGAGAATTCTTCTTTCTTGCAGAATATGAAGAAATCCCGTTTCCAACGAAGGCCACAAAGAGGTCTAAATATCCACTTGCAGACTTAAGAAACAGAGTGTTTCCAAACTGCTCTATGAAAAGAAAGGTTAAACTCTGTGAGTTGAACACATCCAGTACAAAGTAGTTTCTGAGAATGATTCTGTCTAGTTTTTAAACGAGGATATTGCCATTTCTAAGATTGGCCTCAAATCTCTTGAAATCTCCACTTGCAAATTCCACAAAAAGAGTGTTTCAAAACTGCTCTGTCTAAAGGAACGTTCAGCTCTGTGAGTTGAATACAAACAATGCAAAGAAGTTACTGAGAATTCTTCTGTCTAGCATTCTATGAAGAAATCCCGTTTCCAACGAAGGCCTCAACCAGGTCTAAATATCCACTTGCAGACTTAACAAACAGAGTGTTTTCAAACCGCTCTATGAAAAGAAAGGTTAAACTCTGTGAGTTGAACACACCCATTACAAAGTAGTTTCTGAGAATGATTCTGTGTAGTTTTGAAACGGGGTTCTTTCAATTTCTAAGATTGGCCTCAAATCGCAGGAAACCTCCACTTGCAATTTCCACAAAAAGAGTGTTTCAAAACTGATCTTTCTAAAGGAAGGTTTAACTCTGTGAGTTGAACACACACCACACAAAGAAGTTACTGAGAATTCTTCTTTCTTGCAGTATATGAAGAAATCCCGTTTCCAACGAAGGCCACAAAGAGGTCTAAATATCCACTTGCAGACTTAACAAACAGAGTGTTTCCAAACTGCTCTATAAAAAGAAAGGTTAAACTCTGTGAGTTGAACACATCCAGTACAAAGTAGTTTCTGAGAATGATTCTGTCTAGTTTTTAAACGAGGATATTGCCATTTCTAAGATTGGCCTCAAATCTCTTGAAATCTCCACTTGCAAATTCCACAAAAAGAGTGTTTCAAAACTGCTCTGTCTAAAGGAACGTTCAGCTCTGTGAGTTGAATACAAACAACGCAAAGAAGTTACTGAGAATTCTTCTGTCTAGCATTCTATGAAGAAATCCCTTTTCCAACGAAGGCCTCAACCAGGTCTAAATATCCACTTGCAGACTTAACAAACAGAGTGTTTTCAAACTGCTCTATGAAAAGGAAGGTTAAACTCTGTGAGTTGAACACACCCATTACAAAGTAGTTTCTGAGAATGATTCTGTGTAGTTTTGAAACGGGGTTATTTCAATTTCTAAGATTGGCCTCAAATCGCAGGAAATCTCCACTTGCAATTTCCACAAAAAGAGTGTTTCAAAACTGATCTTTCTAAAGGAAGGTTTAACTCTGTGAGTTGAACACACACCACACAAAGAAGTTACTGAGAATTCTTCTTTCTTGCAGTATATGAAGAAATCCCGTTTACAACGAAGGCCACAAAGAGGTCTAAATATCCACATGCAGACTTAAGAAACAGAGTGTTTCCAAACTGCTCTATGAAAAGAAAGGTTAAACTCTGTGAGTTGAACACATCCAGTACAAAGTAGTTTCTGAGAATGATTCTGTCTAGTTTTTAAACGAGGATATTGCCATTTCTAAGATTGGCCTCAAATCCCTTGAAATCTCCACTTGCAAATTCCACAAAAAGAGTGTTTCAAAACTGCTCTGTCTAAAGGAACGTTCAGCTCTGTGAGTTGAATACAAACAACGCAAAGAAGTTACTGAGAATTATTCTGTCTAGCATTCTATGAAGAAATCCCGTTTCCAACGAAGGCCTCAATCAGGTCTAAATATCCACTTGCAGACTTAACAAACAGAGTGTTTTCAAACTGCTCTATGAAAAGAAAGGTTAAACTCTGTGAGTTGAACACACCCATTACAAAGTAGTTTCTGAGAATGATTCTGTGTAGTTTTGAAACGGGGTTATTTCAATTTCTAAGATTGGCCTCAAATCGCAGGAAATCTCCACTTGCAATTTCCACAAAAAGAGTGTTTCAAAACTGATCTTTCTAAAGGAAGGTTTAACCCTGTGAGTTGAACACACACCACAAAAAGAAGTTGCTGAGAATTCTTCTTTCTTGCAGTATATGAAGAAATCCCGTTTCCAACGAAGGCCACAAACAGGTCTAAATATCCACTTGCAGACTTAACAAACAGAGTGTTTCCAAACTGCTCTATGAAAAGAAAGGTTAAACTCTGTGAGTTGAACACCTCCAGTACAAAGTAGTTTCTGAGAATGATTCTGTCTAGTTTTTAAACGAGGATATTGCCATTTCTAAGATTGGCCTCAAATCTCTTGAAATCTCCACTTGCAAATTCCACAAAAAGAGTGTTTCAAAACTGCTCTGTCTAAAGGAACGTTCAGCTCTGTGAGTTGAATACAAACAACGCAAAGATGTTACTGAGAATTCTTCTGTCTAGCATTCTATGAAGAAATCCCGTTTCCAACGAAGGCCTCAACCAGGTCTAAATATCCACTTGCAGACTTAACAAACAGAGTGTTTTCAAACTGCTCTATGAAAAGGAAGGTTAAACTCTGTGAGTTGAACACACCCATTACAAAGTAGTTTCTGAGAATGATTCTGTGTAGTTTTGAAACGGGGTTATTTCAATTTCTAAGATTGGCCTCAAATCGCAGGAAATCTCCACTTGCAATTTCCACAAAAAGAGTGTTTCAAAACTGATCTTTCTAAAGGAAGGTTTAACTCTGTGAGTTGAACACACACCACAAAAAGAAGTTGCTGAGAATTCTTCTTTCTTGCAGTATATGAAGAAATCCCGTTTCCAACGAAGGCCACAAACAGGTCAAAATATCCACTTGCAGACTTAACAAACAGAGTGTTTCCAAACTGCTCTATGAAAAGAAAGGTTAAACTCTGTGAGTTGAACACCTCCAGTACAAAGTAGTTTCTGAGAATGATTCTGTCTAGTTTTTAAACGAGGATATTGCCATTTCTAAGATTGGCCTCAAATCTCTTGAAATCTCCACTTGCAAATTCCACAAAAAGAGTGTTTCAAAACTGCTCTGTCTAAAGGAACGTTCAGCTCTGTGAGTTGAATACAAACAACGCAAAGAAGTTACTGAGAATTCTTCTGTCTAGCATTCTATGAAGAAATCCCGTTTCCAACGAAGGCCTCAACCAGGTCTAAATATCCACTTGCAGACTTAACAAACAGAGTGTTTTCAGACTGCTCTATGAAAAGGAAGGTTAAACTCTGTGAGTTGAACACACCCATTACAAAGTAGTTTCTGAGAATGATTCTGTGTAGTTTTGAAACGGGGTTATTTCAATTTCTAAGATTGGCCTCAAATCGCAGGAAATCTCCACTTGCAATTTCCACAAAAAGAGTGTTTCAAAACTGATCTTTCTAAAGGAAGGTTTAACTCTGTGAGTTGAACACACACCACACAAAGAAGTTACTGAGAATTCTTCTTTCTTGCAGTATATGAAGAAATCCCGTTTCCAACGAAGGCCACAAAGAGGTCTAAATATCCACTTGCAGACTTAAGAAACAGAGTGTTTCCAAACTGCTCTATGAAAAGAAAGGTTAAACTCTGTGAGTTGAACACCTCCAGTACAAAGTAGTTTCTGAGAATGATTCTGTCTAGTTTTTAAACGAGGATATTGCCATTTCTAAGATTGGCCTCAAATCTCTTGAAATCTCCACTTGCAAATTCCACAAAAAGAGTGTTTCAAAACTGCTCTGTCTAAAGGAACGTTCAGCTCTGTGAGTTGAATACAAACAACGCAAAGAAGTTACTGAGAATTCTTCTGTCTAGCATTCTATGAAGAAATCCCGTTTCCAACGAAGGCCTCAACCAGGTCTAAATATCCACTTGCAGACTTAACAAACAGAGTGTTTTCAAACCGCTCTATGAAAAGAAAGGTTAAACTCTGTGAGTTGAACACACCCATTACAAAGTAGTTTCTGAGAATGATTCTGTGTAGTTTTGAAACGGGGTTATTTCAATTTCTAAGATTGGCCTCAAATCGCAGGAAATCTCCACTTGCAATTTCCACAAAAAGAGTGTTTCAAAACTGATCTTTCTAAAGGAAGGTTTAACTCTGTGAGTTGAACACACACCACAAAAAGAAGTTGCTGAGAATTCTTCTTTCTTGCAGTATATGAAGAAATACCGTTTCCAACGAAGGCCACAAACAGGTCTAAATATCCACTTGCAGACTTAAGAAACAGAGTGTTTCCAAACTGCTCTATGAAAAGAAAGGTTAAACTCTGTGAGTTGAACACATCCAGTACAAAGTAGTTTCTGAGAATGATTCTGTCTAGTTTTTAAACGAGGATATTGCCATTTCTAAGATTGGCCTCAAATCTCTTGAAATCTCCACTTGCAAATTCCACAAAAAGAGTGTTTCAAAACTGCTCTGTCTAAAGGAACGTTCAGCTCTGTGAGTTGAATACAAACAACGCAAAGAAGTTACTGAGAATTCTTCTGTCTAGCATTCTATGAAGAAATCCCGTTTCCAACGAAGGCCTCAATCAGGTCTAAATATCCACTTGCAGACTTAACAAACAGAGTGTTTTCAAACTGCTCTATGAAAAGAAAGGTTAAACTCTGTGAGTTGAACACACCCATTACAAAGTAGTTTCTGAGAATGATTCTGTGTAGTTTTGAAACGGGGTTATTTCAATTTCTAAGATTGGCCTCAAATCGCAGGAAATCTCCACTTGCAATTTCCACAAAAAGAGTGTTTCAAAACTGATCTTTCTAAAGGAAGGTTTAACTCTGTGAGTTGAACACACACCACAAAAAGAAGTTGCTGAGAATTCTTCTTTCTTACAGTATATGAAGAAATCCCGTTTCCAACGAAGGCCACAAACAGGTCAAAATATCCACTTGCAGACTTAACAAACAGAGTGTTTCCAAACTGCTCTATGAAAAGAAAGGTTAAACTCTGTGAGTTGAACACATCCAGTTCAAAGTAGTTTCTGAGAATGATTCTGTCTAGTTTTTAAACGAGGATATTGCCATTTCTAAGATTGGCCTCAAATCTCTTGAAATCTCCACTTGCAAATTCCACAAAAAGAGTGTTTCAAAACTGCTCTGTCTAAAGGAACGTTCAGCTCTGTGAGTTGAATACAAACAACGCAAAGAAGTTACTGAGAATTCTTCTGTCTAGCATTCTATGAAGAAATCCCGTTTCCAAAGAAGGCCTCAACCAGGTCTAAATATCCACTTGCAGACTTAACAAACAGAGTGTTTTCAAACTGCTCTATGAAAAGGAAGGTTAAACTCTGTGAGTTGAACACACCCATTACAAAGTAGTTTCTGAGAATGATTCTGTGTAGTTTTGAAACGGGGTTATTTCAATTTCTAAGATTGGCCTCAAATCGCAGGAAATCTCCAATTGCAATTTCCACAAAAAGAGTGTTTCAAAACTGATCTTTCTAAAGGAAGGTTTAACCCTGTGAGTTGAACACACACCACACAAAGAAGTTACTGAGAATTCTTCTTTCTTGCAGTATATGAAGAAATCCCGTTTCCAACGAAGGCCACAAACAGGTCTAAATATCCACTTGCAGACTTAACAAACAGAGTGTTTCCAAACTGCTCTATGAAAAGAAAGGTTAAACTCTGTGAGTTGAACACATCCAGTACAAAGTAGTTTCTGAGAATGATTCTGTCTAGTTTTTAAAGGAGGATATTGCCATTTCTAAGATTGGCCTCAAATCTCTTGAAATCTCCACTTGCAAATTCCACAAAAAGAGTGTTTCAAAACTGCTCTGTCTAAAGGAACGTTCAGCTCTGTGAGTTGAATACAAACAATGCAAAGAAGTTACTGAGAATTCTTCTGTCTAGCATTTTATGAAGAAATCCCGTTTCCAAAGAAGGCCTCAACGAGGTCTAAATATCCACTTGCAGACTTAACAAACAGAGTGTTTTCAAACTGCTCTATGAAAAGGAAGGTTAAACTCTGTGAGTTGAAGATACCGATTACAAAGTAGTTTCTGAGAATGATTCTGTGTAGTTTTGAAACGGGGTTCTTTCAATTTCTAAGATTGGCCTCAAATCGCAGGAAATCTCCCCTTGCAATTTCCACAAAAAGAGTGTTTCAAAACTGATCTTTCTAAAGGAAGGTTTAACTCTGTGAGTTGAACACACACCACACAAAGAAGTTACTGAGAATTCTTCTTTCTTGCAGTATATGAAGAAATCCCGTTTCCAACGAAGGCCACAAAGAGGTCTAAATATCCACTTGCAGACTTAAGAAACAGAGTGTTTCCAAACTGCTCTATGAAAAGAAAGGTTAAACTCTGTGAGTTGAACACATCCAGTACAAAGTAGTTTCTGAGAATGATTCTGTCTAGTTTTTAAACGAGGATATTGCCATTTCTAAGATTGGCCTCAAATCTCTTGAAATCTCCACTTGCAAATTCCACAAAAAGAGTGTTTCAAAACTGCTCTGTCTAAAGGAACGTTCAGCTCTGTGAGTTGAATACAAACAACGCAAAGAAGTTACTGAGAATTCTTCTGTCTAGCATTCTATGAAGAAATCCCGTTTCCAACGAAGGCCTCAACCAGGTCTAAATATCCACTTGCAGACTTAACAAACAGAGTGTTTTCAGACTGCTCTATGAAAAGGAAGGTTAAACTCTGTGAGTTGAACACACCCATTACAAAGTAGTTTCTGAGAATGATTCTGTGTAGTTTTGAAACGGGGTTCTTTCAATTTCTAAGATTGGCCTCAAATCGCAGGAAATCTCCACTTGCAATTTCCACAAAAAGAGTGTTTCAAAACTGATCTTTCTAAAGGAAGGTTTAACTCTGTGAGTTGAACACACACCACACAAACAAGTTACTGAGAATTCTTCTTTCTTGCAGTATATGAAGAAATCCCGTTTCCAACGAAGGCCACAAACAGGTCTAAATATCCACTTGCAGACTTAACAAACAGAGTGTTTCCAAACTGCTCTATGAAAAGAAAGGTTAAACTCTGTGAGTTGAACACCTCCAGTACAAAGTAGTTTCTGAGAATGATTCTGTCTAGTTTTTAAACGAGGATATTGCCATTTCTAAGATTGGCCTCAAATCTCTTGAAATCTCCACTTGCAAATTCCACAAAAAGAGTGTTTCAAAACTGCTCTGTCTAAAGGAACTTTCAGCTCTGTGAGTTGAATACAAACAACGCAAAGAAGTTACTGAGAATTCTTCTGTCTAGCATTCTATGAAGAAATCCCGTTTCCAACGAAGGCCTCAACCAGGTCTAAATATCCACTTGCAGACTTAACAAACAGAGTGTTTTCAAACTGCTCTATGAAAAGGAAGGTTAAACTCTGTGAGTTGAACACACCCATTACAAAGTAGTTTCTGAGAATGATTCTGTGTAGTTTTGAAACGGGGTTATTTCAATTTCTAAGATTGGCCTCAAATCGCAGGAAATCTCCACTTGCAATTTCCACAAAAAGAGTGTTTCAAAACTGATCTTTCTAAAGGAAGGTTTAACTCTGTGAGTTGAACACACACCACACAAAGAAGTTACTGAGAATTCTTCTTTCTTGCAGAATATGAAGAAATCCCGTTTCCAACGAAGGCCACAAAGAGGTCTAAATATCCACTTGCAGACTTAAGAAACAGAGTGTTTCCAAACTGCTCTATGAAAAGAAAGGTTAAACTCTGTGAGTTGAACACATCCAGTACAAAGTAGTTTCTGAGAATGATTCTGTCTAGTTTTTAAACGAGGATATTGCCATTTCTAAGATTGGCCTCAAATCTCTTGAAATCTCCACTTGCAAATTCCACAAAAAGAGTGTTTCAAAACTGCTCTGTCTAAAGGAACGTTCAGCTCTGTGAGTTGAATACAAACAATGCAAAGAAGTTACTGAGAATTCTTCTGTCTAGCATTTTATGAAGAAATCCCGTTTCCAAAGAAGGCCTCAACCAGGTCTAAATATCCACTTGCAGACTTAACAAACAGAGTGTTTTCAAACTGCTCTATGAAAAGGAAGGTTAAACTCTGTGAGTTGAAGGTACCGATTACAAAGTAGTTTCTGAGAATGATTCTGTGTAGTTTTGAAACGGGGTTCTTTCAATTTCTAAGATTGGCCTCAAATCGCAGGAAATCTCCCCTTGCAATTTCCACAAAAAGAGTGTTTCAAAACTGATCTTTCTAAAGGAAGGTTTAACTCTGTGAGTTGAACACACACCACACAAAGAAGTTACTGAGAATTCTTCTTTCTTGCAGTATATGAAGAAATCCCGTTTCCAACGAAGGCCACAAAGAGGTCTAAATATCCACTTGCAGACTTAAGAAACAGAGTGTTTCCAAACTGCTCTATGAAAAGAAAGGTTAAACTCTGTGAGTTGAACACATCCAGTACAAAGTAGTTTCTGAGAATGATTCTGTCTAGTTTTTAAACGAGGATATTGCCATTTCTAAGATTGGCCTCAAATCTCTTGAAATCTCCACTTGCAAATTCCACAAAAAGAGTGTTTCAAAACTGCTCTGTCTAAAGGAACGTTCAGCTCTGTGAGTTGAATACAAACAACGCAAAGAAGTTACTGAGAATTCTTCTGTCTAGCATTTTATGAAGAAATCCCGTTTCCAACGAAGGCCTCAACCAGGTCTAAATATCCACTTGCAGACTTAACAAATAGAGTGTTTTGAAACTGCTCTATGAAAAGGAAGGTTAAACTCTGTGAGTTGAAGACACCCATTACAAAGTAGTTTCTGAGAATGATTCTGAGTAGTTTTGAAACGGGGTTCTTTCAATTTCTAAGATTGGCCTCAAATCGCAGGAAATCTCCACTTGCAATTTCCACAAAAAGAGTGTTTCAAAACTGATCTTTCTAAAGGAAGGTTTAACTCTGTGAGTTGAACACACACCACACAAACAAGTTACTGAGAATTCTTCTTTCTTGCAGTATATGAAGAAATCCCGTTTCCAACGAAGGCCACAAACAGGTCTAAATATCCACTTGCAGACTTAACAAACAGAGTGTTTCCAAACTGCTCTATGAAAAGAAAGGTTAAACTCTGTGAGTTGAACACCTCCAGTACAAAGTAGTTTCTGAGAATGATTCTGTCTAGTTTTTAAACGAGGATATTGCCATTTCTAAGATTGGCCTCAAATCTCTTGAAATCTCCACTTGCAAATTCCACAAAAAGAGTGTTTCAAAACTGCTCTGTCTAAAGGAACATTCAGCTCTGTGAGTTGAATACAAACAATGCAAAGAAGTTACTGAGAATTCTTCTGTCTAGCATTCTATGAAGAAATCCCGTTTCCAACGAAGGCCTCAACCAGGTCTAAATATCCACTTGCAGACTTAACAAACAGAGTGTTTTCAAACTGCTCTATGAAAAGGAAGGTTAAACTCTGTGAGTTGAACACACCCATTACAAAGTAGTTTCTGAGAATGATTCTGTGTAGTTTTGAAACGGGGTTATTTCAATTTCTAAGATTGGCCTCAAATCGCAGGAAATCTCCACTTGCAATTTCCACAAAAAGAGTGTTTCAAAACTGATCTTTCTAAAGGAAGGTTTAACTCTGTGAGTTGAACACACACCACACAAAGAAGTTACTGAGAATTCTTCTTTCTTGCAGAATATGAAGAAATCCCGTTTCCAACGAAGGCCACAAAGAGGTCTAAATATCCACTTGCAGACTTAAGAAACAGAGTGTTTCCAAACTGCTCTATGAAAAGAAAGGTTAAACTCTGTGAGTTGAACACATCCAGTACAAAGTAGTTTCTGAGAATGATTCTGTCTAGTTTTTAAACGAGGATATTGCCATTTTTAAGATTGGCCTCAAATCTCTTGAAATCTCCACTTGCAAATTCCACAAAAAGAGTGTTTCAAAACTGCTCTGTCTAAAGGAACGTTCAGCTCTGTGAGTTGAATACAAACAATGCAAAGAAGTTACTGAGAATTCTTCTGTCTAGCATTCTATGAAGAAATCCCGTTTCCAACGAAGGCCTCAACCAGGTCTAAATATCCACTTGCAGACTTAACAAACAGAGTGTTTTCAAACCGCTCTATGAAAAGAAAGGTTAAACTCTGTGAGTTGAACACACCCATTACAAAGTAGTTTCTGAGAATGATTCTGTGTAGTTTTGAAACGGGGTTCTTTCAATTTCTAAGATTGGCCTCAAATCGCAGGAAATCTCCACTTGCAATTTCCACAAAAAGAGTGTTTCAAAACTGATCTTTCTAAAGGAAGGTTTAACTCTGTGAGTTGAACACACACCACACAAAGAAGTTACTGAGAATTCTTCTTTCTTGCAGTATATGAAGAAATCCCGTTTCCAACGAAGGCCACAAAGAGGTCTAAATATCCACTTGCAGACTTAACAAACAGAGTGTTTCCAAACTGCTCTATAAAAAGAAAGGTTAAACTCTGTGAGTTGAACACATCCAGTACAAAGTAGTTTCTGAGAATGATTCTGTCTAGTTTTTAAACGAGGATATTGCCATTTCTAAGATTGGCCTCAAATCTCTTGAAATCTCCACTTGCAAATTCCACAAAAAGAGTGTTTCAAAACTGCTCTGTCTAAAGGAACGTTCAGCTCTGTGAGTTGAATACAAACAACGCAAAGAAGTTACTGAGAATTCTTCTGTCTAGCATTCTATGAAGAAATCCCTTTTCCAACGAAGGCCTCAACCAGGTCTAAATATCCACTTGCAGACTTAACAAACAGAGTGTTTTCAAACTGCTCTATGAAAAGGAAGGTTAAACTCTGTGAGTTGAACACACCCATTACAAAGTAGTTTCTGAGAATGATTCTGTGTAGTTTTGAAACGGGGTTATTTCAATTTCTAAGATTGGCCTCAAATCGCAGGAAATCTCCACTTGCAATTTCCACAAAAAGAGTGTTTCAAAACTGATCTTTCTAAAGGAAGGTTTAACTCTGTGAGTTGAACACACACCACACAAAGAAGTTACTGAGAATTCTTCTTTCTTGCAGTATATGAAGAAATCCCGTTTACAACGAAGGCCACAAAGAGGTCTAAATATCCACATGCAGACTTAAGAAACAGAGTGTTTCCAAACTGCTCTATGAAAAGAAAGGTTAAACTCTGTGAGTTGAACACATCCAGTACAAAGTAGTTTCTGAGAATGATTCTGTCTAGTTTTTAAACGAGGATATTGCCATTTCTAAGATTGGCCTCAAATCTCTTGAAATCTCCACTTGCAAATTCCACAAAAAGAGTGTTTCAAAACTGCTCTGTCTAAAGGAACGTTCAGCTCTGTGAGTTGAATACAAACAACGCAAAGAAGTTACTGAGAATTATTCTGTCTAGCATTCTATGAAGAAATCCCGTTTCCAACGAAGGCCTCAATCAGGTCTAAATATCCACTTGCAGACTTAACAAACAGAGTGTTTTCAAAC
The DNA here is from genome assembly GCF_029289425.2 of Pan paniscus. Classification (NCBI taxonomy): domain Eukaryota; kingdom Metazoa; phylum Chordata; class Mammalia; order Primates; family Hominidae; genus Pan; species Pan paniscus. Next base: position 57,620,281 of record NC_073259.2, on the reverse strand, counting down.
TGCTCTATGAAAAGAAAGGTTAAACTCTGTGAGTTGAACACACCCATTACAAAGTAGTTTCTGAGAATGATTCTGTGTAGTTTTGAAACGGGGTTATTTCAATTTCTAAGATTGGCCTCAAATCGCAGGAAATCTCCACTTGCAATTTCCACAAAAAGAGTGTTTCAAAACTGATCTTTCTAAAGGAAGGTTTAACTCTGTGAGTTGAACACACACCACAAAAAGAAGTTGCTGAGAATTCTTCTTTCTTGCAGTATATGAATAAATCCCGTTTCCAACGAAGGCCACAAACAGGTCAAAATATCCACTTGCAGACTTAACAAACAGAGTGTTTCCAAACTGCTCTATGAAAAGAAAGGTTAAACTCTGTGAGTTGAACACATCCAGTTCAAAGTAGTTTCTGAGAATGATTCTCTCTAGTTTTTAAACGAGGATATTGCCATTTCTAAGATTGGCCTCAAATCTCTTGAAATCTCCACTTGCAAATTCCACAAAAAGAGTGTTTCAAAACTGCTCTGTCTAAAGGAACGTTCAGCTCTGTGAGTTGAATACAAACAACGCAAAGATGTTACTGAGAATTCTTCTGTCTACCATTCTATGAAGAAATCCCGTTTCCAACGAAGGCCTCAACCAGGTCTAAATATCCACTTGCAGACTTAACAAACAGAGTGTTTTCAAACTCCTCTATGAAAAGGAAGGTTAAACTCTGTGAGTTGAACACACCCATTACAAAGTAGTTTCTGAGAATGATTCTGTGTAGTTTTGAAACGGGGTTATTTCAATTTCTAAGATTGGCCTCAAATCGCAGGAAATCTCCACTTGCAATTTCCACAAAAAGAGTGTTTCAAAACTGATCTTTCTAAAGGAAGGTTTAACTCTGTGAGTTGAACACACACCACACAAAGAAGTTACTGAGAATTCTTCTTTCTTGCAGAATATGAAGAAATCCCGTTTCCAACGAAGGCCACAAAGAGGTCTAAATATCCACTTGCAGACTTAAGAAACAGAGTGTTTCCAAACTGCTCTATGAAAAGAAAGGTTAAACTCTGTGAGTTGAACACATCCAGTACAAAGTAGTTTCTGAGAATGATTCTGTCTAGTTTTTAAACGAGGATATTGCCATTTCTAAGATTGGCCTCAAATCTCTTGAAATCTCCACTTGCAAATTCCACAAAAAGAGTGTTTCAAAACTGCTCTGTCTAAAGGAACGTTCAGCTCTGTGAGTTGAATACAAACAACGCAAAGATGTTACTGAGAATTCTTCTGTCTAGCATTCTATGAAGAAATCCCGTTTCCAACGAAGGCCTCAACCAGGTCTAAATATCCACTTGCAGACTTAACAAACAGAGTGTTTTCAAACTGCTCTATGAAAAGGAAGGTTAAACTCTGTGAGTTGAACACACCCATTACAAAGTAGTTTCTGAGAATGATTCTGTGTAGTTTTGAAACGGGGTTATTTCAATTTCTAAGATTGGCCTCAAATCGCAGGAAATCTCCACTTGCAATTTCCACAAAAAGAGTGTTTCAAAACTGATCTTTCTAAAGGAAGGTTTAACTCTGTGAGTTGAACACATACCACAAAAAGAAGTTGCTGAGAATTCTTCTTTCTTGCAGTATATGAAGAAATCCCGTTTCCAACGAAGGCCACAAACAGGTCAAAATATCCACTTGCAGACTTAACAAACAGAGTGTTTCCAAACTGCTCTATGAAAAGAAAGGTTAAACTCTGTGAGTTGAACACATCCAGTTCAAAGTAGTTTCTGAGAATGATTCTCTCTAGTTTTTAAACGAGGATATTGCCATTTCTAAGATTGGCCTCAAATCTCTTGAAATCTCCACTTGCAAATTCCACAAAAAGAGTGTTTCAAAACTGCTCTGTCTAAAGGAACGTTCAGCTCTGTGAGTTGAATACAAACAACGCAAAGATGTTACTGAGAATTCTTCTGTCTAGCATTCTATGAAGAAATCCCGTTTCCAACGAAGGCCTCAACCAGGTCTAAATATCCACTTGCAGACTTAACAAACAGAGTGTTTTCAAACTGCTCTATGAAAAGGAAGGTTAAACTCTGTGAGTTGAACACACCCATTACAAAGTAGTTTCTGAGAATGATTCTGTGTAGTTTTGAAACGGGGTTATTTCAATTTCTAAGATTGGCCTCAAATCGCAGGAAATCTCCACTTGCAATTTCCACAAAAAGAGTGTTTCAAAACTGATCTTTCTAAAGGAAGGTTTAACTCTGTGAGTTGAACACACACCACACAAAGAAGTTACTGAGAATTCTTCTTTCTTGCAGAATATGAAGAAATCCCGTTTCCAACGAAGGCCACAAAGAGGTCTAAATATCCACTTGCAGACTTAAGAAACAGAGTGTTTCCAAACTGCTCTATGAAAAGAAAGGTTAAACTCTGTGAGTTGAACACATCCAGTACAAAGTAGTTTCTGAGAATGATTCTGTCTAGTTTTTAAACGAGGATATTGCCATTTCTAAGATTGGCCTCAAATCTCTTGAAATCTCCACTTGCAAATTCCACAAAAAGAGTGTTTCAAAACTGCTCTGTCTAAAGGAACGTTCAGCTCTGTGAGTTGAATACAAACAATGCAAAGAAGTTACTGAGAATTCTTCTGTCTAGCATTCTATGAAGAAATCCCGTTTCCAACGAAGGCCTCAACCAGGTCTAAATATCCACTTGCAGACTTAACAAACAGAGTGTTTTCAAACTGCTCTATGAATAGAAAGGTTAAACTCTGTGAGTTGAACACACCCATTACAAAGTAGTTTCTGAGAATGATTCTGTGTAGTTTTGAAATGGGGTTCTTTCAATTTCTAAGATTGGCCTCAAATCGCAGGAAATCTCCCCTTGCAATTTCCACAAAAAGAGTGTTTCAAAACTGATCTTTCTAAAGGAAGGTTTAACTCTGTGAGTTGAACACACACCACACAAAGAAGTTACTGAGAATTCTTCTTTCTTGCAGTATATTAAGAAATCCCGTTTCCAACGAAGGCCACAAACAGGTCTAAATATCCACTTGCAGACTTAACAAACAGAGTGTTTCCAAACTGCTCTATGAAAAGAAAGGTTAAACTCTGTGAGTTGAACACATCCAGTACAAAGTAGTTTCTGAGAATGATTCTGTCTAGTTTTTAAACGAGGATATTGCCATTTCTAAGATTGGCCTCAAATCTCTTGAAATCTCCACTTGCAAATTCCACAAAAAGAGTGTTTCAAAACTGCTCTGTCTAAAGGAACGTTCAGCTCTGTGAGTTGAATACAAACAATGCAAAGAAGTTACTGAGAATTCTTCTGTCTAGCATTTTATGAAGAAATCCCGTTTCCAAAGAAGGCCTCAACCAGGTCTAAATATCCACTTGCAGACTTAACAAACAGAGTGTTTTCAAACTGCTCTATGAAAAGGAAGGTTAAACTCTGTGAGTTGAAGATACCGATTACAAAGTAGTTTCTGAGAATGATTCTGTGTAGTTTTGAAACGGGGTTCTTTCAATTTCTAAGATTGGCCTCAAATCGCAGGAAATCTCCCCTTGCAATTTCCACAAAAAGAGTGTTTCAAAACTGATCTTTCTAAAGGAAGGTTTAACTCTGTGAGTTGAACACACACCACAAAAAGAAGTTGCTGAGAATTCTTCTTTCTTGCAGTATATGAAGAAATCCCGTTTCCAACGAAGGCCACAAACAGGTCAAAATATCCACTTGCAGACTTAACAAACAGAGTGTTTCCAAACTGCTCTATGAAAAGAAAGGTTAAACTCTGTGAGTTGAACACATCCAGTTCAAAGTAGTTTCTGAGAATGATTCTGTCTAGTTTTTAAACGAGGATATTGCCATTTCTAAGATTGGCCTCAAATCTCTTGAAATCTCCACTTGCAAATTCCACAAAAAGAGTGTTTCAAAACTGCTCTGTCTAAAGGAACGTTCAGCTCTGTGAGTTGAATACAAACAACGCAAAGAAGTTACTGAGAATTCTTCTGTCTAGCATGTTATGAAGAAATCCCGTTTCCAACGAAGGCCTCAACCAGGTCTAAATATCCACTTGCAGACTTAACAAATAGAGTGTTTTCAAACTGCTCTATGAAAAGGAAGGTTAAACTCTGTGAGTTGAAGACACCCATTACAAAGTAGTTTCTGAGAATGATTCTGAGTAGTTTTGAAACGGGGTTCTTTCAATTTCTAAGATTGGCCTCAAATCGCAGGAAATCTCCACTTGCAATTTCCACAAAAAGAGTGTTTCAAAACTGATCTTTCTAAAGGAAGGTTTAACTCTGTGAGTTGAACACACACCACACAAAGAAGTTACTGAGAATTCTTCTTTCTTGCAGTATATGAAGAAATCCCGTTTCCAACGAAGGCCACAAACAGGTCTAAATATCCACTTGCAGACTTAAGAAACAGAGTGTTTCCAAACTGCTCTATGAAAAGAAAGGTTAAACTCTGTGAGTTGAACACATCCAGTACAAAGTAGTTTCTGAGAATGATTCTGTCTAGTTTTTAAACGAGGATATTGCCATTTCTAAGATTGGCCTCAAATCTCTTGAAATCTCCACTTGCAAATTCCACAAAAAGAGTGTTTCAAAACTGCTCTGTCTAAAGGAACGTTCAGCTCTGTGAGTTGAATACAAACAACGCAAAGAAGTTACTGAGAATTCTTCTGTCTAGCATTCTATGAAGAAATCCCGTTTCCAACGAAGGCCTCAATCAGGTCTAAATATCCACTTGCAGACTTAACAAACAGAGTGTTTTCAAACTGCTCTATGAAAAGAAAGGTTAAACTCTGTGAGTTGAACACACCCATTACAAAGTAGTTTCTGAGAATGATTCTGTGTAGTTTTGAAACGGGGTTATTTCAATTTCTAAGATTGGCCTCAAATCGCAGGAAATCTCCACTTGCAATTTCCACAAAAAGAGTGTTTCAAAACTGATCTTTCTAAAGGAAGGTTTAACTCTGTGAGTTGAACACACACCACAAAAAGAAGTTGCTGAGAATTCTTCTTTCTTACAGTATATGAAGAAATCCCGTTTCCAACGAAGGCCACAAAGAGGTCTAAATATCCACTTGCAGACTTAACAAACAGAGTGTTTCCAAACTGCTCTATGAAAAGAAAGGTTAAACTCTGTGAGTTGAACACATCCAGTTCAAAGTAGTTTCTGAGAATGATTCTCTCTAGTTTTTAAACGAGGATATTGCCATTTCTAAGATTGGCCTCAAATCTCTTGAAATCTCCACTTGCAAATTCCACAAAAAGAGTGTTTCAAAACTGCTCTGTCTAAAGGAACGTTCAGCTCTGTGAGTTGAATACAAACAACGCAAAGAAGTTACTGAGAATTCTTCTGTCTAGCATTCTATGAAGAAATCCCGTTTCCAAAGAAGGCCTCAACCAGGTCTAAATATCCACTTGCAGACTTAACAAACAGAGTGTTTTCAAACTGCTCTATGAAAAGGAAGGTTAAACTCTGTGAGTTGAACACACCCATTACAAAGTAGTTTCTGAGAATGATTCTGTGTAGTTTTGAAACGGGGTTATTTCAATTTCTAAGATTGGCCTCAAATCGCAGGAAATCTCCACTTGCAATTTCCACAAAAAGAGTGTTTCAAAACTGATCTTTCTAAAGGAAGGTTTAACTCTGTGAGTTGAACACACAGCACACAAAGAAGTTACTGAGAATTCTTCTTTCTTGCAGAATATGAAGAAATCCCGTTTCCAACGAAGGCCACAAAGAGGTCTAAATATCCACTTGCAGACTTAAGAAACAGAGTGTTTCCAAACTGCTCTATGAAAAGAAAGGTTAAACTCTGTGAGTTGAACACATCCAGTACAAAGTAGTTTCTGAGAATGATTCTGTCTAGTTTTTAAACGAGGATATTGCCATTTCTAAGATTGGCCTCAAATCTCTTGAAATCTCCACTTGCAAATTCCACAAAAAGAGTGTTTCAAAACTGCTCTGTCTAAAGGAACGTTCAGCTCTGTGAGTTGAATACAAACAATGCAAAGAAGTTACTGAGAATTCTTCTGTCTAGCATTCTATGAAGAAATCCCGTTTCCAACGAAGTCCTCAACCAGGTCTAAATATCCAATTGCAGACTTAACAAACAGAGTGTTTTCAAACTGCTCTATGAATAGAAAGGTTAAACTCTGTGAGTTGAACACACCCATTACAAAGTAGTTTCTGAGAATGATTCTGTGTAGTTTTGAAACGGGGTTATTTCAATTTCTAAGATTGGCCTCAAATCGCAGGAAATCTCCACTTGCAATTTCCACAAAAAGAGTGTTTCAAAACTGATCTTTCTAAAGGAAGGTTTAACTCTGTGAGTTGAACACACACCACAAAAAGAAGTTGCTGAGAATTCTTCTTTCTTACAGTATATGAAGAAATCCCGTTTCCAACGAAGGCCACAAAGAGGTCTAAATATCCACTTGCAGACTTAACAAACAGAGTGTTTCCAAACTGCTCTATGAAAAGAAAGGTTAAACTCTGTGAGTTGAACACATCCAGTTCAAAGTAGTTTCTGAGAATGATTCTCTCTAGTTTTTAAACGAGGATATTGCCATTTCTAAGATTGGCCTCAAATCTCTTGAAATCTCCACTTGCAAATTCCACAAAAAGAGTGTTTCAAAACTGCTCTGTCTAAAGGAACGTTCAGCTCTGTGAGTTGAATACAAACAACGCAAAGAAGTTACTGAGAATTCTTCTGTCTAGCATTCTATGAAGAAATCCCGTTTCCAAAGAAGGCCTCAACCAGGTCTAAATATCCACTTGCAGACTTAACAAACAGAGTGTTTTCAAACTGCTCTATGAAAAGGAAGGTTAAACTCTGTGAGTTGAACACACCCATTACAAAGTAGTTTCTGAGAATGATTCTGTGTAGTTTTGAAACGGGGTTATTTCAATTTCTAAGATTGGCCTCAAATCGCAGGAAATCTCCACTTGCAATTTCCACAAAAAGAGTGTTTCAAAACTGATCTTTCTAAAGGAAGGTTTAACTCTGTGAGTTGAACACACAGCACACAAAGAAGTTACTGAGAATTCTTCTTTCTTGCAGAATATGAAGAAATCCCGTTTCCAACGAAGGCCACAAAGAGGTCTAAATATCCACTTGCAGACTTAAGAAACAGAGTGTTTCCAAACTGCTCTATGAAAAGAAAGGTTAAACTCTGTGAGTTGAACACATCCAGTACAAAGTAGTTTCTGAGAATGATTCTGTCTAGTTTTTAAACGAGGATATTGCCATTTCTAAGATTGGCCTCAAATCTCTTGAAATCTCCACTTGCAAATTCCACAAAAAGAGTGTTTCAAAACTGCTCTGTCTAAAGGAACGTTCAGCTCTGTGAGTTGAATACAAACAACGCAAAGAAGTTACTGAGAATTCTTCTGTCTGGCATTTTATGAAGAAATCCCGTTTCCAACGAAGGCCTCAACCAGGTCTAAATATCCACTTGCAGACTTAACAAATAGAGTGTTTTGAAACTGCTCTATGAAAAGGAAGGTTAAACTCTGTGAGTTGAAGACACCCATTACAAAGTAGTTTCTGAGAATGATTCTGAGTAGTTTTGAAACGGGGTTCTTTCAATTTCTAAGATTGGCCTCAAATCGCAGGAAATCTCCACTTGCAATTTCCACAAAAAGAGTGTTTCAAAACTGATCTTTCTAAAGGAAGGTTTAACTCTGTGAGTTGAACACACACCACACAAACAAGTTACTGAGAATTCTTCTTTCTTGCAGTATATGAAGAAATCCCGTTTCCAACGAAGGCCACAAAGAGGTCTAAATATCCACTTGCAGACTTAACAAACAGAGTGTTTCCAAACTGCTCTATGAAAAGAAAGGTTAAACTCTGTGAGTTGAACACCTCCAGTACAAAGTAGTTTCTGAGAATGATTCTGTCTAGTTTTTAAACGAGGATATTGCCATTTCTAAGATTGGCCTCAAATCTCTTGAAATCTCCACTTGCAAATTCCACAAAAAGAGTGTTTCAAAACTGCTCTGTCTAAAGGAACGTTCAGCTCTGTGAGTTGAATACAAACAACGCAAAGAAGTTACTGAGAATTCTTCTGTCTAGCATTCTATGAAGAAATCCCGTTTCCAACGAAGGCCTCAACCAGGTCTAAATATCCACTTGCAGACTTAACAAACAGAGTGTTTTCAAACTGCTCTATGAAAAGGAAGGTTAAACTCTGTGAGTTGAACACACCCATTACAAAGTAGTTTCTGAGAATGATTCTGTGTAGTTTTGAAACGGGGTTATTTCAATTTCTAAGATTGGCCTCAAATCGCAGGAAATCTCCACTTGCAATTTCCACAAAAAGAGTGTTTCAAAACTGATCTTTCTAAAGGAAGGTTTAACTCTGTGAGTTGAACACACACCACACAAAGAAGTTACTGAGAATTCTTCTTTCTTGCAGTATATGAAGAAATCCCGTTTCCAACGAAGGCCACAAAGAGGTCTAAATATCCACTTGCAGACTTAAGAAACAGAGTGTTTCCAAACTGCTCTATGAAAAGAAAGGTTAAACTCTGTGAGTTGAACACATCCAGTACAAAGTAGTTTCTGAGAATGATTCTGTCTAGTTTTTAAACGAGGATATTGCCATTTCTAAGATTGGCCTCAAATCTCTTGAAATCTCCACTTGCAAATTCCACAAAAAGAGTGTTTCAAAACTGCTCTGTCTAAAGGAACGTTCAGCTCTGTGAGTTGAATACAAACAATGCAAAGAAGTTACTGAGAATTCTTCTGTCTAGCATTCTATGAAGAAATCCCGTTTCCAACGAAGGCCTCAACCAGGTCTAAATATCCACTTGCAGACTTAACAAACAGAGTGTTTTCAAACCGCTCTATGAAAAGAAAGGTTAAACTCTGTGAGTTGAACACACCCATTACAAAGTAGTTTCTGAGAATGATTCTGTGTAGTTTTGAAACGGGGTTATTTCAATTTCTAAGATTGGCCTCAAATCGCAGGAAATCTCCACTTGCAATTTCCACAAAAAGAGTGTTTCAAAACTGATCTTTCTAAAGGAAGGTTTAACTCTGTGAGTTGAACACACACCACACAAAGAAGTTACTGAGAATTCTTCTTTCTTGCAGTATATGAAGAAATCCCGTTTCCAACGAAGGCCACAAAGAGGTCTAAATATCCACTTGCAGACTTAAGAAACAGAGTGTTTCCAAACTGCTCTATGAAAAGAAAGGTTAAACTCTGTGAGTTGAACACATCCAGTACAAAGTAGTTTCTGAGAATGATTCTGTCTAGTTTTTAAACGAGGATATTGCCATTTCTAAGATTGGCCTCAAATCTCTTGAAATCTCCACTTGCAAATTCCACAAAAAGAGTGTTTCAAAACTGCTCTGTCTAAAGGAACGTTCAGCTCTGTGAGTTGAATACAAACAACGCAAAGAAGTTACTGAGAATTCTTCTGTCTAGCATTCTATGAAGAAATCCCGTTTCCAACGAAGGCCTCAATCAGGTCTAAATATCCACTTGCAGACTTAACAAACAGAGTGTTTTCAAACTGCTCTATGAAAAGAAAGGTTAAACTCTGTGAGTTGAACACACCCATTACAAAGTAGTTTCTGAGAATGATTCTGTGTAGTTTTGAAACGGGGTTATTTCAATTTCTAAGATTGGCCTCAAATCGCAGGAAATCTCCACTTGCAATTTCCACAAAAAGAGTGTTTCAAAACTGATCTTTCTAAAGGAAGGTTTAACTCTGTGAGTTGAACACACACCACAAAAAGAAGTTGCTGAGAATTCTTCTTTCTTACAGTATATGAAGAAATCCCGTTTCCAACGAAGGCCACAAACAGGTCAAAATATCCACTTGCAGACTTAACAAACAGAGTGTTTCCAAACTGCTCTATGAAAAGAAAGGTTAAACTCTGTGAGTTGAACACATCCAGTTCAAAGTAGTTTCTGAGAATGATTCTGTCTAGTTTTTAAACGAGGATATTGCCATTTCTAAGATTGGCCTCAAATCTCTTGAAATCTCCACTTGCAAATTCCACAAAAAGAGTGTTTCAAAACTGCTCTGTCTAAAGGAACGTTCAGCTCTGTGAGTTGAATACAAACAACGCAAAGAAGTTACTGAGAATTCTTCTGTCTAGCATTCTATGAAGAAATCCCGTTTCCAAAGAAGGCCTCAACCAGGTCTAAATATCCACTTGCAGACTTAACAAACAGAGTGTTTTCAAACTGCTCTATGAAAAGGAAGGTTAAACTCTGTGAGTTGAACACACCCATTACAAAGTAGTTTCTGAGAATGATTCTGTGTAGTTTTGAAACGGGGTTATTTCAATTTCTAAGATTGGCCTCAAATCGCAGGAAATCTCCACTTGCAATTTCCACAAAAAGAGTGTTTCAAAACTGATCTTTCTAAAGGAAGGTTTAACTCTGTGAGTTGAACACACACCACACAAAGAAGTTACTGAGAATTCTTCTTTCTTGCAGAATATGAAGAAATCCCGTTTCCAACGAAGGCCACAAAGAGGTCTAAATATCCACTTGCAGACTTAAGAAACAGAGTGTTTCCAAACTGCTCTATGAAAAGAAAGGTTAAACTCTGTGAGTTGAACACATCCAGTACAAAGTAGTTTCTGAGAATGATTCTGTCTAGTTTTTAAACGAGGATATTGCCATTTCTAAGATTGGCCTCAAATCTCTTGAAATCTCCACTTGCAAATTCCACAAAAAGAGTGTTTCAAAACTGCTCTGTCTAAAGGAACGTTCAGCTCTGTGAGTTGAATACAAACAATGCAAAGAAGTTACTGAGAATTCTTCTGTCTAGCATTCTATGAAGAAATCCCGTTTCCAACGAAGGCCTCAACCAGGTCTAAATATCCAATTGCAGACTTAACAAACAGAGTGTTTTCAAACTGCTCTATGAATAGAAAGGTTAAACTCTGTGAGTTGAACACACCCATTACAAAGTAGTTTCTGAGAATGATTCTGTGTAGTTTTGAAATGGGGTTCTTTCAATTTCTAAGATTGGCCTCAAATCGCAGGAAATCTCCAATTGCAATTTCCACAAAAAGAGTGTTTCAAAACTGATCTTTCTAAAGGAAGGTTTAACCCTGTGAGTTGAACACACACCACACAAACAAGTTACTGAGAATTCTTCTTTCTTGCAGTATATGAAGAAATCCCGTTTCCAACGAAGGCCACAAAGAGGTCTAAATATCCACTTGCAGACTTAACAAACAGAGTGTTTCCAAACTGCTCTATGAAAAGAAAGATTAAACTCTGTGAGTTGAACACCTCCAGTACAAAGTAGTTTCTGAGAATGATTCTGTCTAGTTTTTAAACGAGGATATTGCCATTTCTAAGATTGGCCTCAAATCTCTTGAAATCTCCACTTGCAAATTCCACAAAAAGAGTGTTTCAAAACTGCTCTGTCTAAAGGAACGTTCAGCTCTGTGAGTTGAATACAAACAACGCAAAGAAGTTACTGAGAATTCTTCTGTCTAGCATTCTATGAAGAAATCCCGTTTCCAACGAAGGCCTCAACCAGGTCTAAATATCCACTTGCAGACTTAACAAACAGAGTGTTTTCAAACTGCTCTATGAAAAGGAAGGTTAAACTCTGTGAGTTGAACACACCCATTACAAAGTAGTTTCTGAGAATGATTCTGTGTAGTTTTGAAACGGGGTTATTTCAATTTCTAAGATTGGCCTCAAATCGCAGGAAATCTCCACTTGCAATTTCCACAAAAAGAGTGTTTCAAAACTGATCTTTCTAAAGGAAGGTTTAACTCTGTGAGTTGAACACACACCACACAAAGAAGTTACTGAGAATTCTTCTTTCTTGCAGTATATGAAGAAATCCCGTTTCCAACGAAGGCCACAAAGAGGTCTAAATATCCACTTGCAGACTTAAGAAACAGAGTGTTTCCAAACTGCTCTATGAAAAGAAAGGTTAAACTCTGTGAGTTGAACACATCCAGTACAAAGTAGTTTCTGAGAATGATTCTGTCTAGTTTTTAAACGAGGATATTGCCATTTCTAAGATTGGCCTCAAATCTCTTGAAATCTCCACTTGCAAATTCCACAAAAAGAGTGTTTCAAAACTGCTCTGTCTAAAGGAACGTTCAGCTCTGTGAGTTGAATACAAACAATGCAAAGAAGTTACTGAGAATTCTTCTGTCTAGCATTCTATGAAGAAATCCCGTTTCCAACGAAGGCCTCAACCAGGTCTAAATATCCACTTGCAGACTTAACAAACAGAGTGTTTTCAAACCGCTCTATGAAAAGAAAGGTTAAACTCTGTGAGTTGAACACACCCATTACAAAGTAGTTTCTGAGAATGATTCTGTGTAGTTTTGAAACGGGGTTATTTCAATTTCTAAGATTGGCCTCAAATCGCAGGAAATCTCCACTTGCAATTTCCACAAAAAGAGTGTTTCAAAACTGATCTTTCTAAAGGAAGGTTTAACTCTGTGAGTTGAACACACACCACACAAAGAAGTTACTGAGAATTCTTCTTTCTTGCAGTATATGAAGAAATCCCGTTTCCAACGAAGGCCACAAAGAGGTCTAAATATCCACTTGCAGACTTAAGAAACAGAGTGTTTCCAAACTGCTCTATGAAAAGAAAGGTTAAACTCTGTGAGTTGAACACATCCAGTACAAAGTAGTTTCTGAGAATGATTCTGTCTAGTTTTTAAACGAGGATATTGCCATTTCTAAGATTGGCCTCAAATCTCTTGAAATCTCCACTTGCAAATTCCACAAAAAGAGTGTTTCAAAACTGCTCTGTCTAAAGGAACGTTCAGCTCTGTGAGTTGAATACAAACAATGCAAAGAAGTTACTGAGAATTCTTCTGTCTAGCATTCTATGAAGAAATCCCGTTTCCAACGAAGGCCTCAACCAGGTCTAAATATCCACTTGCAGACTTAACAAACAGAGTGTTTTCAAACCGCTCTATGAAAAGAAAGGTTAAACTCTGTGAGTTGAACACACCCATTACAAAGTAGTTTCTGAGAATGATTCTGTGTAGTTTTGAAACGGGGTTCTTTCAATTTCTAAGATTGGCCTCAAATCGCAGGAAATCTCCACTTGCAATTTCCACAAAAAGAGTGTTTCAAAACTGATCTTTCTAAAGGAAGGTTTAACTCTGTGAGTTGAACACACACCACACAAAGAAGTTACTGAGAATTCTTCTTTCTTGCAGTATATGAAGAAATCCCGTTTCCAACGAAGGCCACAAACAGGTCTAAATATCCACTTGCAGACTTAAGAAACAGAGTGTTTCCAAACTGCTCTATGAAAAGAAAGGTTAAACTCTGTGAGTTGAACACATCCAGTACAAAGTAGTTTCTGAGAATGATTCTGTCTAGTTTTTAAACGAGGATATTGCCATTTCTAAGATTGGCCTCAAATCTCTTGAAATCTCCACTTGCAAATTCCACAAAAAGAGTGTTTCAAAACTGCTCTGTCTAAAGGAACGTTCAGCTCTGTGAGTTGAATACAAACAACGCAAAGAAGTTACTGAGAATTCTTCTGTCTAGCATTCTATGAAGAAATCCCGTTTCCAACGAAGGCCTCAATCAGGTCTAAATATCCACTTGCAGACTTAACAAACAGAGTGTTTTCAAACTGCTCTATGAAAAGAAAGGTTAAACTCTGTGAGTTGAACACACCCATTACAAAGTAGTTTCTGAGAATGATTCTGTGTAGTTTTGAAACGGGGTTATTTCAATTTCTAAGATTGGCCTCAAATCGCAGGAAATCTCCACTTGCAATTTCCACAAAAAGAGTGTTTCAAAACTGATCTTTCTAAAGGAAGGTTTAACTCTGTGAGTTGAACACACACCACAAAAAGAAGTTGCTGAGAATTCTTCTTTCTTACAGTATATGAAGAAATCCCGTTTCCAACGAAGGCCACAAACAGGTCAAAATATCCACTTGCAGACTTAACAAACAGAGTGTTTCCAAACTGCTCTATGAAAAGAAAGGTTAAACTCTGTGAGTTGAACACATCCAGTTCAAAGTAGTTTCTGAGAATGATTCTGTCTAGTTTTTAAACGAGGATATTGCCATTTCTAAGATTGGCCTCAAATCTCTTGAAATCTCCACTTGCAAATTCCACAAAAAGAGTGTTTCAAAACTGCTCTGTCTAAAGGAACGTTCAGCTCTGTGAGTTGAATACAAACAACGCAAAGAAGTTACTGAGAATTCTTCTGTCTAGCATTCTATGAAGAAATCCCGTTTCCAAAGAAGGCCTCAACCAGGTCTAAATATCCACTTGCAGACTTAACAAACAGAGTGTTTTCAAACTGCTCTATGAAAAGGAAGGTTAAACTCTGTGAGTTGAACACACCCATTACAAAGTAGTTTCTGAGAATGATTCTGTGTAGTTTTGAAACGGGGTTATTTCAATTTCTAAGATTGGCCTCAAATCGCAGGAAATCTCCACTTGCAATTTCCACAAAAAGAGTGTTTCAAAACTGATCTTTCTAAAGGAAGGTTTAACTCTGTGAGTTGAACACACACCACACAAAGAAGTTACTGAGAATTCTTCTTTCTTGCAGAATATGAAGAAATCCCGTTTCCAACGAAGGCCACAAAGAGGTCTAAATATCCACTTGCAGACTTAAGAAACAGAGTGTTTCCAAACTGCTCTATGAAAAGAAAGGTTAAACTCTGTGAGTTGAACACATCCAGTACAAAGTAGTTTCTGAGAATGATTCTGTCTAGTTTTTAAACGAGGATATTGCCATTTCTAAGATTGGCCTCAAATCTCTTGAAATCTCCACTTGCAAATTCCACAAAAAGAGTGTTTCAAAACTGCTCTGTCTAAAGGAACGTTCAGCTCTGTGAGTTGAATACAAACAATGCAAAGAAGTTACTGAGAATTCTTCTGTCTAGCATTCTATGAAGAAATCCCGTTTCCAACGAAGGCCTCAACCAGGTCTAAATATCCAATTGCAGACTTAACAAACAGAGTGTTTTCAAACTGCTCTATGAATAGAAAGGTTAAACTCTGTGAGTTGAACACACCCATTACAAAGTAGTTTCTGAGAATGATTCTGTGTAGTTTTGAAATGGGGTTCTTTCAATTTCTAAGATTGGCCTCAAATCGCAGGAAATCTCCAATTGCAATTTCCACAAAAAGAGTGTTTCAAAACTGATCTTTCTAAAGGAAGGTTTAACCCTGTGAGTTGAACACACACCACACAAAGAAGTTACTGAGAATTCTTCTTTCTTGCAGTATATGAAGAAATCCCGTTTCCAACGAAGGCCACAAACAGGTCTAAATATCCACTTGCAGACTTAACAAACAGAGTGTTTCCAAACTGCTCTATGAAAAGAAAGGTTAAACTCTGTGAGTTGAACACATCCAGTACAAAGTAGTTTCTGAGAATGATTCTGTCTAGTTTTTAAACGAGGATATTGCCATTTCTAAGATTGGCCTCAAATCTCTTGAAATCTCCACTTGCAAATTCCACAAAAAGAGTGTTTCAAAACTGCTCTGTCTAAAGGAACGTTCAGCTCTGTGAGTTGAATACAAACAATGCAAAGAAGTTACTGAGAATTCTTCTGTCTAGCATTTTATGAAGAAATCCCGTTTCCAAAGAAGGCCTCAACCAGGTCTAAATATCCACTTGCAGACTTAACAAACAGAGTGTTTTCAAACTGCTCTATGAAAAGGAAGGTTAAACTCTGTGAGTTGAAGATACCGATTACAAAGTAGTTTCTGAGAATGATTCTGTGTAGTTTTGAAACGGGGTTCTTTCAATTTCTAAGATTGGCCTCAAATCGCAGGAAATCTCCCCTTGCAATTTCCACAAAAAGAGTGTTTCAAAACTGATCTTTCTAAAGGAAGGTTTAACTCTGTGAGTTGAACACACACCACACAAAGAAGTTACTGAGAATTCTTCTTTCTTGCAGTATATGAAGAAATCCCGTTTCCAACGAAGGCCACAAAGAGGTCTAAATATCCACTTGCAGACTTAACAAACAGAGTGTTTCCAAACTGCTCTATGAAAAGAAAGGTTAAACTCTGTGAGTTGAACACATCCAGTACAAAGTAGTTTCTGAGAATGATTCTGTCTAGTTTTTAAACGAGGATATTGCCATTTCTAAGATTGGCCTCAAATCTCTTGAAATCTCCACTTGCAAATTCCACAAAAAGAGTGTTTCAAAACTGCTCTGTCTAAAGGAACGTTCAGCTCTGTGAGTTGAATACAAACAACGCAAAGAAGTTACTGAGAATTCTTCTGTCTAGCATTCTATGAAGAAATCCCGTTTCCAACGAAGGCCTCAACCAGGTCTAAATATCCACTTGCAGACTTAACAAACAGAGTGTTTTCAAACTGCTCTATGAAAAGGAAGGTTAAACTCTGTGAGTTGAACACACCCATTACAAAGTAGTTTCTGAGAATGATTCTGTGTAGTTTTGAAACGGGGTTCTTTCAATTTCTAAGATTGGCCTCAAATCGCAGGAAATCTCCACTTGCAATTTCCACAAAAAGAGTGTTTCAAAACTGATCTTTCTAAAGGAAGGTTTAACTCTGTGAGTTGAACACACACCACACAAACAAGTTACTGAGAATTCTTCTTTCTTGCAGTATATGAAGAAATCCCGTTTCCAACGAAGGCCACAAACAGGTCTAAATATCCACTTGCAGACTTAACAAACAGAGTGTTTCCAAACTGCTCTATGAAAAGAAAGGTTAAACTCTGTGAGTTGAACACCTCCAGTACAAAGTAGTTTCTGAGAATGATTCTGTCTAGTTTTTAAACGAGGATATTGCCATTTCTAAGATTGGCCTCAAATCTCTTGAAATCTCCACTTGCAAATTCCACAAAAAGAGTGTTTCAAAACTGCTCTGTCTAAAGGAACGTTCAGCTCTGTGAGTTGAATACAAACAACGCAAAGAAGTTACTGAGAATTCTTCTGTCTAGCATTCTATGAAGAAATCCCGTTTCCAACGAAGGCCTCAACCAGGTCTAAATATC
Source organism: Pan paniscus (assembly GCF_029289425.2). NCBI lineage: Eukaryota > Metazoa > Chordata > Mammalia > Primates > Hominidae > Pan > Pan paniscus. The sequence continues at coordinate 57,603,316 of NC_073259.2, read as the reverse complement.
CACTTGCAGACTTAACAAACAGAGTGTTTTCAAACTGCTCTATGAAAAGGAAGGTTAAACTCTGTGAGTTGAACACACCCATTACAAAGTAGTTTCTGAGAATGATTCTGTGTAGTTTTGAAACGGGGTTATTTCAATTTCTAAGATTGGCCTCAAATCGCAGGAAATCTCCACTTGCAATTTCCACAAAAAGAGTGTTTCAAAACTGATCTTTCTAAAGGAAGGTTTAACTCTGTGAGTTGAACACACACCACACAAAGAAGTTACTGAGAATTCTTCTTTCTTGCAGAATATGAAGAAATCCCGTTTCCAACGAAGGCCACAAAGAGGTCTAAATATCCACTTGCAGACTTAAGAAACAGAGTGTTTCCAAACTGCTCTATGAAAAGAAAGGTTAAACTCTGTGAGTTGAACACATCCAGTACAAAGTAGTTTCTGAGAATGATTCTGTCTAGTTTTTAAACGAGGATATTGCCATTTCTAAGATTGGCCTCAAATCTCTTGAAATCTCCACTTGCAAATTCCACAAAAAGAGTGTTTCAAAACTGCTCTGTCTAAAGGAACGTTCAGCTCTGTGAGTTGAATACAAACAATGCAAAGAAGTTACTGAGAATTCTTCTGTCTAGCATTTTATGAAGAAATCCCGTTTCCAAAGAAGGCCTCAACCAGGTCTAAATATCCACTTGCAGACTTAACAAACAGAGTGTTTTCAAACTGCTCTATGAAAAGGAAGGTTAAACTCTGTGAGTTGAAGGTACCGATTACAAAGTAGTTTCTGAGAATGATTCTGTGTAGTTTTGAAACGGGGTTCTTTCAATTTCTAAGATTGGCCTCAAATCGCAGGAAATCTCCACTTGCAATTTCCACAAAAAGAGTGTTTCAAAACTGATCTTTCTAAAGGAAGGTTTAACTCTGTGAGTTGAACACACACCACACAAAGAAGTTACTGAGAATTCTTCTTTCTTGCAGTATATGAAGAAATCCCGTTTCCAACGAAGGCCACAAAGAGGTCTAAATATCCACTTGCAGACTTAACAAACAGAGTGTTTCCAAACTGCTCTATGAAAAGAAAGGTTAAACTCTGTGAGTTGAACACATCCAGTACAAAGTAGTTTCTGAGAATGATTCTGTCTAGTTTTTAAACGAGGATATTGCCATTTCTAAGATTGGCCTCAAATCTCTTGAAATCTCCACTTGCAAATTCCACAAAAAGAGTGTTTCAAAACTGCTCTGTCTAAAGGAACGTTCAGCTCTGTGAGTTGAATACAAACAACGCAAAGAAGTTACTGAGAATTCTTCTGTCTAGCATTTTATGAAGAAATCCCGTTTCCAACGAAGGCCTCAACCAGGTCTAAATATCCACTTGCAGACTTAACAAATAGAGTGTTTTGAAACTGCTCTATGAAAAGGAAGGTTAAACTCTGTGAGTTGAAGACACCCATTACAAAGTAGTTTCTGAGAATGATTCTGAGTAGTTTTGAAACGGGGTTCTTTCAATTTCTAAGATTGGCCTCAAATCGCAGGAAATCTCCACTTGCAATTTCCACAAAAAGAGTGTTTCAAAACTGATCTTTCTAAAGGAAGGTTTAACTCTGTGAGTTGAACACACACCACACAAACAAGTTACTGAGAATTCTTCTTTCTTGCAGTATATGAAGAAATCCCGTTTCCAACGAAGGCCACAAACAGGTCTAAATATCCACTTGCAGACTTAACAAACAGAGTGTTTCCAAACTGCTCTATGAAAAGAAAGGTTAAACTCTGTGAGTTGAACACCTCCAGTACAAAGTAGTTTCTGAGAATGATTCTGTCTAGTTTTTAAACGAGGATATTGCCATTTCTAAGATTGGCCTCAAATCTCTTGAAATCTCCACTTGCAAATTCCACAAAAAGAGTGTTTCAAAACTGCTCTGTCTAAAGGAACGTTCAGCTCTGTGAGTTGAATACAAACAACGCAAAGAAGTTACTGAGAATTCTTCTGTCTAGCATTCTATGAAGAAATCCCGTTTCCAACGAAGGCCTCAACCAGGTCTAAATATCCACTTGCAGACTTAACAAACAGAGTGTTTTCAAACTGCTCTATGAAAAGGAAGGTTAAACTCTGTGAGTTGAACACACCCATTACAAAGTAGTTTCTGAGAATGATTCTGTGTAGTTTTGAAACGGGGTTATTTCAATTTCTAAGATTGGCCTCAAATCGCAGGAAATCTCCACTTGCAATTTCCACAAAAAGAGTGTTTCAAAACTGATCTTTCTAAAGGAAGGTTTAACTCTGTGAGTTGAACACACACCACACAAAGAAGTTACTGAGAATTCTTCTTTCTTGCAGAATATGAAGAAATCCCGTTTCCAACGAAGGCCACAAAGAGGTCTAAATATCCACTTGCAGACTTAAGAAACAGAGTGTTTCCAAACTGCTCTATGAAAAGAAAGGTTAAACTCTGTGAGTTGAACACATCCAGTACAAAGTAGTTTCTGAGAATGATTCTGTCTAGTTTTTAAACGAGGATATTGCCATTTCTAAGATTGGCCTCAAATCTCTTGAAATCTCCACTTGCAAATTCCACAAAAAGAGTGTTTCAAAACTGCTCTGTCTAAAGGAACGTTCAGCTCTGTGAGTTGAATACAAACAATGCAAAGAAGTTACTGAGAATTCTTCTGTCTAGCATTCTATGAAGAAATCCCGTTTCCAACGAAGGCCTCAACCAGGTCTAAATATCCACTTGCAGACTTAACAAACAGAGTGTTTTCAAACCGCTCTATGAAAAGAAAGGTTAAACTCTGTGAGTTGAACACACCCATTATAAAGTAGTTTCTGAGAATGATTCTGTGTAGTTTTGAAACGGGGTTCTTTCAATTTCTAAGATTGGCCTCAAATCGCAGGAAATCTCCACTTGCAATTTCCACAAAAAGAGTGTTTCAAAACTGATCTTTCTAAAGGAAGGTTTAACTCTGTGAGTTGAACACACACCACACAAAGAAGTTACTGAGAATTCTTCTTTCTTGCAGTATATGAAGAAATCCCGTTTCCAACGAAGGCCACAAAGAGGTCTAAATATCCACTTGCAGACTTAACAAACAGAGTGTTTCCAAACTGCTCTATAAAAAGAAAGGTTAAACTCTGTGAGTTGAACACATCCAGTACAAAGTAGTTTCTGAGAATGATTCTGTCTAGTTTTTAAACGAGGATATTGCCATTTCTAAGATTGGCCTCAAATCTCTTGAAATCTCCACTTGCAAATTCCACAAAAAGAGTGTTTCAAAACTGCTCTGTCTAAAGGAACGTTCAGCTCTGTGAGTTGAATACAAACAACGCAAAGAAGTTACTGAGAATTCTTCTGTCTAGCATTCTATGAAGAAATCCCGTTTCCAACGAAGGCCTCAACCAGGTCTAAATATCCACTTGCAGACTTAACAAACAGAGTGTTTTCAAACTGCTCTATGAAAAGGAAGGTTAAACTCTGTGAGTTGAACACACCCATTACAAAGTAGTTTCTGAGAATGATTCTGTGTAGTTTTGAAACGGGGTTATTTCAATTTCTAAGATTGGCCTCAAATCGCAGGAAATCTCCACTTGCAATTTCCACAAAAAGAGTGTTTCAAAACTGATCTTTCTAAAGGAAGGTTTAACTCTGTGAGTTGAACACACACCACACAAAGAAGTTACTGAGAATTCTTCTTTCTTGCAGAATATGAAGAAATCCCGTTTCCAACGAAGGCCACAAAGAGGTCTAAATATCCACTTGCAGACTTAAGAAACAGAGTGTTTCCAAACTGCTCTATGAAAAGAAAGGTTAAACTCTGTGAGTTGAACACATCCAGTACAAAGTAGTTTCTGAGAATGATTCTGTCTAGTTTTTAAACGAGGATATTGCCATTTCTAAGATTGGCCTCAAATCTCTTGAAATCTCCACTTGCAAATTCCACAAAAAGAGTGTTTCAAAACTGCTCTGTCTAAAGGAACGTTCAGCTCTGTGAGTTGAATACAAACAATGCAAAGAAGTTACTGAGAATTCTTCTGTCTAGCATTCTATGAAGAAATCCCGTTTCCAACGAAGGCCTCAACCAGGTCTAAATATCCACTTGCAGACTTAACAAACAGAGTGTTTTCAAACCGCTCTATGAAAAGAAAGGTTAAACTCTGTGAGTTGAACACACCCATTATAAAGTAGTTTCTGAGAATGATTCTGTGTAGTTTTGAAACGGGGTTCTTTCAATTTCTAAGATTGGCCTCAAATCGCAGGAAATCTCCACTTGCAATTTCCACAAAAAGAGTGTTTCAAAACTGATCTTTCTAAAGGAAGGTTTAACTCTGTGAGTTGAACACACACCACACAAAGAAGTTACTGAGAATTCTTCTTTCTTGCAGTATATGAAGAAATCCCGTTTCCAACGAAGGCCACAAAGAGGTCTAAATATCCACTTGCAGACTTAACAAACAGAGTGTTTCCAAACTGCTCTATAAAAAGAAAGGTTAAACTCTGTGAGTTGAACACATCCAGTACAAAGTAGTTTCTGAGAATGATTCTGTCTAGTTTTTAAACGAGGATATTGCCATTTCTAAGATTGGCCTCAAATCTCTTGAAATCTCCACTTGCAAATTCCACAAAAAGAGTGTTTCAAAACTGCTCTGTCTAAAGGAACGTTCAGCTCTGTGAGTTGAATACAAACAACGCAAAGAAGTTACTGAGAATTCTTCTGTCTAGCATTCTATGAAGAAATCCCTTTTCCAACGAAGGCCTCAACCAGGTCTAAATATCCACTTGCAGACTTAACAAACAGAGTGTTTTCAAACTGCTCTATGAAAAGGAAGGTTAAACTCTGTGAGTTGAACACACCCATTACAAAGTAGTTTCTGAGAATGATTCTGTGTAGTTTTGAAACGGGGTTCTTTCAATTTCTAAGATTGGCCTCAAATCGCAGGAAATCTCCACTTGCAATTTCCACAAAAAGAGTGTTTCAAAACTGATCTTTCTAAAGGAAGGTTTAACTCTGTGAGTTGAACACACACCACACAAAGAAGTTACTGAGAATTCTTCTTTCTTGCAGTATATGAAGAAATCCCGTTTACAACGAAGGCCACAAAGAGGTCTAAATATCCACATGCAGACTTAAGAAACAGAGTGTTTCCAAACTGCTCTATGAAAAGAAAGGTTAAACTCTGTGAGTTGAACACATCCAGTACAAAGTAGTTTCTGAGAATGATTCTGTCTAGTTTTTAAACGAGGATATTGCCATTTCTAAGATTGGCCTCAAATCTCTTGAAATCTCCACTTGCAAATTCCACAAAAAGAGTGTTTCAAAACTGCTCTGTCTAAAGGAACGTTCAGCTCTGTGAGTTGAATACAAACAATGCAAAGAAGTTACTGAGAATTCTTGTGTCTAGCATTCTATGAAGAAATCCCGTTTCCAACGTAGGCCTCAACCAGGTCTAAATATCCACTTGCAGACTTAACAAACAGAGTGTTTTCAAACTGCTCTATGAAAAGAAAGGTTAAACTCTGTGAGTTGAACACACCCATTACAAAATAGTTTCTGAGAATGATTCTGTGTAGTTTTGAAACGGGGTTATTTCAATTTCTAAGATTGGCCTCAAATCGCAGGAAATCTCCACTTGCAATTTCCACAAAAAGAGTGTTTCAAAACTGATCTTTCTAAAGGAAGGTTTAACTCTGTGAGTTGAACACACACCACACAAAGAAGTTACCGAGAATTCTTCTTTCTTGCAGTATATGAAGAAATCCCGTTTCCAACGAAGGCCAGAAAGAGGTCTAAATATCCACTTGCAGACTTAACAAACAGAGTGTTTCCAAACTGCTCTATGAAAAGAAAGGTTAAACTCTGTGAGTTGAACACATCCAGTACAAAGTAGTTTCTGAGAATGATTCTGTCTAGTTTTTAAACGAGGATATTGCCATTTCTAAGATTGGCCTCAAATCTCTTGAAATCTCCACTTGCAAATTCCACAAAAAGAGTGTTTCAAAACTGCTCTGTCTAAAGGAACGTTCAGCTCTGTGAGTTGAATACAAACAATGCAAAGAAGTTACTGAGAATTCTTCTGTCTAGCATTTTATGAAGAAATCCCGTTTCCAACGAAGGCCTCAACCAGGTCTAAATATCCACTTGCAGACTTAACAAATAGAGTGTTTTGAAACTGCTCTATGAAAAGGAAGGTTAAACTCTGTGAGTTGAAGACACCCATTACAAAGTAGTTTCTGAGAATGATTCTGAGTAGTTTTGAAACGGGGTTATTTCAATTTCTAAGATTGGCCTCAAATCGCAGGAAATCTCCACTTGCAATTTCCACAAAAAGAGTGTTTCAAAACTGATCTTTCTAAAGGAAGGTTTAACTCTGTGAGTTGAACACACACCACACAAACAAGTTACTGAGAATTCTTCTTTCTTGCAGTATATGAAGAAATCCCGTTTCCAACGAAGGCCACAAACAGGTCTAAATATCCACTTGCAGACTTAACAAACAGAGTGTTTCCAAACTGCTCTATGAAAAGAAAGGTTAAACTCTGTGAGTTGAACACATCCAGTACAAAGTAGTTTCTGAGAATGATTCTGTCTAGTTTTTAAACGAGGATATTGCCATTTCTAAGATTGGCCTCAAATCTCTTGAAATCTCCACTTGCAAATTCCACAAAAAGAGTGTTTCAAAACTGCTCTGTCTAAAGGAACGTTCAGCTCTGTGAGTTGAATACAAACAACGCAAAGAAGTTACTGAGAATTCTTCTGTCTAGCATTCTATGAAGAAATCCCGTTTCCAACGAAGGCCTCAACCAGGTCTAAATATCCACTTGCAGACTTAACAAACAGAGTGTTTTCAAACTGCTCTATGAAAAGGAAGGTTAAACTCTGTGAGTTGAACACACCCATTACAAAGTAGTTTCTGAGAATGATTCTGTGTAGTTTTGAAACGGGGTTATTTCAATTTCTAAGATTGGCCTCAAATCGCAGGAAATCTCCACTTGCAATTTCCACAAAAAGAGTGTTTCAAAACTGATCTTTCTAAAGGAAGGTTTAACTCTGTGAGTTGAACACACACCACACAAAGAAGTTACTGAGAATTCTTCTTTCTTGCAGAATATGAAGAAATCCCGTTTCCAACGAAGGCCACAAAGAGGTCTAAATATCCACTTGCAGACTTAAGAAACAGAGTGTTTCCAAACTGCTCTATGAAAAGAAAGGTTAAACTCTGTGAGTTGAACACATCCAGTACAAAGTAGTTTCTGAGAATGATTCTGTCTAGTTTTTAAACGAGGATATTGCCATTTCTAAGATTGGCCTCAAATCTCTTGAAATCTCCACTTGCAAATTCCACAAAAAGAGTGTTTCAAAAGTGCTCTGTCTAAAGGAACGTTCAGCTCTGTGAGTTGAATACAAACAATGCAAAGAAGTTACTGAGAATTCTTCTGTCTAGCATTCTATGAAGAAATCCCGTTTCCAACGAAGGCCTCAACCAGGTCTAAATATCCACTTGCAGACTTAACAAACAGAGTGTTTTCAAACCGCTCTATGAAAAGAAAGGTTAAACTCTGTGAGTTGAACACACCGATTACAAAGTAGTTTCTGAGAATGATTCTGTGTAGTTTTGAAACGGGGTTCTTTCAATTTCTAAGATTGGCCTCAAATCGCAGGAAATCTCCACTTGCAATTTCCACAAAAAGAGTGTTTCAAAACTGATCTTTCTAAAGGAAGGTTTAACTCTGTGAGTTGAACACACACCACACAAAGAAGTTACTGAGAATTCTTCTTTCTTGCAGTATATGAAGAAATCCCGTTTCCAACGAAGGCCACAAAGAGGTCTAAATATCCACTTGCAGACTTAACAAACAGAGTGTTTCCAAACTGCTCTATGAAAAGAAAGGTTAAACTCTGTGAGTTGAACACATCCAGTACAAAGTAGTTTCTGAGAATGATTCTGTCTAGTTTTTAAACGAGGATATTGCCATTTCTAAGATTGGCCTCAAATCTCTTGAAATCTCCACTTGCAAATTCCACAAAAAGAGTGTTTCAAAACTGCTCTGTCTAAAGGAACGTTCAGCTCTGTGAGTTGAATACAAACAACGCAAAGAAGTTACTGAGAATTCTTCTGTCTAGCATTCTATGAAGAAATCCCGTTTCCAACGAAGGCCTCAATCAGGTCTAAATATCCACTTGCAGACTTAACAAACAGAGTGTTTTCAAACTGCTCTATGAAAAGAAAGGTTAAACTCTGTGAGTTGAACACACCCATTACAAAGTAGTTTCTGAGAATGATTCTGTGTAGTTTTGAAACGGGGTTATTTCAATTTCTAAGATTGGCCTCAAATCGCAGGAAATCTCCACTTGCAATTTCCACAAAAAGAGTGTTTCAAAACTGATCTTTCTAAAGGAAGGTTTAACTCTGTGAGTTGAACACACACCACAAAAAGAAGTTGCTGAGAATTCTTCTTTCTTACAGTATATGAAGAAATCCCGTTTCCAACGAAGGCCACAAACAGGTCAAAATATCCACTTGCAGACTTAACAAACAGAGTGTTTCCAAACTGCTCTATGAAAAGAAAGGTTAAACTCTGTGAGTTGAACACATCCAGTTCAAAGTAGTTTCTGAGAATGATTCTGTCTAGTTTTTAAACGAGGATATTGCCATTTCTAAGATTGGCCTCAAATCTCTTGAAATCTCCACTTGCAAATTCCACAAAAAGAGTGTTTCAAAACTGCTCTGTCTAAAGGAACGTTCAGCTCTGTGAGTTGAATACAAACAACGCAAAGAAGTTACTGAGAATTCTTCTGTCTAGCATTCTATGAAGAAATCCCGTTTCCAAAGAAGGCCTCAACCAGGTCTAAATATCCACTTGCAGACTTAACAAACAGAGTGTTTTCAAACTGCTCTATGAAAAGGAAGGTTAAACTCTGTGAGTTGAACACACCCATTACAAAGTAGTTTCTGAGAATGATTCTGTGTAGTTTTGAAACGGGGTTATTTCAATTTCTAAGATTGGCCTCAAATCGCAGGAAATCTCCACTTGCAATTTCCACAAAAAGAGTGTTTCAAAACTGATCTTTCTAAAGGAAGGTTTAACTCTGTGAGTTGAACACACACCACACAAAGAAGTTACTGAGAATTCTTCTTTCTTGCAGAATATGAAGAAATCCCGTTTCCAACGAAGGCCACAAAGAGGTCTAAATATCCACTTGCAGACTTAAGAAACAGAGTGTTTCCAAACTGCTCTATGAAAAGAAAGGTTAAACTCTGTGAGTTGAACACATCCAGTACAAAGTAGTTTCTGAGAATGATTCTGTCTAGTTTTTAAACGAGGATATTGCCATTTCTAAGATTGGCCTCAAATCTCTTGAAATCTCCACTTGCAAATTCCACAAAAAGAGTGTTTCAAAAGTGCTCTGTCTAAAGGAACGTTCAGCTCTGTGAGTTGAATACAAACAATGCAAAGAAGTTACTGAGAATTCTTCTGTCTAGCATTCTATGAAGAAATCCCGTTTCCAACGAAGGCCTCAACCAGGTCTAAATATCCACTTGCAGACTTAACAAACAGAGTGTTTTCAAACCGCTCTATGAAAAGAAAGGTTAAACTCTGTGAGTTGAACACACCGATTACAAAGTAGTTTCTGAGAATGATTCTGTGTAGTTTTGAAACGGGGTTCTTTCAATTTCTAAGATTGGCCTCAAATCGCAGGAAATCTCCACTTGCAATTTCCACAAAAAGAGTGTTTCAAAACTGATCTTTCTAAAGGAAGGTTTAACTCTGTGAGTTGAACACACACCACACAAAGAAGTTACTGAGAATTCTTCTTTCTTGCAGTATATGAAGAAATCCCGTTTCCAACGAAGGCCACAAAGAGGTCTAAATATCCACTTGCAGACTTAAGAAACAGAGTGTTTCCAAACTGCTCTATGAAAAGAAAGGTTAAACTCTGTGAGTTGAACACATCCAGTACAAAGTAGTTTCTGAGAATGATTCTGTCTAGTTTTTAAACGAGGATATTGCCATTTCTAAGATTGGCCTCAAATCTCTTGAAATCTCCACTTGCAAATTCCACAAAAAGAGTGTTTCAAAACTGCTCTGTCTAAAGGAACGTTCAGCTCTGTGAGTTGAATACAAACAACGCAAAGAAGTTACTGAGAATTCTTCTGTCTAGCATTCTATGAAGAAATCCCGTTTCCAACGAAGGCCTCAATCAGGTCTAAATATCCACTTGCAGACTTAACAAACAGAGTGTTTTCAAACTGCTCTATGAAAAGAAAGGTTAAACTCTGTGAGTTGAACACACCCATTACAAAGTAGTTTCTGAGAATGATTCTGTGTAGTTTTGAAACGGGGTTATTTCAATTTCTAAGATTGGCCTCAAATCGCAGGAAATCTCCACTTGCAATTTCCACAAAAAGAGTGTTTCAAAACTGATCTTTCTAAAGGAAGGTTTAACTCTGTGAGTTGAACACACACCACAAAAAGAAGTTGCTGAGAATTCTTCTTTCTTACAGTATATGAAGAAATCCCGTTTCCAACGAAGGCCACAAACAGGTCAAAATATCCACTTGCAGACTTAACAAACAGAGTGTTTCCAAACTGCTCTATGAAAAGAAAGGTTAAACTCTGTGAGTTGAACACATCCAGTTCAAAGTAGTTTCTGAGAATGATTCTGTCTAGTTTTTAAACGAGGATATTGCCATTTCTAAGATTGGCCTCAAATCTCTTGAAATCTCCACTTGCAAATTCCACAAAAAGAGTGTTTCAAAACTGCTCTGTCTAAAGGAACGTTCAGCTCTGTGAGTTGAATACAAACAACGCAAAGAAGTTACTGAGAATTCTTCTGTCTAGCATTCTATGAAGAAATCCCGTTTCCAAAGAAGGCCTCAACCAGGTCTAAATATCCACTTGCAGACTTAACAAACAGAGTGTTTTCAAACTGCTCTATGAAAAGGAAGGTTAAACTCTGTGAGTTGAACACACCCATTACAAAGTAGTTTCTGAGAATGATTCTGTGTAGTTTTGAAACGGGGTTATTTCAATTTCTAAGATTGGCCTCAAATCGCAGGAAATCTCCACTTGCAATTTCCACAAAAAGAGTGTTTCAAAACTGATCTTTCTAAAGGAAGGTTTAACTCTGTGAGTTGAACACACACCACACAAAGAAGTTACTGAGAATTCTTCTTTCTTGCAGAATATGAAGAAATCCCGTTTCCAACGAAGGCCACAAAGAGGTCTAAATATCCACTTGCAGACTTAAGAAACAGAGTGTTTCCAAACTGCTCTATGAAAAGAAAGGTTAAACTCTGTGAGTTGAACACATCCAGTACAAAGTAGTTTCTGAGAATGATTCTGTCTAGTTTTTAAACGAGGATATTGCCATTTCTAAGATTGGCCTCAAATCTCTTGAAATCTCCACTTGCAAATTCCACAAAAAGAGTGTTTCAAAACTGCTCTGTCTAAAGGAACGTTCAGCTCTGTGAGTTGAATACAAACAATGCAAAGAAGTTACTGAGAATTCTTCTGTCTAGCATTCTATGAAGAAATCCCGTTTCCAACGAAGGCCTCAACCAGGTCTAAATATCCAATTGCAGACTTAACAAACAGAGTGTTTTCAAACTGCTCTATGAATAGAAAGGTTAAACTCTGTGAGTTGAACACACCCATTACAAAGTAGTTTCTGAGAATGATTCTGTGTAGTTTTGAAATGGGGTTCTTTCAATTTCTAAGATTGGCCTCAAATCGCAGGAAATCTCCAATTGCAATTTCCACAAAAACAGTGTTTCAAAACTGATCTTTCTAAAGGAAGGTTTAACCCTGTGAGTTGAACACACACCACACAAAGAAGTTACTGAGAATTCTTCTTTCTTGCAGTATATGAAGAAATCCCGTTTCCAACGAAGGCCACAAACAGGTCTAAATATCCACTTGCAGACTTAACAAACAGAGTGTTTCCAAACTGCTCTATGAAAAGAAAGGTTAAACTCTGTGAGTTGAACACATCCAGTACAAAGTAGTTTCTGAGAATGATTCTGTCTAGTTTTTAAACGAGGATATTGCCATTTCTAAGATTGGCCTCAAATCTCTTGAAATCTCCACTTGCAAATTCCACAAAAAGAGTGTTTCAAAACTGCTCTGTCTAAAGGAACGTTCAGCTCTGTGAGTTGAATACAAACAATGCAAAGAAGTTACTGAGAATTCTTCTGTCTAGCATTTTATGAAGAAATCCCGTTTCCAAAGAAGGCCTCAACCAGGTCTAAATATCCACTTGCAGACTTAACAAACAGAGTGTTTTCAAACTGCTCTATGAAAAGGAAGGTTAAACTCTGTGAGTTGAAGATACCGATTACAAAGTAGTTTCTGAGAATGATTCTGTGTAGTTTTGAAACGGGGTTCTTTCAATTTCTAAGATTGGCCTCAAATCGCAGGAAGTCTCCCCTTGCAATTTCCACAAAAAGAGTGTTTCAAAACTGATCTTTCTAAAGGAAGGTTTAACTCTGTGAGTTGAACACACACCACACAAAGAAGTTACTGAGAATTCTTCTTTCTTGCAGTATATGAAGAAATCCCGTTTCCAACGAAGGCCACAAAGAGGTCTAAATATCCACTTGCAGACTTAACAAACAGAGTGTTTCCAAACTGCTCTATGAAAAGAAAGGTTAAACTCTGTGAGTTGAACACCTCCAGTACAAAGTAGTTTCTGAGAATGATTCAGTCTAGTTTTTAAACGAGGATATTGCCATTTCTAAGATTGGCCTCAAATCTCTTGAAATCTCCACTTGCAAATTCCACAAAAAGAGTGTTTCAAAACTGCTCTGTCTAAAGGAACGTTCAGCTCTGTGAGTTGAATACAAACAACGCAAAGAAGTTACTGAGAATTCTTCTGTCTAGCATTCTATGAAGAAATCCCGTTTCCAACGAATGCCTCAACCAGGTCTAAATATCCACTTGCAGACTTAACAAACAGAGTGTTTCCAAACTGCTCTATGAAAAGGAAGGTTAAACTCTGTGAGTTGAACACACCCATTACAAAGTAGTTTCTGAGAATGATTCTGTGTAGTTTTGAAACGGGGTTATTTCAATTTCTAAGATTGGCCTCAAATCGCAGGAAATCTCCACTTGCAATTTCCACAAAAAGAGTGTTTCAAAACTGATCTTTCTAAAGGAAGGTTTAACTCTGTGAGTTGAACACACACCACACAAACAAGTTACTGAGAATTCTTCTTTCTTGCAGAATATGAAGAAATCCCGTTTCCAACGAAGGCCACAAAGAGGTCTAAATATCCACTTGCAGACTTAAGAAACAGAGTGTTTCCAAACTGCTCTATGAAAAGAAAGGTTAAACTCTGTGAGTTGAACACATCCAGTACAAAGTAGTTTCTGAGAATGATTCTGTCTAGTTTTTAAACGAGGATATTGCCATTTCTAAGATTGGCCTCAAATCTCTTGAAATCTCCACTTGCAAATTCCACAAAAAGAGTGTTTCAAAACTGCTCTGTCTAAAGGAACGTTCAGCTCTGTGAGTTGAATACAAACAATGCAAAGAAGTTACTGAGAATTCTTCTGTCTAGCATTTTATGAAGAAATCCCGTTTCCAAAGAAGGCCTCAACCAGGTCTAAATATCCACTTGCAGACTTAACAAACAGAGTGTTTTCAAACTGCTCTATGAAAAGGAAGGTTAAACTCTGTGAGTTGAAGGTACCGATTACAAAGTAGTTTCTGAGAATGATTCTGTGTAGTTTTGAAACGGGGTTCTTTCAATTTCTAAGATTGGCCTCAAATCGCAGGAAATCTCCCCTTGCAATTTCCACAAAAAGAGTGTTTCAAAACTGATCTTTCTAAAGGAAGGTTTAACTCTGTGAGTTGAACACACACCACACAAAGAAGTTACTGAGAATTCTTCTTTCTTGCAGTATATGAAGAAATCCCGTTTCCAACGAAGGCCACAAAGAGGTCTAAATATCCACTTGCAGACTTAAGAAACAGAGTGTTTCCAAACTGCTCTATGAAAAGAAAGGTTAAACTCTGTGAGTTGAACACATCCAGTACAAAGTAGTTTCTGAGAATGATTCTGTCTAGTTTTTAAACGAGGATATTGCCATTTCTAAGATTGGCCTCAAATCTCTTGAAATCTCCACTTGCAAATTCCACAAAAAGAGTGTTTCAAAACTGCTCTGTCTAAAGGAACGTTCAGCTCTGTGAGTTGAATACAAACAATGCAAAGAAGTTACTGAGAATTCTTCTGTCTAGCATTCTATGAAGAAATCCCGTTTCCAACGAAGGCCTCAACCAGGTCTAAATATCCACTTGCAGACTTAACAAACAGAGTGTTTTCAAACCGCTCTATGAAAAGAAAGGTTAAACTCTGTGAGTTGAACACACCCATTACAAAGTAGTTTCTGAGAATGATTCTGTGTAGTTTTGAAACGGGGTTCTTTCAATTTCTAAGATTGGCCTCAAATCGCAGGAAATCTCCACTTGCAATTTCCACAAAAAGAGTGTTTCAAAACTGATCTTTCTAAAGGAAGGTTTAACTCTGTGAGTTGAACACACACCACAAAAAGAAGTTGCTGAGAATTCTTCTTTCTTGCAGTATATGAAGAAATCCCGTTTCCAACGAAGGCCACAAACAGGTCTAAATATCCACTTGCAGACTTAAGAAACAGAGTGTTTCCAAACTGCTCTATGAAAAGAAAGGTTAAACTCTGTGAGTTGAACACATCCAGTACAAAGTAGTTTCTGAGAATGATTCTGTCTAGTTTTTAAACGAGGATATTGCCATTTCTAAGATTGGCCTCAAATCTCTTGAAATCTCCACTTGCAAATTCCACAAAAAGAGTGTTTCAAAACTGCTCTGTCTAAAGGAACGTTCAGCTCTGTGAGTTGAATACAAACAACGCAAAGAAGTTACTGAGAATTCTTCTGTCTAGCATTCTATGAAGAAATCCCGTTTCCAACGAAGGCCTCAATCAGGTCTAAATATCCACTTGCAGACTTAACAAACAGAGTGTTTTCAAACTGCTCTATGAAAAGAAAGGTTAAACTCTGTGAGTTGAACACACCCATTACAAAGTAGTTTCTGAGAATGATTCTGTGTAGTTTTGAAACGGGGTTATTTCAATTTCTAAGATTGGCCTCAAATCGCAGGAAATCTCCACTTGCAATTTCCACAAAAAGAGTGTTTCAAAACTGATCTTTCTAAAGGAAGGTTTAACTCTGTGAGTTGAACACACACCACAAAAAGAAGTTGCTGAGAATTCTTCTTTCTTACAGTATATGAAGAAATCCCGTTTCCAACGAAGGCCACAAACAGGTCAAAATATCCACTTGCAGACTTAACAAACAGAGTGTTTCCAAACTGCTCTATGAAAAGAAAGGTTAAACTCTGTGAGTTGAACACATCCAGTTCAAAGTAGTTTCTGAGAATGATTCTGTCTAGTTTTTAAACGAGGATATTGCCATTTCTAAGATTGGCCTCAAATCTCTTGAAATCTCCACTTGCAAATTCCACAAAAAGAGTGTTTCAAAACTGCTCTGTCTAAAGGAACGTTCAGCTCTGTGAGTTGAATACAAACAACGCAAAGAAGTTACTGAGAATTCTTCTGTCTAGCATTCTATGAAGAAATCCCGTTTCCAAAGAAGGCCTCAACCAGGTCTAAATATCCACTTGCAGACTTAACAAACAGAGTGTTTTCAAACTGCTCTATGAAAAGGAAGGTTAAACTCTGTGAGTTGAACACACCCATTACAAAGTAGTTTCTGAGAATGATTCTGTGTAGTTTTGAAACGGGGTTATTTCAATTTCTAAGATTGGCCTCAAATCGCAGGAAATCTCCACTTGCAATTTCCACAAAAAGAGTGTTTCAAAACTGATCTTTCTAAAGGAAGGTTTAACTCTGTGAGTTGAACACACACCACACAAAGAAGTTACTGAGAATTCTTCTTTCTTGCAGAATATGAAGAAATCCCGTTTCCAACGAAGGCCACAAAGAGGTCTAAATATCCACTTGCAGACTTAAGAAACAGAGTGTTTCCAAACTGCTCTATGAAAAGAAAGGTTAAACTCTGTGAGTTGAACACATCCAGTACAAAGTAGTTTCTGAGAATGATTCTGTCTAGTTTTTAAACGAGGATATTGCCATTTCTAAGATTGGCCTCAAATCTCTTGAAATCTCCACTTGCAAATTCCACAAAAAGAGTGTTTCAAAACTGCTCTGTCTAAAGGAACGTTCAGCTCTGTGAGTTGAATACAAACAATGCAAAGAAGTTACTGAGAATTCTTCTGTCTAGCATTCTATGAAGAAATCCCGTTTCCAACGAAGGCCTCAACCAGGTCTAAATATCCAATTGCAGACTTAACAAACAGAGTGTTTTCAAACTGCTCTATGAATAGAAAGGTTAAACTCTGTGAGTTGAACACACCCATTACAAAGTAGTTTCTGAGAATGATTCTGTGTAGTTTTGAAATGGGGTTCTTTCAATTTCTAAGATTGGCCTCAAATCGCAGGAAATCTCCAATTGCAATTTCCACAAAAACAGTGTTTCAAAACTGATCTTTCTAAAGGAAGGTTTAACCCTGTGAGTTGAACACACACCACACAAAGAAGTTACTGAGAATTCTTCTTTCTTGCAGTATATGAAGAAATCCCGTTTCCAACGAAGGCCACAAACAGGTCTAAATATCCACTTGCAGACTTAACAAACAGAGTGTTTCCAAACTGCTCTATGAAAAGAAAGGTTAAACTCTGTGAGTTGAACACATCCAGTACAAAGTAGTTTCTGAGAATGATTCTGTCTAGTTTTTAAACGAGGATATTGCCATTTCTAAGATTGGCCTCAAATCTCTTGAAATCTCCACTTGCAAATTCCACAAAAAGAGTGTTTCAAAACTGCTCTGTCTAAAGGAACGTTCAGCTCTGTGAGTTGAATACAAACAATGCAAAGAAGTTACTGAGAATTCTTCTGTCTAGCATTTTATGAAGAAATCCCGTTTCCAAAGAAGGCCTCAACCAGGTCTAAATATCCACTTGCAGACTTAACAAACAGAGTGTTTTCAAACTGCTCTATGAAAAGGAAGGTTAAACTCTGTGAGTTGAAGATACCGATTACAAAGTAGTTTCTGAGAATGATTCTGTGTAGTTTTGAAACGGGGTTCTTTCAATTTCTAAGATTGGCCTCAAATCGCAGGAAGTCTCCCCTTGCAATTTCCACAAAAAGAGTGTTTCAAAACTGATCTTTCTAAAGGAAGGTTTAACTCTGTGAGTTGAACACACACCACACAAAGAAGTTACTGAGAATTCTTCTTTCTTGCAGTATATGAAGAAATCCCGTTTCCAACGAAGGCCACAAAGAGGTCTAAATATCCACTTGCAGACTTAACAAACAGAGTGTTTCCAAACTGCTCTATGAAAAGAAAGGTTAAACTCTGTGAGTTGAACACCTCCAGTACAAAGTAGTTTCTGAGAATGATTCAGTCTAGTTTTTAAACGAGGATATTGCCATTTCTAAGATTGGCCTCAAATCTCTTGAAATCTCCACTTGCAAATTCCACAAAAAGAGTGTTTCAAAACTGCTCTGTCTAAAGGAACGTTCAGCTCTGTGAGTTGAATACAAACAACGCAAAGAAGTTACTGAGAATTCTTCTGTCTAGCATTCTATGAAGAAATCCCGTTTCCAACGAATGCCTCAACCAGGTCTAAATATCCACTTGCAGACTTAACAAACAGAGTGTTTCCAAACTGCTCTATGAAAAGGAAGGTTAAACTCTGTGAGTTGAACACACCCATTACAAAGTAGTTTCTGAGAATGATTCTGTGTAGTTTTGAAACGGGGTTATTTCAATTTCTAAGATTGGCCTCAAATCGCAGGAAATCTCCACTTGCAATTTCCACAAAAAGAGTGTTTCAAAACTGATCTTTCTAAAGGAAGGTTTAACTCTGTGAGTTGAACACACACCACACAAACAAGTTACTGAGAATTCTTCTTTCTTGCAGAATATGAAGAAATCCCGTTTCCAACGAAGGCCACAAAGAGGTCTAAATATCCACTTGCAGACTTAAGAAACAGAGTGTTTCCAAACTGCTCTATGAAAAGAAAGGTTAAACTCTGTGAGTTGAACACATCCAGTACAAAGTAGTTTCTGAGAATGATTCTGTCTAGTTTTTAAACGAGGATATTGCCATTTCTAAGATTGGCCTCAAATCTCTTGAAATCTCCACTTGCAAATTCCACAAAAAGAGTGTTTCAAAACTGCTCTGTCTAAAGGAACGTTCAGCTCTGTGAGTTGAATACAAACAATGCAAAGAAGTTACTGAGAATTCTTCTGTCTAGCATTTTATGAAGAAATCCCGTTTCCAAAGAAGGCCTCAACCAGGTCTAAATATCCACTTGCAGACTTAACAAACAGAGTGTTTTCAAACTGCTCTATGAAAAGGAAGGTTAAACTCTGTGAGTTGAAGGTACCGATTACAAAGTAGTTTCTGAGAATGATTCTGTGTAGTTTTGAAACGGGGTTCTTTCAATTTCTAAGATTGGCCTCAAATCGCAGGAAATCTCCCCTTGCAATTTCCACAAAAAGAGTGTTTCAAAACTGATCTTTCTAAAGGAAGGTTTAACTCTGTGAGTTGAACACACACCACACAAAGAAGTTACTGAGAATTCTTCTTTCTTGCAGTATATGAAGAAATCCCGTTTCCAACGAAGGCCACAAAGAGGTCTAAATATCCACTTGCAGACTTAAGAAACAGAGTGTTTCCAAACTGCTCTATGAAAAGAAAGGTTAAACTCTGTGAGTTGAACACATCCAGTACAAAGTAGTTTCTGAGAATGATTCTGTCTAGTTTTTAAACGAGGATATTGCCATTTCTAAGATTGGCCTCAAATCTCTTGAAATCTCCACTTGCAAATTCCACAAAAAGAGTGTTTCAAAACTGCTCTGTCTAAAGGAACGTTCAGCTCTGTGAGTTGAATACAAACAATGCAAAGAAGTTACTGAGAATTCTTCTGTCTAGCATTCTATGAAGAAATCCCGTTTCCAACGAAGGCCTCAACCAGGTCTAAATATCCACTTGCAGACTTAACAAACAGAGTGTTTTCAAACCGCTCTATGAAAAGAAAGGTTAAACTCTGTGAGTTGAACACACCCATTACAAAGTAGTTTCTGAGAATGATTCTGTGTAGTTTTGAAACGGGGTTCTTTCAATTTCTAAGATTGGCCTCAAATCGCAGGAAATCTCCACTTGCAATTTCCACAAAAAGAGTGTTTCAAAACTGATCTTTCTAAAGGAAGGTTTAACTCTGTGAGTTGAACACACACCACAAAAAGAAGTTGCTGAGAATTCTTCTTTCTTGCAGTATATGAAGAAATCCCGTTTCCAACGAAGGCCACAAACAGGTCTAAATATCCACTTGCAGACTTAAGAAACAGAGTGTTTCCAAACTGCTCTATGAAAAGAAAGGTTAAACTCTGTGAGTTGAACACATCCAGTACAAAGTAGTTTCTGAGAATGATTCTGTCTAGTTTTTAAACGAGGATATTGCCATTTCTAAGATTGGCCTCAAATCTCTTGAAATCTCCACTTGCAAATTCCACAAAAAGAGTGTTTCAAAACTGCTCTGTCTAAAGGAACGTTCAGCTCTGTGAGTTGAATACAAACAACGCAAAGAAGTTACTGAGAATTCTTCTGTCTAGCATTCTATGAAGAAATCCCGTTTCCAACGAAGGCCTCAATCAGGTCTAAATATCCAATTGCAGACTTAACAAACAGAGTGTTTTCAAACTGCTCTATGAAAAGAAAGGTTAAACTCTGTGAGTTGAACACACCCATTACAAAGTAGTTTCTGAGAATGATTCTGTGTAGTTTTGAAACGGGGTTATTTCAATTTCTAAGATTGGCCTCAAATCGCAGGAAATCTCCACTTGCAATTTCCACAAAAAGAGTGTTTCAAAACTGATCTTTCTAAAGGAAGGTTTAACTCTGTGAGTTGAACACACACCACAAAAAGAAGTTGCTGAGAATTCTTCTTTCTTACAGTATATGAAGAAATCCCGTTTCCAACGAAGGCCACAAACAGGTCAAAATATCCACTTGCAGACTTAACAAACAGAGTGTTTCCAAACTGCTCTATGAAAAGAAAGGTTAAACTCTGTGAGTTGAACACATCCAGTTCAAAGTAGTTTCTGAGAATGATTCTGTCTAGTTTTTAAACGAGGATATTGCCATTTCTAAGATTGGCCTCAAATCTCTTGAAATCTCCACTTGCAAATTCCACAAAAAGAGTGTTTCAAAACTGCTCTGTCTAAAGGAACGTTCAGCTCTGTGAGTTGAATACAAACAACGCAAAGAAGTTACTGAGAATTCTTCTGTCTAGCATTCTATGAAGAAATCCCGTTTCCAAAGAAGGCCTCAACCAGGTCTAAATATCCACTTGCAGACTTAACAAACAGAGTGTTTTCAAACTGCTCTATGAAAAGGAAGGTTAAACTCTGTGAGTTGAACACACCCATTACAAAGTAGTTTCTGAGAATGATTCTGTGTAGTTTTGAAACGGGGTTATTTCAATTTCTAAGATTGGCCTCAAATCGCAGGAAATCTCCAATTGCAATTTCCACAAAAAGAGTGTTTCAAAACTGATCTTTCTAAAGGAAGGTTTAACCCTGTGAGTTGAACACACACCACACAAAGAAGTTACTGAGAATTCTTCTTTCTTGCAGTATATGAAGAAATCCCGTTTCCAACGAAGGCCACAAACAGGTCTAAATATCCACTTGCAGACTTAACAAACAGAGTGTTTCCAAACTGCTCTATGAAAAGAAAGGTTAAACTCTGTGAGTTGAACACATCCAGTACAAAGTAGTTTCTGAGAATGATTCTGTCTAGTTTTTAAACGAGGATATTGCCATTTCTAAGATTGGCCTCAAATCTCTTGAAATCTCCACTTGCAAATTCCACAAAAAGAGTGTTTCAAAACTGCTCTGTCTAAAGGAACGTTCAGCTCTGTGAGTTGAATACAAACAATGCAAAGAAGTTACTGAGAATTCTTCTGTCTAGCATTTTATGAAGAAATCCCGTTTCCAAAGAAGGCCTCAACGAGGTCTAAATATCCACTTGCAGACTTAACAAACAGAGTGTTTTCAAACTGCTCTATGAAAAGGAAGGTTAAACTCTGTGAGTTGAAGATACCGATTACAAAGTAGTTTCTGAGAATGATTCTGTGTAGTTTTGAAACGGGGTTCTTTCAATTTCTAAGATTGGCCTCAAATCGCAGGAAATCTCCCCTTGCAATTTCCACAAAAAGAGTGTTTCAAAACTGATCTTTCTAAAGGAAGGTTTAACTCTGTGAGTTGAACACACACCACACAAAGAAGTTACTGAGAATTCTTCTTTCTTGCAGTATATGAAGAAATCCCGTTTCCAACGAAGGCCACAAAGAGGTCTAAATATCCACTTGCAGACTTAAGAAACAGAGTGTTTCCAAACTGCTCTATGAAAAGAAAGGTTAAACTCTGTGAGTTGAACACATCCAGTACAAAGTAGTTTCTGAGAATGATTCTGTCTAGTTTTTAAACGAGGATATTGCCATTTCTAAGATTGGCCTCAAATCTCTTGAAATCTCCACTTGCAAATTCCACAAAAAGAGTGTTTCAAAACTGCTCTGTCTAAAGGAACGTTCAGCTCTGTGAGTTGAATACAAACAACGCAAAGAAGTTACTGAGAATTCTTCTGTCTAGCATTCTATGAAGAAATCCCGTTTCCAACGAAGGCCTCAACCAGGTCTAAATATCCACTTGCAGACTTAACAAACAGAGTGTTTTCAAACTGCTCTATGAAAAGGAAGGTTAAACTCTGTGAGTTGAACACACCCATTACAAAGTAGTTTCTGAGAATGATTCTGTGTAGTTTTGAAACGGGGTTCTTTCAATTTCTAAGATTGGCCTCAAATCGCAGGAAATCTCCACTTGCAATTTCCACAAAAAGAGTGTTTCAAAACTGATCTTTCTAAAGGAAGGTTTAACTCTGTGAGTTGAACACACACCACACAAACAAGTTACTGAGAATTCTTCTTTCTTGCAGTATATGAAGAAATCCCGTTTCCAACGAAGGCCACAAACAGGTCTAAATATCCACTTGCAGACTTAACAAACAGAGTGTTTCCAAACTGCTCTATGAAAAGAAAGGTTAAACTCTGTGAGTTGAACACCTCCAGTACAAAGTAGTTTCTGAGAATGATTCTGTCTAGTTTTTAAACGAGGATATTGCCATTTCTAAGATTGGCCTCAAATCTCTTGAAATCTCCACTTGCAAATTCCACAAAAAGAGTGTTTCAAAACTGCTCTGTCTAAAGGAACGTTCAGCTCTGTGAGTTGAATACAAACAACGCAAAGAAGTTACTGAGAATTCTTCTGTCTAGCATTCTATGAAGAAATCCCGTTTCCAACGAAGGCCTCAACCAGGTCTAAATATCCACTTGCAGACTTAACAAACAGAGTGTTTTCAAACTGCTCTATGAAAAGGAAGGTTAAACTCTGTGAGTTGAACACACCCATTACAAAGTAGTTTCTGAGAATGATTCTGTGTAGTTTTGAAACGGGGTTATTTCAATTTCTAAGATTGGCCTCAAATCGCAGGAAATCTCCACTTGCAATTTCCACAAAAAGAGTGTTTCAAAACTGATCTTTCTAAAGGAAGGTTTAACTCTGTGAGTTGAACACACACCACACAAAGAAGTTACTGAGAATTCTTCTTTCTTGCAGAATATGAAGAAATCCCGTTTCCAACGAAGGCCACAAAGAGGTCTAAATATCCACTTGCAGACTTAAGAAACAGAGTGTTTCCAAACTGCTCTATGAAAAGAAAGGTTAAACTCTGTGAGTTGAACACATCCAGTACAAAGTAGTTTCTGAGAATGATTCTGTCTAGTTTTTAAACGAGGATATTGCCATTTCTAAGATTGGCCTCAAATCTCTTGAAATCTCCACTTGCAAATTCCACAAAAAGAGTGTTTCAAAACTGCTCTGTCTAAAGGAACGTTCAGCTCTGTGAGTTGAATACAAACAATGCAAAGAAGTTACTGAGAATTCTTCTGTCTAGCATTTTATGAAGAAATCCCGTTTCCAAAGAAGGCCTCAACCAGGTCTAAATATCCACTTGCAGACTTAACAAACAGAGTGTTTTCAAACTGCTCTATGAAAAGGAAGGTTAAACTCTGTGAGTTGAAGGTACCGATTACAAAGTAGTTTCTGAGAATGATTCTGTGTAGTTTTGAAACGGGGTTCTTTCAATTTCTAAGATTGGCCTCAAATCGCAGGAAATCTCCCCTTGCAATTTCCACAAAAAGAGTGTTTCAAAACTGATCTTTCTAAAGGAAGGTTTAACTCTGTGAGTTGAACACACACCACACAAAGAAGTTACTGAGAATTCTTCTTTCTTGCAGTATATGAAGAAATCCCGTTTCCAACGAAGGCCACAAAGAGGTCTAAATATCCACTTGCAGACTTAAGAAACAGAGTGTTTCCAAACTGCTCTATGAAAAGAAAGGTTAAACTCTGTGAGTTGAACACATCCAGTACAAAGTAGTTTCTGAGAATGATTCTGTCTAGTTTTTAAACGAGGATATTGCCATTTCTAAGATTGGCCTCAAATCTCTTGAAATCTCCACTTGCAAATTCCACAAAAAGAGTGTTTCAAAACTGCTCTGTCTAAAGGAACGTTCAGCTCTGTGAGTTGAATACAAACAACGCAAAGAAGTTACTGAGAATTCTTCTGTCTAGCATTTTATGAAGAAATCCCGTTTCCAACGAAGGCCTCAACCAGGTCTAAATATCCACTTGCAGACTTAACAAATAGAGTGTTTTGAAACTGCTCTATGAAAAGGAAGGTTAAACTCTGTGAGTTGAAGACACCCATTACAAAGTAGTTTCTGAGAATGATTCTGAGTAGTTTTGAAACGGGGTTCTTTCAATTTCTAAGATTGGCCTCAAATCGCAGGAAATCTCCACTTGCAATTTCCACAAAAAGAGTGTTTCAAAACTGATCTTTCTAAAGGAAGGTTTAACTCTGTGAGTTGAACACACACCACACAAACAAGTTACTGAGAATTCTTCTTTCTTGCAGTATATGAAGAAATCCCGTTTCCAACGAAGGCCACAAACAGGTCTAAATATCCACTTGCAGACTTAACAAACAGAGTGTTTCCAAACTGCTCTATGAAAAGAAAGGTTAAACTCTGTGAGTTGAACACCTCCAGTACAAAGTAGTTTCTGAGAATGATTCTGTCTAGTTTTTAAACGAGGATATTGCCATTTCTAAGATTGGCCTCAAATCTCTTGAAATCTCCACTTGCAAATTCCACAAAAAGAGTGTTTCAAAACTGCTCTGTCTAAAGGAACATTCAGCTCTGTGAGTTGAATACAAACAACGCAAAGAAGTTACTGAGAATTCTTCTGTCTAGCATTCTATGAAGAAATCCCGTTTCCAACGAAGGCCTCAACCAGGTCTAAATATCCACTTGCAGACTTAACAAACAGAGTGTTTTCAAACTGCTCTATGAAAAGGAAGGTTAAACTCTGTGAGTTGAACACACCCATTACAAAGTAGTTTCTGAGAATGATTCTGTGTAGTTTTGAAACGGGGTTATTTCAATTTCTAAGATTGGCCTCAAATCGCAGGAAATCTCCACTTGCAATTTCCACAAAAAGAGTGTTTCAAAACTGATCTTTCTAAAGGAAGGTTTAACTCTGTGAGTTGAACACACACCACACAAAGAAGTTACTGAGAATTCTTCTTTCTTGCAGAATATGAAGAAATCCCGTTTCCAACGAAGGCCACAAAGAGGTCTAAATATCCACTTGCAGACTTAAGAAACAGAGTGTTTCCAAACTGCTCTATGAAAAGAAAGGTTAAACTCTGTGAGTTGAACACATCCAGTACAAAGTAGTTTCTGAGAATGATTCTGTCTAGTTTTTAAACGAGGATATTGCCATTTCTAAGATTGGCCTCAAATCTCTTGAAATCTCCACTTGCAAATTCCACAAAAAGAGTGTTTCAAAACTGCTCTGTCTAAAGGAACGTTCAGCTCTGTGAGTTGAATACAAACAATGCAAAGAAGTTACTGAGAATTCTTCTGTCTAGCATTCTATGAAGAAATCCCGTTTCCAACGAAGGCCTCAACCAGGTCTAAATATCCACTTGCAGACTTAACAAACAGAGTGTTTTCAAACCGCTCTATGAAAAGAAAGGTTAAACTCTGTGAGTTGAACACACCCATTACAAAGTAGTTTCTGAGAATGATTCTGTGTAGTTTTGAAACGGGGTTCTTTCAATTTCTAAGATTGGCCTCAAATCGCAGGAAATCTCCACTTGCAATTTCCACAAAAAGAGTGTTTCAAAACTGATCTTTCTAAAGGAAGGTTTAACTCTGTGAGTTGAACACACACCACACAAAGAAGTTACTGAGAATTCTTCTTTCTTGCAGTATATGAAGAAATCCCGTTTCCAACGAAGGCCACAAAGAGGTCTAAATATCCACTTGCAGACTTAACAAACAGAGTGTTTCCAAACTGCTCTATAAAAAGAAAGGTTAAACTCTGTGAGTTGAACACATCCAGTACAAAGTAGTTTCTGAGAATGATTCTGTCTAGTTTTTAAACGAGGATATTGCCATTTCTAAGATTGGCCTCAAATCTCTTGAAATCTCCACTTGCAAATTCCACAAAAAGAGTGTTTCAAAACTGCTCTGTCTAAAGGAACGTTCAGCTCTGTGAGTTGAATACAAACAACGCAAAGAAGTTACTGAGAATTCTTCTGTCTAGCATTCTATGAAGAAATCCCTTTTCCAACGAAGGCCTCAACCAGGTCTAAATATCCACTTGCAGACTTAACAAACAGAGTGTTTTCAAACTGCTCTATGAAAAGGAAGGTTAAACTCTGTGAGTTGAACACACCCATTACAAAGTAGTTTCTGAGAATGATTCTGTGTAGTTTTGAAACGGGGTTCTTTCAATTTCTAAGATTGGCCTCAAATCGCAGGAAATCTCCACTTGCAATTTCCACAAAAAGAGTGTTTCAAAACTGATCTTTCTAAAGGAAGGTTTAACTCTGTGAGTTGAACACAAACCACACAAAGAAGTTACCGAGAATTCTTCTTTCTTGCAGTATATGAAGAAATCCCGTTTCCAACGAAGGCCACAAAGAGGTCTAAATATCCACTTGCAGACTTAACAAACAGAGTGTTTCCAAACTGCTCTATGAAAAGAAAGGTTAAACTCTGTGAGTTGAACACATCCAGTACAAAGTAGTTTCTGAGAATGATTCTGTCTAGTTTTTAAACGAGGATATTGCCATTTCTAAGATTGGCCTCAAATCTCTTGAAATCTCCACTTGCAAATTCCACAAAAAGAGTGTTTCAAAACTGCTCTGTCTAAAGGAACGTTCAGCTCTGTGAGTTGAATACAAACAACGCAAAGAAGTTACTGAGAATTCTTCTGTCTAGCATTTTATGAAGAAATCCCGTTTCCAACGAAGGCCTCAACCAGGTCTAAATATCCACTTGCAGACTTAACAAATAGAGTGTTTTGAAACTGCTCTATGAAAAGGAAGGTTAAACTCTGTGAGTTGAAGACACCCATTACAAAGTAGTTTCTGAGAATGATTCTGAGTAGTTTTGAAACGGGGTTCTTTCAATTTCTAAGATTGGCCTCAAATCGCAGGAAATCTCCACTTGCAATTTCCACAAAAAGAGTGTTTCAAAACTGATCTTTCTAAAGGAAGGTTTAACTCTGTGAGTTGAACACACACCACACAAACAAGTTACTGAGAATTCTTCTTTCTTGCAGTATATGAAGAAATCCCGTTTCCAACGAAGGCCACAAACAGGTCTAAATATCCACTTGCAGACTTAACAAACAGAGTGTTTCCAAACTGCTCTATGAAAAGAAAGGTTAAACTCTGTGAGTTGAACACCTCCAGTACAAAGTAGTTTCTGAGAATGATTCTGTCTAGTTTTTAAACGAGGATATTGCCATTTCTAAGATTGGCCTCAAATCTCTTGAAATCTCCACTTGCAAATTCCACAAAAAGAGTGTTTCAAAACTGCTCTGTCTAAAGGAACATTCAGCTCTGTGAGTTGAATACAAACAACGCAAAGAAGTTACTGAGAATTCTTCTGTCTAGCATTCTATGAAGAAATCCCGTTTCCAACGAAGGCCTCAACCAGGTCTAAATATCCACTTGCAGACTTAACAAACAGAGTGTTTTCAAACTGCTCTATGAAAAGGAAGGTTAAACTCTGTGAGTTGAACACACCCATTACAAAGTAGTTTCTGAGAATGATTCTGTGTAGTTTTGAAACGGGGTTATTTCAATTTCTAAGATTGGCCTCAAATCGCAGGAAATCTCCACTTGCAATTTCCACAAAAAGAGTGTTTCAAAACTGATCTTTCTAAAGGAAGGTTTAACTCTGTGAGTTGAACACACACCACACAAAGAAGTTACTGAGAATTCTTCTTTCTTGCAGAATATGAAGAAATCCCGTTTCCAACGAAGGCCACAAAGAGGTCTAAATATCCACTTGCAGACTTAAGAAACAGAGTGTTTCCAAACTGCTCTATGAAAAGAAAGGTTAAACTCTGTGAGTTGAACACATCCAGTACAAAGTAGTTTCTGAGAATGATTCTGTCTAGTTTTTAAACGAGGATATTGCCATTTCTAAGATTGGCCTCAAATCTCTTGAAATCTCCACTTGCAAATTCCACAAAAAGAGTGTTTCAAAACTGCTCTGTCTAAAGGAACGTTCAGCTCTGTGAGTTGAATACAAACAATGCAAAGAAGTTACTGAGAATTCTTCTGTCTAGCATTCTATGAAGAAATCCCGTTTCCAACGAAGGCCTCAACCAGGTCTAAATATCCACTTGCAGACTTAACAAACAGAGTGTTTTCAAACCGCTCTATGAAAAGAAAGGTTAAACTCTGTGAGTTGAACACACCCATTACAAAGTAGTTTCTGAGAATGATTCTGTGTAGTTTTGAAACGGGGTTCTTTCAATTTCTAAGATTGGCCTCAAATCGCAGGAAATCTCCACTTGCAATTTCCACAAAAAGAGTGTTTCAAAACTGATCTTTCTAAAGGAAGGTTTAACTCTGTGAGTTGAACACACACCACACAAAGAAGTTACTGAGAATTCTTCTTTCTTGCAGTATATGAAGAAATCCCGTTTCCAACGAAGGCCACAAAGAGGTCTAAATATCCACTTGCAGACTTAACAAACAGAGTGTTTCCAAACTGCTCTATAAAAAGAAAGGTTAAACTCTGTGAGTTGAACACATCCAGTACAAAGTAGTTTCTGAGAATGATTCTGTCTAGTTTTTAAACGAGGATATTGCCATTTCTAAGATTGGCCTCAAATCTCTTGAAATCTCCACTTGCAAATTCCACAAAAAGAGTGTTTCAAAACTGCTCTGTCTAAAGGAACGTTCAGCTCTGTGAGTTGAATACAAACAACGCAAAGAAGTTACTGAGAATTCTTCTGTCTAGCATTCTATGAAGAAATCCCTTTTCCAACGAAGGCCTCAACCAGGTCTAAATATCCACTTGCAGACTTAACAAACAGAGTGTTTTCAAACTGCTCTATGAAAAGGAAGGTTAAACTCTGTGAGTTGAACACACCCATTACAAAGTAGTTTCTGAGAATGATTCTGTGTAGTTTTGAAACGGGGTTCTTTCAATTTCTAAGATTGGCCTCAAATCGCAGGAAATCTCCACTTGCAATTTCCACAAAAAGAGTGTTTCAAAACTGATCTTTCTAAAGGAAGGTTTAACTCTGTGAGTTGAACACAAACCACACAAAGAAGTTACCGAGAATTCTTCTTTCTTGCAGTATATGAAGAAATCCCGTTTCCAACGAAGGCCACAAAGAGGTCTAAATATCCACTTGCAGACTTAACAAACAGAGTGTTTCCAAACTGCTCTATGAAAAGAAAGGTTAAACTCTGTGAGTTGAACACATCCAGTACAAAGTAGTTTCTGAGAATGATTCTGTCTAGTTTTTAAACGAGGATATTGCCATTTCTAAGATTGGCCTCAAATCTCTTGAAATCTCCACTTGCAAATTCCACAAAAAGAGTGTTTCAAAACTGCTCTGTCTAAAGGAACGTTCAGCTCTGTGAGTTGAATACAAACAACGCAAAGAAGTTACTGAGAATTCTTCTGTCTAGCATTTTATGAAGAAATCCCGTTTCCAACGAAGGCCTCAACCAGGTCTAAATATCCACTTGCAGACTTAACAAATAGAGTGTTTTGAAACTGCTCTATGAAAAGGAAGGTTAAACTCTGTGAGTTGAAGACACCCATTACAAAGTAGTTTCTGAGAATGATTCTGAGTAGTTTTGAAACGGGGTTCTTTCAATTTCTAAGATTGGCCTCAAATCGCAGGAAATCTCCACTTGCAATTTCCACAAAAAGAGTGTTTCAAAACTGATCTTTCTAAAGGAAGGTTTAACTCTGTGAGTTGAACACACACCACACAAACAAGTTACTGAGAATTCTTCTTTCTTGCAGTATATGAAGAAATCCCGTTTCCAACGAAGGCCACAAACAGGTCTAAATATCCACTTGCAGACTTAACAAACAGAGTGTTTCCAAACTGCTCTATGAAAAGAAAGGTTAAACTCTGTGAGTTGAACACCTCCAGTACAAAGTAGTTTCTGAGAATGATTCTGTCTAGTTTTTAAACGAGGATATTGCCATTTCTAAGATTGGCCTCAAATCTCTTGAAATCTCCACTTGCAAATTCCACAAAAAGAGTGTTTCAAAACTGCTCTGTCTAAAGGAACATTCAGCTCTGTGAGTTGAATACAAACAACGCAAAGAAGTTACTGAGAATTCTTCTGTCTAGCATTCTATGAAGAAATCCCGTTTCCAACGAAGGCCTCAACCAGGTCTAAATATCCACTTGCAGACTTAACAAACAGAGTGTTTTCAAACTGCTCTATGAAAAGGAAGGTTAAACTCTGTGAGTTGAACACACCCATTACAAAGTAGTTTCTGAGAATGATTCTGTGTAGTTTTGAAACGGGGTTATTTCAATTTCTAAGATTGGCCTCAAATCGCAGGAAATCTCCACTTGCAATTTCCACAAAAAGAGTGTTTCAAAACTGATCTTTCTAAAGGAAGGTTTAACTCTGTGAGTTGAACACACACCACACAAAGAAGTTACTGAGAATTCTTCTTTCTTGCAGAATATGAAGAAATCCCGTTTCCAACGAAGGCCACAAAGAGGTCTAAATATCCACTTGCAGACTTAAGAAACAGAGTGTTTCCAAACTGCTCTATGAAAAGAAAGGTTAAACTCTGTGAGTTGAACACATCCAGTACAAAGTAGTTTCTGAGAATGATTCTGTCTAGTTTTTAAACGAGGATATTGCCATTTCTAAGATTGGCCTCAAATCTCTTGAAATCTCCACTTGCAAATTCCACAAAAAGAGTGTTTCAAAACTGCTCTGTCTAAAGGAACGTTCAGCTCTGTGAGTTGAATACAAACAATGCAAAGAAGTTACTGAGAATTCTTCTGTCTAGCATTCTATGAAGAAATCCCGTTTCCAACGAAGGCCTCAACCAGGTCTAAATATCCACTTGCAGACTTAACAAACAGAGTGTTTTCAAACCGCTCTATGAAAAGAAAGGTTAAACTCTGTGAGTTGAACACACCCATTACAAAGTAGTTTCTGAGAATGATTCTGTGTAGTTTTGAAACGGGGTTCTTTCAATTTCTAAGATTGGCCTCAAATCGCAGGAAATCTCCACTTGCAATTTCCACAAAAAGAGTGTTTCAAAACTGATCTTTCTAAAGGAAGGTTTAACTCTGTGAGTTGAACACACACCACACAAAGAAGTTACTGAGAATTCTTCTTTCTTGCAGTATATGAAGAAATCCCGTTTCCAACGAAGGCCACAAAGAGGTCTAAATATCCACTTGCAGACTTAACAAACAGAGTGTTTCCAAACTGCTCTATAAAAAGAAAGGTTAAACTCTGTGAGTTGAACACATCCAGTACAAAGTAGTTTCTGAGAATGATTCTGTCTAGTTTTTAAACGAGGATATTGCCATTTCTAAGATTGGCCTCAAATCTCTTGAAATCTCCACTTGCAAATTCCACAAAAAGAGTGTTTCAAAACTGCTCTGTCTAAAGGAACGTTCAGCTCTGTGAGTTGAATACAAACAACGCAAAGAAGTTACTGAGAATTCTTCTGTCTAGCATTCTATGAAGAAATCCCTTTTCCAACGAAGGCCTCAACCAGGTCTAAATATCCACTTGCAGACTTAACAAACAGAGTGTTTTCAAACTGCTCTATGAAAAGGAAGGTTAAACTCTGTGAGTTGAACACACCCATTACAAAGTAGTTTCTGAGAATGATTCTGTGTAGTTTTGAAACGGGGTTCTTTCAATTTCTAAGATTGGCCTCAAATCGCAGGAAATCTCCACTTGCAATTTCCACAAAAAGAGTGTTTCAAAACTGATCTTTCTAAAGGAAGGTTTAACTCTGTGAGTTGAACACAAACCACACAAAGAAGTTACCGAGAATTCTTCTTTCTTGCAGTATATGAAGAAATCCCGTTTCCAACGAAGGCCACAAAGAGGTCTAAATATCCACTTGCAGACTTAACAAACAGAGTGTTTCCAAACTGCTCTATGAAAAGAAAGGTTAAACTCTGTGAGTTGAACACATCCAGTACAAAGTAGTTTCTGAGAATGATTCTGTCTAGTTTTTAAACGAGGATATTGCCATTTCTAAGATTGGCCTCAAATCTCTTGAAATCTCCACTTGCAAATTCCACAAAAAGAGTGTTTCAAAACTGCTCTGTCTAAAGGAACGTTCAGCTCTGTGAGTTGAATACAAACAACGCAAAGAAGTTACTGAGAATTCTTCTGTCTAGCATTTTATGAAGAAATCCCGTTTCCAACGAAGGCCTCAACCAGGTCTAAATATCCACTTGCAGACTTAACAAATAGAGTGTTTTGAAACTGCTCTATGAAAAGGAAGGTTAAACTCTGTGAGTTGAAGACACCCATTACAAAGTAGTTTCTGAGAATGATTCTGAGTAGTTTTGAAACGGGGTTCTTTCAATTTCTAAGATTGGCCTCAAATCGCAGGAAATCTCCACTTGCAATTTCCACAAAAAGAGTGTTTCAAAACTGATCTTTCTAAAGGAAGGTTTAACTCTGTGAGTTGAACACACACCACACAAACAAGTTACTGAGAATTCTTCTTTCTTGCAGTATATGAAGAAATCCCGTTTCCAACGAAGGCCACAAACAGGTCTAAATATCCACTTGCAGACTTAACAAACAGAGTGTTTCCAAACTGCTCTATGAAAAGAAAGGTTAAACTCTGTGAGTTGAACACCTCCAGTACAAAGTAGTTTCTGAGAATGATTCTGTCTAGTTTTTAAACGAGGATATTGCCATTTCTAAGATTGGCCTCAAATCTCTTGAAATCTCCACTTGCAAATTCCACAAAAAGAGTGTTTCAAAACTGCTCTGTCTAAAGGAACGTTCAGCTCTGTGAGTTGAATACAAACAACGCAAAGAAGTTACTGAGAATTCTTCTGTCTAGCATTCTATGAAGAAATCCCGTTTCCAACGAAGGCCTCAACCAGGTCTAAATATCCACTTGCAGACTTAACAAACAGAGTGTTTTCAAACTGCTCTATGAAAAGGAAGGTTAAACTCTGTGAGTTGAACACACCCATTACAAAGTAGTTTCTGAGAATGATTCTGTGTAGTTTTGAAACGGGGTTATTTCAATTTCTAAGATTGGCCTCAAATCGCAGGAAATCTCCACTTGCAATTTCCACAAAAAGAGTGTTTCAAAACTGATCTTTCTAAAGGAAGGTTTAACTCTGTGAGTTGAACACACACCACACAAAGAAGTTACTGAGAATTCTTCTTTCTTGCAGAATATGAAGAAATCCCGTTTCCAACGAAGGCCACAAAGAGGTCTAAATATCCACTTGCAGACTTAAGAAACAGAGTGTTTCCAAACTGCTCTATGAAAAGAAAGGTTAAACTCTGTGAGTTGAACACATCCAGTACAAAGTAGTTTCTGAGAATGATTCTGTCTAGTTTTTAAACGAGGATATTGCCATTTCTAAGATTGGCCTCAAATCTCTTGAAATCTCCACTTGCAAATTCCACAAAAAGAGTGTTTCAAAACTGCTCTGTCTAAAGGAACGTTCAGCTCTGTGAGTTGAATACAAACAATGCAAAGAAGTTACTGAGAATTCTTCTGTCTAGCATTCTATGAAGAAATCCCGTTTCCAACGAAGGCCTCAACCAGGTCTAAATATCCACTTGCAGACTTAACAAACAGAGTGTTTTCAAACCGCTCTATGAAAAGAAAGGTTAAACTCTGTGAGTTGAACACACCGATTACAAAGTAGTTTCTGAGAATGATTCTGTGTAGTTTTGAAACGGGGTTCTTTCAATTTCTAAGATTGGCCTCAAATCGCAGGAAATCTCCACTTGCAATTTCCACAAAAAGAGTGTTTCAAAACTGATCTTTCTAAAGGAAGGTTTAACTCTGTGAGTTGAACACACACCACACAAAGAAGTTACTGAGAATTCTTCTTTCTTGCAGTATATGAAGAAATCCCGTTTCCAACGAAGGCCACAAAGAGGTCTAAATATCCACTTGAAGACTTAACAAACAGAGTGTTTCCAAACTGCTCTATAAAAAGAAAGGTTAAACTCTGTGAGTTGAACACATCCAGTACAAAGTAGTTTCTGAGAATGATTCTGTCTAGTTTTTAAACGAGGATATTGCCATTTCTAAGATTGGCCTCAAATCTCTTGAAATCTCCACTTGCAAATTCCACAAAAAGAGTGTTTCAAAACTGCTCTGTCTAAAGGAACGTTCAGCTCTGTGAGTTGAATACAAACAACGCAAAGAAGTTACTGAGAATTCTTCTGTCTAGCATTCTATGAAGAAATCCCTTTTCCAACGAAGGCCTCAACCAGGTCTAAATATCCACTTGCAGACTTAACAAACAGAGTGTTTTCAAACCGC
The DNA here is from genome assembly GCF_029289425.2 of Pan paniscus. Lineage (NCBI taxonomy): Eukaryota > Metazoa > Chordata > Mammalia > Primates > Hominidae > Pan > Pan paniscus. Next base: position 57,569,278 of record NC_073259.2, on the reverse strand, counting down.
TCTATGAAAAGGAAGGTTAAACTCTGTGAGTTGAACACACCCATTACAAAGTAGTTTCTGAGAATGATTCTGTGTAGTTTTGAAACGGGGTTCTTTCAATTTCTAAGATTGGCCTCAAATCACAGGAAATCTCCACTTGCAATTTCCACAAAAAGAGTGTTTCAAAACTGATCTTTCTAAAGGAAGGTTTAACTCTGTGAGTTGAACACACACCACACAAAGAAGTTACTGAGAATTCTTCTTTCTTGCAGTATATGAAGAAATCCCGTTTACAACGAAGGCCACAAAGAGGTCTAAATATCCACATGCAGACTTAAGAAACAGAGTGTTTCCAAACTGCTCTATGAAAAGAAAGGTTAAACTCTGTGAGTTGAACACATCCAGTACAAAGTAGTTTCTGAGAATGATTCTGTCTAGTTTTTAAACGAGGATATTGCCATTTCTAAGATTGGCCTCAAATCTCTTGAAATCTCCACTTGCAAATTCCACAAAAAGAGTGTTTCAAAACTGCTCTGTCTAAAGGAACGTTCAGCTCTGTGAGTTGAATACAAACAATGCAAAGAAGTTACTGAGAATTCTTGTGTCTAGCATTCTATGAAGAAATCCCGTTTCCAACGTAGGCCTCAACCAGGTCTAAATATCCACTTGCAGACTTAACAAACAGAGTGTTTTCAAACTGCTCTATGAAAAGAAAGGTTAAACTCTGTGAGTTGAACACACCCATTACAAAGTAGTTTCTGAGAATGATTCTGTGTAGTTTTGAAACGGGGTTATTTCAATTTCTAAGATTGGCCTCAAATCGCAGGAAATCTCCACTTGCAATTTCCACAAAAAGAGTGTTTCAAAACTGATCTTTCTAAAGGAAGGTTTAACTCTGTGAGTTGAACACACACCACACAAAGAAGTTACCGAGAATTCTTCCTTCTTGCAGTATATGAAGAAATCCCGTTTCCAACGAAGGCCAGAAAGAGGTCTAAATATCCACTTGCAGACTTAACAAACAGAGTGTTTCCAAACTGCTCTATGAAAAGAAAGGTTAAACTCTGTGAGTTGAACACATCCAGTACAAAGTAGTTTCTGAGAATGATTCTGTCTAGTTTTTAAACGAGGATATTGCCATTTCTAAGATTGCCCTCAAATCTCTTGAAATCTCCACTTGCAAATTCCACAAAAAGAGTGTTTCAAAACTGCTCTGTCTAAAGGAACGTTCAGCTCTGTGAGTTGAATACAAACAACGCAAAGAAGTTACTGAGAATTCTTCTGTCTAGCATTCTATGAAGAAATCCCGTTTCCAACGAAGGCCTCAAGCAGGTCTAAATATCCACTTGCAGACTTAGCAAACAGAGTGTTTTCAAACTGCTCTGTGAAAAGAAAGGTTAAACTCTGTGAGTTGAACACACCCATTACAAAGTAGTTTCTGAGAATGATTCTGTGTAGTTTTGAAACGGGGTTATTTCAATTTCTAAGATTGGCCTCAAATCGCAGGAAATCTCCACTTGCAATTTCCACAAAAAGAGTGTTTCAAAACTGATCTTTCTAAAGGAAGGTTTAACTCTGTGAGTTGAACACACACCACACAAAGAAGTTACTGAGAATTCTTCTTTCTTGCAGTATATGAAGAAATCCCGTTTCCAACGAAGGCCACAAAGAGGTCTAAATATCCACTTGCAGACTTAAGAAACAGAGTGTTTCCAAACTGCTCTATTAAAAGAAAGGTTAAACTCTGTGAGTTGAACACATCCAGTACAAAGTAGTTTCTGAGAATGATTCTGTCTAGTTTTTAAACGAGGATATTGCCATTTCTAAGATTGGCCTCAAATCTCTTGAAATCTCCACTTGCAAATTCCACAAAAAGAGTGTTTCAAAACTGCTCTGTCTAAAGGAACGTTCAGCTCTGTGAGTTGAATACAAACAACGCAATGTAGTTGCTGAGAATTCTTCTGTCTAGCATTCTATGAAGAAATCCCGTTTCCAACGAAGGCCTCAACCAGGTCTAAATATCCACTTGCAGACTTAACAAACAGAGTGCTTTCAAACTGCTCTGTGAAAAGGGTGGTTAAACTCTGTGAGTTGAACACACCCATTACAAAGTAGTTTCTGAGAATGATTCTGTGTAGTTTTGAAACGGGGTTATTTCAATTTCTAAGATTGGCCTCAAATCGCAGGAAATCTCCACTTGCAATTTCCACAAAAAGAGTGTTTCAAAACTGATCTTTCTAAAGGAAGGTTTAACTCTGTGAGCTGAACACACACCACACAAAGAAGTTACTGAGAATTCTTCTTTCTTGCAGTATATGAAGAAATCCCGTTTCCAACGAAGGCCACAAAGAGGTCTAAATATCCACTTGCAGACTTAAGAAACAGAGTGTTTCCAAACTGCTCTATGAAAAGAAAGGTTAAACTCTGTGAGTTGAACACATCCAGTACAAAGTAGTTTCTGAGAATGATTCTGTCTAGTTTTTAAACGAGGATATTGCCATTTCTAAGATTGGCCTCAAATCTCTTGAAATCTCCACTTGCAAATTCCACAAAAAGAGTGTTTCAAAACTGCTCTGTCTAAAGGAACGTTCAGCTCTGTGAGTTGAATACAAACAATGCAAAGAAGTTACTGAGAATTCTTCTGTCTAGCATTCTATGAAGAAATCCCGTTTCCAACGAAGGCCTCAACCAGGTCTAAATATCCACTTGCAGACTTAACAAAGAGAGTGTTTTCAAACCGCTCTATGAAAAGAAAGGTTAAACTCTGTGAGTTGAACACACCCATTACAAAGTAGTTTCTGAGAATGATTCTGTGTAGTTTTGAAACGGGGTTATTTCAATTTCTAAGATTGGCCTCAAATCGCAGGAAATCTCCACTTGCAATTTCCACAAAAAGAGTGTTTCAAAACTGATCTTTCTAAAGGAAGGTTTAACTCTGTGAGTTGAACACACACCACACAAAGAAGTTACTGAGAATTCTTCTTTCTTGCAGTATATGAAGAAATCCCGTTTCCAACGAAGGCCACAAAGAGGTCTAAATATCCACTTGCAGACTTAAGAAACAGAGTGTTTCCAAACTGCTCTATGAAAAGAAAGGTTAAACTCTGTGAGTTGAACACATCCAGTACAAAGTAGTTTCTGAGAATGATTCTGTCTAGTTTTTAAACGAGGATATTGCCATTTCTAAGATTGGCCTCAAATCTCTTGAAATCTCCACTTGCAAATTCCACAAAAAGAGTGTTTCAAAACTGCTCTGTCTAAAGGAACGTTCAGCTCTGTGAGTTGAATACAAACAATGCAAAGAAGTTACTGAGAATTCTTCTGTCTAGCATTCTATGAAGAAATCCCGTTTCCAACGAAGGCCTCAACCAGGTCTAAATATCCACTTGCAGACTTAACAAACAGAGTGTTTTCAAACCGCTCTATGAAAAGAAAGGTTAAACTCTGTGAGTTGAACACACCCATTACAAAGTAGTTTCTGAGAATGATTCTGTGTAGTTTTGAAACGGGGTTCTTTCAATTTCTAAGATTGGCCTCAAATCGCAGGAAATCTCCACTTGCAATTTCCACAAAAAGAGTGTTTCAAAACTGATCTTTCTAAAGGAAGGTTTAACTCTGTGAGTTGAACAAACACCACACAAAGAAGTTACTGAGAATTCTTCTTTCTTGCAGTATATGAAGAAATCCCGTTTCCAACGAAGGCCACAAACAGGTCTAAATATCCACTTGCAGACTTAAGAAACAGAGTGTTTCCAAACTGCTCTATGAAAAGAAAGGTTAAACTCTGTGAGTTGAACACATCCAGTACAAAGTAGTTTCTGAGAATGATTCTGTCTAGTTTTTAAACGAGGATATTGCCATTTCTAAGATTGGCCTCAAATCTCTTGAAATCTCCACTTGCAAATTCCACAAAAAGAGTGTTTCAAAACTGCTCTGTCTAAAGGAACGTTCAGCTCTGTGAGTTGAATACAAACAACGCAAAGAAGTTACTGAGAATTCTTCTGTCTAGCATTCTATGAAGAAATCCCGTTTCCAACGAAGGCCTCAATCAGGTCTAAATATCCACTTGCAGACTTAACAAACAGAGTGTTTTCAAACTGCTCTATGAAAAGAAAGGTTAAACTCTGTGAGTTGAACACACCCATTACAAAGTAGTTTCTGAGAATGATTCTGTGTAGTTTTGAAACGGGGTTATTTCAATTTCTAAGATTGGCCTCAAATCGCAGGAAATCTCCACTTGCAATTTCCACAAAAAGAGTGTTTCAAAACTGATCTTTCTAAAGGAAGGTTTAACTCTGTGAGTTGAACCCACACCACAAAAAGAAGTTGCTGAGAATTCTTCTTTCTTACAGTATATGAAGAAATCCCGTTTCCAACGAAGGCCACAAACAGGTCAAAATATCCACTTGCAGACTTAACAAACAGAGTGTTTCCAAACTGCTCTATGAAAAGAAAGGTTAAACTCTGTGAGTTGAACACATCCAGTTCAAAGTAGTTTCTGAGAATGATTCTGTCTAGTTTTTAAACGAGGATATTGCCATTTCTAAGATTGGCCTCAAATCTCTTGAAATCTCCACTTGCAAATTCCACAAAAAGAGTGTTTCAAAACTGCTCTGTCTAAAGGAACGTTCAGCTCTGTGAGTTGAATACAAACAACGCAAAGAAGTTACTGAGAATTCTTCTGTCTAGCATTCTATGAAGAAATCCCGTTTCCAAAGAAGGCCTCAACCAGGTCTAAATATCCACTTGCAGACTTAACAAACAGAGTGTTTTCAAACTGCTCTATGAAAAGGAAGGTTAAACTCTGTGAGTTGAACACACCCATTACAAAGTAGTTTCTGAGAATGATTCTGTGTAGTTTTGAAACGGGGTTATTTCAATTTCTAAGATTGGCCTCAAATCGCAGGAAATCTCCACTTGCAATTTCCACAAAAAGAGTGTTTCAAAACTGATCTTTCTAAAGGAAGGTTTAACTCTGTGAGTTGAACACACACCACACAAAGAAGTTACTGAGAATTCTTCTTTCTTGCAGAATATGAAGAAATCCCGTTTCCAACGAAGGCCACAAAGAGGTCTAAATATCCACTTGCAGACTTAAGAAACAGAGTGTTTCCAAACTGCTCTATGAAAAGAAAGGTTAAACTCTGTGAGTTGAACACATCCAGTACAAAGTAGTTTCTGAGAATGATTCTGTCTAGTTTTTAAACGAGGATATTGCCATTTCTAAGATTGGCCTCAAATCTCTTGAAATCTCCACTTGCAAATTCCACAAAAAGAGTGTTTCAAAACTGCTCTGTCTAAAGGAACGTTCAGCTCTGTGAGTTGAATACAAACAATGCAAAGAAGTTACTGAGAATTCTTCTGTCTAGCATTCTATGAAGAAATCCCGTTTCCAACGAAGGCCTCAACCAGGTCTAAATATCCAATTGCAGACTTAACAAACAGAGTGTTTTCAAACTGCTCTATGAATAGAAAGGTTAAACTCTGTGAGTTGAACACACCCATTACAAAGTAGTTTCTGAGAATGATTCTGTGTAGTTTTGAAATGGGGTTCTTTCAATTTCTAAGATTGGCCTCAAATCGCAGGAAATCTCCAATTGCAATTTCCACAAAAAGAGTGTTTCAAAACTGATCTTTCTAAAGGAAGGTTTAACCCTGTGAGTTGAACACACACCACACAAAGAAGTTACTGAGAATTCTTCTTTCTTGCAGTATATGAAGAAATCCCGTTTCCAACGAAGGCCACAAACAGGTCTAAATATCCACTTGCAGACTTAACAAACAGAGTGTTTCCAAACTGCTCTATGAAAAGAAAGGTTAAACTCTGTGAGTTGAACACATCCAGTACAAAGTAGTTTCTGAGAATGATTCTGTCTAGTTTTTAAACGAGGATATTGCCATTTCTAAGATTGGCCTCAAATCTCTTGAAATCTCCACTTGCAAATTCCACAAAAAGAGTGTTTCAAAACTGCTCTGTCTAAAGGAACGTTCAGCTCTGTGAGTTGAATACAAACAATGCAAAGAAGTTACTGAGAATTCTTCTGTCTAGCATTTTATGAAGAAATCCCGTTTCCAAAGAAGGCCTCAACGAGGTCTAAATATCCACTTGCAGACTTAACAAACAGAGTGTTTTCAAACTGCTCTATGAAAAGGAAGGTTAAACTCTGTGAGTTGAAGATACCGATTACAAAGTAGTTTCTGAGAATGATTCTGTGTAGTTTTGAAACGGGGTTCTTTCAATTTCTAAGATTGGCCTCAAATCGCAGGAAATCTCCCCTTGCAATTTCCACAAAAAGAGTGTTTCAAAACTGATCTTTCTAAAGGAAGGTTTAACTCTGTGAGTTGAACACACACCACACAAAGAAGTTACTGAGAATTCTTCTTTCTTGCAGTATATGAAGAAATCCCGTTTCCAACGAAGGCCACAAAGAGGTCTAAATATCCACTTGCAGACTTAACAAACAGAGTGTTTCCAAACTGCTCTATGAAAAGAAAGGTTAAACTCTGTGAGTTGAACACATCCAGTACAAAGTAGTTTCTGAGAATGATTCTGTCTAGTTTTTAAACGAGGATATTGCCATTTCTAAGATTGGCCTCAAATCTCTTGAAATCTCCACTTGCAAATTCCACAAAAAGAGTGTTTCAAAACTGCTCTGTCTAAAGGAACGTTCAGCTCTGTGAGTTGAATACAAACAACGCAAAGAAGTTACTGAGAATTCTTCTGTCTAGCATTCTATGAAGAAATCCCGTTTCCAACGAAGGCCTCAACCAGGTCTAAATATCCACTTGCAGACTTAACAAACAGAGTGTTTTCAAACTGCTCTATGAAAAGGAAGGTTAAACTCTGTGAGTTGAACACACCCATTACAAAGTAGTTTCTGAGAATGATTCTGTGTAGTTTTGAAACGGGGTTCTTTCAATTTCTAAGATTGGCCTCAAATCGCAGGAAATCTCCACTTGCAATTTCCACAAAAAGAGTGTTTCAAAACTGATCTTTCTAAAGGAAGGTTTAACTCTGTGAGTTGAACACACACCACACAAACAAGTTACTGAGAATTCTTCTTTCTTGCAGTATATGAAGAAATCCCGTTTCCAACGAAGGCCACAAACAGGTCTAAATATCCACTTGCAGACTTAACAAACAGAGTGTTTCCAAACTGCTCTATGAAAAGAAAGGTTAAACTCTGTGAGTTGAACACCTCCAGTACAAAGTAGTTTCTGAGAATGATTCTGTCTAGTTTTTAAACGAGGATATTGCCATTTCTAAGATTGGCCTCAAATCTCTTGAAATCTCCACTTGCAAATTCCACAAAAAGAGTGTTTCAAAACTGCTCTGTCTAAAGGAACGTTCAGCTCTGTGAGTTGAATACAAACAACGCAAAGAAGTTACTGAGAATTCTTCTGTCTAGCATTCTATGAAGAAATCCCGTTTCCAACGAAGGCCTCAACCAGGTCTAAATATCCACTTGCAGACTTAACAAACAGAGTGTTTTCAAACTGCTCTATGAAAAGGAAGGTTAAACTCTGTGAGTTGAACACACCCATTACAAAGTAGTTTCTGAGAATGATTCTGTGTAGTTTTGAAACGGGGTTATTTCAATTTCTAAGATTGGCCTCAAATCGCAGGAAATCTCCACTTGCAATTTCCACAAAAAGAGTGTTTCAAAACTGATCTTTCTAAAGGAAGGTTTAACTCTGTGAGTTGAACACACACCACACAAAGAAGTTACTGAGAATTCTTCTTTCTTGCAGAATATGAAGAAATCCCGTTTCCAACGAAGGCCACAAAGAGGTCTAAATATCCACTTGCAGACTTAAGAAACAGAGTGTTTCCAAACTGCTCTATGAAAAGAAAGGTTAAACTCTGTGAGTTGAACACATCCAGTACAAAGTAGTTTCTGAGAATGATTCTGTCTAGTTTTTAAACGAGGATATTGCCATTTCTAAGATTGGCCTCAAATCTCTTGAAATCTCCACTTGCAAATTCCACAAAAAGAGTGTTTCAAAACTGCTCTGTCTAAAGGAACGTTCAGCTCTGTGAGTTGAATACAAACAATGCAAAGAAGTTACTGAGAATTCTTCTGTCTAGCATTTTATGAAGAAATCCCGTTTCCAAAGAAGGCCTCAACCAGGTCTAAATATCCACTTGCAGACTTAACAAACAGAGTGTTTTCAAACTGCTCTATGAAAAGGAAGGTTAAACTCTGTGAGTTGAAGGTACCGATTACAAAGTAGTTTCTGAGAATGATTCTGTGTAGTTTTGAAACGGGGTTCTTTCAATTTCTAAGATTGGCCTCAAATCGCAGGAAATCTCCACTTGCAATTTCCACAAAAAGAGTGTTTCAAAACTGATCTTTCTAAAGGAAGGTTTAACTCTGTGAGTTGAACACACACCACACAAAGAAGTTACTGAGAATTCTTCTTTCTTGCAGTATATGAAGAAATCCCGTTTCCAACGAAGGCCACAAAGAGGTCTAAATATCCACTTGCAGACTTAACAAACAGAGTGTTTCCAAACTGCTCTATGAAAAGAAAGGTTAAACTCTGTGAGTTGAACACATCCAGTACAAAGTAGTTTCTGAGAATGATTCTGTCTAGTTTTTAAACGAGGATATTGCCATTTCTAAGATTGGCCTCAAATCTCTTGAAATCTCCACTTGCAAATTCCACAAAAAGAGTGTTTCAAAACTGCTCTGTCTAAAGGAACGTTCAGCTCTGTGAGTTGAATACAAACAACGCAAAGAAGTTACTGAGAATTCTTCTGTCTAGCATTTTATGAAGAAATCCCGTTTCCAACGAAGGCCTCAACCAGGTCTAAATATCCACTTGCAGACTTAACAAATAGAGTGTTTTGAAACTGCTCTATGAAAAGGAAGGTTAAACTCTGTGAGTTGAAGACACCCATTACAAAGTAGTTTCTGAGAATGATTCTGAGTAGTTTTGAAACGGGGTTCTTTCAATTTCTAAGATTGGCCTCAAATCGCAGGAAATCTCCACTTGCAATTTCCACAAAAAGAGTGTTTCAAAACTGATCTTTCTAAAGGAAGGTTTAACTCTGTGAGTTGAACACACACCACACAAACAAGTTACTGAGAATTCTTCTTTCTTGCAGTATATGAAGAAATCCCGTTTCCAACGAAGGCCACAAACAGGTCTAAATATCCACTTGCAGACTTAACAAACAGAGTGTTTCCAAACTGCTCTATGAAAAGAAAGGTTAAACTCTGTGAGTTGAACACCTCCAGTACAAAGTAGTTTCTGAGAATGATTCTGTCTAGTTTTTAAACGAGGATATTGCCATTTCTAAGATTGGCCTCAAATCTCTTGAAATCTCCACTTGCAAATTCCACAAAAAGAGTGTTTCAAAACTGCTCTGTCTAAAGGAACGTTCAGCTCTGTGAGTTGAATACAAACAACGCAAAGAAGTTACTGAGAATTCTTCTGTCTAGCATTCTATGAAGAAATCCCGTTTCCAACGAAGGCCTCAACCAGGTCTAAATATCCACTTGCAGACTTAACAAACAGAGTGTTTTCAAACTGCTCTATGAAAAGGAAGGTTAAACTCTGTGAGTTGAACACACCCATTACAAAGTAGTTTCTGAGAATGATTCTGTGTAGTTTTGAAACGGGGTTATTTCAATTTCTAAGATTGGCCTCAAATCGCAGGAAATCTCCACTTGCAATTTCCACAAAAAGAGTGTTTCAAAACTGATCTTTCTAAAGGAAGGTTTAACTCTGTGAGTTGAACACACACCACACAAAGAAGTTACTGAGAATTCTTCTTTCTTGCAGAATATGAAGAAATCCCGTTTCCAACGAAGGCCACAAAGAGGTCTAAATATCCACTTGCAGACTTAAGAAACAGAGTGTTTCCAAACTGCTCTATGAAAAGAAAGGTTAAACTCTGTGAGTTGAACACATCCAGTACAAAGTAGTTTCTGAGAATGATTCTGTCTAGTTTTTAAACGAGGATATTGCCATTTCTAAGATTGGCCTCAAATCTCTTGAAATCTCCACTTGCAAATTCCACAAAAAGAGTGTTTCAAAACTGCTCTGTCTAAAGGAACGTTCAGCTCTGTGAGTTGAATACAAACAATGCAAAGAAGTTACTGAGAATTCTTCTGTCTAGCATTCTATGAAGAAATCCCGTTTCCAACGAAGGCCTCAACCAGGTCTAAATATCCACTTGCAGACTTAACAAACAGAGTGTTTTCAAACCGCTCTATGAAAAGAAAGGTTAAACTCTGTGAGTTGAACACACCCATTACAAAGTAGTTTCTGAGAATGATTCTGTGTAGTTTTGAAACGGGGTTCTTTCAATTTCTAAGATTGGCCTCAAATCGCAGGAAATCTCCACTTGCAATTTCCACAAAAAGAGTGTTTCAAAACTGATCTTTCTAAAGGAAGGTTTAACTCTGTGAGTTGAACACACACCACACAAACAAGTTACTGAGAATTCTTCTTTCTTGCAGTATATGAAGAAATCCCGTTTCCAACGAAGGCCACAAAGAGGTCTAAATATCCACTTGCAGACTTAACAAACAGAGTGTTTCCAAACTGCTCTATAAAAAGAAAGGTTAAACTCTGTGAGTTGAACACATCCAGTACAAAGTAGTTTCTGAGAATGATTCTGTCTAGTTTTTAAGCGAGGATATTGCCATTTCTAAGATTGGCCTCAAATCTCTTGAAATCTCCACTTGCAAATTCCACAAAAAGAGTGTTTCAAAACTGCTCTGTCTAAAGGAACGTTCAGCTCTGTGAGTTGAATACAAACAACGCAAAGAAGTTACTGAGAATTCTTCTGTCTAGCATTCTATGAAGAAATCCCTTTTCCAACGAAGGCCTCAACCAGGTCTAAATATCCACTTGCAGACTTAACAAACAGAGTGTTTTCAAACTGCTCTATGAAAAGGAAGGTTAAACTCTGTGAGTTGAACACACCCATTACAAAGTAGTTTCTGAGAATGATTCTGTGTAGTTTTGAAACGGGGTTCTTTCAATTTCTAAGATTGGCCTCAAATCGCAGGAAATCTCCACTTGCAATTTCCACAAAAAGAGTGTTTCAAAACTGATCTTTCTAAAGGAAGGTTTAACTCTGTGAGTTGAACACACACCACACAAAGAAGTTACTGAGAATTCTTCTTTCTTGCAGTATATGAAGAAATCCCGTTTACAACGAAGGCCACAAAGAGGTCTAAATATCCACATGCAGACTTAAGAAACAGAGTGTTTCCAAACTGCTCTATGAAAAGAAAGGTTAAACTCTGTGAGTTGAACACATCCAGTACAAAGTAGTTTCTGAGAATGATTCTGTCTAGTTTTTAAACGAGGATATTGCCATTTCTAAGATTGGCCTCAAATCTCTTGAAATCTCCAATTGCAAATTCCACAAAAAGAGTGTTTCAAAACTGCTCTGTCTAAAGGAACGTTCAGCTCTGTGAGTTGAATACAAACAATGCAAAGAAGTTACTGAGAATTCTTGTGTCTAGCATTTTATGAAGAAATCCCGTTTCCAACGAAGGCCTCAACCAGGTCTAAATATCCACTTGCAGACTTAACAAATAGAGTGTTTTGAAACTGCTCTATGAAAAGGAAGGTTAAACTCTGTGAGTTGAAGACACCCATTACAAAGTAGTTTCTGAGAATGATTCTGAGTAGTTTTGAAACGGGGTTCTTTCAATTTCTAAGATTGGCCTCAAATCGCAGGAAATCTCCACTTGCAATTTCCACAAAAAGAGTGTTTCAAAACTGATCTTTCTAAAGGAAGGTTTAACTCTGTGAGTTGAACACACACCACACAAACAAGTTACTGAGAATTCTTCTTTCTTGCAGTATATGAAGAAATCCCGTTTCCAACGAAGGCCACAAACAGGTCTAAATATCCACTTGCAGACTTAACAAACAGAGTGTTTCCAAACTGCTCTATGAAAAGAAAGGTTAAACTCTGTGAGTTGAACACATCCAGTACAAAGTAGTTTCTGAGAATGATTCTGTCTAGTTTTTAAACGAGGATATTGCCATTTCTAAGATTGGCCTCAAATCTCTTGAAATCTCCACTTGCAAATTCCACAAAAAGAGTGTTTCAAAACTGCTCTGTCTAAAGGAACGTTCAGCTCTGTGAGTTGAATACAAACAACGCAAAGAAGTTACTGAGAATTCTTCTGTCTAGCATTCTATGAAGAAATCCCGTTTCCAACGAAGGCCTCAACCAGGTCTAAATATCCACTTGCAGACTTAACAAACAGAGTGTTTTCAAACTGCTCTATGAAAAGGAAGGTTAAACTCTGTGAGTTGAACACACCCATTACAAAGTAGTTTCTGAGAATGATTCTGTGTAGTTTTGAAACGGGGTTATTTCAATTTCTAAGATTGGCCTCAAATCGCAGGAAATCTCCACTTGCAATTTCCACAAAAAGAGTGTTTCAAAACTGATCTTTCTAAAGGAAGGTTTAACTCTGTGAGTTGAACACACACCACACAAAGAAGTTACTGAGAATTCTTCTTTCTTGCAGAATATGAAGAAATCCCGTTTCCAACGAAGGCCACAAAGAGGTCTAAATATCCACTTGCAGACTTAAGAAACAGAGTGTTTCCAAACTGCTCTATGAAAAGAAAGGTTAAACTCTGTGAGTTGAACACATCCAGTACAAAGTAGTTTCTGAGAATGATTCTGTCTAGTTTTTAAACGAGGATATTGCCATTTCTAAGATTGGCCTCAAATCTCTTGAAATCTCCACTTGCAAATTCCACAAAAAGAGTGTTTCAAAACTGCTCTGTCTAAAGGAACGTTCAGCTCTGTGAGTTGAATACAAACAATGCAAAGAAGTTACTGAGAATTCTTCTGTCTAGCATTCTATGAAGAAATCCCGTTTCCAACGAAGGCCTCAACCAGGTCTAAATATCCACTTGCAGACTTAACAAACAGAGTGTTTTCAAACCGCTCTATGAAAAGAAAGGTTAAACTCTGTGAGTTGAACACACCGATTACAAAGTAGTTTCTGAGAATGATTCTGTGTAGTTTTGAAACGGGGTTCTTTCAATTTCTAAGATTGGCCTCAAATCGCAGGAAATCTCCACTTGCAATTTCCACAAAAAGAGTGTTTCAAAACTGATCTTTCTAAAGGAAGGTTTAACTCTGTGAGTTGAACACACACCACACAAAGAAGTTACTGAGAATTCTTCTTTCTTGCAGTATATGAAGAAATCCCGTTTCCAACGAAGGCCACAAAGAGGTCTAAATATCCACTTGCAGACTTAAGAAACAGAGTGTTTCCAAACTGCTCTATGAAAAGAAAGGTTAAACTCTGTGAGTTGAACACATCCAGTACAAAGTAGTTTCTGAGAATGATTCTGTCTAGTTTTTAAACGAGGATATTGCCATTTCTAAGATTGGCCTCAAATCTCTTGAAATCTCCACTTGCAAATTCCACAAAAAGAGTGTTTCAAAACTGCTCTGTCTAAAGGAACGTTCAGCTCTGTGAGTTGAATACAAACAACGCAAAGAAGTTACTGAGAATTCTTCTGTCTAGCATTCTATGAAGAAATCCCGTTTCCAACGAAGGCCTCAATCAGGTCTAAATATCCACTTGCAGACTTAACAAACAGAGTGTTTTCAAACTGCTCTATGAAAAGAAAGGTTAAACTCTGTGAGTTGAACACACCCATTACAAAGTAGTTTCTGAGAATGATTCTGTGTAGTTTTGAAACGGGGTTATTTCAATTTCTAAGATTGGCCTCAAATCGCAGGAAATCTCCACTTGCAATTTCCACAAAAAGAGTGTTTCAAAACTGATCTTTCTAAAGGAAGGTTTAACTCTGTGAGTTGAACACACACCACAAAAAGAAGTTGCTGAGAATTCTTCTTTCTTACAGTATATGAAGAAATCCCGTTTCCAACGAAGGCCACAAACAGGTCAAAATATCCACTTGCAGACTTAACAAACAGAGTGTTTCCAAACTGCTCTATGAAAAGAAAGGTTAAACTCTGTGAGTTGAACACATCCAGTTCAAAGTAGTTTCTGAGAATGATTCTGTCTAGTTTTTAAACGAGGATATTGCCATTTCTAAGATTGGCCTCAAATCTCTTGAAATCTCCACTTGCAAATTCCACAAAAAGAGTGTTTCAAAACTGCTCTGTCTAAAGGAACGTTCAGCTCTGTGAGTTGAATACAAACAACGCAAAGAAGTTACTGAGAATTCTTCTGTCTAGCATTCTATGAAGAAATCCCGTTTCCAAAGAAGGCCTCAACCAGGTCTAAATATCCACTTGCAGACTTAACAAACAGAGTGTTTTCAAACTGCTCTATGAAAAGGAAGGTTAAACTCTGTGAGTTGAACACACCCATTACAAAGTAGTTTCTGAGAATGATTCTGTGTAGTTTTGAAACGGGGTTATTTCAATTTCTAAGATTGGCCTCAAATCGCAGGAAATCTCCACTTGCAATTTCCACAAAAAGAGTGTTTCAAAACTGATCTTTCTAAAGGAAGGTTTAACTCTGTGAGTTGAACACACACCACACAAAGAAGTTACTGAGAATTCTTCTTTCTTGCAGAATATGAAGAAATCCCGTTTCCAACGAAGGCCACAAAGAGGTCTAAATATCCACTTGCAGACTTAAGAAACAGAGTGTTTCCAAACTGCTCTATGAAAAGAAAGGTTAAACTCTGTGAGTTGAACACATCCAGTACAAAGTAGTTTCTGAGAATGATTCTGTCTAGTTTTTAAACGAGGATATTGCCATTTCTAAGATTGGCCTCAAATCTCTTGAAATCTCCACTTGCAAATTCCACAAAAAGAGTGTTTCAAAACTGCTCTGTCTAAAGGAACGTTCAGCTCTGTGAGTTGAATACAAACAATGCAAAGAAGTTACTGAGAATTCTTCTGTCTAGCATTCTATGAAGAAATCCCGTTTCCAACGAAGGCCTCAACCAGGTCTAAATATCCAATTGCAGACTTAACAAACAGAGTGTTTTCAAACTGCTCTATGAATAGAAAGGTTAAACTCTGTGAGTTGAACACACCCATTACAAAGTAGTTTCTGAGAATGATTCTGTGTAGTTTTGAAATGGGGTTCTTTCAATTTCTAAGATTGGCCTCAAATCGCAGGAAATCTCCAATTGCAATTTCCACAAAAAGAGTGTTTCAAAACTGATCTTTCTAAAGGAAGGTTTAACCCTGTGAGTTGAACACACACCACACAAAGAAGTTACTGAGAATTCTTCTTTCTTGCAGTATATGAAGAAATCCCGTTTCCAACGAAGGCCACAAACAGGTCTAAATATCCACTTGCAGACTTAACAAACAGAGTGTTTCCAAACTGCTCTATGAAAAGAAAGGTTAAACTCTGTGAGTTGAACACATCCAGTACAAAGTAGTTTCTGAGAATGATTCTGTCTAGTTTTTAAACGAGGATATTGCCATTTCTAAGATTGGCCTCAAATCTCTTGAAATCTCCACTTGCAAATTCCACAAAAAGAGTGTTTCAAAACTGCTCTGTCTAAAGGAACGTTCAGCTCTGTGAGTTGAATACAAACAATGCAAAGAAGTTACTGAGAATTCTTCTGTCTAGCATTTTATGAAGAAATCCCGTTTCCAAAGAAGGCCTCAACCAGGTCTAAATATCCACTTGCAGACTTAACAAACAGAGTGTTTTCAAACTGCTCTATGAAAAGGAAGGTTAAACTCTGTGAGTTGAAGATACCGATTACAAAGTAGTTTCTGAGAATGATTCTGTGTAGTTTTGAAACGGGGTTCTTTCAATTTCTAAGATTGGCCTCAAATCGCAGGAAGTCTCCCCTTGCAATTTCCACAAAAAGAGTGTTTCAAAACTGATCTTTCTAAAGGAAGGTTTAACTCTGTGAGTTGAACACACACCACACAAAGAAGTTACTGAGAATTCTTCTTTCTTGCAGTATATGAAGAAATCCCGTTTCCAACGAAGGCCACAAAGAGGTCTAAATATCCACTTGCAGACTTAACAAACAGAGTGTTTCCAAACTGCTCTATGAAAAGAAAGGTTAAACTCTGTGAGTTGAACACCTCCAGTACAAAGTAGTTTCTGAGAATGATTCAGTCTAGTTTTTAAACGAGGATATTGCCATTTCTAAGATTGGCCTCAAATCTCTTGAAATCTCCACTTGCAAATTCCACAAAAAGAGTGTTTCAAAACTGCTCTGTCTAAAGGAACGTTCAGCTCTGTGAGTTGAATACAAACAACGCAAAGAAGTTACTGAGAATTCTTCTGTCTAGCATTCTATGAAGAAATCCCGTTTCCAACGAATGCCTCAACCAGGTCTAAATATCCACTTGCAGACTTAACAAACAGAGTGTTTTCAAACTGCTCTATGAAAAGGAAGGTTAAACTCTGTGAGTTGAACACACCCATTACAAAGTAGTTTCTGAGAATGATTCTGTGTAGTTTTGAAACGGGGTTATTTCAATTTCTAAGATTGGCCTCAAATCGCAGGAAATCTCCACTTGCAATTTCCACAAAAAGAGTGTTTCAAAACTGATCTTTCTAAAGGAAGGTTTAACTCTGTGAGTTGAACACACACCACACAAACAAGTTACTGAGAATTCTTCTTTCTTGCAGAATATGAAGAAATCCCGTTTCCAACGAAGGCCACAAAGAGGTCTAAATATCCACTTGCAGACTTAAGAAACAGAGTGTTTCCAAACTGCTCTATGAAAAGAAAGGTTAAACTCTGTGAGTTGAACACATCCAGTACAAAGTAGTTTCTGAGAATGATTCTGTCTAGTTTTTAAACGAGGATATTGCCATTTCTAAGATTGGCCTCAAATCTCTTGAAATCTCCACTTGCAAATTCCACAAAAAGAGTGTTTCAAAACTGCTCTGTCTAAAGGAACGTTCAGCTCTGTGAGTTGAATACAAACAATGCAAAGAAGTTACTGAGAATTCTTCTGTCTAGCATTTTATGAAGAAATCCCGTTTCCAAAGAAGGCCTCAACCAGGTCTAAATATCCACTTGCAGACTTAACAAACAGAGTGTTTTCAAACTGCTCTATGAAAAGGAAGGTTAAACTCTGTGAGTTGAAGGTACCGATTACAAAGTAGTTTCTGAGAATGATTCTGTGTAGTTTTGAAACGGGGTTCTTTCATTTTCTAAGATTGGCCTCAAATCGCAGGAAATCTCCCCTTGCAATTTCCACAAAAAGAGTGTTTCAAAACTGATCTTTCTAAAGGAAGGTTTAACTCTGTGAGTTGAACACACACCACACAAAGAAGTTACTGAGAATTCTTCTTTCTTGCAGTATATGAAGAAATCCCGTTTCCAACGAAGGCCACAAAGAGGTCTAAATATCCACTTGCAGACTTAAGAAACAGAGTGTTTCCAAACTGCTCTATGAAAAGAAAGGTTAAACTCTGTGAGTTGAACACATCCAGTACAAAGTAGTTTCTGAGAATGATTCTGTCTAGTTTTTAAACGAGGATATTGCCATTTCTAAGATTGGCCTCAAATCTCTTGAAATCTCCACTTGCAAATTCCACAAAAAGAGTGTTTCAAAACTGCTCTGTCTAAAGGAACGTTCAGCTCTGTGAGTTGAATACAAACAACGCAAAGAAGTTACTGAGAATTCTTCTGTCTAGCATTTTATGAAGAAATCCCGTTTCCAACGAAGGCCTCAACCAGGTCTAAATATCCACTTGCAGACTTAACAAATAGAGTGTTTTGAAACTGCTCTATGAAAAGGAAGGTTAAACTCTGTGAGTTGAAGACACCCATTACAAAGTAGTTTCTGAGAATGATTCTGAGTAGTTTTGAAACGGGGTTCTTTCAATTTCTAAGATTGGCCTCAAATCGCAGGAAATCTCCACTTGCAATTTCCACAAAAAGAGTGTTTCAAAACTGATCTTTCTAAAGGAAGGTTTAACTCTGTGAGTTGAACACACACCACACAAACAAGTTACTGAGAATTCTTCTTTCTTGCAGTATATGAAGAAATCCCGTTTCCAACGAAGGCCACAAAGAGGTCTAAATATCCACTTGCAGACTTAACAAACAGAGTGTTTCCAAACTGCTCTATGAAAAGAAAGGTTAAACTCTGTGAGTTGAACACCTCCAGTACAAAGTAGTTTCTGAGAATGATTCTGTCTAGTTTTTAAACGAGGATATTGCCATTTCTAAGATTGGCCTCAAATCTCTTGAAATCTCCACTTGCAAATTCCACAAAAAGAGTGTTTCAAAACTGCTCTGTCTAAAGGAACGTTCAGCTCTGTGAGTTGAATACAAACAACGCAAAGAAGTTACTGAGAATTCTTCTGTCTAGCATTCTATGAAGAAATCCCGTTTCCAACGAAGGCCTCAACCAGGTCTAAATATCCACTTGCAGACTTAACAAACAGAGTGTTTTCAAACTGCTCTATGAAAAGGAAGGTTAAACTCTGTGAGTTGAACACACCCATTACAAAGTAGTTTCTGAGAATGATTCTGTGTAGTTTTGAAACGGGGTTATTTCAATTTCTAAGATTGGCCTCAAATCGCAGGAAATCTCCACTTGCAATTTCCACAAAAAG
Organism: Pan paniscus; assembly: GCF_029289425.2. NCBI lineage: Eukaryota > Metazoa > Chordata > Mammalia > Primates > Hominidae > Pan > Pan paniscus. The sequence goes on along the minus strand of NC_073259.2, from coordinate 57,550,763 downwards.
AGTGTTTCAAAACTGATCTTTCTAAAGGAAGGTTTAACTCTGTGAGTTGAACACACACCACACAAAGAAGTTACTGAGAATTCTTCTTTCTTGCAGTATATGAAGAAATCCCGTTTCCAACGAAGGCCACAAAGAGGTCTAAATATCCACTTGCAGACTTAAGAAACAGAGTGTTTCCAAACTGCTCTATGAAAAGAAAGGTTAAACTCTGTGAGTTGAACACATCCAGTACAAAGTAGTTTCTGAGAATGATTCTGTCTAGTTTTTAAACGAGGATATTGCCATTTCTAAGATTGGCCTCAAATCTCTTGAAATCTCCACTTGCAAATTCCACAAAAAGAGTGTTTCAAAACTGCTCTGTCTAAAGGAACGTTCAGCTCTGTGAGTTGAATACAAACAATGCAAAGAAGTTACTGAGAATTCTTCTGTCTAGCATTCTATGAAGAAATCCCGTTTCCAACGAAGGCCTCAACCAGGTCTAAATATCCACTTGCAGACTTAACAAACAGAGTGTTTTCAAACCGCTCTATGAAAAGAAAGGTTAAACTCTGTGAGTTGAACACACCCATTACAAAGTAGTTTCTGAGAATGATTCTGTGTAGTTTTGAAACGGGGTTATTTCAATTTCTAAGATTGGCCTCAAATCGCAGGAAATCTCCACTTGCAATTTCCACAAAAAGAGTGTTTCAAAACTGATCTTTCTAAAGGAAGGTTTAACTCTGTGAGTTGAACACACACCACAAAAAGAAGTTGCTGAGAATTCTTCTTTCTTGCAGTATATGAAGAAATCCCGTTTCCAACGAAGGCCACAAACAGGTCTAAATATCCACTTGCAGACTTAAGAAACAGAGTGTTTCCAAACTGCTCTATGAAAAGAAAGGTTAAACTCTGTGAGTTGAACACATCCAGTACAAAGTAGTTTCTGAGAATGATTCTGTCTAGTTTTTAAACGAGGATATTGCCATTTCTAAGATTGGCCTCAAATCTCTTGAAATCTCCACTTGCAAATTCCACAAAAAGAGTGTTTCAAAACTGCTCTGTCTAAAGGAACGTTCAGCTCTGTGAGTTGAATACAAACAACGCAAAGAAGTTACTGAGAATTCTTCTGTCTAGCATTCTATGAAGAAATCCCGTTTCCAACGAAGGCCTCAATCAGGTCTAAATATCCACTTGCAGACTTAACAAACAGAGTGTTTTCAAACTGCTCTATGAAAAGAAAGGTTAAACTCTGTGAGTTGAACACACCCATTACAAAGTAGTTTCTGAGAATGATTCTGTGTAGTTTTGAAACGGGGTTATTTCAATTTCTAAGATTGGCCTCAAATCGCAGGAAATCTCCACTTGCAATTTCCACAAAAAGAGTGTTTCAAAACTGATCTTTCTAAAGGAAGGTTTAACTCTGTGAGTTGAACACACACCACAAAAAGAAGTTGCTGAGAATTCTTCTTTCTTACAGTATATGAAGAAATCCCGTTTCCAACGAAGGCCACAAACAGGTCAAAATATCCACTTGCAGACTTAACAAACAGAGTGTTTCCAAACTGCTCTATGAAAAGAAAGGTTAAACTCTGTGAGTTGAACACATCCAGTTCAAAGTAGTTTCTGAGAATGATTCTGTCTAGTTTTTAAACGAGGATATTGCCATTTCTAAGATTGGCCTCAAATCTCTTGAAATCTCCACTTGCAAATTCCACAAAAAGAGTGTTTCAAAACTGCTCTGTCTAAAGGAACGTTCAGCTCTGTGAGTTGAATACAAACAACGCAAAGAAGTTACTGAGAATTCTTCTGTCTAGCATTCTATGAAGAAATCCCGTTTCCAAAGAAGGCCTCAACCAGGTCTAAATATCCACTTGCAGACTTAACAAACAGAGTGTTTTCAAACTGCTCTATGAAAAGGAAGGTTAAACTCTGTGAGTTGAACACACCCATTACAAAGTAGTTTCTGAGAATGATTCTGTGTAGTTTTGAAGCGGGGTTATTTCAATTTCTAAGATTGGCCTCAAATCGCAGGAAATCTCCAATTGCAATTTCCACAAAAAGAGTGTTTCAAAACTGATCTTTCTAAAGGAAGGTTTAACCCTGTGAGTTGAACACACACCACACAAAGAAGTTACTGAGAATTCTTCTTTCTTGCAGTATATGAAGAAATCCCGTTTCCAACGAAGGCCACAAACAGGTCTAAATATCCACTTGCAGACTTAACAAACAGAGTGTTTCCAAACTGCTCTATGAAAAGAAAGGTTAAACTCTGTGAGTTGAACACATCCAGTACAAAGTAGTTTCTGAGAATGATTCTGTCTAGTTTTTAAACGAGGATATTGCCATTTCTAAGATTGGCCTCAAATCTCTTGAAATCTCCACTTGCAAATTCCACAAAAAGAGTGTTTCAAAACTGCTCTGTCTAAAGGAACGTTCAGCTCTGTGAGTTGAATACAAACAATGCAAAGAAGTTACTGAGAATTCTTCTGTCTAGCATTTTATGAAGAAATCCCGTTTCCAAAGAAGGCCTCAACGAGGTCTAAATATCCACTTGCAGACTTAACAAACAGAGTGTTTTCAAACTGCTCTATGAAAAGGAAGGTTAAACTCTGTGAGTTGAAGATACCGATTACAAAGTAGTTTCTGAGAATGATTCTGTGTAGTTTTGAAACGGGGTTCTTTCAATTTCTAAGATTGGCCTCAAATCGCAGGAAATCTCCCCTTGCAATTTCCACAAAAAGAGTGTTTCAAAACTGATCTTTCTAAAGGAAGGTTTAACTCTGTGAGTTGAACACACACCACACAAAGAAGTTACTGAGAATTCTTCTTTCTTGCAGTATATGAAGAAATCCCGTTTCCAACGAAGGCCACAAAGAGGTCTAAATATCCACTTGCAGACTTAAGAAACAGAGTGTTTCCAAACTGCTCTATGAAAAGAAAGGTTAAACTCTGTGAGTTGAACACATCCAGTACAAAGTAGTTTCTGAGAATGATTCTGTCTAGTTTTTAAACGAGGATATTGCCATTTCTAAGATTGGCCTCAAATCTCTTGAAATCTCCACTTGCAAATTCCACAAAAAGAGTGTTTCAAAACTGCTCTGTCTAAAGGAACGTTCAGCTCTGTGAGTTGAATACAAACAACGCAAAGAAGTTACTGAGAATTCTTCTGTCTAGCATTCTATGAAGAAATCCCGTTTCCAACGAAGGCCTCAACCAGGTCTAAATATCCACTTGCAGACTTAACAAACAGAGTGTTTTCAAACTGCTCTATGAAAAGGAAGGTTAAACTCTGTGAGTTGAACACACCCATTACAAAGTAGTTTCTGAGAATGATTCTGTGTAGTTTTGAAACGGGGTTCTTTCAATTTCTAAGATTGGCCTCAAATCGCAGGAAATCTCCACTTGCAATTTCCACAAAAAGAGTGTTTCAAAACTGATCTTTCTAAAGGAAGGTTTAACTCTGTGAGTTGAACACACACCACACAAAGAAGTTACTGAGAATTCTTCTTTCTTGCAGTATATGAAGAAATCCCGTTTCCAACGAAGGCCACAAACAGGTCTAAATATCCACTTGCAGACTTAACAAACAGAGTGTTTCCAAACTGCTCTATGAAAAGAAAGGTTAAACTCTGTGAGTTGAACACCTCCAGTACAAAGTAGTTTCTGAGAATGATTCTGTCTAGTTTTTAAACGAGGATATTGCCATTTCTAAGATTGGCCTCAAATCTCTTGAAATCTCCACTTGCAAATTCCACAAAAAGAGTGTTTCAAAACTGCTCTGTCTAAAGGAACGTTCAGCTCTGTGAGTTGAATACAAACAACGCAAAGAAGTTACTGAGAATTCTTCTGTCTAGCATTCTATGAAGAAATCCCGTTTCCAAAGAAGGCCTCAACCAGGTCTAAATATCCACTTGCAGACTTAACAAACAGAGTGTTTTCAAACTGCTCTATGAAAAGGAAGGTTAAACTCTGTGAGTTGAACACACCCATTACAAAGTAGTTTCTGAGAATGATTCTGTGTAGTTTTGAAACGGGGTTATTTCAATTTCTAAGATTGGCCTCAAATCGCAGGAAATCTCCACTTGCAATTTCCACAAAAAGAGTGTTTCAAAACTGATCTTTCTAAAGGAAGGTTTAACTCTGTGAGTTGAACACACACCACACAAAGAAGTTACTGAGAATTCTTCTTTCTTGCAGAATATGAAGAAATCCCGTTTCCAACGAAGGCCACAAAGAGGTCTAAATATCCACTTGCAGACTTAAGAAACAGAGTGTTTCCAAACTGCTCTATGAAAAGAAAGGTTAAACTCTGTGAGTTGAACACATCCAGTACAAAGTAGTTTCTGAGAATGATTCTGTCTAGTTTTTAAACGAGGATATTGCCATTTCTAAGATTGGCCTCAAATCTCTTGAAATCTCCACTTGCAAATTCCACAAAAAGAGTGTTTCAAAACTGCTCTGTCTAAAGGAACGTTCAGCTCTGTGAGTTGAATACAAACAATGCAAAGAAGTTACTGAGAATTCTTCTGTCTAGCATTTTATGAAGAAATCCCGTTTCCAAAGAAGGCCTCAACCAGGTCTAAATATCCACTTGCAGACTTAACAAACAGAGTGTTTTCAAACTGCTCTATGAAAAGGAAGGTTAAACTCTGTGAGTTGAAGGTACCGATTACAAAGTAGTTTCTGAGAATGATTCTGTGTAGTTTTGAAACGGGGTTCTTTCAATTTCTAAGATTGGCCTCAAATCGCAGGAAATCTCCCCTTGCAATTTCCACAAAAAGAGTGTTTCAAAACTGATCTTTCTAAAGGAAGGTTTAACTCTGTGAGTTGAACACACACCACACAAAGAAGTTACTGAGAATTCTTCTTTCTTGCAGTATATGAAGAAATCCCGTTTCCAACGAAGGCCACAAAGAGGTCTAAATATCCACTTGCAGACTTAAGAAACAGAGTGTTTCCAAACTGCTCTATGAAAAGAAAGGTTAAACTCTGTGAGTTGAACACATCCAGTACAAAGTAGTTTCTGAGAATGATTCTGTCTAGTTTTTAAACGAGGATATTGCCATTTCTAAGATTGGCCTCAAATCTCTTGAAATCTCCACTTGCAAATTCCACAAAAAGAGTGTTTCAAAACTGCTCTGTCTAAAGGAACGTTCAGCTCTGTGAGTTGAATACAAACAACGCAAAGAAGTTACTGAGAATTCTTCTGTCTAGCATTTTATGAAGAAATCCCGTTTCCAACGAAGGCCTCAACCAGGTCTAAATATCCACTTGCAGACTTAACAAATAGAGTGTTTTGAAACTGCTCTATGAAAAGGAAGGTTAAACTCTGTGAGTTGAAGACACCCATTACAAAGTAGTTTCTGAGAATGATTCTGAGTAGTTTTGAAACGGGGTTCTTTCAATTTCTAAGATTGGCCTCAAATCGCAGGAAATCTCCACTTGCAATTTCCACAAAAAGAGTGTTTCAAAACTGATCTTTCTAAAGGAAGGTTTAACTCTGTGAGTTGAACACACACCACACAAACAAGTTACTGAGAATTCTTCTTTCTTGCAGTATATGAAGAAATCCCGTTTCCAACGAAGGCCACAAACAGGTCTAAATATCCACTTGCAGACTTAACAAACAGAGTGTTTCCAAACTGCTCTATGAAAAGAAAGGTTAAACTCTGTGAGTTGAACACCTCCAGTACAAAGTAGTTTCTGAGAATGATTCTGTCTAGTTTTTAAACGAGGATATTGCCATTTCTAAGATTGGCCTCAAATCTCTTGAAATCTCCACTTGCAAATTCCACAAAAAGAGTGTTTCAAAACTGCTCTGTCTAAAGGAACATTCAGCTCTGTGAGTTGAATACAAACAACGCAAAGAAGTTACTGAGAATTCTTCTGTCTAGCATTCTATGAAGAAATCCCGTTTCCAACGAAGGCCTCAACCAGGTCTAAATATCCACTTGCAGACTTAACAAACAGAGTGTTTTCAAACTGCTCTATGAAAAGGAAGGTTAAACTCTGTGAGTTGAACACACCCATTACAAAGTAGTTTCTGAGAATGATTCTGTGTAGTTTTGAAACGGGGTTATTTCAATTTCTAAGATTGGCCTCAAATCGCAGGAAATCTCCACTTGCAATTTCCACAAAAAGAGTGTTTCAAAACTGATCTTTCTAAAGGAAGGTTTAACTCTGTGAGTTGAACACACACCACACAAAGAAGTTACTGAGAATTCTTCTTTCTTGCAGAATATGAAGAAATCCCGTTTCCAACGAAGGCCACAAAGAGGTCTAAATATCCACTTGCAGACTTAAGAAACAGAGTGTTTCCAAACTGCTCTATGAAAAGAAAGGTTAAACTCTGTGAGTTGAACACATCCAGTACAAAGTAGTTTCTGAGAATGATTCTGTCTAGTTTTTAAACGAGGATATTGCCATTTCTAAGATTGGCCTCAAATCTCTTGAAATCTCCACTTGCAAATTCCACAAAAAGAGTGTTTCAAAACTGCTCTGTCTAAAGGAACGTTCAGCTCTGTGAGTTGAATACAAACAATGCAAAGAAGTTACTGAGAATTCTTCTGTCTAGCATTCTATGAAGAAATCCCGTTTCCAACGAAGGCCTCAACCAGGTCTAAATATCCACTTGCAGACTTAACAAACAGAGTGTTTTCAAACCGCTCTATGAAAAGAAAGGTTAAACTCTGTGAGTTGAACACACCCATTACAAAGTAGTTTCTGAGAATGATTCTGTGTAGTTTTGAAACGGGGTTCTTTCAATTTCTAAGATTGGCCTCAAATCGCAGGAAATCTCCACTTGCAATTTCCACAAAAAGAGTGTTTCAAAACTGATCTTTCTAAAGGAAGGTTTAACTCTGTGAGTTGAACACACACCACACAAAGAAGTTACTGAGAATTCTTCTTTCTTGCAGTATATGAAGAAATCCCGTTTCCAACGAAGGCCACAAAGAGGTCTAAATATCCACTTGCAGACTTAACAAACAGAGTGTTTCCAAACTGCTCTATAAAAAGAAAGGTTAAACTCTGTGAGTTGAACACATCCAGTACAAAGTAGTTTCTGAGAATGATTCTGTCTAGTTTTTAAACGAGGATATTGCCATTTCTAAGATTGGCCTCAAATCTCTTGAAATCTCCACTTGCAAATTCCACAAAAAGAGTGTTTCAAAACTGCTCTGTCTAAAGGAACGTTCAGCTCTGTGAGTTGAATACAAACAACGCAAAGAAGTTACTGAGAATTCTTCTGTCTAGCATTCTATGAAGAAATCCCTTTTCCAACGAAGGCCTCAACCAGGTCTAAATATCCACTTGCAGACTTAACAAACAGAGTGTTTTCAAACTGCTCTATGAAAAGGAAGGTTAAACTCTGTGAGTTGAACACACCCATTACAAAGTAGTTTCTGAGAATGATTCTGTGTAGTTTTGAAACGGGGTTCTTTCAATTTCTAAGATTGGCCTCAAATCGCAGGAAATCTCCACTTGCAATTTCCACAAAAAGAGTGTTTCAAAACTGATCTTTCTAAAGGAAGGTTTAACTCTGTGAGTTGAACACACACCACACAAAGAAGTTACTGAGAATTCTTCTTTCTTGCAGTATATGAAGAAATCCCGTTTACAACGAAGGCCACAAAGAGGTCTAAATATCCACATGCAGACTTAAGAAACAGAGTGTTTCCAAACTGCTCTATGAAAAGAAAGGTTAAACTCTGTGAGTTGAACACATCCAGTACAAAGTAGTTTCTGAGAATGATTCTGTCTAGTTTTTAAACGAGGATATTGCCATTTCTAAGATTGGCCTCAAATCTCTTGAAATCTCCACTTGCAAATTCCACAAAAAGAGTGTTTCAAAACTGCTCTGTCTAAAGGAACGTTCAGCTCTGTGAGTTGAATACAAACAATGCAAAGAAGTTACTGAGAATTCTTGTGTCTAGCATTCTATGAAGAAATCCCGTTTCCAACGTAGGCCTCAACCAGGTCTAAATATCCACTTGCAGACTTAACAAACAGAGTGTTTTCAAACTGCTCTATGAAAAGAAAGGTTAAACTCTGTGAGTTGAACACACCCATTACAAAGTAGTTTCTGAGAATGATTCTGTGTAGTTTTGAAACGGGGTTATTTCAATTTCTAAGATTGGCCTCAAATCGCAGGAAATCTCCACTTGCAATTTCCACAAAAAGAGTGTTTCAAAACTGATCTTTCTAAAGGAAGGTTTAACTCTGTGAGTTGAACACACACCACACAAAGAAGTTACCGAGAATTCTTCTTTCTTGCAGTATATGAAGAAATCCCGTTTCCAACGAAGGCCAGAAAGAGGTCTAAATATCCACTTGCAGACTTAACAAACAGAGTGTTTCCAAACTGCTCTATGAAAAGAAAGGTTAAACTCTGTGAGTTGAACACATCCAGTACAAAGTAGTTTCTGAGAATGATTCTGTCTAGTTTTTAAACGAGGATATTGCCATTTCTAAGATTGGCCTCAAATCTCTTGAAATCTCCACTTGCAAATTCCACAAAAAGAGTGTTTCAAAACTGCTCTGTCTAAAGGAACGTTCAGCTCTGTGAGTTGAATACAAACAACGCAAAGAAGTTACTGAGAATTCTTCTGTCTAGCATTTTATGAAGAAATCCCGTTTCCAACGAAGGCCTCAACCAGGTCTAAATATCCACTTGCAGACTTAACAAATAGAGTGTTTTGAAACTGCTCTATGAAAAGGAAGGTTAAACTCTGTGAGTTGAAGACACCCATTACAAAGTAGTTTCTGAGAATGATTCTGAGTAGTTTTGAAACGGGGTTATTTCAATTTCTAAGATTGGCCTCAAATCGCAGGAAATCTCCACTTGCAATTTCCACAAAAAGAGTGTTTCAAAACTGATCTTTCTAAAGGAAGATTTAACTCTGTGAGTTGAACACACACCACACAAACAAGTTACTGAGAATTCTTCTTTCTTGCAGTATATGAAGAAATCCCGTTTCCAACGAAGGCCACAAACAGGTCTAAATATCCACTTGCAGACTTAACAAACAGAGTGTTTCCAAACTGCTCTATGAAAAGAAAGGTTAAACTCTGTGAGTTGAACACCTCCAGTACAAAGTAGTTTCTGAGAATGATTCTGTCTAGTTTTTAAACGAGGATATTGCCATTTCTAAGATTGGCCTCAAATCTCTTGAAATCTCCACTTGCAAATTCCACAAAAAGAGTGTTTCAAAACTGCTCTGTCTAAAGGAACGTTCAGCTCTGTGAGTTGAATACAAACAACGCAAAGAAGTTACTGAGAATTCTTCTGTCTAGCATTCTATGAAGAAATCCCGTTTCCAACGAAGGCCTCAACCAGGTCTAAATATCCACTTGCAGACTTAACAAACAGAGTGTTTTCAAACTGCTCTATGAAAAGGAAGGTTAAACTCTGTGAGTTGAACACACCCATTACAAAGTAGTTTCTGAGAATGATTCTGTGTAGTTTTGAAACGGGGTTATTTCAATTTCTAAGATTGGCCTCAAATCGCAGGAAATCTCCACTTGCAATTTCCACAAAAAGAGTGTTTCAAAACTGATCTTTCTAAAGGAAGGTTTAACTCTGTGAGTTGAACACACACCACACAAAGAAGTTACTGAGAATTCTTCTTTCTTGCAGAATATGAAGAAATCCCGTTTCCAACGAAGGCCACAAAGAGGTCTAAATATCCACTTGCAGACTTAAGAAACAGAGTGTTTCCAAACTGCTCTATGAAAAGAAAGGTTAAACTCTGTGAGTTGAACACATCCAGTACAAAGTAGTTTCTCAGAATGATTCTGTCTAGTTTTTAAACGAGGATATTGCCATTTCTAAGATTGGCCTCAAATCTCTTGAAATCTCCACTTGCAAATTCCACAAAAAGAGTGTTTCAAAACTGCTCTGTCTAAAGGAACGTTCAGCTCTGTGAGTTGAATACAAACAATGCAAAGAAGTTACTGAGAATTCTTCTGTCTAGCATTCTATGAAGAAATCCCGTTTCCAACGAAGGCCTCAACCAGGTCTAAATATCCACTTGCAGACTTAACAAACAGAGTGTTTTCAAACCGCTCTATGAAAAGAAAGGTTAAACTCTGTGAGTTGAACACACCGATTACAAAGTAGTTTCTGAGAATGATTCTGTGTAGTTTTGAAACGGGGTTCTTTCAATTTCTAAGATTGGCCTCAAATCGCAGGAAATCTCCACTTGCAATTTCCACAAAAAGAGTGTTTCAAAACTGATCTTTCTAAAGGAAGGTTTAACTCTGTGAGTTGAACACACACCACACAAAGAAGTTACTGAGAATTCTTCTTTCTTGCAGTATATGAAGAAATCCCGTTTCCAACGAAGGCCACAAAGAGGTCTAAATATCCACTTGAAGACTTAACAAACAGAGTGTTTCCAAACTGCTCTATAAAAAGAAAGGTTAAACTCTGTGAGTTGAACACATCCAGTACAAAGTAGTTTCTGAGAATGATTCTGTCTAGTTTTTAAACGAGGATATTGCCATTTCTAAGATTGGCCTCAAATCTCTTGAAATCTCCACTTGCAAATTCCACAAAAAGAGTGTTTCAAAACTGCTCTGTCTAAAGGAACGTTCAGCTCTGTGAGTTGAATACAAACAACGCAAAGAAGTTACTGAGAATTCTTCTGTCTAGCATTCTATGAAGAAATCCCTTTTCCAACGAAGGCCTCAACCAGGTCTAAATATCCACTTGCAGACTTAACAAACAGAGTGTTTTCAAACCGCTCTATGAAAAGGAAGGTTAAACTCTGTGAGTTGAACACACCCATTACAAAGTAGTTTCTGAGAATGATTCTGTGTAGTTTTGAAACGGGGTTCTTTCAATTTCTAAGATTGGCCTCAAATCACAGGAAATCTCCACTTGCAATTTCCACAAAAAGAGTGTTTCAAAACTGATCTTTCTAAAGGAAGGTTTAACTCTGTGAGTTGAACACACACCACACAAAGAAGTTACTGAGAATTCTTCTTTCTTGCAGTATATGAAGAAATCCCGTTTACAACGAAGGCCACAAAGAGGTCTAAATATCCACATGCAGACTTAAGAAACAGAGTGTTTCCAAACTGCTCTATGAAAAGAAAGGTTAAACTCTGTGAGTTGAACACATCCAGTACAAAGTAGTTTTTGAGAATGATTCTGTCTAGTTTTTAAACGAGGATATTGCCATTTCTAAGATTGGCCTCAAATCTCTTGAAATCTCCACTTGCAAATTCCACAAAAAGAGTGTTTCAAAACTGCTCTGTCTAAAGGAACGTTCAGCTCTGTGAGTTGAATACAAACAATGCAAAGAAGTTACTGAGAATTCTTGTGTCTAGCATTCTATGAAGAAATCCCGTTTCCAACGTAGGCCTCAACCAGGTCTAAATATCCACTTGCAGACTTAACAAACAGAGTGTTTTCAAACTGCTCTATGAAAAGAAAGGTTAAACTCTGTGAGTTGAACACAACCATTACAAAGTAGTTTCTGAGAATGATTCTGTGTAGTTTTGAAACGGGGTTATTTCAATTTCTAAGATTGGCCTCAAATCGCAGGAAATCTCCACTTGCAATTTCCACAAAAAGAGTGTTTCAAAACTGATCTTTCTAAAGGAAGGTTTAACTCTGTGAGTTGAACACACACCACACAAAGAAGTTACCGAGAATTCTTCCTTCTTGCAGTATATGAAGAAATCCCGTTTCCAACGAAGGCCAGAAAGAGGTCTAAATATCCACTTGCAGACTTAACAAACAGAGTGTTTCCAAACTGCTCTATGAAAAGAAAGGTTAAACTCTGTGAGTTGAACACATCCAGTACAAAGTAGTTTCTGAGAATGATTCTGTCTAGTTTTTAAACGAGGATATTGCCATTTCTAAGATTGCCCTCAAATCTCTTGAAATCTCCACTTGCAAATTCCACAAAAAGAGTGTTTCAAAACTGCTCTGTCTAAAGGAACGTTCAGCTCTGTGAGTTGAATACAAACAACGCAAAGAAGTTACTGAGAATTCTTCTGTCTAGCATTCTATGAAGAAATCCCGTTTCCAACGAAGGCCTCAAGCAGGTCTAAATATCCACTTGCAGACTTAGCAAACAGAGTGTTTTCAAACTGCTCTGTGAAAAGAAAGGTTAAACTCTGTGAGTTGAACACACCCATTACAAAGTAGTTTCTGAGAATGATTCTGTGTAGTTTTGAAACGGGGTTATTTCAATTTCTAAGATTGGCCTCAAATCGCAGGAAATCTCCACTTGCAATTTCCACAAAAAGAGTGTTTCAAAACTGATCTTTCTAAAGGAAGGTTTAACTCTGTGAGTTGAACACACACCACACAAAGAAGTTACTGAGAATTCTTCTTTCTTGCAGTATATGAAGAAATCCCGTTTCCAACGAAGGCCACAAAGAGGTCTAAATATCCACTTGCAGACTTAAGAAACAGAGTGTTTCCAAACTGCTCTATTAAAAGAAAGGTTAAACTCTGTGAGTTGAACACATCCAGTACAAAGTAGTTTCTGAGAATGATTCTGTCTAGTTTTTAAACGAGGATTTTGCCATTTCTAAGATTGGCCTCAAATCTCTTGAAATCTCCACTTGCAAATTCCACAAAAAGAGTGTTTCAAAACTGCTCTGTCTAAAGGAACGTTCAGCTCTGTGAGTTGAATACAAACAACGCAATGTAGTTGCTGAGAATTCTTCTGTCTAGCATTCTATGAAGAAATCCCGTTTCCAACGAAGGCCTCAACCAGGTCTAAATATCCACTTGCAGACTTAACAAACAGAGTGTTTTCAAACTGCTCTGTGAAAAGGGTGGTTAAACTCTGTGAGTTGAACACACCCATTACAAAGTAGTTTCTGAGAATGATTCTGTGTAGTTTTGAAACGGGGTTATTTCAATTTCTAAGATTGGCCTCAAATCGCAGGAAATCTCCACTTGCAATTTCCACAAAAAGAGTGTTTCAAAACTGATCTTTCTAAAGGAAGGTTTAACTCTGTGAGCTGAACACACACCACACAAAGAAGTTACTGAGAATTCTTCTTTCTTGCAGTATATGAAGAAATCCCGTTTCCAACGAAGGCCACAAAGAGGTCTAAATATCCACTTGCAGACTTAAGAAACAGAGTGTTTCCAAACTGCTCTATGAAAAGAAAGGTTAAACTCTGTGAGTTGAACACACCCATTACAAAGTAGTTTCTGAGAATGATTCTGTGTAGTTTTGAAACGGGGTTCTTTCAATTTCTAAGATTGGCCTCAAATCGCAGGAAATCTCCACTTGCAATTTCCACAAAAAGAATGTTTCAAAACTGATCTTTCTAAAGGAAGGTTTAACTCTGTGAGTTGAACACACACCACACAAAGAAGTTACTGAGAATTCTTCTTTCTTGCAGTATATGAAGAAATCCCGTTTCCAACGAAGGCCACAAAGAGGTCTAAATATCCACTTGCAGACTTAAGAAACAGAGTGTTTCCAAACTGCTCTATGAAAAGAAAGGTTAAACTCTGTGAGTTGAACACCTCCAGTACAAAGTAGTTTCTGAGAATGATTCTGTCTAGTTTTTAAACGAGGATATTGCCATTTCTAAGATTGGCCTCAAATCTCTTGAAATCTCCACTTGCAAATTCCACAAAAAGAGTGTTTCAAAACTGCTCTGTCTATAGGAACGTTCAGCTCTGTGAGTTGAATACAAACAACGCAAAGAAGTTACTGAGAATTCTTCTGTCTAGCATTCTATGAAGAAATCCCGTTTCCAACGAAGGCCTCAACCAGGTCTAAATATCCACTTGCAGACTTAACAAACAGAGTGTTTTCAAACTGCTCTATGAAAAGGAAGGTTAAACTCTGTGAGTTGAACACACCCATTACAAAGTAGTTTCTGAGAATGATTCTGTGTAGTTTTGAAACGGGGTTATTTCAATTTCTAAGATTGGCCTCAAATCGCAGGAAATCTCCACTTGCAATTTCCACAAAAAGAGCGTTTCAAAACTGATCTTTCTAAAGGAAGGTTTAACTCTGTGAGTTGAACACACACCACACAAAGAAGTTACTGAGAATTCTTCTTTCTTGCAGAATATGAAGAAACCCCGTTTCCAACGAAGGCCACAAAGAGGTCTAAATATCCACTTGCAGACTTAAGAAACAGAGTGTTTCCAAACTGCTCTATGAAAAGAAAGGTTAAACTCTGTGAGTTGAACACATCCAGTACAAAGTAGTTTCTGAGAATGATTCTGTCTAGTTTTTAAACGAGGATATTGCCATTTCTAAGATTGGCCTCAAATCTCTTGAAATCTCCACTTGCAAATTCCACAAAAAGAGTGTTTCAAAACTGCTCTGTCTAAAGGAACGTTCAGCTCTGTGAGTTGAATACAAACAATGCAAAGAAGTTACTGAGAATTCTTCTGTCTAGCATTCTATGAAGAAATCCCGTTTCCAACGAAGGCCTCAACCAGGTCTAAATATCCACTTGCAGACTTAACAAACCGTGTGTTTTCAAACTGCTCTATGAAAAGAAAGGTTAAACTCTGTGAGTTGAACACACCCATTACAAAGTAGTTTCTGAGAATGATTCTGTGTAGTTTTGAAACGGGGTTCTTTCAATTTCTAAGATTGGCCTCAAATCGCAGGAAATCTCCACTTGCAATTTCCACAAAAAGAGTGTTTCAAAACTGATCTTTCTAAAGGAAGGTTTAACTCTGTGAGTTGAACACACACCACACAAAGAAGTTACTGAGAATTCTTCTTTCTTGCAGTATATGAAGAAATCCCGTTTCCAACGAGGCCACAAAGAGGTCTAAATATCCACTTGCAGACTTAACAGAGTGTTTCCAAACTGCTCTATGAAAAGAAAGGTTAAACTCTGTGAGTTGAACACATCCAGTACAAAGTAGTTTCTGAGAATGATTCTGTCTAGTTTTTAAACGAGGATATTGCCATTTCTAAGATTGGCCTCAAATCTCTTGAAATCTCCACTTGCAAATTCCACAAAAAGAGTGTTTCAAAACTGCTCTGTCTAAAGGAACGTTCAGCTCTGTGAGTTGAATACAAACAACGCAAAGAAGTTACTGAGAATTCTTCTGTCTAGCATTCTATGAAGAAATCCCTTTTCCAACGAAGGCCTCAACCAGGTCTAAATATCCACTTGCAGACTTAACAAACAGAGTGTTTTCAAACTGCTCTATGAAAAGGAAGGTTAAACTCTGTGAGTTGAACACACCCATTACAAAGTAGTTTCTGAGAATGATTCTGTGTAGTTTTGAAACGGGGTTATTTCAATTTCTAAGATTGGCCTCAAATCGCAGGAAATCTCCACTTGCAATTTCCACAAAAAGAGTGTTTCAAAACTGATCTTTCTAAAGGAAGGTTTAACTCTGTGAGTTGAACACACACCACACAAAGAAGTTACTGAGAATTCTTCTTTCTTGCAGTATATGAAGAAATCCTTTTTCCAACGAAGGCAACAAAGAGGTCTAAATATCCACTTGCAGACTTAACAAACAGAGTGTTTCCAAACTGCTCTATGAAAAGAAAGGTTAAACTCTGTGAGTTGAACACATCCAGTACAAAGTAGTTTCTGAGAATGATTCTGTCTAGTTTTTAAACGAGGATATTGCCATTTCTAAGATTGGCCTCAAATCTCTTGAAATCTCCACTTGCAAATTCCACAAAAAGAGTGTTTCAAAACTGCTCTGTCTAAAGGAACGTTCAGCTCTGTGAGTTGAATACAAACAACGCAAAGAAGTTACTGAGAATTCTTCTGTCTAGCATTCTATGAAGAAATCCCGTTTCCAACGAAGGCCTCAACCAGGTCTAAATATCCACTTGCAGACTTAACAAACAGAGTGTTTTCAAACTGCTCTATGAAAAGAAAGGTTAAACTCTGTGAGTTGAACACACCCATTACAAAGTAGTTTCTGAGAATGATTTTGTGTAGTTTTGAAACGGGGTTATTTCAATTTCTAAGATTGGCCTCAAATCGCAGGAAATCTCCACTTGCAATTTCCACAAAAAGAGTGTTTCAAAACTGATCTTTCTAAAGGAAGGTTTAACTCTGTGAGTTGAACACACACCACAAAAAGAAGTTGCTGAGAATTCTTCTTTCTTGCAGTATATGAAGAAATCCCGTTTCCAACGAAGGCCACAAACAGGTCAAAATATCCACTTGCAGACTTAACAAACAGAGTGTTTCCAAACTGCTCTATGAAAAGAAACGTTAAACTCTGTGAGTTGAACACATCCAGTTCAAAGTAGTTTCTGAGAATGATTCTGTCTAGTTTTTAAACGAGGATATTGCCATTTCTAAGATTGGCCTCAAATCTCTTGAAATCTCCACTTGCAAATTCCACAAAAAGAGTGTTTCAAAACTGCTCTGTCTATAGGAACGTTCAGCTCTGTGAGTTGAATACAAACAACGCCAAGAAGTTACTGAGAATTCTTCTGTCTAGCATTCTATGAAGAAATCCCGTTTCCAACGAAGGCCTCAACCAGGTCTAAATATCCACTTGCAGACTTAACAAACAGAGTGTTTTCAAACTGCTCTATGAAAAGGAAGGTTAAACTCTGTGAGTTGAACACACCCATTACAAAGTAGTTTCTGAGAATGATTCTGTGTAGTTTTGAAACGGGGTTATTTCAATTTCTAAGATTGGCCTCAAATCGCAGGAAATCTCCACTTGCAATTTCCACAAAAAGAGTGTTTCAAAACTGATCTTTCTAAAGGAAGGTTTAACTCTGTGAGTTGAACACACACCACACAAAGAAGTTACTGAGAATTCTTCTTTCTTGCAGAATATGAAGAAATCCCGTTTCCAACGAAGGCCACAAAGAGGTCTAAATATCCACTTGCAGACTTAAGAAACAGAGTGTTTCCAAACTGCTCTATGAAAAGAAAGGTTAAACTCTGTGAGTTGAACACATCCAGTACAAAGTAGTTTCTGAGAATGATTCTGTCTAGTTTTTAAACGAGGATATTGCCATTTCTAAGATTGGCCTCAAATCTCTTGAAATCTCCACTTGCAAATTCCACAAAAAGAGTGTTTCAAAACTGCTCTGTCTAAAGGAACGTTCAGCTCTGTGAGTTGAATACAAACAACGCAAAGAAGTTACTGAGAATTCTTCTGTCTAGCATTCTATGAAGAAATCCCTTTTCCAACGAAGGCCTCAACCAGGTCTAAATATCCACTTGCAGACTTAACAAACAGAGTGTTTTCAAACTGCTCTATGAAAAGGAAGGTTAAACTCTGTGAGTTGAACACACCCATTACAAAGTAGTTTCTGAGAATGATTCTGTGTAGTTTTGAAACGGGGTTCTTTCAATTTCTAAGATTGGCCTCAAATCGCAGGAAATCTCCACTTGCAATTTCCACAAAAAGAGTGTTTCAAAACTGATCTTTCTAAAGGAAGGTTTAACTCTGTGAGTTGAACACACACCACACAAAGAAGTTACTGAGAATTCTTCTTTCTTGCAGTATATGAAGAAATCCCGTTTCCAACGAAGGCCACAAAGAGGTCTAAATATCCACTTGCAGACTTAAGAAACAGAGTGTTTCCAAACTGCTCTATGGAAAGAAAGGTTAAACTCTGTGAGTTGAACACATCCAGTACAAAGTAGTTTCTGAGAATGATTCTGTCTAGTTTTTAAACGAGGATATTGCCATTTCTAAGATTGGCCTCAAATCTCTTGAAATCTCCACTTGCAAATTCCACAAAAAGAGTGTTTCAAAACTGCTCTGTCTAAAGGAACGTTCAGCTCTGTGAGTTGAATACAAACAATGCAAAGAAGTTACTGAGAATTCTTCTGTCTAGCATTCTATGAAGAAATCCCGTTTCCAACGAAGGCCTCAACCAGGTCTAAATATCCACTTGCAGACTTAACAAACAGAGTGTTTTCAAACTGCTCTATGAAAAGAAAGGTTAAACTCTGTGAGTTGAACACACCCATTACAAAGTAGTTTCTGAGAATGATTCTGTGTAGTTTTGAAACGGGGTTATTTCAATTTCTAAGATTGGCCTCAAATCGCAGGAAATCTCCACTTGCAATTTCCACAAAAAGAGTGTTTCAAAACTGATCTTTCTAAAGGAAGGTTTAACTCTGTGAGTTGAACACACACCACACAAAGAAGTTACCGAGAATTCTTCTTTCTTGCAGTATATGAAGAAATCCCGTTTCCAACGAAGGCCAGAAAGAGGTCTAAATATCCACTTGCAGACTTAACAAACAGAGTGTTTCCAAACTGCTCTATGAAAAGAAAGGTTAAACTCTGTGAGTTGAACACATCCAGTACAAAGTAGTTTCTGAGAATGATTCTGTCTAGTTTTTAAACGAGGATATTGCCATTTCTAAGATTGGCCTCAAATCTCTTGAAATCTCCACTTGCAAATTCCACAAAAAGAGTGTTTCAAAACTGCTCTGTCTAAAGGAACGTTCAGCTCTGTGAGTTGAATACAAACAACGCAAAGAAGTTACTGAGAATTCTTCTGTCTAGCATTCTATGAAGAAATCCCTTTTCCAACGAAGGCCTCAACCAGGTCTAAATATCCAATTGCAGACTTAACAAACAGAGTGTTTTCAAACTGCTCTATGAAAAGGAAGGTTAAACTCTGTGAGTTGAACACACCCATTACAAAGTAGTTTCTGAGAATGATTCTGTGTAGTTTTGAAACGGGGTTATTTCAATTTCTAAGATTGGCCTCAAATCGCAGGAAATCTCCACTTGCAATTTCCACAAAAAGAGTGTTTCAAAACTGATCTTTCTAAAGGAAGGTTTAACTCTGTGAGTTGAACACACACCACACAAAGAAGTTACTGAGAATTCTTCTTTCTTGCAGTATATGAAGAAATCCTTTTTCCAACGAAGGCAACAAAGAGGTCTAAATATCCACTTGCAGACTTAACAAACAGAGTGTTTCCAAACTGCTCTATGAAAAGAAAGGTTAAACTCTGTGAGTTGAACACATCCAGTACAAAGTAGTTTCTGAGAATGATTCTGTCTAGTTTTTAAACGAGGATATTGCCATTTCTAAGATTGGCCTCAAATCTCTTGAAATCTCCACTTGCAAATTCCACAAAAAGAGTGTTTCAAAACTGCTCTGTCTAAAGGAACGTTCAGCTCTGTGAGTTGAATACAAACAACGCAAAGAAGTTACTGAGAATTCTTCTGTCTAGCATTCTATGAAGAAATCCCGTTTCCAACGAAGGCCTCAACCAGGTCTAAATATCCACTTGCAGACTTAACAAACAGAGTGTTTTCAAACTGCTCTATGAAAAGAAAGGTTAAACTCTGTGAGTTGAACACACCCATTACAAAGTAGTTTCTGAGAATGATTTTGTGTAGTTTTGAAACGGGGTTATTTCAATTTCTAAGATTGGCCTCAAATCGCAGGAAATCTCCACTTGCAATTTCCACAAAAAGAGTGTTTCAAAACTGATCTTTCTAAAGGAAGGTTTAACTCTGTGAGTTGAACACACACCACAAAAAGAAGTTGCTGAGAATTCTTCTTTCTTGCAGTATATGAAGAAATCCCGTTTCCAACGAAGGCCACAAACAGGTCAAAATATCCACTTGCAGACTTAACAAACAGAGTGTTTCCAAACTGCTCTATGAAAAGAAACGTTAAACTCTGTGAGTTGAACACATCCAGTTCAAAGTAGTTTCTGAGAATGATTCTGTCTAGTTTTTAAACGAGGATATTGCCATTTCTAGGATTGGCCTCAAATCTCTTGAAATCTCCACTTGCAAATTCCACAAAAAGAGTGTTTCAAAACTGCTCTGTCTATAGGAACGTTCAGCTCTGTGAGTTGAATACAAACAACGCCAAGAAGTTACTGAGAATTCTTCTGTCTAGCATTCTATGAAGAAATCCCGTTTCCAACGAAGGCCTCAACCAGGTCTAAATATCCACTTGCAGACTTAACAAACAGAGTGTTTTCAAACTGCTCTATGAAAAGGAAGGTTAAACTCTGTGAGTTGAACACACCCATTACAAAGTAGTTTCTGAGAATGATTCTGTGTAGTTTTGAAACGGGGTTATTTCAATTTCTAAGATTGGCCTCAAATCGCAGGAAATCTCCACTTGCAATTTCCACAAAAAGAGTGTTTCAAAACTGATCTTTCTAAAGGAATGTTTAACTCTGTGAGTTGAACACACACCACACAAAGAAGTTACTGAGAATTCTTCTTTCTTGCAGAATATGAAGAAATCCCGTTTCCAACGAAGGCCACAAAGAGGTCTAAATATCCACTTGCAGACTTAAGAAACAGAGTGTTTCCAAACTGCTCTATGAAAAGAAAGGTTAAACTCTGTGAGTTGAAAACATCCAGTACAAAGTAGTTTCTGAGAATGATTCTGTCTAGTTTTTAAACGAGGATATTGCCATTTCTAAGATTGGCCTCAAATCTCTTGAAATCTCCACTTGCAAATTCCACAAAAAGAGTGTTTCAAAACTGCTCTGTCTAAAGGAACGTTCAGCTCTGTGAGTTGAATACAAACAACGCAAAGAAGTTACTGAGAATTCTTCTGTCTAGCATTCTATGAAGAAATCCCTTTTCCAACGAAGGCCTCAACCAGGTCTAAATATCCACTTGCAGACTTAACAAACAGAGTGTTTTCAAACTGCTCTATGAAAAGGAAGGTTAAACTCTGTGAGTTGAACACACCCATTACAAAGTAGTTTCTGAGAATGATTCTGTGTAGTTTTGAAACGGGGTTCTTTCAATTTCTAAGATTGGCCTCAAATCGCAGGAAATCTCCACTTGCAATTTCCACAAAAAGAGTGTTTCAAAACTGATCTTTCTAAAGGAAGGTTTAACTCTGTGAGTTGAACACACACCACACAAAGAAGTTACTGAGAATTCTTCTTTCTTGCAGTATATGAAGAAATCCCGTTTCCAACGAAGGCCACAAAGAGGTCTAAATATCCACTTGCAGACTTAACAGAGTGTTTCCAAACTGCTCTATGAAAAGAAAGGTTAAACTCTGTGAGTTGAACACATCCAGTACAAAGTAGTTTCTGAGAATGATTCTGTCTAGTTTTTAAACGAGGATATTGCCATTTCTAAGATTGGCCTCAAATCTATTGAAATCTCCACTTGCAAATTCCACAAAAAGAGTGTTTCAAAACTGCTCTGTCTAAAGGAACGTTCAGCTCTGTGAGTTGAATACAAACAACGCAAAGAAGTTACTGAGAATTCTTCTGTCTAGCATTCTATGAAGAAATCCCTTTTCCAACGAAGGCCTCAACCAGGTCTAAATATCCAATTGCAGACTTAACAAACAGAGTGTTTTCAAACTGCTCTATGAAAAGGAAGGTTAAACTCTGTGAGTTGAACACACCCATTACAAAGTAGTTTCTGAGAATGATTCTGTGTAGTTTTGAAACGGGGTTATTTCAATTTCTAAGATTGGCCTCAAATCGCAGGAAATCTCCACTTGCAATTTCCACAAAAAGAGTGTTTCAAAACTGATCTTTCTAAAGGAAGGTTTAACTCTGTGAGTTGAACACACACCACACAAAGAAGTTGCTGAGAATTCTTCTTTCTTGCAGTATATGAAGAAATCCTTTTTCCAACGAAGGCAACAAAGAGGTCTAAATATCCACTTGCAGACTTAACAAACAGAGTGTTTCCAAACTGCTCTATGAAAAGAAAGGTTAAACTCTGTGAGTTGAACACATCCAGTACAAAGTAGTTTCTGAGAATGATTCTGTCTAGTTTTTAAACGAGGATATTGCCATTTCTAAGATTGGCCTCAAATCTCTTGAAATCTCCACTTGCAAATTCCACAAAAAGAGTGTTTCAAAACTGCTCTGTCTAAAGGAACGTTCAGCTCTGTGAGTTGAATACAAACAACGCAAAGAAGTTACTGAGAATTCTTCTGTCTAGCATTCTATGAAGAAATCCCGTTTCCAACGAAGGCCTCAACCAGGTCTAAATATCCACTTGCAGACTTAACAAACAGAGTGTTTTCAAACTGCTCTATGAAAAGAAAGGTTAAACTCTGTGAGTTGAACACACCCATTACAAAGTAGTTTCTGAGAATGATTTTGTGTAGTTTTGAAACGGGGTTATTTCAATTTCTAAGATTGGCCTCAAATCGCAGGAAATCTCCACTTGCAATTTCCACAAAAAGAGTGTTTCAAAACTGATCTTTCTAAAGGAAGGTTTAACTCTGTGAGTTGAACACACACCACAAAAAGAAGTTGCTGAGAATTCTTCTTTCTTGCAGTATATGAAGAAATCCCGTTTCCAACGAAGGCCACAAACAGGTCAAAATATCCACTTGCAGACTTAACAAACAGAGTGTTTCCAAACTGCTCTATGAAAAGAAACGTTAAACTCTGTGAGTTGAACACATCCAGTTCAAAGTAGTTTCTGAGAATGATTCTGTCTAGTTTTTAAACGAGGATATTGCCATTTCTAAGATTGGCCTCAAATCTCTTGAAATCTCCACTTGCAAATTCCACAAAAAGAGTGTTTCAAAACTGCTCTGTCTATAGGAACGTTCAGCTCTGTGAGTTGAATACAAACAACGCCAAGAAGTTACTGAGAATTCTTCTGTCTAGCATTCTATGAAGAAATCCCGTTTCCAACGAAGGCCTCAACCAGGTCTAAATATCCACTTGCAGACTTAACAAACAGAGTGTTTTCAAACTGCTCTATGAAAAGGAAGGTTAAACTCTGTGAGTTGAACACACCCATTACAAAGTAGTTTCTGAGAATGATTCTGTGTAGTTTTGAAACGGGGTTATTTCAATTTCTAAGATTGGCCTCAAATCGCAGGAAATCTCCACTTGCAATTTCCACAAAAAGAGTGTTTCAAAACTGATCTTTCTAAAGGAAGGTTTAACTCTGTGAGTTGAACACACACCACACAAAGAAGTTACTGAGAATTCTTCTTTCTTGCAGAATATGAAGAAATCCCGTTTCCAACGAAGGCCACAAAGAGGTCTAAATATCCACTTGCAGACTTAAGAAACAGAGTGTTTCCAAACTGCTCTATGAAAAGAAATGTTAAACTCTGTGAGTTGAACACATCCAGTACAAAGTAGTTTCTGAGAATGATTCTGTCTAGTTTTTAAACGAGGATATTGCCATTTCTAAGATTGGCCTCAAATCTCTTGAAATCTCCACTTGCAAATTCCACAAAAAGAGTGTTTCAAAACTGCTCTGTCTAAAGGAACGTTCAGCTCTGTGAGTTGAATACAAACAACGCAAAGAAGTTACTGAGAATTCTTCTGTCTAGCATTCTATGAAGAAATCCCTTTTCCAACGAAGGCCTCAACCAGGTCTAAATATCCACTTGCAGACTTAACAAACAGAGTGTTTTCAAACTGCTCTATGAAAAGGAAGGTTAAACTCTGTGAGTTGAACACACCCATTACAAAGTAGTTTCTGAGAATGATTCTGTGTAGTTTTGAAACGGGGTTCTTTCAATTTCTAAGATTGGCCTCAAATCGCAGGAAATCTCCACTTGCAATTTCCACAAAAAGAGTGTTTCAAAACTGATCTTTCTAAAGGAAGGTTTAACTCTGTGAGTTGAACACACACCACACAAAGAAGTTACTGAGAATTCTTCTTTCTTGCAGTATATGAAGAAATCCCGTTTCCAACGAAGGCCACAAAGAGGTCTAAATATCCACTTGCAGACTTAAGAAACAGAGTGTTTCCAAACTGCTCTATGGAAAGAAAGGTTAAACTCTGTGAGTTGAACACATCCAGTACAAAGTAGTTTCTGAGAATGATTCTGTCTAGTTTTTAAACGAGGATATTGCCATTTCTAAGATTGGCCTCAAATCTCTTGAAATCTCCACTTGCAAATTCCACAAAAAGAGTGTTTCAAAACTGCTCTGTCTAAAGGAACGTTCAGCTCTGTGAGTTGAATACAAACAATGCAAAGAAGTTACTGAGAATTCTTCTGTCTAGCATTCTATGAAGAAATCCCGTTTCCAACGAAGGCCTCAACCAGGTCTAAATATCCACTTGCAGACTTAACAAACAGAGTGTTTTCAAACTGCTCTATGAAAAGAAAGGTTAAACTCTGTGAGTTGAACACACCCATTACAAAGTAGTTTCTGAGAATGATTCTGTGTAGTTTTGAAACGGGGTTATTTCAATTTCTAAGATTGGCCTCAAATCGCAGGAAATCTCCACTTGCAATTTCCACAAAAAGAGTGTTTCAAAACTGATCTTTCTAAAGGAAGGTTTAACTCTGTGAGTTGAACACACACCACACAAAGAAGTTACCGAGAATTCTTCTTTCTTGCAGTATATGAAGAAATCCCGTTTCCAACGAAGGCCAGAAAGAGGTCTAAATATCCACTTGCAGACTTAACAAACAGAGTGTTTCCAAACTGCTCTATGAAAAGAAAGGTTAAACTCTGTGAGTTGAACACATCCAGTACAAAGTAGTTTCTGAGAATGATTCTGTCTAGTTTTTAAACGAGGATATTGCCATTTCTAAGATTGGCCTCAAATCTCTAGAAATCTCCACTTGCAAATTCCACAAAAAGAGTGTTTCAAAACTGCTCTGTCTAAAGGAACGTTCAGCTCTGTGAGTTGAATACAAACAATGGAAAGAAGTTACTGAGAATTCTTCTGTCTAGCATTTTATGAAGAAATCCCGTTTCCAAAGAAGGCCTCAACCTGGTCTAAATATCCACTTGCAGACTTAACAAACAGAGTGTTTTCAAACTGCTCTGTGAAAAGGGTGGTTAAACTCTGTGAGTGGAACACACCCATTACAAAGTAGTTTCTGAGAATGATTCTGTGTAGCTTTGAAAAGGGGTTCTTTCAATTTCTAAGATTGGCCTCAAATCGCAGGAAATCTCCACTTGCAATTTGCACAAAAAGAGTGTTTCAAAACTGATCTTTCTAAAGGAAGGTTTAACTCTGTGAGTTGAACACACACCACACAAAGAAGTTACTGAGAATTCTTCTTTCTTGCAGTATATGAAGAAATCCCGTTTCCAACGAAGGCCACAAAGAGGTCTAAATATCCACTTGCAGACTTAAGAAACAGAGTGTTTCCAAACTGCTCTATGAAAAGAAAGGTTGAACTCTGTGAGTTGAACACATCCAGTACAAAGTAGTTTCTGAGAATGATTCTGTCTAGTTTTTAAACGAGGATATTGCCATTTCTAAGATTGGCCTCAAATCTCTTGAAATCTCCACTTGCAAATTCCACAAAAAGAGTGTTTCAAAACTGCTCTGTCTAAAGGAACGTTCAGCTCTGTGAGTTGAATACAAACAACGCAAAGAAGTTACTGAGAATTCTTCTGTCTAGCATTCTATGAAGAAATCCCGTTTCCAACGAAGGCCTCAACCAGGTCTAAATATCCACTTGCAGACTTAACAAACAGAGTGTTTTCAAACTGCTCTATGAAAAGGAAGGTTAAACTCTGTGAGTTGAACACACCCATTACAAAGTAGTTTCTGAGAATGATTCTGTGTAGTTTTGAAACGGGGTTATTTCAATTTCTAAGATTGGCCTCAAATCGCAGGAAATCTCCACTTTCAATTTCCACAAAAAGATTGTTTCAAAACTGATCTTTCTAAAGGAAGGTTTAACTCTGTGAGTTGAACACACACCACACAAAGAAGTTACTGAGAATTCTTCTTTCTTGCAGTATATGAAGAAATCCCGTTTCCAACGAAGGCCACAAACAGGTCTAAATATCCACTTGCAGACTTAAGAAACAGAGTGTTTCCAAACTGCTCTATGAAAAGAAAGGTTAAACTCTGTGAGTTGAACACATCCAGTACAAAGTAGTTTCTGAGAATGATTCTGTCTAGTTTTTAAACGAGGATATTGCCATTTCTAAGATTGGCCTCAAATCTCTTGAAATCTCCACTTGCAAATTCCACAAAAAGAGTGTTTCAAAACTGCTCTGTCTAAAGGAACGTTCAGCTCTGTGAGTTGAATACAAACAACGCAAAGAAGTTACTGAGAATTCTTCTGTCTAGCATTTTATGAAGAAATCCCGTTTCCAACGAAGGCCTCAACCAGGTCTAAATATCCACTTGCAGACTTAACAAATAGAGTGTTTTCAAACTGCTCTATGGAAAGGAAGGTTAAACTCTGTCAGTTGAAGACACCCATTACAAAGTAGTTTCTGAGAATGATTCTGTGTAGTTTTGAAACGGGGTTCTTTCAATTTCTAAGATTGGCCTCAAATCGCAGGAAATCTCCACTTGCAATTTCCACAAAAAGAGTGTTTCAAAACTGATCTTTCTAAAGGAAGGTTTAACTCTGTGAGTTGAACACACACCACACAAAGAAGTTACTGAGAATTCTTCTTTCTTGCAGTATATGAAGAAATCCCGTTTCCAACGAAGGCCACAAAGAGGTCTAAATATCCACTTGCAGACTTAAGAAACAGAGTGTTTCCAAACTGCTCTATGGAAAGAAAGGTTAAACTCTGTGAGTTGAACACATCCAGTACAAAGTAGTTTCTGAGAATGATTCTGTCTAGTTTTTAAACGAGGATATTGCCATTTCTAAGATTGGCCTCAAATCTCTTGAAATCTCCACTTGCAAATTCCACAAAAAGAGTGTTTCAAAACTGCTCTGTCTAAAGGAACGTTCAGCTCTGTGAGTTGAATACAAACAATGCAAAGAAGTTACTGAGAATTCTTCTGTCTAGCATTCTATGAAGAAATCCCGTTTCCAACGAAGGCCTCAACCAGGTCTAAATATCCACTTGCAGACTTAACAAACAGAGTGTTTTCAAACTGCTCTATGAAAAGAAAGGTTAAACTCTGTGAGTTGAACACACCCATTACAAAGTAGTTTCTGAGAATGATTCTGTGTAGTTTTGAAACGGGGTTATTTCAATTTCTAAGATTGGCCTCAAATCGCAGGAAATCTCCACTTGCAATTTCCACAAAAAGAGTGTTTCAAAACTGATCTTTCTAAAGGAAGGTTTAACTCTGTGAGTTGAACACACACCACACAAAGAAGTTACCGAGAATTCTTCTTTCTTGCAGTATATGAAGAAATCCCGTTTCCAACGAAGGCCAGAAAGAGGTCTAAATATCCACTTGCAGACTTAACAAACAGAGTGTTTCCAAACTGCTCTATGAAAAGAAAGGTTAAACTCTGTGAGTTGAACACATCCAGTACAAAGTAGTTTCTGAGAATGATTCTGTCTAGTTTTTAAACGAGGATATTGCCATTTCTAAGATTGGCCTCAAATCTCTAGAAATCTCCACTTGCAAATTCCACAAAAAGAGTGTTTCAAAACTGCTCTGTCTAAAGGAACGTTCAGCTCTGTGAGTTGAATACAAACAATGGAAAGAAGTTACTGAGAATTCTTCTGTCTAGCATTTTATGAAGAAATCCCGTTTCCAAAGAAGGCCTCAACCTGGTCTAAATATCCACTTGCAGACTTAACAAACAGAGTGTTTTCAAACTGCTCTGTGAAAAGGGTGGTTAAACTCTGTGAGTGGAACACACCCATTACAAAGTAGTTTCTGAGAATGATTCTGTGTAGCTTTGAAAAGGGGTTCTTTCAATTTCTAAGATTGGCCTCAAATCGCAGGAAATCTCCACTTGCAATTTGCACAAAAAGAGTGTTTCAAAACTGATCTTTCTAAAGGAAGGTTTAACTCTGTGAGTTGAACACACACCACACAAAGAAGTTACTGAGAATTCTTCTTTCTTGCAGTATATGAAGAAATCCCGTTTCCAACGAAGGCCACAAAGAGGTCTAAATATCCACTTGCAGACTTAAGAAACAGAGTGTTTCCAAACTGCTCTATGAAAAGAAAGGTTGAACTCTGTGAGTTGAACACATCCAGTACAAAGTAGTTTCTGAGAATGATTCTGTCTAGTTTTTAAACGAGGATATTGCCATTTCTAAGATTGGCCTCAAATCTCTTGAAATCTCCACTTGCAAATTCCACAAAAAGAGTGTTTCAAAACTGCTCTGTCTAAAGGAACGTTCAGCTCTGTGAGTTGAATACAAACAACGCAAAGAAGTTACTGAGAATTCTTCTGTCTAGCATTCTATGAAGAAATCCCGTTTCCAACGAAGGCCTCAACCAGGTCTAAATATCCACTTGCAGACTTAACAAACAGAGTGTTTTCAAACTGCTCTATGAAAAGGAAGGTTAAACTCTGTGAGTTGAACACACCCATTACAAAGTAGTTTCTGAGAATGATTCTGTGTAGTTTTGAAACGGGGTTATTTCAATTTCTAAGATTGGCCTCAAATCGCAGGAAATCTCCACTTGCAATTTCCACAAAAAGAGTGTTTCAAAACTGATCTTTCTAAAGGAAGGTTTAACTCTGTGAGTTGAACACACACCACACAAAGAAGTTACTGAGAATTCTTCTTTCTTGCAGTATATGAAGAAATCCCGTTTCCAACGAAGGCCACAAACAGGTCTAAATATCCACTTGCAGACTTAAGAAACAGAGTGTTTCCAAACTGCTCTATGAAAAGAAAGGTTAAACTCTGTGAGTTGAACACATCCAGTACAAAGTAGTTTCTGAGAATGATTCTGTCTAGTTTTTAAACGAGGATATTGCCATTTCTAAGATTGGCCTCAAATCTCTTGAAATCTCCACTTGCAAATTCCACAAAAAGAGTGTTTCAAAACTGCTCTGTCTAAAGGAACGTTCAGCTCTGTGAGTTGAATACAAACAACGCAAAGAAGTTACTGAGAATTCTTCTGTCTAGCATTTTATGAAGAAATCCCGTTTCCAACGAAGGCCTCAACCAGGTCTAAATATCCACTTGCAGACTTAACAAATAGAGTGTTTTCAAACTGCTCTATGGAAAGGAAGGTTAAACTCTGTCAGTTGAAGACACCCATTACAAAGTAGTTTCTGAGAATGATTCTGAGTAGTTTTGAAATGGGGTTCTTTCAATTTCTAAGATTGGCCTCAAATCGCAGGAAATCTCCACTTGCAATTTCCACAAAAAGAGTGTTTCAAAACTGATCTTTCTAAAGGAAGGTTTAACTCTGTGAGTTGAACACACACCACACAAAGAAGTTACTGAGAATTCTTCTTTCTTGCAGTATATGAAGAAATCCCGTTTCCAACGAAGGCCACAAACAGGTCTAAATATCCACTTGCAGACTTAACAAACAGAGTGTTTCCAAACTGCTCTATGAAAAGAAAGGTTAAACTCTGTGAGTTGAACACCTCCAGTACAAAGTAGTTTCTGAGAATGATTCTGTCTAGTTTTTAAACGAGGATATTGCCATTTCTAAGATTGGCCTCAAATCTCTTGAAATCTCCACTTGCAAATTCCACAAAAAGAGTGTTTCAAAACTGCTCTGTCTAAAGGAACGTTCAGCTCTGTGAGTTGAATACAAACAACGCAAAGAAGTTACTGAGAATTCTTCTGTCTAGCATTCTATGAAGAAATCCCGTTTCCAACGAAGGCCTCAACCAGGTCTAAATATCCACTTGCAGACTTAACAAACAGAGTGTTTTCAAACTGCTCTATGAAAAGGAAGGTTAAACTCTGTGAGTTGAACACACCCATTACAAAGTAGTTTCTGAGAATGATTCTGTGTAGTTTTGAAACGGGGTTATTTCAATTTCTAAGATTGGCCTCAAATCGCAGGAAATCTCCACTTGCAATTTCCACAAAAAGAGTGTTTCAAAACTGATCTTTCTAAAGGAAGGTTTAACTCTGTGAGTTGAACACACACCACACAAAGAAGTTACTGAGAATTCTTCTTTCTTGCAGAATATGAAGAAATCCCGTTTCCAACGAAGGCCACAAAGAGGTCTAAATATCCACTTGCAGACTTAAGAAACAGAGTGTTTCCAAACTGCTCTATGAAAAGAAAGGTTAAACTCTGTGAGTTGAACACATCCAGTACAAAGTAGTTTCTGAGAATGATTCTGTCTAGTTTTTAAACGAGGATATTGCCATTTCTAAGATTGGCCTCAAATCTCTTGAAATCTCCACTTGCAAATTCCACAAAAAGAGTGTTTCAAAACTGCTCTGTCTAAAGGAACGTTCAGCTCTGTGAGTTGAATACAAACAATGCAAAGAAGTTACTGAGAATTCTTCTGTCTAGCATTCTATGAAGAAATCCCGTTTCCAACGAAGGCCTCAACCAGGTCTAAATATCCACTTGCAGACTTAACAAACAGAGTGTTTTCAAACTGCTCTATGAAAAGAAAGGTTAAACTCTGTGAGTTGAACACACCCATTACAAAGTAGTTTCTGAGAATGATTCTGTGTAGTTTTGAAACGGGGTTCTTTCAATTTCTAAGATTGGCCTCAAATCGCAGGAAATCTGCACTTGCAATTTCCACAAAAAGAGTGTTTCAAAACTGATCTTTCTAAAGGAAGGTTTAACTCTGTGAGTTGAACACACACCACACAAAGAAGTTACTGAGAATTCTTCTTTCTTGCAGTATATGAAGAAATCCCGTTTCCAACGAAGGCCACAAAGAGGTCTAAATATCCACTTGCAGACTTAACAAACAGAGTGTTTCCAAACTGCTCTATGAAAAGAAAGGTTAAACTCTGTGAGTTGAACACATCCAGTACAAAGTAGTTTCTGAGAATGATTCTGTCTAGTTTTTAAACGAGGATATTGCCATTTCTAAGATTGGCCTCAAATCTCTTGAAATCTCCACTTGCAAATTCCACAAAAAGAGTGTTTCAAAACTGCTCTGTCTAAAGGAACGTTCAGCTCTGTGAGTTGAATACAAACAACGCAAAGAAGTTACTGAGAATTCTTCTGTCTAGCATTCTATGAAGAAATCCCTTTTCCAACGAAGGCCTCAACCAGGTCTAAATATCCACTTGCAGACTTAACAAACAGAGTGTTTTCAAACTGCTCTATGAAAAGGAAGGTTAAACTCTGTGAGTTGAACACACCCATTACAAAGTAGATTCTGAGAATGATCCTGTGTAGTTTTGAAACGGGGTTATTTCAATTTCTAAGATTGGCCTCAAATCGCAGGAAATCTCCACTTGCAATTTCCACAAAAGAGTGTTTCAAAACTGATCTTTCTAAAGGAAGGTTTAACTCTGTGAGTTGAACACACACCACACAAAGAAGTTACTGAGAATTCTTCTTTCTTGCAGTATATGAAGAAATCCCGTTTCCAACGAAGGCCACAAAGAGGTCTAAATATCCACTTGCAGAGTTAAGAAACAGAGTGTTTCCAAACTGCTCTATGAAAAGAAAGGTTAAACTCTGTGAGTTGAACACATCCAGTACAAAGTAGTTTCTGAGAATGATTCTGTCTAGTTTTTAAACGAGGATATTGCCATTTCTAAGATTGGCCTCAAATCTCTTGAAATCTCCACTTGCAAATTCCACAAAAAGAGTGTTTCAAAACTGCTCTGTCTAAAGGAACGTTCAGCTCTGTGAGTTGAATACAAACAACGCAAAGAAGTTACTGAGAATTCTTCTGTCTAGCATTCTATGAAGAAATCCCGTTTCCAAAGAAGGCCTCAACCAGGTCCAAATATCCACTTGCAGACTTAACAAACAGAGTGTTTTCAAACTGCTCTATGAATAGAAAGGTTAAACTCTGTGAGTTGAACACACCCATTACAAAGTAGTTTCTGAGAATGATTCTGTGTAGTTTTGAAATGGGGTTCTTTCAATTTCTAAGATTGGCCTCAAATCGCAGGAAACCTCCAATTGCAATTTCCACAAAAAGAGTGTTTCAAAACTGATCTTTCTAAAGGAAGGTTTAACCCTGTGAGTTGAACACACACCACACAAAGAAGTTACTGAGAATTCTTCTTTCTTGCAGTATATGAAGAAATCCCGTTTCCAACGAAGGCCACAAACAGGTCTAAATATCCACTTGCAGACTTAACAAACAGAGTGTTTCCAAACTGCTCTATGAAAAGAAAGGTTAAACTCTGTGAGTTGAACACATCCAGTACAAAGTAGTTTCTGAGAATGATTCTGTCTAGTTTTTAAACGAGGATATTGCCATTTCTAAGATTGGCCTCAAATCTCTTGAAATCACCACTTGCAAATTCCACAAAAAGAGTGTTTCAAAACTGCTCTGTCTAAAGGAACGTTCAGCTCTGTGAGTTGAATACAAACAACGCAAAGAAGTTACTGAGAATTCTTCTGTCTAGCATTTTATGAAGAAATCCCGTTTCCAAAGAAGGCCTCAACCAGGTCTAAATATCCACTTGCAGACTTAACAAACAGAGTGTTTTCAAACTGCTCTATGAAAAGAAAGGTTAAACTCTGTGAGTTGAACACACCCATTACAAAGTAGTTTCTGAGAATGATTCTGTGTAGTTTTGAAACGGGGTTATTTCAATTTCTAAGATTGGCCTCAAATCGCAGGAAATCTCCACTTGCAATTTCCACAAAAAGAGTGTTTCAAAACTGATCTTTCTAAAGGAATGTTTAACTCTGTGGGTTGAACACACACCACACAAAGAAGTTACTGAGAATTCTTCTTTCTTGCAGTATATGAAGAAATCCCGTTTCCAACGAAGGCCACAAAGAGGTCTAAATATCCACTTGCAGACTTAAGAAACAGAGTGTTTCCAAACTGCTCTATGAAAAGAAAGGTTAAACTCTGTGAGTTGAACACACCCATTACAAAGTAGTTTCTGAAAATGATTCTGTGTAGTTTTGAAACGGGGTTATTTCAATTTCTAAGATTGGCCTCAAATCGCAGGAAATCTCCACTTGCAATTTCCACAAAAAGAGTGTTTCAAAACTGATCTTTCTAAAGGAAGGTTTAACTCTGTGAGTTGAACACACACCACACAAAGAAGTTACTGAGAATTCTTCTTTCTTGCAGTATATGAAGAAATCCCGTTTCCAACGAAGGCCACAAAGAGGTCTAAATATCCACTTGCAGACTTAAGAAACAGAGTGTTTCCAAACTGCTCTATGAAAAGAAAGGTTAAACTCTGTGAGTTGAACACATCCAGTACAAAGTAGTTTCTGAGAATGATTCTGTCTAGTTTTTAAACGAGGATATTGCCATTTCTAAGATTGGCCTCAAATCTCTTGAAATCTCCACTTGCAAATTCCACAAAAAGAGTGTTTCAAAACTGCTCTGTCTAAAGGAACGTTCAGCTCTGTGAGTTGAATACAAACAACGCAAAGTAGTTGCTGAGAATTCTTCTGTCTAGCATTCTATGAAGAAATCCCGTTTCCAACGAAGGCCTCAACCAGGTCTAAATATCCACTTGCAGACTTAACAAACAGAGTGTTTTCAAACTGCTCTATGAAAAGAAAGGTTAAACTCTGTGAGTTGAACACACCCATTACAAAGTAGTTTCTGAGAATGATTCTGTGTAGTTTTGAAATGGGGTTATTTCAATTTCTAAGATTGGCCTCAAATCGCAGGAAATCTCCACTTGCAATTTCCACAAAAAGAGTGTTTCAAAACTGATCTTTCTAAAGGAAGGTTTAACTCTGTGAGTTGAACACACACCACACAAAGAAGTTACTGAGAATTCTTCTTTCTTGCAGTATATGAAGAAATCCCGTTTCCAACGAAGGCCACAAAGAGGTCTAAATATCCACTTGCAGACTTAAGAAACAGAGTGTTTCCAAACTGCTCTATGAAAAGAAAGGTTAAACTCTGTGAGTTGAACACACCCATTACAAAGTAGTTTCTGAGAATGATTCTGTGTAGTTTTGAAACGGGGTTATTTCAATTTCTAAGATTGGCCTCAAATCGCAGGAAATCTCCACTTGCAATTTCCACAAAAAGAGTGTTTCAAAACTGATCTTTCTAAAGGAAGGTTTAACTCTGTGAGTTGAACACACACCACACAAAGAAGTTACTGAGAATTCTTCTTTCTTGCAGTATATGAAGAAATCCCGTTTCCAACGAAGGCCACAAACAGGTCTAAATATCCACTTGCAGACTTAACAAACAGAGTGTTTCCAAACTGCTCTATGAAAAGAAAGGTTAAACTCTGTGAGTTGAACACACCCATTACAAAGTAGTTTCTGAGAATGATTCTGTGTAGTTTTGAAACGGGGTTATTTCAATTTCTAAGATTGGCCTCAAATCGCAGGAAATCTCCACTTGCAATTTCCACAAAAAGAGTGTTTCAAAACTGATCTTTCTAAAGGAAGGTTTAACTCTGTGAGTTGAACACACACCACACAAAGAAGTTACTGAGAATTCTTCTTTCTTGCAGTATATGAAGAAATCCCGTTTCCAACGAAGGCCACAAAGAGGTCTAAATATCCACTTGCAGACTTAAGAAACAGAGTGTTTCCAAACTGCTCTATGAAAAGAAAGGTTAAACTCTGTGAGTTGAACACCTCCAGTACAAAGTAGTTTCTGAGAATGATTCTGTCTAGTTTTTAAACGAGGATATTGCCATTTCTAAGATTGGCCTCAAATCTCTTGAAATCTCCACTTGCAAATTCCACAAAAAGAGTGTTTCAAAACTGCTCTGTCTAAAGGAACGTTCAGCTCTGTGAGTTGAATACAAACAACGCAAAGAAGTTACTGAGAATTCTTCTGTCTAGCATTCTATGAAGAAATCCCGTTTCCAACGAAGGCCTCAATCAGGTCTAAATATCCACTTGCAGACTTAACAAACAGAGTGTTTTCAAACTGCTCTATGAAAAGAAAGGTTAAACTCTGTGAGTTGAACACACCCATTACAAAGTAGTTTCTGAGAATGATTCTGTGTAGTTTTGAAACGGGGTTATTTCAATTTCTAAGATTGGCCTCAAATCGCAGGAAATCTCCACTTGCAATTTCCACAAAAAGAGTGTTTCAAAACTGATCTTTCTAAAGGAAGGTTTAACTCTGTGAGTTGAACACACACCACAAAAAGAAGTTGCTGAGAATTCTTCTTTCTTGCAGTATATGAAGAAATCCCGTTTCCAACGAAGGCCACAAACAGGTCAAAATATCCACTTGCAGACTTAACAAACAGAGTGTTTCCAAACTGCTCTATGAAAAGAAAGTTTAAACTCTGTGAGTTGAACACATCCAGTTCAAAGTAGTTTCTGAGAATGATTCTGTCTAGTTTTTAAACGAGGATATTGCCATTTCTAAGATTGGCCTCAAATCTCTTGAAATCTCCACTTGCAAATTCCACAAAAAGAGTGTTTCAAAACTGCTCTGTCTAAAGGAACGTTCAGCTCTGTGAGTTGAATACAAACAACGCAAAGAAGTTACTGAGAATTCTTCTGTCTAGCATTCTATGAAGAAATCCCGTTTCCAACGAAGGCCTCAACCAGGTCTAAATATCCACTTGCAGACTTAACAAACAGAGTGTTTTCAAACTGCTCTATGAAAAGGAAGGTTAAACTCTGTGAGTTGAACACACCCATTACAAAGTAGTTTCTGAGAATGATTCTGTGTAGTTTTGAAACGGGGTTATTTCAATTTCTAAGATTGGCCTCAAATCGCAGGAAATCTCCACTTGCAATTTCCACAAAAAGAGTGTTTCAAAACTGATCTTTCTAAAGGAAGGTTTAACTCTGTGAGTTGAACACACACCACACAAAGAAGTTACTGAGAATTCTTCTTTCTTGCAGAATATGAAGAAACCCCGTTTCCAACGAAGGCCACAAAGAGGTCTAAATATCCACTTGCAGACTTAAGAAACAGAGTGTTTCCAAACTGCTCTATGAAAAGAAAGGTTAAACTCTGTGAGTTGAACACATCCAGTACAAAGTAGTTTCTGAGAATGATTCTGTCTAGTTTTTAAACGAGGATATTGCCATTTCTAAGATTGGCCTCAAATCTCTTGAAATCTCCACTTGCAAATTCCACAAAAAGAGTGTTTCAAAACTGCTCTGTCTAAAGGAACGTTCAGCTCTGTGAGTTGAATACAAACAACGCAAAGAAGTTACTGAGAATTCTTCTGTCTAGCATTTTATGAAGAAATCCCGTTTCCAACGAAGGCCTCAACCAGGTCTAAATATCCACTTGCAGACTTAACAAACAGAGTGTTTTCAAACTGCTCTGTGAAAAGAAAGGTTAAACTCTGTGAGTTGAACACACCCATTACAAAGTAGTTTCTGAGAATGATTCTGTGTAGTTTTGAAACGGGGTTATTTCAATTTCTAAGATTGGCCTCAAATCGCAGGAAATCTCCACTTGCAATTTCCACAAAAAGAGTGTTTCAAAACTGATCTTTCTAAAGGAAGGTTTAACTCTGTGAGTTGAACACACACCACACAAAGAAGTTACTGAGAATTCTTCTTTCTTGCAGTATATGAAGAAATCCCGTTTCCAACGAAGGCCACAAAGAGGTCTAAATATCCACTTGCAGACTTAAGAAACAGAGTGTTTCCAAACTGCTCTATGAAAAGAAAGGTTAAACTCTGTGAGTTGAACACATCCAGTACAAAGTAGTTTCTGAGAATGATTCTGTCTAGTTTTTAAACGAGGATATTGCCATTTCTAAGATTGGCCTCAAATCTCTTGAAATCTCCACTTGCAAATTCCACAAAAAGAGTGTTTCAAAACTGCTCTGTCTAAAGGAACGTTCAGCTCTGTGAGTTGAATACAAACAAGGCAAAGAAGTTACTGAGAATTCTTCTGTCTAGCATTCTATGAAGAAATCCCGTTTCCAACGAAGGCCTCAACCAGGTCTAAATATCCACTTGCAGACTTAACAAACAGAGTGTTTTCAAACTGCTCTATGAAAAGAAAGGTTAAACTCTGTGAGTTGAACACACCCATTACAAAGTAGTTTCTGAGAATGATTCTGTGTAGTTTTGAAACGGGGTTATTTCAATTTCTAAGATTGGCCTCAAATCGCAGGAAATCTCCACTTGCAATTTCCACAAAAAGAGTGTTTCAAAACTGATCTTTCTAAAGGAAGGTTTAACTCTGTGAGTTGAACACACACCACACAAAGAAGTTACTGAGAATTCTTCTTTCTTGCAGTATATGAAGAAATCCCGTTTCCAACGAAGGCCACAAAGAGGTCTAAATATCCACTTGCAGACTTAAGAAACAGAGTGTTTCCAAACTGCTCTATGAAAAGAAAGGTTAAACTCTGTGAGTTGAACACACCCATTACAAAGTAGTTTCTGAGAATGATTCTGTGTAGTTTTGAAACGGGGTTATTTCAATTTCTAAGATTGGCCTCAAATCGCAGGAAATCTCCACTTGCAATTTCCACAAAAAGAGTGTTTCAAAACTGATCTTTCTAAAGGAAGGTTTAACTCTCTGAGTTGAACACACACCACACAAAGAAGTTACTGAGAATTCTTCTTTCTTGCAGTATATGAAGAAATCCCGTTTCCAACGAAGGCCACAAAGAGGTCTAAATATCCACTTGCAGACTTAAGAAACAGAGTGTTTCCAAACTGCTCTATGAAAAGAAAGGTTAAACTCTGTGAGTTGAACACATCCAGTACAAAGTAGTTTCTGAGAATGATTCTGTCTAGTTTTTAAACGAGGATATTGCCATTTCTAAGATTGGCCTCAAATCTCTTGAAATCTCCACTTGCAAATTCCACAAAAAGAGTGTTTCAAAACTGCTCTGTCTAAAGGAACGTTCAGCTCTGTGAGTTGAATACAAACAACGCAAAGTAGTTGCTGAGAATTCTTCTGTCTAGCATTCTATGAAGAAATCCCGTTTTCAACGAAGGCCTCAACCAGGTCTAAATATCCACTTGCAGACTTAACAAACAGAGTGTTTTCAAACTGCTCTATGAAAAGAAAGGTTAAACTCTGTGAGTTGAACACATCCAGTACAAAGTAGTTTCTGAGAATGATTCTGTCTAGTTTTTAAACGAGGATATTGCCATTTCTAAGATTGGCCTCAAATCTCTTGAAATCTCCACTTGCAAATTCCACAAAAAGAGTGTTTCAAAACTGCTCTGTCTAAAGGAACGTTCAGCTCTGTGAGTTGAATACAAACAACGCAAAGTAGTTGCTGAGAATTCTTCTGTCTAGCATTCTATGAAGAAATCCCGTTTCCAACGAAGGCCTCAACCAGGTCTAAATATCCACTTGCAGACTTAACAAACAGAGTGTTTTCAAACTGCTCTATGAAAAGAAAGGTTAAACTCTGTGAGTTGAACACACCCATTACAAAGTAGTTTCTGAGAATGATTCTGTGTAGTTTTGAAACGGGGTTATTTCAATTTCTAAGATTGGCCTCAAATCGCAGGAAATCTCCACTTGCAATTTCCACAAAAAGAGTGTTTCAAAACTGATCTTTCTAAAGGAAGGTTTAACTCTGTGAGTTGAACACACACCACACAAAGAAGTTACTGAGAATTCTTCTTTCTTGCAGTATATGAAGAAATCCCGTTTCCAACGAAGGCCACAAAGAGGTCTAAATATCCACTTGCAGACTTAAGAAACAGAGTGTTTCCAAACTGCTCTATGAAAAGAAAGGTTAAACTCTGTGAGTTGAACACATCCAGTACAAAGTAGTTTCTGAGAATGATTCTGTCTAGTTTGTAAACGAGGATATTGCCATTTCTAAGATTGGCCTCAAATCTCTTGAAATCTCCACTTGCAAATTCCACAAAAAGAGTGTTTCAAAACTGCTCTGTCTAAAGGAACGTTCAGCTCTGTGAGTTGAATACAAACAACGCAAAGAAGTTACTGAGAATTCTTCTGTCTAGCATTCTATGAAGAAATCCCTTTTCCAAAGAAGGCCTCAACCAGGTCTAAATATCCACTTGCAGACTTAACAAACAGAGTGTTTTCAAACTGCTCTATGAAAAGGAAGGTTAAACTCTGTGAGTTGAACACACCCATTACAAAGTAGTTTCTGAGAATGATTCTGTGTAGTTTTGAAAGGGGGTTATTTCAATTTCTAAGATTGGCCTCAAATCGCAGGAAATCTCCACTTGCAATTTCCACAAAAAGAGTGTTTCAAAACTGATCTTTCTAAAGGAAGGTTTAACTCTGTGAGTTGAACACACACCACACAAAGAAGTTACTGAGAATTCTTCTTTCTTGCAGTATATGAAGAAATCCCGTTTCCAACGAAGGCCACAAAGAGGTCTAAATATCCACTTGCAGACTTAAGAAACAGAGTGTTTCCAAACTGCTCTATGAAAAGAAAGGTTAAACTCTGTGAGTTGAACACATCCAGTACAAAGTAGTTTCTGAGAATGATTCTGTCTAGTTTTTAAACGAGGATATTGCCATTTCTAAGATTGGCCTCAAATCTCTTGAAATCTCCACTTGCAAATTCCACAAAAAGAGTGTTTCAAAACTGCTCTGTCTAAAGGAACGTTCAGCTCTGTGAGTTGAATACAAACAATGCAAAGAAGTTACTGAGAATTCTTCTGTCTAGCATTCTATGAAGAAATCCCGTTTCCAACGAAGGCCTCAACCAGGTCTAAATATCCACTTGCAGACTTAACAAACAGAGTGTTTTCAAACTGCTCTATGAAAAGAAAGGTTAAACTCTGTGAGTTGAACACACCCATTACAAAGTAGTTTCTGAGAATGATTCTGTGTAGTTTTGAAACGGGGTTATTTCAATTTCTAAGATTGGCCTCAAATCGCAGGAAATCTCCACTTGCAATTTCCACAAAAAGAGTGTTTCAAAACTGATCTTTCTAAAGGAAGGTTTAACTCTGTGAGTTGAACACACACCACACAAAGAAGTTACCGAGAATTCTTCTTTCTTGCAGTATATGAAGAAATCCCGTTTCCAACGAAGGCCAGAAAGAGGTCTAAATATCCACTTGCAGACTTAACAAACAGAGTGTTTCCAAACTGCTCTATGAAAAGAAAGGTTAAACTCTGTGAGTTGAACACATCCAGTACAAAGTAGTTTCTGAGAATGATTCTGTCTAGTTTTTAAACGAGGATATTGCCATTTCTAAGATTGGCCTCAAATCTCTAGAAATCTCCACTTGCAAATTCCACAAAAAGAGTGTTTCAAAACTGCTCTGTCTAAAGGAACGTTCAGCTCTGTGAGTTGAATACAAACAATGGAAAGAAGTTACTGAGAATTCTTCTGTCTAGCATTTTATGAAGAAATCCCGTTTCCAAAGAAGGCCTCAACCTGGTCTAAATATCCACTTGCAGACTTAACAAACAGAGTGTTTTCAAACTGCTCTGTGAAAAGGGTGGTTAAACTCTGTGAGTTGAACACACCCATTACAAAGTAGTTTCTGAGAATGATTCTGTGTAGCTTTGAAAAGGGGTTCTTTCAATTTCTAAGATTGGCCTAAAATCGCAGGAAATCTCCACTTGCAATTTGCACAAAAAGAGTGTTTCAAAACTGATCTTTCTAAAGGAAGGTTTAACTCTGTGAGTTGAACACACACCACACAAAGAAGTTACTGAGAATTCTTCTTTCTTGCAGTATATGAAGAAATCCCGTTTCCAACGAAGGCCACAAAGAGGTCTAAATATCCACTTGCAGACTTAAGAAACAGAGTGTTTCCAAACTGCTCTATGAAAAGAAAGGTTGAACTCTGTGAGTTGAACACATCCAGTACAAAGTAGTTTCTGAGAATGATTCTGTCTAGTTTTTAAACGAGGATATTGCCATTTCTAAGATTGGCCTCAAATCTCTTGAAATCTCCACTTGCAAATTCC
Source organism: Pan paniscus (assembly GCF_029289425.2). Classification (NCBI taxonomy): domain Eukaryota; kingdom Metazoa; phylum Chordata; class Mammalia; order Primates; family Hominidae; genus Pan; species Pan paniscus. The sequence goes on along the minus strand of NC_073259.2, from coordinate 57,510,321 downwards.
ACAAAAAGAGTGTTTCAAAACTGCTCTGTCTAAAGGAACGTTCAGCTCTGTGAGTTGAATACAAACAACGCAAAGAAGTTACTGAGAATTCTTCTGTCTAGCATTTTATGAAGAAATACCGTTTCCAACGAAGGCCTCAACCAGGTCTAAATATCCACTTGCAGACTTAACAAATAGAGTGTTTTCAAACTGCTCTATGGAAAGGAAGGTTAAACTCTGTCAGTTGAAGACACCCATTACAAAGTAGTTTCTGAGAATGATTCTGAGTAATTTTGAAATGGGGTTCTTTCAATTTCTAAGATTGGCCTCAAATCGCAGGAAATCTCCACTTGCAATTTCCACAAAAAGAGTGTTTCAAAACTGATCTTTCTAAAGGAAGGTTTAACTCTGTGAGTTGAACACACACCACACAAAGAAGTTACTGAGAATTCTTCTTTCTTGCAGTATATGAAGAAATCCCGTTTCCAACGAAGGCCACAAACAGGTCTAAATATCCACTTGCAGACTTAACAAACAGAGTGTTTCCAAACTGCTCTATGAAAAGAAAGGTTAAACTCTGTGAGTTGAACACCTCCAGTACAAAGTAGTTTCTGAGAATGATTCTGTCTAGTTTTTAAACGAGGATATTGCCATTTCTAAGATTGGCCTCAAATCTCTTGAAATCTCCACTTGCAAATTCCACAAAAAGAGTGTTTCAAAACTGCTCTGTCTAAAGGAACGTTCAGCTCTGTGAGTTGAATACAAACAACGCAAAGAAGTTACTGAGAATTCTTCTGTCTAGCATTCTATGAAGAAATCCCGTTTCCAACGAAGGCCTCAACCAGGTCTAAATATCCACTTGCAGACTTAACAAACAGAGTGTTTTCAAACTGCTCTATGAAAAGGAAGGTTAAACTCTGTGAGTTGAACACACCCATTACAAAGTAGTTTCTGAGAATGATTCTGTGTAGTTTTGAAACGGGGTTCTTTCAATTTCTAAGATTGGCCTCAAATCGCAGGAAATCTCCACTTGCAATTTCCACAAAAAGAGTGTTTCAAAACTGATCTTTCTAAAGGAAGGTTTAACTCTGTGAGTTGAACACACACCACACAAAGAAGTTACTGAGAATTCTTCTTTCTTGCAGAATATGAAGAAATCCCGTTTCCAACGAAGGCCACAAAGAGGTCTAAATATCCACTTGCAGACTTAAGAAACAGAGTGTTTCCAAACTGCTCTATGAAAAGAAAGGTTAAACTCTGTGAGTTGAACACATCCAGTACAAAGTAGTTTCTGAGAATGATTCTGTCTAGTTTTTAAACGAGGATATTGCCATTTCTAAGATTGGCCTCAAATCTCTTGAAATCTCCACTTGCAAATTCCACAAAAAGAGTGTTTCAAAACTGCTCTGTCTAAAGGAACGTTCAGCTCTGTGAGTTGAATACAAACAATGCAAAGAAGTTACTGAGAATTCTTCTGTCTAGCATTCTATGAAGAAATCCCGTTTCCAACGAAGGCCTCAACCAGGTCTAAATATCCACTTGCAGACTTAACAAACAGAGTGTTTTCAAACTGCTCTATGAAAAGAAAGGTTAAACTCTGTGAGTTGAACACACCCATTACAAAGTAGTTTCTGAGAATGATTCTGTGTAGTTTTGAAACGGGGTTCTTTCAATTTCTAAGATTGGCCTCAAATCGCAGGAAATCTCCACTTGCAATTTCCACAAAAAGAGTGTTTCAAAACTGATCTTTCTAAAGGAAGGTTTAACTCTGTGAGTTGAACACACACCACACAAAGAAGTTACTGAGAATTCTTCTTTCTTGCAGTATATGAAGAAATCCCGTTTCCAACGAAGGCCACAAAGAGGTCTAAATATCCACTTGCAGACTTAACAAACAGAGTGTTTCCAAACTGCTCTATGAAAAGAAAGGTTAAACTCTGTGAGTTGAACACATCCAGTACAAAGTAGTTTCTGAGAATGATTCTGTCTAGTTTTTAAACGAGGATATTGCCATTTCTAAGATTGGCCTCAAATCTCTTGAAATCTCCACTTGCAAATTCCACAAAAACGGTGTTTCAAAACTGCTCTGTCTAAAGGAACGTTCAGCTCTGTGAGTTGAATACAAACAACGCAAAGAAGTTACTGAGAATTCTTCTGTCTAGCATTCTATGAAGAAATCCCTTTTCCAACGAAGGCCTCAACCAGGTCTAAATATCCACTTGCAGACTTAACAAACAGAGTGTTTTCAAACTGCTCTATGAAAAGGAAGGTTAAACTCTGTGAGTTGAACACACCCATTACAAAGTAGTTTCTGAGAATGATTCTGTGTAGTTTTGAAACGGGGTTATTTCAATTTCTAAGATTGGCCTCAAATCGCAGGAAATCTCCACTTGCAATTTCCACAAAAGAGTGTTTCAAAACTGATCTTTCTAAAGGAAGGTTTAACTCTGTGAGTTGAACACACACCACACAAAGAAGTTACTGAGAATTCTTCTTTCTTGCAGTATATGAAGAAATCCCGTTTCCAACGAAGGCCACAAAGAGGTCTAAATATCCACTTGCAGACTTAAGAAACAGAGTGTTTCCAAACTGCTCTATGAAAAGAAAGGTTAAACTCTGTGAGTTGAACACATCCAGTACAAAGTAGTTTCTGAGAATGATTCTGTCTAGTTTTTAAACGAGGATATTGCCATTTCTAAGATTGGCCTCAAATCTCTTGAAATCTCCACTTGCAAATTCCACAAAAAGAGTGTTTCAAAACTGCTCTGTCTAAAGGAACGTTCAGCTCTGTGAGTTGAATACAAACAACGCAAAGTAGTTGCTGAGAATTCTTCTGTCTAGCATTCTATGAAGAAATCCCGTTTTCAACGAAGGCCTCAACCAGGTCTAAATATCCACTTGCAGACTTAACAAACAGAGTGTTTTCAAACTGCTCTATGAAAAGAAAGGTTAAACTCTGTGAGTTGAACACATCCAGTACAAAGTAGTTTCTGAGAATGATTCTGTCTAGTTTTTAAACGAGGATATTGCCATTTCTAAGATTGGCCTCAAATCTCTTGAAATCTCCACTTGCAAATTCCACGAAAAGAGTGTTTCAAAACTGCTCTGTCTAAAGGAACGTTCAGCTCTGTGAGTTGAATACAAACAACGCAAAGTAGTTGCTGAGAATTCTTCTGTCTAGCATTCTATGAAGAAATCCCGTTTCCAACGAAGGCCTCAACCAGGTCTAAATATCCACTTGCAGACTTAACAAACAGAGTGTTTTCAAACTGCTCTATGAAAAGAAAGGTTAAACTCTGTGAGTTGAACACACCCATTACAAAGTAGTTTCTGAGAATGATTCTGTGTAGTTTTGAAACGGGGTTATTTCAATTTCTAAGATTGGCCTCAAATCGCAGGAAATCTCCACTTGCAATTTCCACAAAAAGAGTGTTTCAAAACTGATCTTTCTAAAGGAAGGTTTAACTCTGTGAGTTGAACACACACCACACAAAGAAGTTACTGAGAATTCTTCTTTCTTGCAGTATATGAAGAAATCCCGTTTCCAACGAAGGCCAGAAAGAGGTCTAAATATCCACTTGCAGACTTAACAAACAGAGTGTTTCCAAACTGCTCTATGAAAAGAAAGGTTAAACTCTGTGAGTTGAACACCTCCAGTACAAAGTAGTTTCTGAGAATGATTCTGTCTAGTTTTTAAACGAGGATATTGCCATTTCTAAGATTGGCCTCAAATCTCTTGAAATCTCCACTTGCAAATTCCACAAAAAGAGTGTTTCAAAACTGCTCTGTCTAAAGGAACGTTCAGCTCTGTGAGTTGAATACAAACAACGCAAAGAAGTTACTGAGAATTCTTCTGTCTAGCATTCTATGAAGAAATCCCGTTTCCAACGAAGGCCTCAACCAGGTCTAAATATCCACTTGCAGACTTAACAAACAGAGTGTTTTCAAACTGCTCTATGAAAAGGAAGGTTAAACTCTGTGAGTTGAACACACCCATTACAAAGTAGTTTCTGAGAATGATTCTGTGTAGTTTTGAAACGGGGTTCTTTCAATTTCTAAGATTGGCCTCAAATCGCAGGAAATCTCCACTTGCAATTTCCACAAAAAGAGTGTTTCAAAACTGATCTTTCTAAAGGAAGGTTTAACTCTGTGAGTTGAACACACACCACACAAAGAAGTTACTGAGAATTCTTCTTTCTTGCAGTATATGAAGAAATCCCGTTTCCAACGAAGGCCACAAAGAGGTCTAAATATCCACTTGCAGACTTAAGAAACAGAGTGTTTCCAAACTGCTCTATGAAAAGAAAGGTTAAACTCTGTGAGTTGAACACATCCAGTACAAAGTAGTTTCTGAGAATGATTCTGTCTAGTTTTTAAACGAGGATATTGCCATTTCTAAGATTGGCCTCAAATCTCTTGAAATCTCCACTTGCAAATTCCACAAAAAGAGTGTTTCAAAACTGCTCTGTCTAAAGGAACGTTCAGCTCTGTGAGTTGAATACAAACAATGCAAAGAAGTTACTGAGAATTCTTCTGTCTAGCATTCTATGAAGAAATCCCGTTTCCAACGAAGGCCTCAACCAGGTCTAAATATCCACTTGCAGACTTAACAAACAGAGTGTTTTCAAACTGCTCTATGAAAAGAAAGGTTAAACTCTGTGAGTTGAACACACCCATTACAAAGTAGTTTCTGAGAATGATTCTGTGTAGTTTTGAAACGGGGTTATTTCAATTTCTAAGATTGGCCTCAAATCGCAGGAAATCTCCACTTGCAATTTCCACAAAAAGAGTGTTTCAAAACTGATCTTTCTAAAGGAAGGTTTAACTCTGTGAGTTGAACACACACCACACAAAGAAGTTACCGAGAATTCTTCTTTCTTGCAGTATATGAAGAAATCCCGTTTCCAACGAAGGCCAGAAAGAGGTCTAAATATCCACTTGCAGACTTAACAAACAGAGTGTTTCCAAACTGCTCTATGAAAAGAAAGGTTAAACTCTGTGAGTTGAACACATCCAGTACAAAGTAGTTTCTGAGAATGATTCTGTCTAGTTTTTAAACGAGGATATTGCCATTTCTAAGATTGGCCTCAAATCTCTAGAAATCTCCACTTGCAAATTCCACAAAAAGAGTGTTTCAAAACTGCTCTGTCTAAAGGAACGTTCAGCTCTGTGAGTTGAATACAAACAATGGAAAGAAGTTACTGAGAATTCTTCTGTCTAGCATTTTATGAAGAAATCCCGTTTCCAAAGAAGGCCTCAACCTGGTCTAAATATCCACTTGCAGACTTAACAAACAGAGTGTTTTCAAACTGCTCTGTGAAAAGGGTGGTTAAACTCTGTGAGTTGAACACACCCATTACAAAGTAGTTTCTGAGAATGATTCTGTGTAGCTTTGAAAAGGGGTTCTTTCAATTTCTAAGATTGGCCTCAAATCGCAGGAAATCTCCACTTGCAATTTCCACAAAAAGAGTGTTTCAAAACTGATCTTTCTAAAGGAAGGTTTAACTCTGTGAGTTGAACACACACCACACAAAGAAGTTACTGAGAATTCTTCTTTCTTGCAGTATATGAAGAAATCCCGTTTCCAACGAAGGCCACAAACAGGTCTAAATATCCACTTGCAGACTTAACAAACAGAGTGTTTCCAAACTGCTCTATGAAAAGAAAGGTTAAACTCTGTGAGTTGAACACCTCCAGTACAAAGTAGTTTCTGAGAATGATTCTGTCTAGTTTTTAAACGAGGATATTGCCATTTCTAAGATTGGCCTCAAATCTCTTGAAATCTCCACTTGCAAATTCCACAAAAAGAGTGTTTCAAAACTGCTCTGTCTAAAGGAACGTTCAGCTCTGTGAGTTGAATACAAACAACGCAAAGAAGTTACTGAGAATTCTTCTGTCTAGCATTCTATGAAGAAATCCCGTTTCCAACGAAGGCCTCAACCAGGTCTAAATATCCACTTGCAGACTTAACAAACAGAGTGTTTTCAAACTGCTCTATGAAAAGGAAGGTTAAACTCTGTGAGTTGAACACACCCATTACAAAGTAGTTTCTGAGAATGATTCTGTGTAGTTTTGAAACGGGGTTCTTTCAATTTCTAAGATTGGCCTCAAATCGCAGGAAATCTCCACTTGCAATTTCCACAAAAAGAGTGTTTCAAAACTGATCTTTCTAAAGGAAGGTTTAACTCTGTGAGTTGAACACACACCACACAAAGAAGTTACTGAGAATTCTTCTTTCTTGCAGAATATGAAGAAATCCCGTTTCCAACGAAGGCCACAAAGAGGTCTAAATATCCACTTGCAGACTTAAGAAACAGAGTGTTTCCAAACTGCTCTATGAAAAGAAAGGTTAAACTCTGTGAGTTGAACACATCCAGTACAAAGTAGTTTCTGAGAATGATTCTGTCTAGTTTTTAAACGAGGATATTGCCATTTCTAAGATTGGCCTCAAATCTCTTGAAATCTCCACTTGCAAATTCCACAAAAAGAGTGTTTCAAAACTGCTCTGTCTAAAGGAACGTTCAGCTCTGTGAGTTGAATACAAACAATGCAAAGAAGTTACTGAGAATTCTTCTGTCTAGCATTCTATGAAGAAATCCCGTTTCCAACGAAGGCCTCAACCAGGTCTAAATATCCACTTGCAGACTTAACAAACAGAGTGTTTTCAAACTGCTCTATGAAAAGAAAGGTTAAACTCTGTGAGTTGAACACACCCATTACAAAGTAGTTTCTGAGAATGATTCTGTGTAGTTTTGAAACGGGGTTCTTTCAATTTCTAAGATTGGCCTCAAATCGCAGGAAATCTCCACTTGCAATTTCCACAAAAAGAGTGTTTCAAAACTGATCTTTCTAAAGGAAGGTTTAACTCTGTGAGTTGAACACACACCACACAAAGAAGTTACTGAGAATTCTTCTTTCTTGCAGTATATGAAGAAATCCCGTTTCCAACGAAGGCCACAAAGAGGTCTAAATATCCACTTGCAGACTTAACAAACAGAGTGTTTCCAAACTGCTCTATGAAAAGAAAGGTTAAACTCTGTGAGTTGAACACATCCAGTACAAAGTAGTTTCTGAGAATGATTCTGTCTAGTTTTTAAACGAGGATATTGCCATTTCTAAGATTGGCCTCAAATCTCTTGAAATCTCCACTTGCAAATTCCACAAAAAGGGTGTTTCAAAACTGCTCTGTCTAAAGGAACGTTCAGCTCTGTGAGTTGAATACAAACAACGCAAAGAAGTTACTGAGAATTCTTCTGTCTAGCATTCTATGAAGAAATCCCTTTTCCAACGAAGGCCTCAACCAGGTCTAAATATCCACTTGCAGACTTAACAAACAGAGTGTTTTCAAACTGCTCTATGAAAAGGAAGGTTAAACTCTGTGAGTTGAACACACCCATTACAAAGTAGTTTCTGAGAATGATTCTGTGTAGTTTTGAAACGGGGTTATTTCAATTTCTAAGATTGGCCTCAAATCGCAGGAAATCTCCACTTGCAATTTCCACAAAAGAGTGTTTCAAAACTGATCTTTCTAAAGGAAGGTTTAACTCTGTGAGTTGAACACACACCACACAAAGAAGTTACTGAGAATTCTTCTTTCTTGCAGTATATGAAGAAATCCCGTTTCCAACGAAGGCCACAAAGAGGTCTAAATATCCACTTGCAGACTTAAGAAACAGAGTGTTTCCAAACTGCTCTATGAAAAGAAAGGTTAAACTCTGTGAGTTGAACACATCCAGTACAAAGTAGTTTCTGAGAATGATTCTGTCTAGTTTTTAAACGAGGATATTGCCATTTCTAAGATTGGCCTCAAATCTCTTGAAATCTCCACTTGCAAATTCCACAAAAAGAGTGTTTCAAAACTGCTCTGTCTAAAGGAACGTTCAGCTCTGTGAGTTGAATACAAACAACGCAAAGTAGTTGCTGAGAATTCTTCTGTCTAGCATTCTATGAAGAAATCCCGTTTTCAACGAAGGCCTCAACCAGGTCTAAATATCCACTTGCAGACTTAACAAACAGAGTGTTTTCAAACTGCTCTATGAAAAGAAAGGTTAAACTCTGTGAGTTGAACACATCCAGTACAAAGTAGTTTCTGAGAATGATTCTGTCTAGTTTTTAAACGAGGATATTGCCATTTCTAAGATTGGCCTCAAATCTCTTGAAATCTCCACTTGCAAATTCCACGAAAAGAGTGTTTCAAAACTGCTCTGTCTAAAGGAACGTTCAGCTCTGTGAGTTGAATACAAACAACGCAAAGTAGTTGCTGAGAATTCTTCTGTCTAGCATTCTATGAAGAAATCCCGTTTCCAACGAAGGCCTCAACCAGGTCTAAATATCCACTTGCAGACTTAACAAACAGAGTGTTTTCAAACTGCTCTATGAAAAGAAAGGTTAAACTCTGTGAGTTGAACACACCCATTACAAAGTAGTTTCTGAGAATGATTCTGTGTAGTTTTGAAACGGGGTTATTTCAATTTCTAAGATTGGCCTCAAATCGCAGGAAATCTCCACTTGCAATTTCCACAAAAAGAGTGTTTCAAAACTGATCTTTCTAAAGGAAGGTTTAACTCTGTGAGTTGAACACACACCACACAAAGAAGTTACTGAGAATTCTTCTTTCTTGCAGTATATGAAGAAATCCCGTTTCCAACGAAGGCCAGAAAGAGGTCTAAATATCCACTTGCAGACTTAACAAACAGAGTGTTTCCAAACTGCTCTATGAAAAGAAAGGTTAAACTCTGTGAGTTGAACACCTCCAGTACAAAGTAGTTTCTGAGAATGATTCTGTCTAGTTTTTAAACGAGGATATTGCCATTTCTAAGATTGGCCTCAAATCTCTTGAAATCTCCACTTGCAAATTCCACAAAAAGAGTGTTTCAAAACTGCTCTGTCTAAAGGAACGTTCAGCTCTGTGAGTTGAATACAAACAACGCAAAGAAGTTACTGAGAATTCTTCTGTCTAGCATTCTATGAAGAAATCCCGTTTCCAACGAAGGCCTCAACCAGGTCTAAATATCCACTTGCAGACTTAACAAACAGAGTGTTTTCAAACTGCTCTATGAAAAGGAAGGTTAAACTCTGTGAGTTGAACACACCCATTACAAAGTAGTTTCTGAGAATGATTCTGTGTAGTTTTGAAACGGGGTTCTTTCAATTTCTAAGATTGGCCTCAAATCGCAGGAAATCTCCACTTGCAATTTCCACAAAAAGAGTGTTTCAAAACTGATCTTTCTAAAGGAAGGTTTAACTCTGTGAGTTGAACACACACCACACAAAGAAGTTACTGAGAATTCTTCTTTCTTGCAGTATATGAAGAAATCCCGTTTCCAACGAAGGCCACAAAGAGGTCTAAATATCCACTTGCAGACTTAAGAAACAGAGTGTTTCCAAACTGCTCTATGAAAAGAAAGGTTAAACTCTGTGAGTTGAACACATCCAGTACAAAGTAGTTTCTGAGAATGATTCTGTCTAGTTTTTAAACGAGGATATTGCCATTTCTAAGATTGGCCTCAAATCTCTTGAAATCTCCACTTGCAAATTCCACAAAAAGAGTGTTTCAAAACTGCTCTGTCTAAAGGAACGTTCAGCTCTGTGAGTTGAATACAAACAATGCAAAGAAGTTACTGAGAATTCTTCTGTCTAGCATTCTATGAAGAAATCCCGTTTCCAACGAAGGCCTCAACCAGGTCTAAATATCCACTTGCAGACTTAACAAACAGAGTGTTTTCAAACTGCTCTATGAAAAGAAAGGTTAAACTCTGTGAGTTGAACACACCCATTACAAAGTAGTTTCTGAGAATGATTCTGTGTAGTTTTGAAACGGGGTTATTTCAATTTCTAAGATTGGCCTCAAATCGCAGGAAATCTCCACTTGCAATTTCCACAAAAAGAGTGTTTCAAAACTGATCTTTCTAAAGGAAGGTTTAACTCTGTGAGTTGAACACACACCACACAAAGAAGTTACCGAGAATTCTTCTTTCTTGCAGTATATGAAGAAATCCCGTTTCCAACGAAGGCCAGAAAGAGGTCTAAATATCCACTTGCAGACTTAACAAACAGAGTGTTTCCAAACTGCTCTATGAAAAGAAAGGTTAAACTCTGTGAGTTGAACACATCCAGTACAAAGTAGTTTCTGAGAATGATTCTGTCTAGTTTTTAAACGAGGATATTGCCATTTCTAAGATTGGCCTCAAATCTCTAGAAATCTCCACTTGCAAATTCCACAAAAAGAGTGTTTCAAAACTGCTCTGTCTAAAGGAACGTTCAGCTCTGTGAGTTGAATACAAACAATGGAAAGAAGTTACTGAGAATTCTTCTGTCTAGCATTTTATGAAGAAATCCCGTTTCCAAAGAAGGCCTCAACCTGGTCTAAATATCCACTTGCAGACTTAACAAACAGAGTGTTTTCAAACTGCTCTGTGAAAAGGGTGGTTAAACTCTGTGAGTTGAACACACCCATTACAAAGTAGTTTCTGAGAATGATTCTGTGTAGCTTTGAAAAGGGGTTCTTTCAATTTCTAAGATTGGCCTCAAATCGCAGGAAATCTCCACTTGCAATTTCCACAAAAAGAGTGTTTCAAAACTGATCTTTCTAAAGGAAGGTTTAACTCTGTGAGTTGAACACACACCACACAAAGAAGTTACTGAGAATTCTTCTTTCTTGCAGTATATGAAGAAATCCCGTTTCCAACGAAGGCCACAAACAGGTCTAAATATCCACTTGCAGACTTAACAAACAGAGTGTTTCCAAACTGCTCTATGAAAAGAAAGGTTAAACTCTGTGAGTTGAACACCTCCAGTACAAAGTAGTTTCTGAGAATGATTCTGTCTAGTTTTTAAACGAGGATATTGCCATTTCTAAGATTGGCCTCAAATCTCTTGAAATCTCCACTTGCAAATTCCACAAAAAGAGTGTTTCAAAACTGCTCTGTCTAAAGGAACGTTCAGCTCTGTGAGTTGAATACAAACAACGCAAAGAAGTTACTGAGAATTCTTCTGTCTAGCATTCTATGAAGAAATCCCGTTTCCAACGAAGGCCTCAACCAGGTCTAAATATCCACTTGCAGACTTAACAAACAGAGTGTTTTCAAACTGCTCTATGAAAAGGAAGGTTAAACTCTGTGAGTTGAACACACCCATTACAAAGTAGTTTCTGAGAATGATTCTGTGTAGTTTTGAAACGGGGTTCTTTCAATTTCTAAGATTGGCCTCAAATCGCAGGAAATCTCCACTTGCAATTTCCACAAAAAGAGTGTTTCAAAACTGATCTTTCTAAAGGAAGGTTTAACTCTGTGAGTTGAACACACACCACACAAAGAAGTTACTGAGAATTCTTCTTTCTTGCAGAATATGAAGAAATCCCGTTTCCAACGAAGGCCACAAAGAGGTCTAAATATCCACTTGCAGACTTAAGAAACAGAGTGTTTCCAAACTGCTCTATGAAAAGAAAGGTTAAACTCTGTGAGTTGAACACATCCAGTACAAAGTAGTTTCTGAGAATGATTCTGTCTAGTTTTTAAACGAGGATATTGCCATTTCTAAGATTGGCCTCAAATCTCTTGAAATCTCCACTTGCAAATTCCACAAAAAGAGTGTTTCAAAACTGCTCTGTCTAAAGGAACGTTCAGCTCTGTGAGTTGAATACAAACAATGCAAAGAAGTTACTGAGAATTCTTCTGTCTAGCATTCTATGAAGAAATCCCGTTTCCAACGAAGGCCTCAACCAGGTCTAAATATCCACTTGCAGACTTAACAAACAGAGTGTTTTCAAACTGCTCTATGAAAAGAAAGGTTAAACTCTGTGAGTTGAACACACCCATTACAAAGTAGTTTCTGAGAATGATTCTGTGTAGTTTTGAAACGGGGTTCTTTCAATTTCTAAGATTGGCCTCAAATCGCAGGAAATCTCCACTTGCAATTTCCACAAAAAGAGTGTTTCAAAACTGATCTTTCTAAAGGAAGGTTTAACTCTGTGAGTTGAACACACACCACACAAAGAAGTTACTGAGAATTCTTCTTTCTTGCAGTATATGAAGAAATCCCGTTTCCAACGAAGGCCACAAAGAGGTCTAAATATCCACTTGCAGACTTAACAAACAGAGTGTTTCCAAACTGCTCTATGAAAAGAAAGGTTAAACTCTGTGAGTTGAACACATCCAGTACAAAGTAGTTTCTGAGAATGATTCTGTCTAGTTTTTAAACGAGGATATTGCCATTTCTAAGATTGGCCTCAAATCTCTTGAAATCTCCACTTGCAAATTCCACAAAAAGGGTGTTTCAAAACTGCTCTGTCTAAAGGAACGTTCAGCTCTGTGAGTTGAATACAAACAACGCAAAGAAGTTACTGAGAATTCTTCTGTCTAGCATTCTATGAAGAAATCCCTTTTCCAACGAAGGCCTCAACCAGGTCTAAATATCCACTTGCAGACTTAACAAACAGAGTGTTTTCAAACTGCTCTATGAAAAGGAAGGTTAAACTCTGTGAGTTGAACACACCCATTACAAAGTAGTTTCTGAGAATGATTCTGTGTAGTTTTGAAACGGGGTTATTTCAATTTCTAAGATTGGCCTCAAATCGCAGGAAATCTCCACTTGCAATTTCCACAAAAGAGTGTTTCAAAACTGATCTTTCTAAAGGAAGGTTTAACTCTGTGAGTTGAACACACACCACACAAAGAAGTTACTGAGAATTCTTCTTTCTTGCAGTATATGAAGAAATCCCGTTTCAAACGAAGGCCACAAAGAGGTCTAAATATCCACTTGCAGACTTAAGAAACAGAGTGTTTCCAAACTGCTCTATGAAAAGAAAGGTTAAACTCTGTGAGTTGAACACACCCATTACAAAGTAGTTTCTGAGAATGATTCTGTGTAGTTTTGAAACGGGGTTATTTCAATTTCTAAGATTGGCCTCAAATCGCAGGAAATCTCCACTTGCAATTTCCACAAAAAGAGTGTTTCAAAACTGATCTTTCTAAAGGAAGGTTTAACTCTGTGAGTTGAACACACACCACACAAAGAAGTTACTGAGAATTCTTCTTTCTTGCAGTATATGAAGAAATCCCGTTTCCAACGAAGGCCACAAAGAGGTCTAAATATCCACTTGCAGACTTAAGAAACAGAGTGTTTCCAAACTGCTCTATGAAAAGAAAGGTTAAACTCTGTGAGTTGAACACCTCCAGTACAAAGTAGTTTCTGAGAATGATTCTGTCTAGTTTTTAAACGAGGATATTGCCATTTCTAAGATTGGCCTCAAATCTCTTGAAATCTCCACTTGCAAATTCCACAAAAAGAGTGTTTCAAAACTGCTCTGTCTAAAGGAACGTTCAGCTCTGTGAGTTGAATACAAACAACGCAAAGAAGTTACTGAGAATTCTTCTGTCTAGCATTCTATGAAGAAATCCCGTTTCCAACGAAGGCCTCAATCAGGTCTAAATATCCACTTGCAGACTTAACAAACAGAGTGTTTTCAAACTGCTCTATGAAAAGAAAGGTTAAACTCTGTGAGTTGAACACACCCATTACAAAGTAGTTTCTGAGAATGATTCTGTGTAGTTTTGAAACGGGGTTATTTCAATTTCTAAGATTGGCCTCAAATCGCAGGAAATCTCCACTTGCAATTTCCACAAAAAGAGTGTTTCAAAACTGATCTTTCTAAAGGAAGGTTTAACTCTGTGAGTTGAACACACACCACAAAAAGAAGTTGCTGAGAATTCTTCTTTCTTGCAGTATATGAAGAAATCCCGTTTCCAACGAAGGCCACAAACAGGTCAAAATATCCACTTGCAGACTTAACAAACAGAGTGTTTCCAAACTGCTCTATGAAAAGAAAGGTTAAACTCTGTGAGTTGAACACATCCAGTTCAAAGTAGTTTCTGAGAATGATTCTGTCTAGTTTTTAAACGAGGATATTGCCATTTCTAAGATTGGCCTCAAATCTCTTGAAATCTCCACTTGCAAATTCCACAAAAAGAGTGTTTCAAAACTGCTCTGTCTAAAGGAACGTTCAGCTCTGTGAGTTGAATACAAACAACGCAAAGAAGTTACTGAGAATTCTTCTGTCTAGCATTCTATGAAGAAATCCCGTTTCCAACGAAGGCCTCAACCAGGTCTAAATATCCACTTGCAGACTTAACAAACAGAGTGTTTTCAAACTGCTCTATGAAAAGGAAGGTTAAACTCTGTGAGTTGAACACACCCATTACAAAGTAGTTTCTGAGAATGATTCTGTGTAGTTTTGAAACGGGGTTATTTCAATTTCTAAGATTGGCCTCAAATCGCAGGAAATCTCCACTTGCAATTTCCACAAAAAGAGTGTTTCAAAACTGATCTTTCTAAAGGAAGGTTTAACTCTGTGAGTTGAACACACACCACACAAAGAAGTTACTGAGAATTCTTCTTTCTTGCAGAATATGAAGAAATCCCGTTTCCAACGAAGGCCACAAACAGGTCTAAATATCCACTTGCAGACTTAAGAAACAGAGTGTTTCCAAACTGCTCTATGAAAAGAAAGGTTAAACTCTGTGAGTTGAACACATCCAGTACAAAGTAGTTTCTGAGAATGATTCTGTCTAGTTTTTAAACGAGGATATTGCCATTTCTAAGATTGGCCTCAAATCTCTTGAAATCTCCACTTGCAAATTCCACAAAAAGAGTGTTTCAAAACTGCTCTGTCTAAAGGAACGTTCAGCTCTGTGAGTTGAATAAAAACAATGCAAAGAAGTTACTGAGAATTCTTCTGTCTAGCATTCTATGAAGAAATCCCGTTTCCAACGAAGGCCTCAACCAGGTCTAAATATCCACTTGCAGACTTAACAAACAGAGTGTTTTCAAACTGCTCTATGAAAAGAAAGGTTAAACTCTGTGAGTTGAACACACCCATTACAAAGTAGTTTCTGAGAATGATTCTGTGTAGTTTTGAAACGGGGTTATTTCAATTTCTAAGATTGGCCTCAAATCGCAGGAAATCTCCACTTGCAATTTCCACAAAAGAGTGTTTCAAAACTGATCTTTCTAAAGGAAGGTTTAACTCTGTGAGTTGAACACACACCACACAAAGAAGTTACTGAGAATTCTTCTGTCTTGCAGTATATGAAGAAATCCCGTTTCCAACGAAGGCCACAAAGAGGTCTAAATATCCACTTGCAGACTTAAGAAACAGAGTGTTTCCAAACTGCTCTATGAAAAGAAAGGTTAAACTCTGTGAGTTGAACACATCCAGTACAAAGTAGTTTCTGAGAATGATTCTGTCTAGTTTTTAAACGAGGATATTGCCATTTCTAAGATTGGCCTCAAATCTCTTGAAATCTCCACTTGCAAATTCCACAAAAAGAGTGTTTCAAAACTGCTCTGTCTAAAGGAACGTTCAGCTCTGTGAGTTGAATACAAACAACGCAAAGAAGTTACTGAGAATTCTTCTCTCTAGCATTCTATGAAGAAATCCCGTTTCCAACGAAGGCCTCAACCAGGTCTAAATATCCACTTGCAGACTTAACAAACAGAGTGTTTTCAAACTGCTCTGTGAAAAGAAAGGTTAAACTCTGTGAGTTGAACACACCCATTACAAAGTAGTTTCTGAGAATGATTCTGTGTAGTTTTGAAACGGGGTTATTTCAATTTCTAAGATTGGCCTCAAATCGCAGGAAATCTCCACTTGCAATTTCCACAAAAAGAGTGTTTCAAAACTGATCTTTCTAAAGGAAGGTTTAACTCTGTGAGTTGAACACACACCACACAAAGAAGTTACTGAGAATTCTTCTTTCTTGCAGTATATGAAGAAATCCCGTTTCCAACGAAGGCCACAAAGAGGTCTAAATATCCACTTGCAGACTTAACAAACAGAGTGTTTCCAAACTGCTCTATGAAAAGAAAGGTTAAACTCTGTGAGTTGAACACATCCAGTACAAAGTAGTTTCTGAGAATGATTCTGTCTAGTTTTTAAACGAGGATATTGCCATTTCTAAGATTGGCCTCAAATCTCTTGAAATCTCCACTTGCAAATTCCACAAAAAGAGTGTTTCAAAACTGCTCTGTCTAAAGGAACGTTCAGCTCTGTGAGTTGAATACAAACAACGCAAAGTAGTTGCTGAGAATTCTTCTGTCTAGCATTCTATGAAGAAATCCCGTTTCCAACGAAGGCCTCAACCAGGTCTAAATATCCACTTGCAGACTTAACAAACAGAGTGTTTTCAAACTGCTCTGTGAAAAGAAAGGTTAAACTCTGTGAGTTGAACACACCCATTACAAAGTAGTTTCTGAGAATGATTCTGTGTAGTTTTGAAAGGGGGTTATTTCAATTTCTAAGATTGGCCTCAAATCGCAGGAAATCTCCACTTGCAATTTCCACAAAAAGAGTGTTTCAAAACTGATCTTTCTAAAGGAAGGTTTAACTCTGTGAGTTGAACACACACCACACAAAGAAGTTACTGAGAATTCTTCTTTCTTGCAGTATATGAAGAAATCCTGTTTCCAACGAAGGCCACAAACAGGTCTAAATATCCACTTGCAGACTTAACAAACAGAGTGTTTCCAAACTGCTCTATGAAAAGAAAGGTTAAACTCTGTGAGTTGAACACATCCAGTACAAAGTAGTTTCTGAGAATGATTCTGTCTAGTTTTTAAACGAGGATATTGCCATTTCTAAGATTGGCCTCAAATCTCTTGAAATCTCCACTTGCAAATTCCACAAAAAGAGTGTTTCAAAACTGCTCTGTCTAAAGGAACGTTCAGCTCTGTGAGTTGAATACAAACAAGGCAAAGAAGTTACTGAGAATTCTTCTGTCTAGCATTCTATGAAGAAATCCCGTTTCCAACGAAGGCCTCAACCAGGTCTAAATATCCACTTGCAGACTTAACAAACAGAGTGTTTTCAAACTGCTCTATGAAAAGAAAGGTTAAACTCTGTGAGTTGAACACACCCATTACAAAGTAGTTTCTGAGAATGATTCTGTGTAGTTTTGAAACGGGGTTCTTTCAATTTCTAAGATTGGCCTCAAATCGCAGGAAATCTCCACTTGCAATTTCCACAAAAGAGTGTTTCAAAACTGATCTTTCTAAAGGAAGGTTTAACTCTGTGAGTTGAACACACACCACACAAAGAAGTTACTGAGAATTCTTCTTTCTTGCAGTATATGAAGAAATCCCGTTTCCAACGAAGGCCACAAAGAGGTCTAAATATCCACTTGCAGACTTAACAAATAGAGTGTTTCCAAACTGCTCTATGAAAAGAAAGGTTAAACTCTGTGAGTTGAACACACCCATTACAAAGTAGTTTCTGAGAATGATTCTGTTTAGTTTTGAAAGGGGGTTATTTCAATTTCTAAGATTGGCCTCAAATCGCAGGAAATCTCCACTTGCAATTTCCACAAAAAGAGTGTTTCAAAACTGATCTTTCTAAAGGAAGGTTTAACTCTGTGAGTTGAACACACACCACACAAAGAAGTTACTGAGAATTCTTCTTTCTTGCAGTATATTAAGAAATCCTGTTTCCAACGAAGGCCACAAACAGGTCTAAATATCCACTTGCAGACTTAACAAACAGAGTGTTTCCAAACTGCTCTATGAAAAGAAAGGTTAAACTCTGTGAGTTGAACACATCCAGTACAAAGTAGTTTCTGAGAATGATTCTGTCTAGTTTTTAAACGAGGATATTGCCATTTCTAAGATTGGCCTCAAATCTCTTGAAATCTCCACTTGCAAATTCCACAAAAAGAGTGTTTCAAAACTGCTCTGTCTAAAGGAACGTTCAGCTCTGTGAGTTGAATACAAACAAGGCAAAGAAGTTACTGAGAATTCTTCTGTCTAGCATTCTATGAAGAAATCCCGTTTCCAACGAAGGCCTCAACCAGGTCTAAATATCCACTTGCAGACTTAACAAACAGAGTGTTTTCAAACTGCTCTGTGAAAAGAAAGGTTAAACTCTGTGAGTTGAACACACCCATTACAAAGTAGTTTCTGAGAATGATTCTGTGTAGTTTTGAAACGGGGTTATTTCAATTTCTAAGATTGGCCTCAAATCGCAGGAAATCTCCACTTGCAATTTCCACAAAAAGAGTGTTTCAAAACTGATCTTTCTAAAGGAAGGTTTAACTCTGTGAGTTGAACACACACCACAAAAAGAAGTTGCTGAGAATTCTTCTTTCTTGCAGTATATGAAGAAATCCCGTTTCCAACGAAGGCCACAAAGAGGTCTAAATATCCACTTGCAGACTTAAGAAACAGAGTGTTTCCAAACTGCTCTATGAAAAGAAAGGTTAAACTCTGTGAGTTGAACACATCCAGTACAAAGTAGTTTCTGAGAATGATTCTGTCTAGTTTTTAAACGAGGATATTGCCATTTCTAAGATTGGCCTCAAATCTCTTGAACTCTCCACTTGCAAATTCCACAAAAAGAGTGTTTCAAAACTGCTCTGTCTAAAGGAACGTTCAGCTCTGTGAGTTGAATACAAACAACGCAAAGTAGTTGCTGAGAATTCTTCTGTCTAGCATTCTATGAAGAAATCCCGTTTTCAACGAAGGCCTCAACCAGGTCTAAATATCCACTTGCAGACTTAACAAACAGAGTGTTTTCAAACTGCTCTATGAAAAGAAAGGTTAAACTCTGTGAGTTGAACACATCCAGTACAAAGTAGTTTCTGAGAATGATTCTGTCTAGTTTTTAAACGAGGATATTGCCATTTCTAAGATTGGCCTCAAATCTCTTGAAATCTCCACTTGCAAATTCCACAAAAAGAGTGTTTCAAAACTGCTCTGTCTAAAGGAACGTTCAGCTCTGTGAGTTGAATACAAACAACGCAAAGTAGTTGCTGAGAATTCTTCTGTCTAGCATTCTATGAAGAAATCCCGTTTCCAACGAAGGCCTCAACCAGGTCTAAATATCCACTTGCAGACTTAACAAACAGAGTGTTTTCAAACTGCTCTGTGAAAAGAAAGGTTAAACTCTGTGAGTTGAACACACCCATTACAAAGTAGTTTCTGAGAATGATTCTGTGTAGTTTTGAAACGGGGTTATTTCAATTTCTAAGATTGGCCTCAAATCGCAGGAAATCTCCACTTGCAATTTCCACAAAAAGAGTGTTTCAAAACTGATCTTTCTAAAGGAAGGTTTAACTCTGTGAGTTGAACACACACCACACAAAGAAGTTACTGAGAATTCTTCTTTCTTGCAGTATATGAAGAAATCCCGTTTCCAACGAAGGCCACAAAGAGGTCTAAATATCCACTTGCAGACTTAAGAAACAGAGTGTTTCCAAACTGCTCTATGAAAAGAAAGGTTAAACTCTGTGAGTTGAACACATCCAGTACAAAGTAGTTTCTGAGAATGATTCTGTCTAGTTTGTAAACGAGGATATTGCCATTTCTAAGATTGGCCTCAAATCTCTTGAAATCTCCACTTGCAAATTCCACAAAAAGAGTGTTTCAAAACTGCTCTGTCTAAAGGAACGTTCAGCTCTGTGAGTTGAATACAAACAACGCAAAGAAGTTACTGAGAATTCTTCTGTCTAGCATTCTATGAGGAAATCCCTTTTCCAAAGAAGGCCTCAACCAGGTCTAAATATCCACTTGCAGACTTAACAAACAGAGTGTTTTCAAACTGCTCTATGAAAAGGAAGGTTAAACTCTGTGAGTTGAACACACCCATTACAAAGTAGTTTCTGAGAATGATTCTGTGTAGTTTTGAAACGGGGTTATTTCAATTTCTAAGATTGGCCTCAAATCGCAGGAAATCTCCACTTGCAATTTCCACAAAAAGAGTGTTTCAAAACTGATCTTTCTAAAGGAAGGTTTAACTCTGTGAGTTGAACACACACCACACAAAGAAGTTACTGAGAATTCTTCTTTCTTGCAGTATATGAAGAAATCCCGTTTCCAACGAAGGCCACAAAGAGGTCTAAATATCCACTTGCAGACTTAAGAAACAGAGTGTTTCCAAACTGCTCTATGAAAAGAAAGGTTAAACTCTGTGAGTTGAACACATCCAGTACAAAGTAGTTTCTGAGAATGATTCTGTCTAGTTTTTAAACGAGGATATTGCCATTTCTAAGATTGGCCTCAAATCTCTTGAAATCTCCACTTGCAAATTCCACAAAAAGAGTGTTTCAAAACTGCTCTGTCTAAAGGAACGTTCAGCTCTGTGAGTTGAATACAAACAATGCAAAGAAGTTACTGAGAATTCTTCTGTCTAGCATTCTATGAAGAAATCCCGTTTCCAACGAAGGCCTCAACCAGGTCTAAATATCCACTTGCAGACTTAACAAACAGAGTGTTTTCAAACTGCTCTATGAAAAGAAAGGTTAAACTCTGTGAGTTGAACACACCCATTACAAAGTAGTTTCTGAGAATGATTCTGTGTAGTTTTGAAACGGGGTTATTTCAATTTCTAAGATTGGCCTCAAATCGCAGGAAATCTCCACTTGCAATTTCCACAAAAAGAGTGTTTCAAAACTGATCTTTCTAAAGGAAGGTTTAACTCTGTGAGTTGAACACACACCACACAAAGAAGTTACCGAGAATTCTTCTTTCTTGCAGTATATGAAGAAATCCCGTTTCCAACGAAGGCCAGAAAGAGGTCTAAATATCCACTTGCAGACTTAACAAACAGAGTGTTTCCAAACTGCTCTATGAAAAGAAAGGTTAAACTCTGTGAGTTGAACACATCCAGTACAAAGTAGTTTCTGAGAATGATTCTGTCTAGTTTTTAAACGAGGATATTGCCATTTCTAAGATTGGCCTCAAATCTCTAGAAATCTCCACTTGCAAATTCCACAAAAAGAGTGTTTCAAAACTGCTCTGTCTAAAGGAACGTTCAGCTCTGTGAGTTGAATACAAACAATGGAAAGAAGTTACTGAGAATTCTTCTGTCTAGCATTTTATGAAGAAATCCCGTTTCCAAAGAAGGCCTCAACCTGGTCTAAATATCCACTTGCAGACTTAACAAACAGAGTGTTTTCAAACTGCTCTGTGAAAAGGGTGGTTAAACTCTGTGAGTTGAACACACCCATTACAAAGTAGTTTCTGAGAATGATTCTGTGTAGCTTTGAAAAGGGGTTCTTTCAATTTCTAAGATTGGCCTCAAATCGCAGGAAATCTCCACTTGCAATTTGCACAAAAAGAGTGTTTCAAAACTGATCTTTCT
Source organism: Pan paniscus (assembly GCF_029289425.2). Lineage (NCBI taxonomy): Eukaryota > Metazoa > Chordata > Mammalia > Primates > Hominidae > Pan > Pan paniscus. The sequence goes on along the minus strand of NC_073259.2, from coordinate 57,489,215 downwards.
AAAGGAAGGTTTAACTCTGTGAGTTGAACACACACCACACAAAGAAGTTACTGAGAATTCTTCTTTCTTGCAGTATATGAAGAAATCCCGTTTCCAACGAAGGCCACAAAGAGGTCTAAATATCCACTTGCAGACTTAAGAAACAGAGTGTTTCCAAACTGCTCTATGAAAAGAAAGGTTAAACTCTGTGAGTTGAACACATCCAGTACAAAGTAGTTTCTGAGAATGATTCTGTCTAGTTTTTAAACGAGGATATTGCCATTTCTAAGATTGGCCTCAAATCTCTTGAAATCTCCACTTGCAAATTCCACAAAAAGAGTGTTTCAAAACTGCTCTGTCTAAAGGAACGTTCAGCTCTGTGAGTTGAATACAAACAATGCAAAGAAGTTACTGAGAATTCTTCTGTCTAGCATTCTATGAAGAAATCCCGTTTCCAACGAAGGCCTCAACCAGGTCTAAATATCCACTTGCAGACTTAACAAACAGAGTGTTTTCAAACTGCTCTATGAAAAGAAAGGTTAAACTCTGTGAGTTGAACACACCCATTACAAAGTAGTTTCTGAGAATGATTCTGTGTAGTTTTGAAACGGGGTTATTTCAATTTCTAAGATTGGCCTCAAATCGCAGGAAATCTCCACTTGCAATTTCCACAAAAAGAGTGTTTCAAAACTGATCTTTCTAAAGGAAGGTTTAACTCTGTGAGTTGAACACACACCACACAAAGAAGTTACCGAGAATTCTTCTTTCTTGCAGTATATGAAGAAATCCCGTTTCCAACGAAGGCCAGAAAGAGGTCTAAATATCCACTTGCAGACTTAACAAACAGAGTGTTTCCAAACTGCTCTATGAAAAGAAAGGTTAAACTCTGTGAGTTGAACACATCCAGTACAAAGTAGTTTCTGAGAATGATTCTGTCTAGTTTTTAAACGAGGATATTGCCATTTCTAAGATTGGCCTCAAATCTCTAGAAATCTCCACTTGCAAATTCCACAAAAAGAGTGTTTCAAAACTGCTCTGTCTAAAGGAACGTTCAGCTCTGTGAGTTGAATACAAACAATGGAAAGAAGTTACTGAGAATTCTTCTGTCTAGCATTTTATGAAGAAATCCCGTTTCCAAAGAAGGCCTCAACCTGGTCTAAATATCCACTTGCAGACTTAACAAACAGAGTGTTTTCAAACTGCTCTGTGAAAAGGGTGGTTAAACTCTGTGAGTTGAACACACCCATTACAAAGTAGTTTCTGAGAATGATTCTGTGTAGCTTTGAAAAGGGGTTCTTTCAATTTCTAAGATTGGCCTCAAATCGCAGGAAATCTCCACTTGCAATTTGCACAAAAAGAGTGTTTCAAAACTGATCTTTCTAAAGGAAGGTTTAACTCTGTGAGTTGAACACACACCACACAAAGAAGTTACTGAGAATTCTTCTTTCTTGCAGTATATGAAGAAATCCCGTTTCCAACGAAGGCCACAAAGAGGTCTAAATATCCACTTGCAGACTTAAGAAACAGAGTGTTTCCAAACTGCTCTATGAAAAGAAAGGTTGAACTCTGTGAGTTGAACACATCCAGTACAAAGTAGTTTCTGAGAATGATTCTGTCTAGTTTTTAAACGAGGATATTGCCATTTCTAAGATTGGCCTCAAATCTCTTGAAATCTCCACTTGCAAATTCCACAAAAAGAGTGTTTCAAAACTGCTCTGTCTAAAGGAACGTTCAGCTCTGTGAGTTGAATACAAACAACGCAAAGAAGTTACTGAGAATTCTTCTGTCTAGCATTTTATGAAGAAATCCCGTTTCCAACGAAGGCCTCAACCAGGTCTAAATATCCACTTGCAGACTTAACAAATAGAGTGTTTTCAAACTGCTCTATGGAAAGGAAGGTTAAACTCTGTCAGTTGAAGACACCCATTACAAAGTAGTTTCTGAGAATGATTCTGAGTAATTTTGAAATGGGGTTCTTTCAATTTCTAAGATTGGCCTCAAATCGCAGGAAATCTCCACTTGCAATTTCCACAAAAAGAGTGTTTCAAAACTGATCTTTCTAAAGGAAGGTTTAACTCTGTGAGTTGAACACACACCACACAAAGAAGTTACTGAGAATTCTTCTTTCTTGCAGTATATGAAGAAATCCCGTTTCCAACGAAGGCCACAAACAGGTCTAAATATCCACTTGCAGACTTAACAAACAGAGTGTTTCCAAACTGCTCTATGAAAAGAAAGGTTAAACTCTGTGAGTTGAACACATCCAGTACAAAGTAGTTTCTGAGAATGATTCTGTCTAGTTTTTAAACGAGGATATTGCCATTTCTAAGATTGGCCTCAAATCTCTTGAAATCTCCACTTGCAAATTCCACAAAAAGGGTGTTTCAAAACTGCTCTGTCTAAAGGAACGTTCAGCTCTGTGAGTTGAATACAAACAACGCAAAGAAGTTACTGAGAATTCTTCTGTCTAGCATTCTATGAAGAAATCCCGTTTCCAACGAAGGCCTCAACCAGGTCTAAATATCCACTTGCAGACTTAACAAACAGAGTGTTTTCAAACTGCTCTATGAAAAGGAAGGTTAAACTCTGTGAGTTGAACACACCCATTACAAAGTAGTTTCTGAGAATGATTCTGTGTAGTTTTGAAACGGGGTTATTTCAATTTCTAAGATTGGCCTCAAATCGCAGGAAATCTCCACTTGCAATTTCCACAAAAGAGTGTTTCAAAACTGATCCTTCTAAAGGAAGGTTTAACTCTGTGAGTTGAACACACACCACACAAAGAAGTTACTGAGAATTCTTCTTTCTTGCAGTATATGAAGAAATCCCGTTTCCAACGAAGGCCACAAAGAGGTCTAAATATCCACTTGCAGACTTAACAAACAGAGTGTTTCCAAACTGCTCTATGAAAAGAAAGGTTAAACTCTGTGAGTTGAACACATCCAGTACAAAGTAGTTTCTGAGAATGATTCTGTCTAGTTTTTAAACGAGGATATTGCCATTTCTAAGATTGGCCTCAAATCTCTTGAAATCTCCACTTGCAAATTCCACAAAAAGAGTGTTTCAAAACTGCTCTGTCTAAAGGAACGTTCAGCTCTGTGAGTTGAATACAAACAACGCAAAGAAGTTACTGAGAATTCTTCTGTCTAGCATTCTATGAAGAAATCCCGTTTCCAAAGAAGGCCTCAACCAGGTCCAAATATCCACTTGCAGACTTAACAAACAGAGTGTTTTCAAACTGCTCTATGAATAGAAAGGTTAAACTCTGTGAGTTGAACACACCCATTACAAAGTAGTTTCTGAGAATGATTCTGTGTAGTTTTGAAATGGGGTTCTTTCAATTTCTAAGATTGGCCTCAAATCGCAGGAAATCTCCAATTGCAATTTCCACAAAAAGAGTGTTTCAAAACTGATCTTTCTAAAGGAAGGTTTAACCCTGTGAGTTGAACACACACCACACAAAGAAGTTACTGAGAATTCTTCTTTCTTGCAGTATATGAAGAAATCCCGTTTCCAACGAAGGCCACAAACAGGTCTAAATATCCACTTGCAGACTTAACAAACAGAGTGTTTCCAAACTGCTCTATGAAAAGAAAGGTTAAACTCTGTGAGTTGAACACATCCAGTACAAAGTAGTTTCTGAGAATGATTCTGTCTAGTTTTTAAACGAGGATATTGCCATTTCTAAGATTGGCCTCAAATCTCTTGAAATCTCCACTTGCAAATTCCACAAAAAGAGTGTTTCAAAACTGCTCTGTCTAAAGGAACGTTCAGCTCTGTGAGTTGAATACAAACAACGCAAAGTAGTTGCTGAGAATTCTTCTGTCTAGCATTCTATGAAGAAATCCCGTTTCCAACGAAGGCCTCAACCAGGTCTAAATATCCACTTGCAGACTTAACAAACAGAGTGTTTTCAAACTGCTCTATGAAAAGAAAGGTTAAACTCTGTGAGTTGAACACACCCATTACAAAGTAGTTTCTGAGAATGATTCTGTGTAGTTTTGAAATGGGGTTATTTCAATTTCTAAGATTGGCCTCAAATCGCAGGAAATCTCCACTTGCAATTTCCACAAAAAGAGTGTTTCAAAACTGATCTTTCTAAAGGAAGGTTTAACTCTGTGAGTTGAACACACACCACACAAAGAAGTTACTGAGAATTCTTCTTTCTTGCAGTATATGAAGAAATCCCGTTTCAAACGAAGGCCACAAAGAGGTCTAAATATCCACTTGCAGACTTAAGAAACAGAGTGTTTCCAAACTGCTCTATGAAAAGAAAGGTTAAACTCTGTGAGTTGAACACACCCATTACAAAGTAGTTTCTGAGAATGATTCTGTGTAGTTTTGAAACGGGGTTATTTCAATTTCTAAGATTGGCCTCAAATCGCAGGAAATCTCCACTTGCAATTTCCACAAAAAGAGTGTTTCAAAACTGATCTTTCTAAAGGAAGGTTTAACTCTGTGAGTTGAACACACACCACACAAAGAAGTTACTGAGAATTCTTCTTTCTTGCAGTATATGAAGAAATCCCGTTTCCAACGAAGGCCACAAAGAGGTCTAAATATCCACTTGCAGACTTAAGAAACAGAGTGTTTCCAAACTGCTCTATGAAAAGAAAGGTTAAACTCTGTGAGTTGAACACCTCCAGTACAAAGTAGTTTCTGAGAATGATTCTGTCTAGTTTTTAAACGAGGATATTGCCATTTCTAAGATTGGCCTCAAATCTCTTGAAATCTCCACTTGCAAATTCCACAAAAAGAGTGTTTCAAAACTGCTCTGTCTAAAGGAACGTTCAGCTCTGTGAGTTGAATACAAACAACGCAAAGAAGTTACTGAGAATTCTTCTGTCTAGCATTCTATGAAGAAATCCCGTTTCCAACGAAGGCCTCAATCAGGTCTAAATATCCACTTGCAGACTTAACAAACAGAGTGTTTTCAAACTGCTCTATGAAAAGAAAGGTTAAACTCTGTGAGTTGAACACACCCATTACAAAGTAGTTTCTGAGAATGATTCTGTGTAGTTTTGAAACGGGGTTATTTCAATTTCTAAGATTGGCCTCAAATCGCAGGAAATCTCCACTTGCAATTTCCACAAAAAGAGTGTTTCAAAACTGATCTTTCTAAAGGAAGGTTTAACTCTGTGAGTTGAACACACACCACAAAAAGAAGTTGCTGAGAATTCTTCTTTCTTGCAGTATATGAAGAAATCCCGTTTCCAACGAAGGCCACAAACAGGTCAAAATATCCACTTGCAGACTTAACAAACAGAGTGTTTCCAAACTGCTCTATGAAAAGAAAGGTTAAACTCTGTGAGTTGAACACATCCAGTTCAAAGTAGTTTCTGAGAATGATTCTGTCTAGTTTTTAAACGAGGATATTGCCATTTCTAAGATTGGCCTCAAATCTCTTGAAATCTCCACTTGCAAATTCCACAAAAAGAGTGTTTCAAAACTGCTCTGTCTAAAGGAACGTTCAGCTCTGTGAGTTGAATACAAACAACGCAAAGAAGTTACTGAGAATTCTTCTGTCTAGCATTCTATGAAGAAATCCCGTTTCCAACGAAGGCCTCAACCAGGTCTAAATATCCACTTGCAGACTTAACAAACAGAGTGTTTTCAAACTGCTCTATGAAAAGGAAGGTTAAACTCTGTGAGTTGAACACACCCATTACAAAGTAGTTTCTGAGAATGATTCTGTGTAGTTTTGAAACGGGGTTATTTCAATTTCTAAGATTGGCCTCAAATCGCAGGAAATCTCCACTTGCAATTTCCACAAAAAGAGTGTTTCAAAACTGATCTTTCTAAAGGAAGGTTTAACTCTGTGAGTTGAACACACACCACACAAAGAAGTTACTGAGAATTCTTCTTTCTTGCAGAATATGAAGAAATCCCGTTTCCAACGAAGGCCACAAAGAGGTCTAAATATCCACTTGCAGACTTAAGAAACAGAGTGTTTCCAAACTGCTCTATGAAAAGAAAGGTTAAACTCTGTGAGTTGAACACATCCAGTACAAAGTAGTTTCTGAGAATGATTCTGTCTAGTTTTTAAACGAGGATATTGCCATTTCTAAGATTGGCCTCAAATCTCTTGAAATCTCCACTTGCAAATTCCACAAAAAGAGTGTTTCAAAACTGCTCTGTCTAAAGGAACGTTCAGCTCTGTGAGTTGAATAAAAACAATGCAAAGAAGTTACTGAGAATTCTTCTGTCTAGCATTCTATGAAGAAATCCCGTTTCCAACGAAGGCCTCAACCAGGTCTAAATATCCACTTGCAGACTTAACAAACAGAGTGTTTTCAAACTGCTCTATGAAAAGAAAGGTTAAACTCTGTGAGTTGAACACACCCATTACAAAGTAGTTTCTGAGAATGATTCTGTGTAGTTTTGAAACGGGGTTATTTCAATTTCTAAGATTGGCCTCAAATCGCAGGAAATCTCCACTTGCAATTTCCACAAAAGAGTGTTTCAAAACTGATCTTTCTAAAGGAAGGTTTAACTCTGTGAGTTGAACACACACCACACAAAGAAGTTACTGAGAATTCTTCTGTCTTGCAGTATATGAAGAAATCCCGTTTCCAACGAAGGCCACAAACAGGTCTAAATATCCACTTGCAGACTTAAGAAACAGAGTGTTTCCAAACTGCTCTATGAAAAGAAAGGTTAAACTCTGTGAGTTGAACACATCCAGTACAAAGTAGTTTCTGAGAATGATTCTGTCTAGTTTTTAAACGAGGATATTGCCATTTCTAAGATTGGCCTCAAATCTCTTGAAATCTCCACTTGCAAATTCCACAAAAAGAGTGTTTCAAAACTGCTCTGTCTAAAGGAACGTTCAGCTCTGTGAGTTGAATACAAACAACGCAAAGAAGTTACTGAGAATTCTTCTGTCTAGCATTCTATGAAGAAATCCCGTTTCCAACGAAGGCCTCAACCAGGTCTAAATATCCACTTGCAGACTTAACAAACAGAGTGTTTTCAAACTGCTCTGTGAAAAGAAAGGTTAAACTCTGTGAGTTGAACACACCCATTACAAAGTAGTTTCTGAGAATGATTCTGTGTAGTTTTGAAACGGGGTTATTTCAATTTCTAAGATTGGCCTCAAATCGCAGGAAATCTCCACTTGCAATTTCCACAAAAAGAGTGTTTCAAAACTGATCTTTCTAAAGGAAGGTTTAACTCTGTGAGTTGAACACACACCACACAAAGAAGTTACTGAGAATTCTTCTTTCTTGCAGTATATGAAGAAATCCTGTTTCCAACGAAGGCCACAAAGAGGTCTAAATATCCACTTGCAGACTTAAGAAACAGAGTGTTTCCAAACTGCTCTATGAAAAGAAAGGTTAAACTCTGTGAGTTGAACACATCCAGTACAAAGTAGTTTCTGAGAATGATTCTGTCTAGTTTTTAAACGAGGATATTGCCATTTCTAAGATTGTCCTCAAATCTCTTGAAATCTCCACTTGCAAATTCCACAAAAAGAGTGTTTCAAAACTGCTCTGTCTAAAGGAACGTTCAGCTCTGTGAGTTGAATACAAACAACGCAAAGTAGTTGCTGAGAATTCTTCTGTCTAGCATTCTATGAAGAAATCCCGTTTTCAACGAAGGCCTCAACCAGGTCTAAATATCCACTTGCAGACTTAACAAACAGAGTGTTTTCAAACTGCTCTATGAAAAGAAAGGTTAAACTCTGTGAGTTGAACACATCCAGTACAAAGTAGTTTCTGAGAATGATTCTGTCTAGTTTTTAAACGAGGATATTGCCATTTCTAAGATTGGCCTCAAATCTCTTGAAATCTCCACTTGCAAATTCCACAAAAAGAGTGTTTCAAAACTGCTCTGTCTAAAGGAACGTTCAGCTCTGTGAGTTGAATACAAACAACGCAAAGTAGTTGCTGAGAATTCTTCTGTCTAGCATTCTATGAAGAAATCCCGTTTCCAACGAAGGCCTCAACCAGGTCTAAATATCCACTTGCAGACTTAACAAACAAAGTGTTTTCAAACTGCTCTGTGAAAAGAAAGGTTAAACTCTGTGAGTTGAACACACCCATTACAAAGTAGTTTCTGAGAATGATTCTGTGTAGTTTTGAAACGGGGTTCTTTCAATTTCTAAGATTGGCCTCAAATCGCAGGAAATCTCCACTTGCAATTTCCACAAAAAGAGTGTTTCAAAACTGATCTTTCTAAAGGAAGGTTTAACTCTGTGAGTTGAACACACACCACACAAAGAAGTTACTGAGAATTCTTCTTTCTTGCAGTATATGAAGAAATCCCGTTTCCAACGAAGGCCACAAAGAGGTCTAAATATCCACTTGCAGACTTAAGAAACAGAGTGTTTCCAAACTGCTCTATGAAAAGAAAGGTTAAACTCTGTGAGTTGAACACATCCAGTACAAAGTAGTTTCTGAGAATGATTCTGTCTAGTTTTTAAACGAGGATATTGCCATTTCTAAGATTGGCCTCAAATCTCTTGAAATCTCCACTTGCAAATTCCACAAAAAGAGTGTTTCAAAACTGCTCTGTCTAAAGGAACGTTCAGCTCTGTGAGTTGAATACAAACAACGCAAAGTAGTTGCTGAGAATTCTTCTGTCTAGCATTCTATGAAGAAATCCCGTTTCCAACGAAGGCCTCAACCAGGTCTAAATATCCACTTGCAGACTTAACAAACAGAGTGTTTTCAAACTGCTCTGTGAAAAGAAAGGTTAAACTCTGTGAGTTGAACACACCCATTACAAAGTAGTTTCTGAGAATGATTCTGTGTAGTTTTGAAAGGGGGTTATTTCAATTTCTAAGATTGGCCTCAAATCGCAGGAAATCTCCACTTGCAATTTCCACAAAAAGAGTGTTTCAAAACTGATCTTTCTAAAGGAAGGTTTAACTCTGTGAGTTGAACACACACCACACAAAGAAGTTACTGAGAATTCTTCTTTCTTGCAGTATATGAAGAAATCCTGTTTCCAACGAAGGCCACAAACAGGTCTAAATATCCACTTGCAGACTTAACAAACAGAGTGTTTCCAAACTGCTCTATGAAAAGAAAGGCTAAACCCTGTGAGTTGAACACATCCAGTACAAAGTAGTTTCTGAGAATGATTCTGTCTAGTTTTTAAACGAGGATATTGCCATTTCTAAGATTGGCCTCAAATCTCTTGAAATCTCCACTTGCAAATTCCACAAAAAGAGTGTTTCAAAACTGCTCTGTCTAAAGGAACGTTCAGCTCTGTGAGTTGAATACAAACAAGGCAAAGAAGTTACTGAGAATTCTTCTGTCTAGCATTCTATGAAGAAATCCCGTTTCCAACGAAGGCCTCAACCAGGTCTAAATATCCAATTGCAGACTTAACAAACAGAGTGTTTTCAAACTGCTCTATGAAAAGAAAGGTTAAACTCTGTGAGTTGAACACACCCATTACAAAGTAGTTTCTGAGAATGATTCTGTGTAGTTTTGAAACGGGGTTATTTCAATTTCTAAGATTGGCCTCAAATCGCAGGAAATCTCCACTTGCAATTTCCACAAAAAGAGTGTTTCAAAACTGATCTTTCTAAAGGAAGGTTTAACTCTGTGAGTTGAACACACACCACACAAAGAAGTTACTGAGAATTCTTCTTTCTTGCAGTATATGAAGAAATCCCGTTTCCAACGAAGGCCACAAACAGGTCTAAATATCCACTTGCAGACTTAAGAAACAGAGTGTTTCCAAACTGCTCTATGAAAAGAAAGGTTAAACTCTGTGAGTTGAACACACCCATTACAAAGTAGTTTCTGAGAATGATTCTGTGTAGTTTTGAAACGGGGTTATTTCAATTTCTAAGATTGGCCTCAAATCGCAGGAAATCTCCACTTGCAATTTCCACAAAAAGAGTGTTTCAAAACTGATCTTTCTAAAGGAAGGTTTAACTCTGTGAGTTGAACACACACCACACAAAGAAGTTACTGAGAATTCTTCTTTCTTGCAGTATATGAAGAAATCCCGTTTCCACCGAAGGCCACAAAGAGGTCTAAATATCCACTTGCAGACTTAAGAAACAGAGTGTTTCCAAACTGCTCTATGAAAAGAAAGGTTAAACTCTGTGAGTTGAACACATCCAGTACAAAGTAGTTTCTGAGAATGATTCTGTCTAGTTTTTAAACGAGGATATTGCCATTTCTAAGATTGGCCTCAAATCTCTTGAAATCTCCACTTGCAAATTCCACAAAAAGAGTGTTTCAAAACTGCTCTGTCTAAAGGAACGTTCAGCTCTGTGAGTTGAATACAAACAACGCAAAGTAGTTGCTGAGAATTCTTCTGTCTAGCATTCTATGAAGAAATCCCGTTTTCAACGAAGGCCTCAACCAGGTCTAAATATCCACTTGCATACTTAACAAACAGAGTGTTTTCAAAGTGCTCTGTGAAAAGAAAGGTTAAACTCTGTGAGTTGAACACACCCATTACAAAGTAGTTTCTGAGAATGATTCTGTGTAGTTTTGAAACGGGGTTATTTCAATTTCTAAGATTAGCCTCAAATCGCAGGAAATCTCCACTTGCAATTTCCACAAAAAGAGTGTTTCAAAACTGATCTTTCTAAAGGAAGGTTTAACTCTGTGAGTTGAACACACACCACACAAAGAAGTTACTGAGAATTCTTCTTTCTTGCAGTATATGAAGAAATCCCGTTTCCAACGAAGGCCACAAAGAGGTCTAAATATCCACTTGCAGACTTAAGAAACAGAGTGTTTCCAAACTGCTCTATGAAAAGAAAGGTTAAACTCTGTGAGTTGAACACATCCAGTACAAAGTAGTTTCTGAGAATGATTCTGTCTAGTTTTTAAACGAGGATATTGCCATTTCTAAGATTGGCCTCAAATCTCTTGAAATCTCCACTTGCAAATTCCACAAAAAGAGTGTTTCAAAACTGCTCTGTCTAAAGGAACGTTCAGCTCTGTGAGTTGAATACAAACAACGCAAAGTAGTTGCTGAGAAATCTTCTGTCTAGCATTCTATGAAGAAATCCCGTTTTCAACGAAGGCCTCAACCATGTCTAAATATCCACTTGCAGACTTAACAAACAGAGTGTTTTCAAACTGCTCTATGAAAAGAAAGGTTAAACTCTGTGAGTTGAACACATCCAGTACAAAGTAGTTTCTGAGAATGATTCTGTCTAGTTTTTAAACGAGGATATTGCCATTTCTAAGATTGGCCTCAAATCTCTTGAAATCTCCACTTGCAAATTCCACAAAAAGAGTGTTTCAAAACTGCTCTGTCTAAAGGAACGTTCAGCTCTGTGAGTTGAATACAAACAACGCAAAGTAGTTGCTGAGAATTCTTCTGTCTAGCATTCTATGAAGAAATCCCGTTTCCAACGAAGGCCTCAACCAGGTCTAAATATCCACTTGCAGACTTAACAAACAAAGTGTTTTCAAACTGCTCTGTGAAAAGAAAGGTTAAACTCTGTGAGTTGAACACACCCATTACAAAGTAGTTTCTGAGAATGATTCTGTGTAGTTTTGAAACGGGGTTATTTCAATTTCTAAGATTGGCCTCAAATCGCAGGAAATCTCCACTTGCAATTTCCACAAAAAGAGTGTTTCAAAACTGATCTTTCTAAAGGAAGGTTTAACTCTGTGAGTTGAACACACACCACACAAAGAAGTTACTGAGAATTCTTCTTTCTTGCAGTATATGAAGAAATCCCGTTTCCAACGAAGGCCACAAAGAGGTCTAAATATCCACTTGCAGACTTAAGAAACAGAGTGTTTCCAAACTGCTCTATGAAAAGAAAGGTTAAACTCTGTGAGTTGAACACATCCAGTACAAAGTAGTTTCTGAGAATGATTCTGTCTAGTTTTTAAACGAGGATATTGCCATTTCTAAGATTGGCCTCAAATCTCTTGAAATCTCCACTTGCAAATTCCACAAAAAGAGTGTTTCAAAACTGCTCTGTCTAAAGGAACGTTCAGCTCTGTGAGTTGAATACAAACAACGCAAAGTAGTTGCTGAGAATTCTTCTGTCTAGCATTCTATGAAGAAATCCCGTTTCCAACGAAGGCCTCAACCAGGTCTAAATATCCACTTGCAGACTTAACAAACAGAGTGTTTTCAAACTGCTCTGTGAAAAGAAAGGTTAAACTCTGTGAGTTGAACACACCCATTACAAAGTAGTTTCTGAGAATGATTCTGTGTAGTTTTGAAAGGGGGTTATTTCAATTTCTAAGATTGGCCTCAAATCGCAGGAAATCTCCACTTGCAATTTCCACAAAAAGAGTGTTTCAAAACTGATCTTTCTAAAGGAAGGTTTAACTCTGTGAGTTGAACACACACCACACAAAGAAGTTACTGAGAATTCTTCTTTCTTGCAGTATATGAAGAAATCCTGTTTCCAACGAAGGCCACAAAGAGGTCTAAATATCCACTTGCAGACTTAAGAAACAGAGTGTTTCCAAACTGCTCTATGAAAAGAAAGGTTAAACTCTGTGAGTTGAACACATCCAGTACAAAGTAGTTTCTGAGAATGATTCTGTCTAGTTTTTAAACGAGGATATTGCCATTTCTAAGATTGGCCTCAAATCTCTTGAAATCTCCACTTGCAAATTCCACAAAAAGAGTGTTTCAAAACTGCTCTGTCTAAAGGAACGTTCAGCTCTGTGAGTTGAATACAAACAAGGCAAAGAAGTTACTGAGAATTCTTCTGTCTAGCATTCTATGAAGAAATCCCGTTTCCAACGAAGGCCTCAACCAGGTCTAAATATCCAATTGCAGACTTAACAAACAGAGTGTTTTCAAACTGCTCTATGAAAAGAAAGGTTAAACTCTGTGAGTTGAACACACCCATTACAAAGTAGTTTCTGAGAATGATTCTGTGTAGTTTTGAAACGGGGTTCTTTCAATTTCTAAGATTGGCCTCAAATCGCAGGAAATCTCCACTTGCAATTTCCACAAAAAGAGTGTTTCAAAACTGATCTTTCTAAAGGAAGGTTTAACTCTGTGAGTTGAACACACACCACACAAAGAAGTTACTGAGAATTCTTCTTTCTTGCAGTATATGAAGAAATCCCGTTTCCAACGAAGGCCACAAAGAGGTCTAAATATCCACTTGCAGACTTAAGAAACAGAGTGTTTCCAAACTGCTCTATGAAAAGAAAGGTTAAACTCTGTGAGTTGAACACACCCATTACAAAGTAGTTTCTGAGAATGATTCTGTGTAGTTTTGAAACGGGGTTATTTCAATTTCTAAGATTGGCCTCAAATCGCAGGAAATCTCCACTTGCAATTTCCACAAAAAGAGTGTTTCAAAACTGATCTTTCTAAAGGAAGGTTTAACTCTGTGAGTTGAACACACACCACACAAAGAAGTTACTGAGAATTCTTCTTTCTTGCAGTATATGAAGAAATCCCGTTTCCACCGAAGGCCACAAAGAGGTCTAAATATCCACTTGCAGACTTAAGAAACAGAGTGTTTCCAAACTGCTCTATGAAAAGAAAGGTTAAACTCTGTGAGTTGAACACATCCAGTACAAAGTAGTTTCTGAGAATGATTCTGTCTAGTTTGTAAACGAGGATATTGCCATTTCTAAGATTGGCCTCAAATCTCTTGAAATCTCCACTTGCAAATTCCACAAAAAGAGTGTTTCAAAACTGCTCTGTCTAAAGGAACGTTCAGCTCTGTGAGTTGAATACAAACAACGCAAAGAAGTTACTGAGAATTCTTCTGTCTAGCATTCTATGAAGAAATCCCGTTTCCAACGAAGGCCTCAACCAGGTCTAAATATCCACTTGCAGACTTAACAAACAGAGTGTTTTCAAACTGCTCTGTGAAAAGAAAGGTTAAACTCTGTGAGTTGAACACACCCATTACAAAGTAGTTTCTGAGAATGATTCTGTGTAGTTTTGAAACGGGGTTATTTCAATTTCTAAGATTGGCCTCAAATCGCAGGAAATCTCCACTTGCAATTTCCACAAAAAGAGTGTTCAAAACTGATCTTTCTAAAGGAAGGTTTAACTCTGTGAGTTGAACACACACCACACAAAGAAGTTACTGAGAATTCTTCTTTCTTGCATTATATGAAGAAATCCCGTTTCCAACGAAGGCCACAAAGAGGTCTAAATATCCACTTGCAGACTTAAGAAACAGAGTGTTTCCAAACTGTTCTATGAAAAGAAAGGTTAAACTCTGTGAGTTGAACACATCCAGTACAAAGTAGTTTCTGAGAATGATTCTGTCTAGTTTTTAAACGAGGATATTGCCATATCTAAGATTGGCCTCAAATCTCTTGAAATCTCCACTTGCAAATTCCACAAAAAGAGTGTTTCAAAACTGCTCTGTCTAAAGGAACGTTCAGCTCTGTGAGTTGAATACAAACAAGGCAAAGAAGTTACTGAGAATTCTTCTGTCTAGCATTCTATGAAGAAATCCCGTTTCCAACGAAGGCCTCAACCAGGTCTAAATATCCAATTGCAGACTTAACAAACAGAGTGTTTTCAAACTGCTCTATGAAAAGAAAGGTTAAACTCTGTGAGTTGAACACACCCATTACAAAGTAGTTTCTGAGAATGATTCTGTGTAGTTTTGAAACGGGGTTATTTCAATTTCTAAGATTGGCCTCAAATCGCAGGAAATCTCCACTTGCAATTTCCACAAAAAGAGTGTTTCAAAACTGATCTTTCTAAAGGAAGGTTTAACTCTGTGAGTTGAACACACACCACACAAAGAAGTTACTGAGAATTCTTCTTTCTTGCAGTATATGAAGAAATCCCGTTTCCAACGAAGGCCACAAACAGGTCTAAATATCCACTTGCAGACTTAAGAAACAGAGTGTTTCCAAACTGCTCTATGAAAAGAAAGGTTAAACTCTGTGAGTTGAACACACCCATTACAAAGTAGTTTCTGAGAATGATTCTGTGTAGTTTTGAAACGGGGTTATTTCAATTTCTAAGATTCGCCTCAAATCGCAGGAAATCTCCACTTGCAATTTCCACAAAAAGAGTGTTTCAAAACTGATCTTTCTAAAGGAAGGTTTAACTCTGTGAGTTGAACACACACCACACAAAGAAGTTACTGAGAATTCTTCTTTCTTGCAGTATATGAAGAAATCCCGTTTCCACCGAAGGCCACAAAGAGGTCTAAATATCCACTTGCAGACTTAAGAAACAGAGTGTTTCCAAACTGCTCTATGAAAAGAAAGGTTAAACTCTGTGAGTTGAACACATCCAGTACAAAGTAGTTTCTGAGAATGATTCTGTCTAGTTTTTAAACGAGGATATTGCCATTTCTAAGATTGGCCTCAAATCTCTTGAAATCTCCACTTGCAAATTCCACAAAAAGAGTGTTTCAAAACTGCTCTGTCTAAAGGAACGTTCAGCTCTGTGAGTTGAATACAAACAACGCAAAGTAGTTGCTGAGAATTCTTCTGTCTAGCATTCTATGAAGAAATCCCGTTTTCAACGAAGGCCTCAACCAGGTCTAAATATCCACTTGCATACTTAACAAACAGAGTGTTTTCAAAGTGCTCTGTGAAAAGAAAGGTTAAACTCTGTGAGTTGAACACACCCATTACAAAGTAGTTTCTGAGAATGATTCTGTGTAGTTTTGAAACGGGGTTATTTCAATTTCTAAGATTGGCCTCAAATCGCAGGAAATCTCCACTTGCAATTTAAACAAAAAGAGTGTTTCAAAACTGATCTTTCTAAAGGAAGGTTTAACTCTGTGAGTTGAACACACACCACACAAAGAAGTTACTGAGAATTCTTCTTTCTTGCAGTATATGAAGAAATCCCGTTTCCAACGAAGGCCACAAAGAGGTCTAAATATCCACTTGCAGACTTAAGAAACAGAGTGTTTCCAAACTGCTCTATGAAAAGAAAGGTTAAACTCTGTGAGTTGAACACATCCAGTACAAAGTAGTTTCTGAGAATGATTCTGTCTAGTTTTTAAACGAGGATATTGCCATTTCTAAGATTGGCCTCAAATCTCTTGAAATCTCCACTTGCAAATTCCACAAAAAGAGTGTTTCAAAACTGCTCTGTCTAAAGGAACGTTCAGCTCTGTGAGTTGAATACAAACAACGCAAAGTAGTTGCTGAGAAATCTTCTGTCTAGCATTCTATGAAGAAATCCCGTTTTCAACGAAGGCCTCAACCATGTCTAAATATCCACTTGCAGACTTAACAAACAGAGTGTTTTCAAACTGCTCTATGAAAAGAAAGGTTAAACTCTGTGAGTTGAACACATCCAGTACAAAGTAGTTTCTGAGAATGATTCTGTCTAGTTTTTAAACGAGGATATTGCCATTTCTAAGATTGGCCTCAAATCTCTTGAAATCTCCACTTGCAAATTCCACAAAAAGAGTGTTTCAAAACTGCTCTGTCTAAAGGAACGTTCAGCTCTGTGAGTTGAATACAAACAACGCAAAGTAGTTGCTGAGAATTCTTCTGTCTAGCATTCTATGAAGAAATCCCGTTTCCAACGAAGGCCTCAACCAGGTCTAAATATCCACTTGCAGACTTAACAAACAAAGTGTTTTCAAACTGCTCTGTGAAAAGAAAGGTTAAACTCTGTGAGTTGAACACACCCATTACAAAGTAGTTTCTGAGAATGATTCTGTGTAGTTTTGAAACGGGGTTATTTCAATTTCTAAGATTGGCCTCAAATCGCAGGAAATCTCCACTTGCAATTTCCACAAAAAGAGTGTTTCAAAACTGATCTTTCTAAAGGAAGGTTTAACTCTGTGAGTTGAACACACACCACACAAAGAAGTTACTGAGAATTCTTCTTTCTTGCAGTATATGAAGAAATCCCGTTTCCAACGAAGGCCACAAAGAGGTCTAAATATCCACTTGCAGACTTAAGAAACAGAGTGTTTCCAAACTGCTCTATGAAAAGAAAGGTTAAACTCTGTGAGTTGAACACATCCAGTACAAAGTAGTTTCTGAGAATGATTCTGTCTAGTTTTTAAACGAGGATATTGCCATTTCTAAGATTGGCCTCAAATCTCTTGAAATCTCCACTTGCAAATTCCACAAAAAGAGTGTTTCAAAACTGCTCTGTCTAAAGGAACGTTCAGCTCTGTGAGTTGAATACAAACAACGCAAAGTAGTTGCTGAGAATTCTTCTGTCTAGCATTCTATGAAGAAATCCCGTTTCCAACGAAGGCCTCAACCAGGTCTAAATATCCACTTGCAGACTTAACAAACAGAGTGTTTTCAAACTGCTCTGTGAAAAGAAAGGTTAAACTCTGTGAGTTGAACACACCCATTACAAAGTAGTTTCTGAGAATGATTCTGTGTAGTTTTGAAAGGGGGTTATTTCAATTTCTAAGATTGGCCTCAAATCGCAGGAAATCTCCACTTGCAATTTCCACAAAAAGAGTGTTTCAAAACTGATCTTTCTAAAGGAAGGTTTAACTCTGTGAGTTGAACACACACCACACAAAGAAGTTACTGAGAATTCTTCTTTCTTGCAGTATATGAAGAAATCCTGTTTCCAACGAAGGCCACAAAGAGGTCTAAATATCCACTTGCAGACTTAAGAAACAGAGTGTTTCCAAACTGCTCTATGAAAAGAAAGGTTAAACTCTGTGAGTTGAACACATCCAGTACAAAGTAGTTTCTGAGAATGATTCTGTCTAGTTTTTAAACGAGGATATTGCCATTTCTAAGATTGGCCTCAAATCTCTTGAAATCTCCACTTGCAAATTCCACAAAAAGAGTGTTTCAAAACTGCTCTGTCTAAAGGAACGTTCAGCTCTGTGAGTTGAATACAAACAAGGCAAAGAAGTTACTGAGAATTCTTCTGTCTAGCATTCTATGAAGAAATCCCGTTTCCAACGAAGGCCTCAACCAGGTCTAAATATCCAATTGCAGACTTAACAAACAGAGTGTTTTCAAACTGCTCTATGAAAAGAAAGGTTAAACTCTGTGAGTTGAACACACCCATTACAAAGTAGTTTCTGAGAATGATTCTGTGTAGTTTTGAAACGGGGTTCTTTCAATTTCTAAGATTGGCCTCAAATCGCAGGAAATCTCCACTTGCAATTTCCACAAAAAGAGTGTTTCAAAACTGATCTTTCTAAAGGAAGGTTTAACTCTGTGAGTTGAACACACACCACACAAAGAAGTTACTGAGAATTCTTCTTTCTTGCAGTATATGAAGAAATCCCGTTTCCAACGAAGGCCACAAAGAGGTCTAAATATCCACTTGCAGACTTAAGAAACAGAGTGTTTCCAAACTGCTCTATGAAAAGAAAGGTTAAACTCTGTGAGTTGAACACACCCATTACAAAGTAGTTTCTGAGAATGATTCTGTGTAGTTTTGAAACGGGGTTATTTCAATTTCTAAGATTGGCCTCAAATCGCAGGAAATCTCCACTTGCAATTTCCACAAAAAGAGTGTTTCAAAACTGATCTTTCTAAAGGAAGGTTTAACTCTGTGAGTTGAACACACACCACACAAAGAAGTTACTGAGAATTCTTCTTTCTTGCAGTATATGAAGAAATCCCGTTTCCACCGAAGGCCACAAAGAGGTCTAAATATCCACTTGCAGACTTAAGAAACAGAGTGTTTCCAAACTGCTCTATGAAAAGAAAGGTTAAACTCTGTGAGTTGAACACATCCAGTACAAAGTAGTTTCTGAGAATGATTCTGTCTAGTTTGTAAACGAGGATATTGCCATTTCTAAGATTGGCCTCAAATCTCTTGAAATCTCCACTTGCAAATTCCAGAAAAAGAGTGTTTCAAAACTGCTCTGTCTAAAGGAACGTTCAGCTCTGTGAGTTGAATACAAACAACGCAAAGAAGTTACTGAGAATTCTTCTGTCTAGCATTCTATGAAGAAATCCCGTTTCCAACGAAGGCCTCAACCAGGTCTAAATATCCACTTGCAGACTTAACAAACAGAGTGTTTTCAAACTGCTCTGTGAAAAGAAAGGTTAAACTCTGTGAGTTGAACACACCCATTACAAAGTAGTTTCTGAGAATGATTCTGTGTAGTTTTGAAACGGGGTTATTTCAATTTCTAAGATTGGCCTCAAATCGCAGGAAATCTCCACTTGCAATTTCCACAAAAAGAGTGTTCAAAACTGATCTTTCTAAAGGAAGGTTTAACTCTGTGAGTTGAACACACACCACACAAAGAAGTTACTGAGAATTCTTCTTTCTTGCAGTATATGAAGAAATCCCGTTTCCAACGAAGGCCACAAAGAGGTCTAAATATCCACTTGCAGACTTAAGAAACAGAGTGTTTCCAAACTGTTCTATGAAAAGAAAGGTTAAACTCTGTGAGTTGAACACATCCAGTACAAAGTAGTTTCTGAGAATGATTCTGTCTAGTTTTTAAACGAGGATATTGCCATATCTAAGATTGGCCTCAAATCTCTTGAAATCTCCACTTGCAAATTCCACAAAAAGAGTGTTTCAAAACTGCTCTGTCTAAAGGAACGTTCAGCTCTGTGAGTTGAATACAAACAACGCAAAGAAGTTACTGAGAATTCTTCTGTCTAGCATTCTATGAAGAAATCCCGTTTCCAACGAAGGCCTCAACCAGGTCTAAATATCCACTTGCAGACTTAACAAACAGAGTGTTTTCAAACTGCTCTATGAAAAGAAAGGTTAAACTCTGTGAGTTGAACACACCCATTACAAAGTAGTTTCTGAGAATGATTCTGTGTAGTTTTGAAACGGGGTTCTTTCAATTTCTAAGATTGGCCTCAAATCGCAGGAAATCTCCACTTGCAATTTCCACAAAAAGAGTGTTTCAAAACTGATCTTTCTAAAGGAAGGTTTAACTCTGTGAGTTGAACACACACCACACAAAGAAGTTACTGAGAATTCTACTTTCTTGCAGTATATGAAGAAATCCCGTTTCCAACGAAGGCCACAAAGAGGTCTAAATATCCACTTGCAGACTTAAGAAACAGAGTGTTTCCAAACTGCTCTATGAAAAGAAAGGTTAAACTCTGTGAGTTGAACACATCCAGTACAAAGTAGTTTCTGAGAATGATTCTGTCTAGTTTTTAAACGAGGATATTGCCATTTCTAAGATTGGCCTCAAATCTCTTGAAATCTCCACTTGCAAATTCCACAAAAAGAGTGTTTCAAAACTGCTCTGTCTAAAGGAACGTTCAGCTCTGTGAGTTGAATACAAACAACGCAAAGAAGTTACTGAGAATTCTTCTGTCTAGCATTCTATGAAGAAATCCCGTTTCCAACGAAGGCCTCAACCAGGTCTAAATATCCACTTGCAGACTTAACAAACAGAGTGTTTTCAAACTGCTCTATGAAAAGAAAGGTTAAACTCTGTGAGTTGAACACACCCATTACAAAGTAGTTTCTGAGAATGATTCTGTGTAGTTTTGAAACGGGGTTCTTTCAATTTCTAAGATTGGCCTCAAATCGCAGGAAATCTCCACTTGCAATTTCCACAAAAAGAGTGTTTCAAAACTGATCTTTCTAAAGGAAGGTTTAACTCTGTGAGTTGAACACACACCACACAAAGAAGTTACTGAGAATTCTACTTTCTTGCAGTATATGAAGAAATCCCGTTTCCAACGAAGGCCACAAAGAGGTCTAAATATCCACTTGCAGACTTAAGAAACAGAGTGTTTCCAAACTGCTCTATGAAAAGAAAGGTTAAACTCTGTGAGTTGAACACATCCAGTACAAAGTAGTTTCTGAGAATGATTCTGTGTGGTTTTGAAACGGGGTTATTTCAATTTCTAAGATTGGCCTCAAATCGCAGGAAATCTCCACTTGCAATTTCCACAAAAAGAGTGTTTCAAAACTGATCTTTCTAAAGGAAG
The DNA here is from genome assembly GCF_029289425.2 of Pan paniscus. NCBI lineage: Eukaryota > Metazoa > Chordata > Mammalia > Primates > Hominidae > Pan > Pan paniscus. The sequence goes on along the minus strand of NC_073259.2, from coordinate 57,468,471 downwards.
GTTTAACTCTGTGAGTTGAACACACACCACACAAAGAAGTTACTGAGAATTCTTCTTTCTTGCAGTATATGAAGAAATCCCGTTTCCAACGAAGGCCACAAAGAGGTCTAAATATCCACTTGCAGACTTAAGAAACAGAGTGTTTCCAAACTGCTCTATGAAAAGAAAGGTTAAACTCTGTGAGTTGAACACATCCAGTACAAAGTAGTTTCTGAGAATGATTCTGTCTAGTTTTTAAACGAGGATATTGCCATTTCTAAGATTGGCCTCAAATCTCTTGAAATCTCCACTTGCAAATTCCACAAAAAGAGCGCTTCAAAACTGCTCTGTCTAAAGGAACGTTCAGCTCTGTGAGTTGAATACAAACAACACAAAGAAGTTACTGAGAATTCTTCTGTCTAGCATTTTATGAAGAAATCCCGTTTCCAACGAAGGCCTCAACCAGGTCTAAATATCCACTTGCAGACTTAACAAACAGAGTGTTTTCAAACTGCTCTGTGAAAAGAAAGGTTAAACTCTGTGAGTTGAACACACCCATTACAAAGTAGTTTCTGAGAATGATTCTGTGTAGTTTTGAAACGGGGTTATTTCAATTTCTAAGATTGGCCTCAAATCGCAGGAAATCTCCACTTGCAATTTCCACAAAAAGAGTGTTTCAAAACTGATCTTTCTAAAGGAAGGTTTAACTCTGTGAGTTGAACACACACCACACAAAGAAGTTACTGAGAATTCTTCTTTCTTGCAGTATATGAAGAAATCCCGTTTCCAACGAAGGCCACAAAGAGGTCTAAATATCCACTTGCAGACTTAAGAAACAGAGTGTTTCCAAACTGCTCTATGAAAAGAAAGGTTAAACTCTGTGAGTTGAACACATCCAGTACACAGTAGTTTCTGAGAATGATTCTGTGTAGTTTTGAAACGGGGTTCTTTCAATTTCTAAGATTGGCCTCAAATCGCAGGAAATCTCCACTTGCAATTTAAACAAAAAGAGTGTTTCAAAACTGATCTTTCTAAAGGAAGGTTTAACTCTGTGAGTTGAACACACACCACACAAAGAAGTTACTGAGAATTCTTCTTTCTTGCAGTATATGAAGAAATCCCGTTTCCAACGAAGGCCACAAAGAGGTCTAAATATCCACTTGCAGACTTAAGAAACAGAGTGTTTCCAAACTGCTCTATGAAAAGAAAGGTTAAACTCTGTGAGTTGAACACACCCATTACAAAGTAGTTTCTGAGAATGATTCTGTGTAGTTTTGAAACGGGGTTATTTCAATTTCTAAGATTGGCCTCAAATCGCAGGAAATCTCCACTTGCAATTTCCACAAAAAGAGTGTTTCAAAACTGATCTTTCTAAAGGAAGGTTTAACTCTGTGAGTTGAACACACACCACACAAAGAAGTTACTGAGAATTCTTCTTTCTTGCAGTATATGAAGAAATCCCGTTTCCAACGAAGGCCACAAAGAGGTCTAAATATCCACTTGCAGACTTAAGAAACAGAGTGTTTCCAAACTGCTCTATGAAAAGAAAGGTTAAACTCTGTGAGTTGAACACATCCAGTACAAAGTAGTTTCTGAGAATGATTCTGTCTAGTTTTTAAACGAGGATATTGCCATTTCTAAGATTGGCCTCAAATCTCTTGAAATCTCCACTTGCAAATTCCACAAAAAGAGTGTTTCAAAACTGCTCTGTCTAAAGGAACGTTCAGCTCTGTGAGTTGAATACAAACAACGCAAAGAAGTTACTGAGAATTCTTCTGTCTAGCATTCTATGAAGAAATCCCGTTTCCAACGAAGGCCTCAACCAGGTCTAAATATCCACTTGCAGACTTAACAAACAGAGTGTTTTCAAACTGCTCTGTGAAAAGAAAGGTTAAACTCTGTGAGTTGAACACACCCATTACAAAGTAGTTTCTGAGAATGATTCTGTGTAGTTTTGAAACGGGGTTCTTTCAATTTCTAAGATTGGCCTCAAATCGCAGGAAATCTCCACTTGCAATTTCCACAAAAAGAGTGTTTCAAAACTGATCTTTCTAAAGGAAGGTTTAACTCTGTGAGTTGAACACACACCACACAAAGAAGTTACTGAGAATTCTTCTTTCTTGCAGTATATGAAGAAATCCCGTTTCCAACGAAGGCCACAAAGAGGTCTAAATATCCACTTGCAGACTTAACAAACAGAGTGTTTCCAAACTGCTCTATGAAAAGAAAGGTTAAACTCTGTGAGTTGAACACATCCAGTACAAAGTAGTTTCTGAGAATGATTCTGTCTAGTTTTTAAACGAGGATATTGCCATTTCTAAGATTGGCCTCAAATCTCTTGAAATCTCCACTTGCAAATTCCACAAAAAGAGTGTTTCAAAACTGCTCTGTCTAAAGGAACATTCAGCTCTGTGAGTTGAATACAAACAATGCAAAGAAGTTACTGAGAATTCTTCTGTCTAGCATTTTATGAAGAAATCCCATTTCCAACGAAGGCCTCAACCAGGTCTAAATATCCACTTGCAGACATAACAAACAGAGAGTTTTCAAACTGCTCTGTGAAAAGAAAGGTTAAACTCTGTGAGTTGAACACACCCATTACAAAGTAGTTTCTGAGAATGATTCTGTGTAGTTTTGAAACGGGGTTATTTCAATTTCTAAGATTGGCCTCAAATCGCAGGAAATCTCCACTTGCAATTTCCACAAAAAGAGTGTTTCAAAACTGATCTTTCTAAAGGAAGGTTTAACTCTGTGAGTTGAACACACACCACACAAAGAAGTTACTGAGAATTCTTCTTTCTTGCAGTATATGAAGAAATCCCGTTTCCAACGAAGGCCACAAAGAGGTCGAAATATCCACTTGCAGACTTATCAAACAGAGTGTTTCCAAACTGCTCTATGAAAAGAAAGGTTAAACTCTGTGAGTTGAACACATCCAGTACAAAGTAGTTTCTGAGAATGATTCTGTCTAGTTTTTAAACGAGGATATTGCCATTTCTAAGATTGGCCTCAAATCTCTTGAAATCTCCACTTGCAAATTCCACAAAAAGAGTGTTTCAAAACTGCTCTGTCTAAAGGAACGTTCAGCTCTGTGAGTTGAATACAAACAACGCAAAGAAGTTACTGAGAATTATTCTGTCTAGCATTCTATGAAGAAATCCCGTTTCCAACGAAGGCCTCAACCAGGTCTAAATATCCACTTGCAGACTTAACAAACAGAGGGTTTTCAAACTGCTCTATGAAAAGAAAGGTTAAACTCTGTGAGTTGAACACACCCATTACAAAGTAGTTTCTGAGAATGATTCTGTGTAGTTTTGAAACGGGGTTCTTTCAATTTCTAAGATTGGCCTCAAATCGCAGGAAATCTCCACTTGCAATTTCCACAAAAAGAGTGTTTCAAAACTGATCTTTCTAAAGGAAGGTTTAACTCTGTGAGTTGAACACACACCACACAAAGAAGTTACTGAGAATTCTTCTTTCTTGCAGTATATGAAGAAATCCTGTTTCCAACGAAGGCCACAAAGAGGTCTAAATATCCACTTGCAGACTTAAGAAACAGAGTGTTTCCAAACTGCTCTATGAAAAGAAAGGTTAAACTCTGTGAGTTGAACACATCCAGTACAAAGTAGTTTCTGAGAATGATTCTGTCTAGTTTTTAAACGAGGATATTGCCATTTCTAAGATTGGCCTCAAATCTCTTGAAATCTCCACTTGCAAATTCCACAAAAAGAGTGTTTCAAAACTGCTCTGTCTAAAGGAACATTCAGCTCTGTGAGTTGAATGCAAACAATGCAAAAAAGTTACTGAGAATTCTTCTGTCTAGCATTCTATGAAGAAATCCCGTTTCCAACGAAGGCCTCAACCAGGTCTAAATATCCACTTGCAGACTTAACAAACAGAGTGTTTTCAAACTGCTCTATGAAAAGAAAGGTTAAACTCTGTGAGTTGAACACACCCATTACAAAGTAGTTTCTGAGAATGATTCTGTGTAGTTTTGAAACGGGGTTCTTTCAATTTCTAAGATTGGCCTCAAATCGCAGGAAATCTCCACTTGCAATTTCCACAAAAAGAGTGTTTCAAAACTGATCTTTCTAAAGGAAGGTTTAACTCTGTGAGTTGAACACACACCACACAAAGAAGTTACTGAGAATTCTTCTTTCTTGCAGTATATGAAGAAATCCCGTTTCCAACGAAAGCCACAAACAGGTCTAAATATCCACTTGCAGACTTAACAAACAGAGTGTTTCCAAACTGCTCTATGAAAAGAAAGGTGAAACTCTGTGAGTTGAACACATCCAGTACAAAGTAGTTTCTGAGAATGATTCTGTCTACTTTTTAAACGAGGATATTGCCATTTCTAAGATTGGCCTCAAATCTCTTGAAATCACCACTTGCAAAATCCACAAAAAGAGTGTTTCAAAACTGGTCTGTCTAAAGGAACGTTCAGCTCTGTGAGTTGAATACAAACAACGCGAAGAAGTTACTGAGAATTCTTCTGTCAGGCATTCTATGAAGAAATCCCGTTTCCAATGAAGGCCTCAACCAGGTCTAAATATCCAATTGCAGACTTAACAAACAGAGTGTTTTCAAACTGCTCTATGCAAAGAAAGGTTAAACTCTGTGAGTTGAACACACCCATTACAAAGTAGTTTCTGAGAATGATTCTGTGTAGTTTTGAAACGGGGTTATTTCAATTTCTAAGATTGGCCTCAAATCGCAGGAAATCTCCACTTGCAATTTCCACAAAAAGAGTGTTTCAAAACTGATCTTTCTAAAGGAATGTTTAACTCTGTGGGTTGAACACACACCACACAAAGAAGTTACTGAGAATTCTTCTTTCTTGCAGTATATGAAGAAATCCCGTTTCCAACGAAGGCCACAAAGAGGTCTAAATATCCACTTGCAGACTTAAGAAACAGAGTGTTTCCAAACTGCTCTATGAAAAGAAAGGTTAAACTCTGTGAGTTGAACACACCCATTACAAAGTAGTTTCTGAGAATGATTCTGTGTAGTTTTGAAACGGGGTTATTTCAATTTCTAAGATTGGCCTCAAATCGCAGGAAATCTCCACTTGCAATTTCCACAAAAAGAGTGTTTCAAAACTGATCTTTCTAAAGGAAGGTTTAACTCTGTGAGTTGAACACACACCACACAAAGAAGTTACTGAGAATTCTTCTTTCTTGCAGTATATGAAGAAATCCCTTTTCCAACGAAGGCCACAAACAGGTCTAAATATCCACTTGCAGACTTAAGAAACAGAGTGTTTCCAAACTGCTCTATGAAAAGAAAGGTTAAACCCTGTGAGTTGAACACATCCAGTACAAAGCAGTTTCTGAGAATGATTCTGTCTAGTTTTTAAACGAGGATATTGCCATTTCTAAGATTGGCCTCAAATCTCTTGAAATCTCCACTTGCAAATTCCACAAAAAGAGTGTTTCAAAACTGCTCTGTCTAAAGGAACGTTCAGCTCTGTGAGTTGAATACAAACAACGCAAAGTAGTTGCTGAGAATTCTTCTGTCTAGCATTCTATGAAGAAATCCCGTTTCCAACGAAGGCCTCAACCAGGTCTAAATATCCACTTGCAGACTTAACAAACAGAGTGTTTTCAAACTGCTCTATGAAAAGAAAGGTTAAACTCTGTGAGTTGAACACACCCATTACAAAGTAGTTTCTGAGAATGATTCTGTGTAGTTTTGAAACGGGGTTCTTTCAATTTCTAAGATTGGCCTCAAATCGCAGGAAATCTCCACTTGCAATTTCCACAAAAAGAGTGTTTCAAAACTGATCTTTCTAAAGGAAGGTTTAACTCTGTGAGTTGAACACACACCACACAAAGAAGTTACTGAGAATTCTTCTTTCTTGCAGTATATGAAGAAATCCCGTTTCCAACGAAGGCCACAAAGAGGTCTAAATATCCACTTGCAGACTTAAGAAACAGAGTGTTTCCAAACTGCTCTATTAAAAGAAAGGTTAAACTCTGTGAGTTGAACACATCCAGTACAAAGTAGTTTCTGAGAATGATTCTGTCTAGTTTTTAAACGAGGATATTGCCATTTCTAAGATTGGCCTCAAATCTCTTGAAATCTCCACTTGCAAATTCCACAAAAAGAGCGTTTCAAAACTGCTCTGTCTAAAGGAACGTTCAGCTCTGTGAGTTGAATACAAACAACGCAAAGAAGTTACTGAGAATTCTTCTGTCTAGCATTTTATGAAGAAATACCGTTTCCAACGAAGGCCTCAACCAGGTCTAAATATCCACTTGCAGACTTAACAAACAGAGTGTTTTCAAACTGCTCTGTGAAAAGAAAGGTTAAACTCTGTGAGTTGAACACATCCAGTACAAAGTAGTTTCTGAGAATGATTCTGTGTAGTTTTGAAACGGGGTTCTTTCAATTTCTAAGATTGGCCTCAAATCGCAGGAAATCTCCACTTGCAATTTCCACAAAAAGAGTGTTTCAAAACTGATCTTTCTAAAGGAAGGTTTAACTCTGTGAGTTGAACACACACCACACAAAGAAGTTACTGAGAATTCTTCTTTCTTGCAGTATATGAAGAAATCCCGTTTCCAACGAAGGCCACAAAGAGGTCTAAATATCCACTTGCAGACTTAAGAAACAGAGTGTTTCCAAACTGCTCTATGAAAAGAAAGGTTAAACTCTGTGAGTTGAACACACCCATTACAAAGTAGTTTCTGAGAATGATTCTGTGTAGTTTTGAAACGGGGTTCTTTCAATTTCTAAGATTGGCCTCAAATCGCAGGAAATCTCCACTTGCAATTTCCACAAAAAGAGTGTTTCAAAACTGATCTTTCTAAAGGAAGGTTTAACTCTGTGAGTTGAACACACACCACACAAAGAAGTTACTGAGAATTCTTCTTTCTTGCAGTATATGAAGAAATCCCGTTTCCAACGAAGGCCACAAAGAGGTCTAAATATCCACTTGCAGACTTAAGAAACAGAGTGTTTCCAAACTGCTCTATGAAAAGAAAGGTTAAACTCTGTGAGTTGAACACATCCAGTACAAAGCAGTTTCTGAGAATGATTCTGTCTAGTTTTTAAACGAGGATATTGCCATTTCTAAGATTGGCCTCAAATCTCTTGAAATCTCCACTTGCAAATTCCACAAAAAGAGTGTTTCAAAACTGCTCTGTCTAAAGGAACGTTCAGCTCTGTGAGTTGAATACAAACAACGCAAAGTAGTTGCTGAGAATTCTTCTGTCTAGCATTCTATGTAGAAATCCCGTTTTCAACGAAGGCCTCAACCAGGTCTAAATATCCACTTGCATACTTAACAAACAGAGTGTTTTCAAAGTGCTCTGTGAAAAGAAAGGTTAAACTCTGTGAGTTGAACACACCCATTACAAAGTAGTTTCTGAGAATGATTCTGTGTAGTTTTGAAACGGGGTTATTTCAATTTCTAAGATTAGCCTCAAATCGTAGGAAATCTCCACTTGCAATTTCCACAAAAAGAGTGTTTCAAAACTGATCTTTCTAAAGGAAGGTTTAACTCTGTGAGTTGAACACACACCACACAAAGAAGTTACTGAGAATTCTTCTTTCTTGCAGTATATGAAGAAATCCCGTTTCCAACGAAGGCCACAAAGAGGTCTAAATATCCACTTGCAGACTTAAGAAACAGAGTGTTTCCAAACTGCTCTATGAAAAGAAAGGTTAAACTCTGTGAGTTGAACACATCCAGTACAAAGTAGTTTCTGAGAATGATTCTGTCTAGTTTTTAAACGAGGATATTGCCATTTCTAAGATTGGCCTCAAATCTCTTGAAATCTCCACTTGCAAATTCCACAAAAAGAGTGTTTCAAAACTGCTCTGTCTAAAGGAACGTTCAGCTCTGTGAGTTGAATACAAACAACGCAAAGTAGTTGCTGAGAAATCTTCTGTCTAGCATTCTATGAAGAAATCCCGTTTTCAACGAAGGCCTCAACCATGTCTAAATATCCACTTGCAGACTTAACAAACAGAGTGTTTTCAAACTGCTCTATGAAAAGAAAGGTTAAACTCTGTGAGTTGAACACATCCAGTACAAAGTAGTTTCTGAGAATGATTCTGTCTAGTTTTTAAACGAGGATATTGCCATTTCTAAGATTGGCCTCAAATCTCTTGAAATCTCCACTTGCAAATTCCACAAAAAGAGTGTTTCAAAACTGCTCTGTCTAAAGGAACGTTCAGCTCTGTGAGTTGAATACAAACAACGCGAAGTAGTTGCTGAGAATTCTTCTGTCTAGCATTCTATGAAGAAATCCCGTTTCCAACGAAGGCCTCAACCAGGTCTAAATATCCACTTGCAGACTTAACAAACAAAGTGTTTTCAAACTGCTCTGTGAAAAGAAAGGTTAAACTCTGTGAGTTGAACACACCCATTACAAAGTAGTTTCTGAGAATGATTCTGTGTAGTTTTGAAACGGGGTTATTTCAATTTCTAAGATTGGCCTCAAATCGCAGGAAATCTCCACTTGCAATTTCCACAAAAAGAGTGTTTCAAAACTGATCTTTCTAAAGGAAGGTTTAACTCTGTGAGTTGAACACACACCACACAAAGAAGTTACTGAGAATTCTTCTTTCTTGCAGTATATGAAGAAATCCCGTTTCCAACGAAGGCCACAAAGAGGTCTAAATATCCACTTGCAGACTTAAGAAACAGAGTGTTTCCAAACTGCTCTATGAAAAGAAAGGTTAAACTCTGTGAGTTGAACACATCCAGTACAAAGTAGTTTCTGAGAATGATTCTGTCTAGTTTTTAAACGAGGATATTGCCATTTCTAAGATTGGCCTCAAATCTCTTGAAATCTCCACTTGCAAATTCCACAAAAAGAGTGTTTCAAAACTGCTCTGTCTAAAGGAACGTTCAGCTCTGTGAGTTGAATACAAACAACGCAAAGTAGTTGCTGAGAATTCTTCTGTCTAGCATTCTATGAAGAAATCCCGTTTCCAACGAAGGCCTCAACCAGGTCTAAATATCCACTTGCAGACTTAACAAACAGAGTGTTTTCAAACTGCTCTGTGAAAAGAAAGGTTAAACTCTGTGAGTTGAACACACCCATTACAAAGTAGTTTCTGAGAATGATTCTGTGTAGTTTTGAAAGGGGGTTATTTCAATTTCTAAGATTGGCCTCAAATCGCAGGAAATCTCCACTTGCAATTTCCACAAAAAGAGTGTTTCAAAACTGATCTTTCTAAAGGAAGGTTTAACTCTGTGAGTTGAACACACACCACACAAAGAAGTTACTGAGAATTCTTCTTTCTTGCAGTATATGAAGAAATCCCGTTTCCAACGAAGGCCACAAAGAGGTCTAAATATCCACTTGCAGACTTAAGAAACAGAGTGTTTCCAAACTGCTCTATGAAAAGAAAGGTTAAACTCTGTGAGTTGAACACATCCAGTACAAAGTAGTTTCTGAGAATGATTCTGTCTAGTTTTTAAACGAGGATATTGCCATTTCTAAGATTGGCCTCAAATCTCTTGAAATCTCCACTTGCAAATTCCACAAAAAGAGTGTTTCAAAACTGCTCTGTCTAAAGGAACGTTCAGCTCTGTGAGTTGAATACAAACAAGGCAAAGAAGTTACTGAGAATTCTTCTGTCTAGCATTCTATGAAGAAATCCCGTTTCCAACGAAGGCCTCAACCAGGTCTAAATATCCAATTGCAGACTTAACAAACAGAGTGTTTTCAAACTGCTCTATGAAAAGAAAGGTTAAACTCTGTGAGTTGAACACACCCATTACAAAGTAGTTTCTGAGAATGATTCTGTGTAGTTTTGAAACGGGGTTCTTTCAATTTCTAAGATTGGCCTCAAATCGCAGGAAATCTCCACTTGCAATTTCCACAAAAAGAGTGTTTCAAAACTGATCTTTCTACAGGAAGGTTTAACTCTGTGAGTTGAACACACACCACACAAAGAAGTTACTGAGAATTCTTCTTTCTTGCAGTATATGAAGAAATCCCGTTTCCAACGAAGGCCACAAAGAGGTCTAAATATCCACTTGCAGACTTAAGAAACAGAGTGTTTCCAAACTGCTCTATGAAAAGAAAGGTTAAACTCTGTGAGTTGAACACACCCATTACAAAGTAGTTTCTGAGAATGATTCTGTGTAGTTTTGAAACGGGGTTATTTCAATTTCTAAGATTGGCCTCAAATCGCAGGAAATCTCCACTTGCAATTTCCACAAAAAGAGTGTTTCAAAACTGATCTTTCTAAAGGAAGGTTTAACTCTGTGAGTTGAACACACACCACACAAAGAAGTTACTGAGAATTCTTCTTTCTTGCAGTATATGAAGAAATCCCGTTTCCACCGAAGGCCACAAAGAGGTCTAAATATCCACTTGCAGACTTAAGAAACAGAGTGTTTCCAAACTGCTCTATGAAAAGAAAGGTTAAACTCTGTGAGTTGAACACATCCAGTACAAAGTAGTTTCTGAGAATGATTCTGTCTAGTTTGTAAACGAGGATATTGCCATTTCTAAGATTGGCCTCAAATCTCTTGAAATCTCCACTTGCAAATTCCACAAAAAGAGTGTTTCAAAACTGCTCTGTCTAAAGGAACGTTCAGCTCTGTGAGTTGAATACAAACAACGCAAAGAAGTTACTGAGAATTCTTCTGTCTAGCATTCTATGAAGAAATCCCGTTTCCAACGAAGGCCTCAACCAGGTCTAAATATCCACTTGCAGACTTAACAAACAGAGTGTTTTCAAACTGCTCTGTGAAAAGAAAGGTTAAACTCTGTGAGTTGAACACACCCATTACAAAGTAGTTTCTGAGAATGATTCTGTGTAGTTTTGAAACGGGGTTATTTCAATTTCTAAGATTGGCCTCAAATCGCAGGAAATCTCCACTTGCAATTTCCACAAAAAGAGTGTTCAAAACTGATCTTTCTAAAGGAAGGTTTAACTCTGTGAGTTGAACACACACCACACAAAGAAGTTACTGAGAATTCTTCTTTCTTGCATTATATGAAGAAATCCCGTTTCCAACGAAGGCCACAAAGAGGTCTAAATATCCACTTGCAGACTTAAGAAACAGAGTGTTTCCAAACTGTTCTATGAAAAGAAAGGTTAAACTCTGTGAGTTGAACACATCCAGTACAAAGTAGTTTCTGAGAATGATTCTGTCTAGTTTTTAAACGAGGATATTGCCATATCTAAGATTGGCCTCAAATCTCTTGAAATCTCCACTTGCAAATTCCACAAAAAGAGTGTTTCAAAACTGCTCTGTCTAAAGGAACGTTCAGCTCTGTGAGTTGAATACAAACAACGCAAAGAAGTTACTGAGAATTCTTCTGTCTAGCATTCTATGAAGAAATCCCGTTTCCAACGAAGGCCTCAACCAGGTCTAAATATCCACTTGCAGACTTAACAAACAGAGTGTTTTCAAACTGCTCTATGAAAAGAAAGGTTAAACTCTGTGAGTTGAACACACCCATTACAAAGTAGTTTCTGAGAATGATTCTGTGTAGTTTTGAAACGGGGTTCTTTCAATTTCTAAGATTGGCCTCAAATCGCAGGAAATCTCCACTTGCAATTTCCACAAAAAGAGTGTTTCAAAACTGATCTTTCTAAAGGAAGGTTTAACTCTGTGAGTTGAACACACACCACACAAAGAAGTTACTGAGAATTCTACTTTCTTGCAGTATATGAAGAAATCCCGTTTCCAACGAAGGCCACAAAGAGGTCTAAATATCCACTTGCAGACTTAAGAAACAGAGTGTTTCCAAACTGCTCTATGAAAAGAAAGGTTAAACTCTGTGAGTTGAACACATCCAGTACAAAGTAGTTTCTGAGAATGATTCTGTCTAGTTTTTAAACGAGGATATTGCCATTTCTAAGATTGGCCTCAAATCTCTTGAAATCTCCACTTGCAAATTCCACAAAAAGAGTGTTTCAAAACTGCTCTGTCTAAAGGAACGTTCAGCTCTGTGAGTTGAATACAAACAACGCAAAGAAGTTACTGAGAATTCTTCTGTCTAGCATTCTATGAAGAAATCCCGTTTCCAACGAAGGCCTCAACCAGGTCTAAATATCCACTTGCAGACTTAACAAACAGAGTGTTTTCAAACTGCTCTATGAAAAGAAAGGTTAAACTCTGTGAGTTGAACACACCCATTACAAAGTAGTTTCTGAGAATGATTCTGTGTAGTTTTGAAACGGGGTTCTTTCAATTTCTAAGATTGGCCTCAAATCGCAGGAAATCTCCACTTGCAATTTCCACAAAAAGAGTGTTTCAAAACTGATCTTTCTAAAGGAAGGTTTAACTCTGTGAGTTGAACACACACCACACAAAGAAGTTACTGAGAATTCTACTTTCTTGCAGTATATGAAGAAATCCCGTTTCCAACGAAGGCCACAAAGAGGTCTAAATATCCACTTGCAGACTTAAGAAACAGAGTGTTTCCAAACTGCTCTATGAAAAGAAAGGTTAAACTCTGTGAGTTGAACACATCCAGTACAAAGTAGTTTCTGAGAATGATTCTGTGTGGTTTTGAAACGGGGTTATTTCAATTTCTAAGATTGGCCTCAAATCGCAGGAAATCTCCACTTGCAATTTCCACAAAAAGAGTGTTTCAAAACTGATCTTTCTAAAGGAAGGTTTAACTCTGTGAGTTGAACACACACCACACAAAGAAGTTACTGAGAATTCTTCTTTCTTGCAGTATATGAAGAAATCCCGTTTCCAACGAAGGCCACAAAGAGGTCTAAATATCCACTTGCAGACTTAAGAAACAGAGTGTTTCCAAACTGCTCTATGAAAAGAAAGGTTAAACTCTGTGAGTTGAACACATCCAGTACAAAGTAGTTTCTGAGAATGATTCTGTCTAGTTTTTAAACGAGGATATTGCCATTTCTAAGATTGGCCTCAAATCTCTTGAAATCTCCACTTGCAAATTCCACAAAAAGAGCGCTTCAAAACTGCTCTGTCTAAAGGAACGTTCAGCTCTGTGAGTTGAATACAAACAACACAAAGAAGTTACTGAGAATTCTTCTGTCTAGCATTTTATGAAGAAATCCCGTTTCCAACGAAGGCCTCAACCAGGTCTAAATATCCACTTGCAGACTTAACAAACAGAGTGTTTTCAAACTGCTCTGTGAAAAGAAAGGTTAAACTCTGTGAGTTGAACACACCCATTACAAAGTAGTTTCTGAGAATGATTCTGTGTAGTTTTGAAACGGGGTTATTTCAATTTCTAAGATTGGCCTCAAATCGCAGGAAATCTCCACTTGCAATTTCCACAAAAAGAGTGTTTCAAAACTGATCTTTCTAAAGGAAGGTTTAACTCTGTGAGTTGAACACACACCACACAAAGAAGTTACTGAGAATTCTTCTTTCTTGCAGTATATGAAGAAATCCCGTTTCCAACGAAGGCCACAAAGAGGTCTAAATATCCACTTGCAGACTTAAGAAACAGAGTGTTTCCAAACTGCTCTATGAAAAGAAAGGTTAAACTCTGTGAGTTGAACACATCCAGTACACAGTAGTTTCTGAGAATGATTCTGTGTAGTTTTGAAACGGGGTTCTTTCAATTTCTAAGATTGGCCTCAAATCGCAGGAAATCTCCACTTGCAATTTAAACAAAAAGAGTGTTTCAAAACTGATCTTTCTAAAGGAAGGTTTAACTCTGTGAGTTGAACACACACCACACAAAGAAGTTACTGAGAATTCTTCTTTCTTGCAGTATATGAAGAAATCCCGTTTCCAACGAAGGCCACAAAGAGGTCTAAATATCCACTTGCAGACTTAAGAAACAGAGTGTTTCCAAACTGCTCTATGAAAAGAAAGGTTAAACTCTGTGAGTTGAACACACCCATTACAAAGTAGTTTCTGAGAATGATTCTGTGTAGTTTTGAAACGGGGTTATTTCAATTTCTAAGATTGGCCTCAAATCGCAGGAAATCTCCACTTGCAATTTCCACAAAAAGAGTGTTTCAAAACTGATCTTTCTAAAGGAAGGTTTAACTCTGTGAGTTGAACACACACCACACAAAGAAGTTACTGAGAATTCTTCTTTCTTGCAGTATATGAAGAAATCCCGTTTCCAACGAAGGCCACAAAGAGGTCTAAATATCCACTTGCAGACTTAAGAAACAGAGTGTTTCCAAACTGCCCTATGAAAAGAAAGGTTAAACTCTGTGAGTTGAACACATCCAGTACAAAGTAGTTTCTGAGAATGATTCTGTCTAGTTTTTAAACGAGGATATTGCCATTTCTAAGATTGGCCTCAAATCTCTTGAAATCTCCACTTGCAAATTCCACAAAAAGAGTGTTTCAAAACTGCTCTGTCTAAAGGAACGTTCAGCTCTGTGAGTTGAATACAAACAACGCAAAGAAGTTACTGAGAATTCTTCTGTCTAGCATTCTATGAAGAAATCCCGTTTCCAACGAAGGCCTCAACCAGGTCTAAATATCCACTTGCAGACTTAACAAACAGAGTGTTTTCAAACTGCTCTGTGAAAAGAAAGGTTAAACTCTGTGAGTTGAACACACCCATTACAAAGTAGTTTCTGAGAATGATTCTGTGTAGTTTTGAAACGGGGTTCTTTCAATTTCTAAGATTGGCCTCAAATCGCAGGAAATCTCCACTTGCAATTTCCACAAAAAGAGTGTTTCAAAACTGATCTTTCTAAAGGAAGGTTTAACTCTGTGAGTTGAACACACACCACACAAAGAAGTTACTGAGAATTCTTCTTTCTTGCAGTATATGAAGAAATCCCGTTTCCAACGAAGGCCACAAAGAGGTCTAAATATCCACTTGCAGACTTAACAAACAGAGTGTTTCCAAACTGCTCTATGAAAAGAAAGGTTAAACTCTGTGAGTTGAACACATCCAGTACAAAGTAGTTTCTGAGAATGATTCTGTCTAGTTTTTAAACGAGGATATTGCCATTTCTAAGATTGGCCTCAAATCTCTTGAAATCTCCACTTGCAAATTCCACAAAAAGAGTGTTTCAAAACTGCTCTGTCTAAAGGAACATTCAGCTCTGTGAGTTGAATACAAACAATGCAAAAAAGTTACTGAGAATTCTTCTGTCTAGCATTCTATGAAGAAATCCCGTTTCCAACGAAGGCCTCAACCAGGTCTAAATATCCACTTGCAGACTTAACAAACAGAGTGTTTTCAAACTGCTCTATGAAAAGAAAGGTTAAACTCTGTGAGTTGAACACACCCATTACAAAGTAGTTTCTGAGAATGATTCTGTGTAGTTTTGAAACGGGGTTCTTTCAATTTCTAAGATTGGCCTCAAATCGCAGGAAATCTCCACTTGCAATTTCCACAAAAAGAGTGTTTCAAAACTGATCTTTCTAAAGGAAGGTTTAACTCTGTGAGTTGAACACACACCACACAAAGAAGTTACTGAGAATTCTTCTTTCTTGCAGTATATGAAGAAATCCCGTTTCCAACGAAAGCCACAAACAGGTCTAAATATCCACTTGCAGACTTAACAAACAGAGTGTTTCCAAACTGCTCTATGAAAAGAAAGGTGAAACTCTGTGAGTTGAACACATCCAGTACAAAGTAGTTTCTGAGAATGATTCTGTCTACTTTTTAAACGAGGATATTGCCATTTCTAAGATTGGCCTCAAATCTCTTGAAATCACCACTTGCAAAATCCACAAAAAGAGTGTTTCAAAACTGGTCTGTCTAAAGGAACGTTCAGCTCTGTGAGTTGAATACAAACAACGCGAAGAAGTTACTGAGAATTCTTCTGTCAGGCATTCTATGAAGAAATCCCGTTTCCAATGAAGGCCTCAACCAGGTCTAAATATCCAATTGCAGACTTAACAAACAGAGTGTTTTCAAACTGCTCTATGCAAAGAAAGGTTAAACTCTGTGAGTTGAACACACCCATTACAAAGTAGTTTCTGAGAATGATTCTGTGTAGTTTTGAAACGGGGTTATTTCAATTTCTAAGATTGGCCTCAAATCGCAGGAAATCTCCACTTGCAATTTCCACAAAAAGAGTGTTTCAAAACTGATCTTTCTAAAGGAAGGTTTAACTCTGTGAGTTGAACACACACCACACAAAGAAGTTACTGAGAATTCTTCTTTCTTGCAGTATATGAAGAAATCCCGTTTCCAACGAAGGCCACAAAGAGGTCTAAATATCCACTTGCAGACTTAAGAAACAGAGTGTTTCCAAACTGCTCTATGAAAAGAAAGGTTAAACTCTGTGAGTTGAACACATCCAGTACAAAGTAGTTTCTGAGAATGATTCTGTCTAGTTTTTAAACGAGGATATTGCCATTTCTAAGATTGGCCTCAAATCTCTTGAAATCTCCACTTGCAAATTCCACAAAAAGAGTGTTTCAAAACTGCTCTGTCTAAAGGAACGTTCAGCTCTGTGAGTTGAATACAAACAACGCAAAGTAGTTGCTGAGAATTCTTCTGTCTAGCATTCTATGAAGAAATCCCGTTTCCAACGAAGGCCTCAACCAGGTCTAAATATCCACTTGCAGACTTAACAAACAGAGTGTTTTCAAACTGCTCTGTGAAAAGAAAGGTTAAACTCTGTGAGTTGAACACACCCATTACAAAGTAGTTTCTGAGAATGATTCTGTGTAGTTTTGAAAGGGGGTTATTTCAATTTCTAAGATTGGCCTCAAATCGCAGGAAATCTCCACTTGCAATTTCCACAAAAAGAGTGTTTCAAAACTGATCTTTCTAAAGGAAGGTTTAACTCTGTGAGTTGAACACACACCACACAAAGAAGTTACTGAGAATTCTTCTTTCTTGCAGTATATGAAGAAATCCTGTTTCCAACGAAGGCCACAAAGAGGTCTAAATATCCACTTGCAGACTTAAGAAACAGAGTGTTTCCAAACTGCTCTATGAAAAGAAAGGTTAAACTCTGTGAGTTGAACACATCCAGTACAAAGTAGTTTCTGAGAATGATTCTGTCTAGTTTTTAAACGAGGATATTGCCATTTCTAAGATTGGCCTCAAATCTCTTGAAATCTCCACTTGCAAATTCCACAAAAAGAGTGTTTCAAAACTGCTCTGTCTAAAGGAACGTTCAGCTCTGTGAGTTGAATACAAACAAGGCAAAGAAGTTACTGAGAATTCTTCTGTCTAGCATTCTATGAAGAAATCCCGTTTCCAACGAAGGCCTCAACCAGGTCTAAATATCCAATTGCAGACTTAACAAACAGAGTGTTTTCAAACTGCTCTATGAAAAGAAAGGTTAAACTCTGTGAGTTGAACACACCCATTACAAAGTAGTTTCTGAGAATGATTCTGTGTAGTTTTGAAACGGGGTTCTTTCAATTTCTAAGATTGGCCTCAAATCGCAGGAAATCTCCACTTGCAATTTCCACAAAAAGAGTGTTTCAAAACTGATCTTTCTAAAGGAAGGTTTAACTCTGTGAGTTGAACACACACCACACAAAGAAGTTACTGAGAATTCTTCTTTCTTGCAGTATATGAAGAAATCCCGTTTCCAACGAAGGCCACAAAGAGGTCTAAATATCCACTTGCAGACTTAAGAAACAGAGTGTTTCCAAACTGCTCTATGAAAAGAAAGGTTAAACTCTGTGAGTTGAACACACCCATTACAAAGTAGTTTCTGAGAATGATTCTGTGTAGTTTTGAAACGGGGTTATTTCAATTTCTAAGATTGGCCTCAAATCGCAGGAAATCTCCACTTGCAATTTCCACAAAAAGAGTGTTTCAAAACTGATCTTTCTAAAGGAAGGTTTAACTCTGTGAGTTGAACACACACCACACAAAGAAGTTACTGAGAATTCTTCTTTCTTGCAGTATATGAAGAAATCCCGTTTCCACCGAAGGCCACAAAGAGGTCTAAATATCCACTTGCAGACTTAAGAAACAGAGTGTTTCCAAACTGCTCTATGAAAAGAAAGGTTAAACTCTGTGAGTTGAACACATCCAGTACAAAGTAGTTTCTGAGAATGATTCTGTCTAGTTTGTAAACGAGGATATTGCCATTTCTAAGATTGGCCTCAAATCTCTTGAAATCTCCACTTGCAAATTCCACAAAAAGAGTGTTTCAAAACTGCTCTGTCTAAAGGAACGTTCAGCTCTGTGAGTTGAATACAAACAACGCAAAGAAGTTACTGAGAATTCTTCTGTCTAGCATTCTATGAAGAAATCCCGTTTCCAACGAAGGCCTCAACCAGGTCTAAATATCCACTTGCAGACTTAACAAACAGAGTGTTTTCAAACTGCTCTGTGAAAAGAAAGGTTAAACTCTGTGAGTTGAACACACCCATTACAAAGTAGTTTCTGAGAATGATTCTGTGTAGTTTTGAAACGGGGTTATTTCAATTTCTAAGATTGGCCTCAAATCGCAGGAAATCTCCACTTGCAATTTCCACAAAAAGAGTGTTCAAAACTGATCTTTCTAAAGGAAGGTTTAACTCTGTGAGTTGAACACACACCACACAAAGAAGTTACTGAGAATTCTTCTTTCTTGCATTATATGAAGAAATCCCGTTTCCAACGAAGGCCACAAAGAGGTCTAAATATCCACTTGCAGACTTAAGAAACAGAGTGTTTCCAAACTGTTCTATGAAAAGAAAGGTTAAACTCTGTGAGTTGAACACATCCAGTACAAAGTAGTTTCTGAGAATGATTCTGTCTAGTTTTTAAACGAGGATATTGCCATATCTAAGATTGGCCTCAAATCTCTTGAAATCTCCACTTGCAAATTCCACAAAAAGAGTGTTTCAAAACTGCTCTGTCTAAAGGAACGTTCAGCTCTGTGAGTTGAATACAAACAACGCAAAGAAGTTACTGAGAATTCTTCTGTCTAGCATTCTATGAAGAAATCCCGTTTCCAACGAAGGCCTCAACCAGGTCTAAATATCCACTTGCAGACTTAACAAACAGAGTGTTTTCAAACTGCTCTATGAAAAGAAAGGTTAAACTCTGTGAGTTGAACACACCCATTACAAAGTAGTTTCTGAGAATGATTCTGTGTAGTTTTGAAACGGGGTTCTTTCAATTTCTAAGATTGGCCTCAAATCGCAGGAAATCTCCACTTGCAATTTCCACAAAAAGAGTGTTTCAAAACTGATCTTTCTAAAGGAAGGTTTAACTCTGTGAGTTGAACACACACCACACAAAGAAGTTACTGAGAATTCTACTTTCTTGCAGTATATGAAGAAATCCCGTTTCCAACGAAGGCCACAAAGAGGTCTAAATATCCACTTGCAGACTTAAGAAACAGAGTGTTTCCAAACTGCTCTATGAAAAGAAAGGTTAAACTCTGTGAGTTGAACACATCCAGTACAAAGTAGTTTCTGAGAATGATTCTGTCTAGTTTTTAAACGAGGATATTGCCATTTCTAAGATTGGCCTCAAATCTCTTGAAATCTCCACTTGCAAATTCCACAAAAAGAGTGTTTCAAAACTGCTCTGTCTAAAGGAACGTTCAGCTCTGTGAGTTGAATACAAACAACGCAAAGAAGTTACTGAGAATTCTTCTGTCTAGCATTCTATGAAGAAATCCCGTTTCCAACGAAGGCCTCAACCAGGTCTAAATATCCACTTGCAGACTTAACAAACAGAGTGTTTTCAAACTGCTCTATGAAAAGAAAGGTTAAACTCTGTGAGTTGAACACACCCATTACAAAGTAGTTTCTGAGAATGATTCTGTGTAGTTTTGAAACGGGGTTCTTTCAATTTCTAAGATTGGCCTCAAATCGCAGGAAATCTCCACTTGCAATTTCCACAAAAAGAGTGTTTCAAAACTGATCTTTCTAAAGGAAGGTTTAACTCTGTGAGTTGAACACACACCACACAAAGAAGTTACTGAGAATTCTACTTTCTTGCAGTATATGAAGAAATCCCGTTTCCAACGAAGGCCACAAAGAGGTCTAAATATCCACTTGCAGACTTAAGAAACAGAGTGTTTCCAAACTGCTCTATGAAAAGAAAGGTTAAACTCTGTGAGTTGAACACATCCAGTACAAAGTAGTTTCTGAGAATGATTCTGTGTGGTTTTGAAACGGGGTTATTTCAATTTCTAAGATTGGCCTCAAATCGCAGGAAATCTCCACTTGCAATTTCCACAAAAAGAGTGTTTCAAAACTGATCTTTCTAAAGGAAGGTTTAACTCTGTGAGTTGAACACACACCACACAAAGAAGTTACTGAGAATTCTTCTTTCTTGCAGTATATGAAGAAATCCCGTTTCCAACGAAGGCCACAAAGAGGTCTAAATATCCACTTGCAGACTTAAGAAACAGAGTGTTTCCAAACTGCTCTATGAAAAGAAAGGTTAAACTCTGTGAGTTGAACACATCCAGTACAAAGTAGTTTCTGAGAATGATTCTGTCTAGTTTTTAAACGAGGATATTGCCATTTCTAAGATTGGCCTCAAATCTCTTGAAATCTCCACTTGCAAATTCCACAAAAAGAGCGCTTCAAAACTGCTCTGTCTAAAGGAACGTTCAGCTCTGTGAGTTGAATACAAACAACACAAAGAAGTTACTGAGAATTCTTCTGTCTAGCATTTTATGAAGAAATCCCGTTTCCAACGAAGGCCTCAACCAGGTCTAAATATCCACTTGCAGACTTAACAAACAGAGTGTTTTCAAACTGCTCTGTGAAAAGAAAGGTTAAACTCTGTGAGTTGAACACACCCATTACAAAGTAGTTTCTGAGAATGATTCTGTGTAGTTTTGAAACGGGGTTATTTCAATTTCTAAGATTGGCCTCAAATCGCAGGAAATCTCCACTTGCAATTTCCACAAAAAGAGTGTTTCAAAACTGATCTTTCTAAAGGAAGGTTTAACTCTGTGAGTTGAACACACACCACACAAAGAAGTTACTGAGAATTCTTCTTTCTTGCAGTATATGAAGAAATCCCGTTTCCAACGAAGGCCACAAAGAGGTCTAAATATCCACTTGCAGACTTAAGAAACAGAGTGTTTCCAAACTGCTCTATGAAAAGAAAGGTTAAACTCTGTGAGTTGAACACATCCAGTACACAGTAGTTTCTGAGAATGATTCTGTGTAGTTTTGAAACGGGGTTCTTTCAATTTCTAAGATTGGCCTCAAATCGCAGGAAATCTCCACTTGCAATTTAAACAAAAAGAGTGTTTCAAAACTGATCTTTCTAAAGGAAGGTTTAACTCTGTGAGTTGAACACACACCACACAAAGAAGTTACTGAGAATTCTTCTTTCTTGCAGTATATGAAGAAATCCCGTTTCCAACGAAGGCCACAAAGAGGTCTAAATATCCACTTGCAGACTTAAGAAACAGAGTGTTTCCAAACTGCTCTATGAAAAGAAAGGTTAAACTCTGTGAGTTGAACACACCCATTACAAAGTAGTTTCTGAGAATGATTCTGTGTAGTTTTGAAACGGGGTTATTTCAATTTCTAAGATTGGCCTCAAATCGCAGGAAATCTCCACTTGCAATTTCCACAAAAAGAGTGTTTCAAAACTGATCTTTCTAAAGGAAGGTTTAACTCTGTGAGTTGAACACACACCACACAAAGAAGTTACTGAGAATTCTTCTTTCTTGCAGTATATGAAGAAATCCCGTTTCCAACGAAGGCCACAAAGAGGTCGAAATATCCACTTGCAGACTTAAGAAACAGAGTGTTTCCAAACTGCTCTATGAAAAGAAAGGTTAAACTCTGTGAGTTGAACACATCCAGTACAAAGTAGTTTCTGAGAATGATTCTGTCTAGTTTTTAAACGAGGATATTGCCATTTCTAAGATTGGCCTCAAATCTCTTGAAATCTCCACTTGCAAATTCCACAAAAAGAGTGTTTCAAAACTGCTCTGTCTAAAGGAACGTTCAGCTCTGTGAGTTGAATACAAACAACGCAAAGAAGTTACTGAGAATTCTTCTGTCTAGCATTCTATGAAGAAATCCCGTTTCCAACGAAGGCCTCAACCAGGTCTAAATATCCACTTGCAGACTTAACAAACAGAGTGTTTTCAAACTGCTCTGTGAAAAGAAAGGTTAAACTCTGTGAGTTGAACACACCCATTACAAAGTAGTTTCTGAGAATGATTCTGTGTAGTTTTGAAACGGGGTTCTTTCAATTTCTAAGATTGGCCTCAAATCGCAGGAAATCTCCACTTGCAATTTCCACAAAAAGAGTGTTTCAAAACTGATCTTTCTAAAGGAAGGTTTAACTCTGTGAGTTGAACACACACCACACAAAGAAGTTACTGAGAATTCTTCTTTCTTGCAGTATATGAAGAAATCCCGTTTCCAACGAAGGCCACAAAGAGGTCTAAATATCCACTTGCAGACTTAACAAACAGAGTGTTTCCAAACTGCTCTATGAAAAGAAAGGTTAAACTCTGTGAGTTGAACACATCCAGTACAAAGTAGTTTCTGAGAATGATTCTGTCTAGTTTTTAAACGAGGATATTGCCATTTCTAAGATTGGCCTCAAATCTCTTGAAATCTCCACTTGCAAATTCCACAAAAAGAGTGTTTCAAAACTGCTCTGTCTAAAGGAACATTCAGCTCTGTGAGTTGAATACAAACAATGCAAAAAAGTTACTGAGAATTCTTCTGTCTAGCATTCTATGAAGAAATCCCGTTTCCAACGAAGGCCTCAACCAGGTCTAAATATCCACTTGCAGACTTAACAAACAGAGTGTTTTCAAACTGCTCTATGAAAAGAAAGGTTAAACTCTGTGAGTTGAACACACCCATTACAAAGTAGTTTCTGAGAATGATTCTGTGTAGTTTTGAAACGGGGTTCTTTCAATTTCTAAGATTGGCCTCAAATCGCAGGAAATCTCCACTTGCAATTTCCACAAAAAGAGTGTTTCAAAACTGATCTTTCTAAAGGAAGGTTTAACTCTGTGAGTTGAACACACACCACACAAAGAAGTTACTGAGAATTCTTCTTTCTTGCAGTATATGAAGAAATCCCGTTTCCAACGAAAGCCACAAACAGGTCTAAATATCCACTTGCAGACTTAACAAACAGAGTGTTTCCAAACTGCTCTATGAAAAGAAAGGTGAAACTCTGTGAGTTGAACACATCCAGTACAAAGTAGTTTCTGAGAATGATTCTGTCTACTTTTTAAACGAGGATATTGCCATTTCTAAGATTGGCCTCAAATCTCTTGAAATCACCACTTGCAAAATCCACAAAAAGAGTGTTTCAAAACTGGTCTGTCTAAAGGAACGTTCAGCTCTGTGAGTTGAATACAAACAACGCGAAGAAGTTACTGAGAATTCTTCTGTCAGGCATTCTATGAAGAAATCCCGTTTCCAATGAAGGCCTCAACCAGGTCTAAATATCCAATTGCAGACTTAACAAACAGAGTGTTTTCAAACTGCTCTATGCAAAGAAAGGTTAAACTCTGTGAGTTGAACACACCCATTACAAAGTAGTTTCTGAGAATGATTCTGTGTAGTTTTGAAACGGGGTTATTTCAATTTCTAAGATTGGCCTCAAATCGCAGGAAATCTCCACTTGCAATTTCCACAAAAAGAGTGTTTCAAAACTGATCTTTCTAAAGGAATGTTTAACTCTGTGGGTTGAACACACACCACACAAAGAAGTTACTGAGAATTCTTCTTTCTTGCAGTATATGAAGAAATCCCGTTTCCAACGAAGGCCACAAAGAGGTCTAAATATCCACTTGCAGACTTAAGAAACAGAGTGTTTCCAAACTGCTCTATGAAAAGAAAGGTTAAACTCTGTGAGTTGAACACACCCATTACAAAGTAGTTTCTGAGAATGATTCTGTGTAGTTTTGAAACGGGGTTATTTCAATTTCTAAGATTGGCCTCAAATCGCAGGAAATCTCCACTTGCAATTTCCACAAAAAGAGTGTTTCAAAACTGATCTTTCTAAAGGAAGGTTTAACTCTGTGAGTTGAACACACACCACACAAAGAAGTTACTGAGAATTCTTCTTTCTTGCAGTATATGAAGAAATCCCTTTTCCAACGAAGGCCACAAACAGGTCTAAATATCCACTTGCAGACTTAAGAAACAGAGTGTTTCCAAACTGCTCTATGAAAAGAAAGGTTAAACTCTGTGAGTTGAACACATCCAGTACAAAGCAGTTTCTGAGAATGATTCTGTCTAGTTTTTAAACGAGGATATTGCCATTTCTAAGATTGGCCTCAAATCTCTTGAAATCTCCACTTGCAAATTCCACAAAAAGAGTGTTTCAAAACTGCTCTGTCTAAAGGAACGTTCAGCTCTGTGAGTTGAATACAAACAACGCAAAGTAGTTGCTGAGAATTCTTCTGTCTAGCATTCTATGAAGAAATCCCGTTTCCAACGAAGGCCTCAACCAGGTCTAAATATCCACTTGCAGACTTAACAAACAGAGTGTTTTCAAACTGCTCTATGAAAAGAAAGGTTAAACTCTGTGAGTTGAACACACCCATTACAAAGTAGTTTCTGAGAATGATTCTGTGTAGTTTTGAAACGGGGTTCTTTCAATTTCTAAGATTGGCCTCAAATCGCAGGAAATCTCCACTTGCAATTTCCACAAAAAGAGTGTTTCAAAACTGATCTTTCTAAAGGAAGGTTTAACTCTGTGAGTTGAACACACACCACACAAAGAAGTTACTGAGAATTCTTCTTTCTTGCAGTATATGAAGAAATCCCGTTTCCAACGAAGGCCACAAAGAGGTCTAAATATCCACTTGCAGACTTAAGAAACAGAGTGTTTCCAAACTGCTCTATTAAAAGAAAGGTTAAACTCTGTGAGTTGAACACATCCAGTACAAAGTAGTTTCTGAGAATGATTCTGTCTAGTTTTTAAACGAGGATATTGCCATTTCTAAGATTGGCCTCAAATCTCTTGAAATCTCCACTTGCAAATTCCACAAAAAGAGCGTTTCAAAACTGCTCTGTCTAAAGGAACGTTCAGCTCTGTGAGTTGAATACAAACAACGCAAAGAAGTTACTGAGAATTCTTCTGTCTAGCATTTTATGAAGAAATACCGTTTCCAACGAAGGCCTCAACCAGGTCTAAATATCCACTTGCAGACTTAACAAACAGAGTGTTTTCAAACTGCTCTGTGAAAAGAAAGGTTAAACTCTGTGAGTTGAACACATCCAGTACAAAGTAGTTTCTGAGAATGATTCTGTGTAGTTTTGAAACGGGGTTCTTTCAATTTCTAAGATTGGCCTCAAATCGCAGGAAATCTCCACTTGCAATTTCCACAAAAAGAGTGTTTCAAAACTGATCTTTCTAAAGGAAGGTTTAACTCTGTGAGTTGAACACACACCACACAAAGAAGTTACTGAGAATTCTTCTTTCTTGCAGTATATGAAGAAATCCCGTTTCCAACGAAGGCCACAAAGAGGTCTAAATATCCACTTGCAGACTTAAGAAACAGAGTGTTTCCAAACTGCTCTATGAAAAGAAAGGTTAAACTCTGTGAGTTGAACACACCCATTACAAAGTAGTTTCTGAGAATGATTCTGTGTAGTTTTGAAACGGGGTTCTTTCAATTTCTAAGATTGGCCTCAAATCGCAGGAAATCTCCACTTGCAATTTCCACAAAAAGAGTGTTTCAAAACTGATCTTTCTAAAGGAAGGTTTAACTCCGTGAGTTGAACACACACCACACAAAGAAGTTACTGAGAATTCTTCTTTCTTGCAGTATATGAAGAAATCCCGTTTCCAACGAAGGCCACAAAGAGGTCTAAATATCCACTTGCAGACTTAAGAAACAGAGTGTTTCCAAACTGCTCTATGAAAAGAAAGGTTAAACTCTGTGAGTTGAACACATCCAGTACAAAGCAGTTTCTGAGAATGATTCTGTCTAGTTTTTAAACGAGGATATTGCCATTTCTAAGATTGGCCTCAAATCTCTTGAAATCTCCACTTGCAAATTCCACAAAAAAAGTGTTTCAAAACTGCTCTGTCTAAAGGAACGTTCAGCTCTGTGAGTTGAATACAAACAACGCAAAGTAGTTGCTGAGAATTCTTCTGTCTAGCATTCTATGAAGAAATCCCGTTTCCAACGAAGGCCTCAACCAGGTGTAAATATCCACTTGCAGACTTAACAAACAGAGTGTTTTCAAACTGCTCTATGAAAAGAAAGGTTAAACTCTGTGAGTTGAACACACCCATTACAAAGTAGTTTCTGAGAATGATTCTGTGTAGTTTTGAAACGGGGTTCTTTCAATTTCTAAGATTGGCCTCAAATCGCAGGAAATCTCCACTTGCAATTTCCACAAAAAGAGTGTTTCAAAACTGATCTTTCTAAAGGAAGGTTTAACTCTGTGAGTTGAACACACACCACACAAAGAAGTTACTGAGAATTCTTCTTTCTTGCAGTATATGAAGAAATCCCGTTTCCAACGAAGGCCACAAAGAGGTCTAAATATCCACTTGCAGACTTAAGAAACAGAGTGTTTCCAAACTGCTCTATGAAAAGAAAGGTTAAACTCTGTGAGTTGAACACATCCAGTACAAAGTAGTTTCTGAGAATGATTCTGTCTAGTTTTTAAACGAGGATATTGCCATTTCTAAGATTGGCCTCAAATCTCTTGAAATCTCCACTTGCAAATTCCACAAAAAGAGCGTTTCAAAACTGCTCTGTCTAAAGGAACGTTCAGCTCTGTGAGTTGAATACAAACAACGCAAAGAAGTTACTGAGAATTCTTCTGTCTAGCATTTTATGAAGAAATACCGTTTCCAACGAAGGCCTCAACCAGGTCTAAATATCCACTTGCAGACTTAACAAACAGAGTGTTTTCAAACTGCTCTGTGAAAAGAAAGGTTAAACTCTGTGAGTTGAACACACCCATTACAAAGTAGTTTCTGAGAATGATTCTGTGTAGTTTTGAAACGGGGTTATTTCAATTTCTAAGATTGGCCTCAAATCGCAGGAAATCTCCACTTGCAATTTCCACAAAAAGAGTGTTTCAAAACTGATCTTTCTAAAGGAAGGTTTAACTCTGTGAGTTGAACACACACCACACAAAGAAGTTACTGAGAATTCTTCTTTCTTGCAGTATATGAAGAAATCCCGTTTCCAACGAAGGCCACAAAGAGGTCTAAATATCCACTTGCAGACTTAAGAAACAGAGTGTTTCCAAACTGCTCTATGAAAAGAAAGGTTAAACTCTGTGAGTTGAACACATCCAGTACAAAGTAGTTTCTGAGAATGATTCTGTCTAGTTTTTAAACGAGGATATTGCCATTTCTAAGATTGGCCTCAAATCTCTTGAAATCTCCACTTGCAAATTCCACAAAAAGAGTGTTTCAAAACTGCTCTGTCTAAAGGAACATTCAGCTCTGTGAGTTGAATACAAACAATGCAAAGAAGTTACTGAGAATTCTTCTGTCTAGCATTTTATGAAGAAATCCCATTTCCAACGAAGGCCTCAATCAGGTCTAAATATCCACTTGCAGACTTAACAAACAGAGTGTTTTCAAACTGCTCTGTGAAAAGAAAGGTTAAACTCTGTGAGTTGAACACACCCATTACAGAGTAGTTTCTGAGAATGATTCTGTGTAGTTTTGAAACGGGGTTATTTCAATTTCTAAGATTGGCCTCAAATCGCAGGAAATCTCCACTTGCAATTTCCACAAAAAGAGTGTTTCAAAACTGATCTTTCTAAAGGAAGGTTTAACTCTGTGAGTTGAACACACACCACACAAAGAAGTTACTGAGAATTCTTCTTTCTTGCAGTATATGAAGAAATCCCTTTTCCAACGAAGGCCACAAACAGGTCTAAATATCCACTTGCAGACTTAAGAAACAGAGTGTTTCCAAACTGCTCTATGAAAAGAAAGGTTAAACTCTGTGAGTTGAACACATCCAGTACAAAGCAGTTTCTGAGAATGATTCTGTCTAGTTTTTAAACGAGGATATTGCCATTTCTAAGATTGGCCTCAAATCTCTTGAAATCTCCACTTGCAAATTCCACAAAAAGAGTGTTTCAAAACTGCTCTGTCTAAAGGAACGTTCAGCTCTGTGAGTTGAATACAAACAACGCAAAGTAGTTGCTGAGAATTCTTCTGTCTAGCATTCTATGAAGAAATCCCGTTTCCAACGAAGGCCTCAACCAGGTCTAAATATCCACTTGCAGACTTAACAAACAGAGTGTTTTCAAACTGCTCTATGAAAAGAAAGGTTAAACTCTGTGAGTTGAACACACCCATTACAAAGTAGTTTCTGAGAATGATTCTGTGTAGTTTTGAAACGGGGTTCTTTCAATTTCTAAGATTGGCCTCAAATCGCAGGAAATCTCCACTTGCAATTTCCACAAAAAGAGTGTTTCAAAACTGATCTTTCTAAAGGAAGGTTTAACTCTGTGAGTTGAACACACACCACACAAAGAAGTTACTGAGAATTCTTCTTTCTTGCAGTATATGAAGAAATCCCGTTTCCAACGAAGGCCACAAAGAGGTCGAAATATCCACTTGCAGACTTAAGAAACAGAGTGTTTCCAAACTGCTCTATGAAAAGAAAGGTTAAACTCTGTGAGTTGAACACACCCATTACAAAGTAGTTTCTGAGAATGATTCTGTGTAGTTTTGAAACGGGGTTCTTTCAATTTCTAAGATTGGCCTCAAATCGCAGGAAATCTCCACTTGCAATTTCCACAAAAAGAGTGTTTCAAAACTGATCTTTCTAAAGGAAGGTTTAACTCTGTGAGTTGAACACACACCACACAAAGAAGTTACTGAGAATTCTTCTTTCTTGCAGTATATGAAGAAATCCCGTTTCCAACGAAGGCCACAAAGAGGTCTAAATATCCACTTGCAGACTTAAGAAACAGAGTGTTTCCAAACTGCTCTATGAAAAGAAAGGTTAAACTCTGTGAGTTGAACACACCCATTACAAAGTAGTTTCTGAGAATGATTCTGTGTAGTTTTGAAACGGGGTTCTTTCAATTTCTAAGATTGGCCTCAAATCGCAGGAAATCTCCACTTGCAATTTCCACAAAAAGAGTGTTTCAAAACTGATCTTTCTAAAGGAACGTTTAACTCTGTGAGTTGAACACACACCACACAAAGAAGTTACTGAGAATTCTTCTTTCTTGCAGTATATGAAGAAATCCCGTTTCCAACGAAGGCCACAAAGAGGTCTAAATATCCACTTGCAGACTTAAGAAACAGAGTGTTTCCAAACTGCTCTATGAAAAGAAAGGTTAAACTCTGTGAGTTGAACACACCCATTACAAAGTAGTTTCTGAGAATGATTCTGTGTAGTTTTGAAACGGGGTTCTTTCAATTTCTAAGATTGGCCTCAAATCGCAGGAAATCTCCACTTGCAATTTCCACAAAAAGAGTGTTTCAAAACTGATCTTTCTAAAGGAAGGTTTAACTCCGTGAGTTGAACACACACCACACAAAGAAGTTACTGAGAATTCTTCTTTCTTGCAGTATATGAAGAAATCCCGTTTCCAACGAAGGCCACAAAGAGGTCTAAATATCCACTTGCAGACTTAAGAAACAGAGTGTTTCCAAACTGCTCTATGAAAAGAAAGGTTAAACTCTGTGAGTTGAACACATCCAGTACAAAGCAGTTTCTGAGAATGATTCTGTCTAGTTTTTAAACGAGGATATTGCCATTTCTAAGATTGGCCTCAAATCTCTTGAAATCTCCACTTGCAAATTCCACAAAAAAAGTGTTTCAAAACTGCTCTGTCTAAAGGAACGTTCAGCTCTGTGAGTTGAATACAAACAACGCAAAGTAGTTGCTGAGAATTCTTCTGTCTAGCATTCTATGAAGAAATCCCGTTTCCAACGAAGGCCTCAACCAGGTGTAAATATCCACTTGCAGACTTAACAAACAGAGTGTTTTCAAACTGCTCTATGAAAAGAAAGGTTAAACTCTGTGAGTTGAACACACCCATTACAAAGTAGTTTCTGAGAATGATTCTGTGTAGTTTTGAAACGGGGTTCTTTCAATTTCTAAGATTGGCCTCAAATCGCAGGAAATCTCCACTTGCAATTTCCACAAAAAGAGTGTTTCAAAACTGATCTTTCTAAAGGAAGGTTTAACTCTGTGAGTTGAACACACACCACACAAAGAAGTTACTGAGAATTCTTCTTTCTTGCAGTATATGAAGAAATCCCGTTTCCAACGAAGGCCACAAAGAGGTCTAAATATCCACTTGCAGACTTAAGAAACAGAGTGTTTCCAAACTGCTCTATGAAAAGAAAGGTTAAACTCTGTGAGTTGAACACATCCAGTACAAAGTAGTTTCTGAGAATGATTCTGTCTAGTTTTTAAACGAGGATATTGCCATTTCTAAGATTGGCCTCAAATCTCTTGAAATCTCCACTTGCAAATTCCACAAAAAGAGCGTTTCAAAACTGCTCTGTCTAAAGGAACGTTCAGCTCTGTGAGTTGAATACAAACAACGCAAAGAAGTTACTGAGAATTCTTCTGTCTAGCATTTTATGAAGAAATACCGTTTCCAACGAAGGCCTCAACCAGGTCTAAATATCCACTTGCAGACTTAACAAACAGAGTGTTTTCAAACTGCTCTGTGAAAAGAAAGGTTAAACTCTGTGAGTTGAACACACCCATTACAAAGTAGTTTCTGAGAATGATTCTGTGTAGTTTTGAAACGGGGTTATTTCAATTTCTAAGATTGGCCTCAAATCGCAGGAAATCTCCACTTGCAATTTCCACAAAAAGAGTGTTTCAAAACTGATCTTTCTAAAGGAAGGTTTAACTCTGTGAGTTGAACACACACCACACAAAGAAGTTACTGAGAATTCTTCTTTCTTGCAGTATATGAAGAAATCCCGTTTCCAACGAAGGCCACAAAGAGGTCTAAATATCCACTTGCAGACTTAAGAAACAGAGTGTTTCCAAACTGCTCTATGAAAAGAAAGGTTAAACTCTGTGAGTTGAACACATCCAGTACAAAGTAGTTTCTGAGAATGATTCTGTCTAGTTTTTAAACGAGGATATTGCCATTTCTAAGATTGGCCTCAAATCTCTTGAAATCTCCACTTGCAAATTCCACAAAAAGAGTGTTTCAAAACTGCTCTGTCTAAAGGAACATTCAGCTCTGTGAGTTGAATACAAACAATGCAAAGAAGTTACTGAGAATTCTTCTGTCTAGCATTTTATGAAGAAATCCCATTTCCAACGAAGGCCTCAATCAGGTCTAAATATCCACTTGCAGACTTAACAAACAGAGTGTTTTCAAACTGCTCTGTGAAAAGAAAGGTTAAACTCTGTGAGTTGAACACACCCATTACAGAGTAGTTTCTGAGAATGATTCTGTGTAGTTTTGAAACGGGGTTATTTCAATTTCTAAGATTGGCCTCAAATCGCAGGAAATCTCCACTTGCAATTTCCACAAAAAGAGTGTTTCAAAACTGATCTTTCTAAAGGAAGGTTTAACTCTGTGAGTTGAACACACACCACACAAAGAAGTTACTGAGAATTCTTCTTTCTTGCAGTATATGAAGAAATCCCTTTTCCAACGAAGGCCACAAACAGGTCTAAATATCCACTTGCAGACTTAAGAAACAGAGTGTTTCCAAACTGCTCTATGAAAAGAAAGGTTAAACTCTGTGAGTTGAACACATCCAGTACAAAGCAGTTTCTGAGAATGATTCTGTCTAGTTTTTAAACGAGGATATTGCCATTTCTAAGATTGGCCTCAAATCTCTTGAAATCTCCACTTGCAAATTCCACAAAAAGAGTGTTTCAAAACTGCTCTGTCTAAAGGAACGTTCAGCTCTGTGAGTTGAATACAAACAACGCAAAGTAGTTGCTGAGAATTCTTCTGTCTAGCATTCTATGAAGAAATCCCGTTTCCAACGAAGGCCTCAACCAGGTCTAAATATCCACTTGCAGACTTAACAAACAGAGTGTTTTCAAACTGCTCTATGAAAAGAAAGGTTAAACTCTGTGAGTTGAACACACCCATTACAAAGTAGTTTCTGAGAATGATTCTGTGTAGTTTTGAAACGGGGTTCTTTCAATTTCTAAGATTGGCCTCAAATCGCAGGAAATCTCCACTTGCAATTTCCACAAAAAGAGTGTTTCAAAACTGATCTTTCTAAAGGAAGGTTTAACTCTGTGAGTTGAACACACACCACACAAAGAAGTTACTGAGAATTCTTCTTTCTTGCAGTATATGAAGAAATCCCGTTTCCAACGAAGGCCACAAAGAGGTCTAAATATCCACTTGCAGACTTAAGAAACAGAGTGTTTCCAAACTGCTCTATTAAAAGAAAGGTTAAACTCTGTGAGTTGAACACATCCAGTACAAAGTAGTTTCTGAGAATGATTCTGTCTAGTTTTTAAACGAGGATATTGCCATTTCTAAGATTGGCCTCAAATCTCTTGAAATCTCCACTTGCAAATTCCACAAAAAGAGCGTTTCAAAACTGCTCTGTCTAAAGGAACGTTCAGCTCTGTGAGTTGAATACAAACAACGCAAAGAAGTTACTGAGAATTCTTCTGTCTAGCATTTTATGAAGAAATACCGTTTCCAACGAAGGCCTCAACCAGGTCTAAATATCCACTTGCAGACTTAACAAACAGAGTGTTTTCAAACTGCTCTGTGAAAAGAAAGGTTAAACTCTGTGAGTTGAACACACCCATTACAAAGTAGTTTCTGAGAATGATTCTGTGTAGTTTTGAAACGGGGTTATTTCAATTTCTAAGATTGGCCTCAAATCGCAGGAAATCTCCACTTGCAATTTCCACAAAAAGAGTGTTTCAAAACTGATCTTTCTAAAGGAAGGTTTAACTCTGTGAGTTGAACACACACCACACAAAGAAGTTACTGAGAATTCTTCTTTCTTGCAGTATATGAAGAAATCCCGTTTCCAACGAAGGCCACAAAGAGGTCTAAATATCCACTTGCAGACTTAAGAAACAGAGTGTTTCCAAACTGCTCTATGAAAAGAAAGGTTAAACTCTGTGAGTTGAACACATCCAGTACAAAGTAGTTTCTGAGAATGATTCTGTCTAGTTTTTAAACGAGGATATTGCCATTTCTAAGATTGGCCTCAAATCTCTTGAAATCTCCACTTGCAAATTCCACAAAAAGAGTGTTTCAAAACTGCTCTGTCTAAAGGAACATTCAGCTCTGTGAGTTGAATACAAACAATGCAAAGAAGTTACTGAGAATTCTTCTGTCTAGCATTTTATGAAGAAATCCCATTTCCAACGAAGGCCTCAATCAGGTCTAAATATCCACTTGCAGACTTAACAAACAGAGTGTTTTCAAACTGCTCTGTGAAAAGAAAGGTTAAACTCTGTGAGTTGAACACACCCATTACAGAGTAGTTTCTGAGAATGATTCTGTGTAGTTTTGAAACGGGGTTATTTCAATTTCTAAGATTGGCCTCAAATCGCAGGAAATCTCCACTTGCAATTTCCACAAAAAGAGTGTTTCAAAACTGATCTTTCTAAAGGAAGGTTTAACTCTGTGAGTTGAACACACACCACACAAAGAAGTTACTGAGAATTCTTCTTTCTTGCAGTATATGAAGAAATCCCTTTTCCAACGAAGGCCACAAACAGGTCTAAATATCCACTTGCAGACTTAAGAAACAGAGTGTTTCCAAACTGCTCTATGAAAAGAAAGGTTAAACTCTGTGAGTTGAACACATCCAGTACAAAGCAGTTTCTGAGAATGATTCTGTCTAGTTTTTAAACGAGGATATTGCCATTTCTAAGATTGGCCTCAAATCTCTTGAAATCTCCACTTGCAAATTCCACAAAAAGAGTGTTTCAAAACTGCTCTGTCTAAAGGAACGTTCAGCTCTGTGAGTTGAATACAAACAACGCAAAGTAGTTGCTGAGAATTCTTCTGTCTAGCATTCTATGAAGAAATCCCGTTTCCAACGAAGGCCTCAACCAGGTCTAAATATCCACTTGCAGACTTAACAAACAGAGTGTTTTCAAACTGCTCTATGAAAAGAAAGGTTAAACTCTGTGAGTTGAACACACCCATTACAAAGTAGTTTCTGAGAATGATTCTGTGTAGTTTTGAAACGGGGTTCTTTCAATTTCTAAGATTGGCCTCAAATCGCAGGAAATCTCCACTTGCAATTTCCACAAAAAGAGTGTTTCAAAACTGATCTCTCTAAAGGAAGGTTTAACTCTGTGAGTTGAACACACACCACACAAAGAAGTTACTGAGAATTCTTCTTTCTTGCAGTATATGAAGAAATCCCGTTTCCAACGAAGGCCACAAAGAGGTCGAAATATCCACTTGCAGACTTAAGAAACAGAGTGTTTCCAAACTGCTCTATGAAAAGAAAGGTTAAACTCTGTGAGTTGAACACACCCATTACAAAGTAGTTTCTGAGAATGATTCTGTGTAGTTTTGAAACGGGGTTCTTTCAATTTCTAAGATTGGCCTCAAATCGCAGGAAATCTCCACTTGCAATTTCCACAAAAAGAGTGTTTCAAAACTGATCTTTCTAAAGGAAGGTTTAACTCTGTGAGTTGAACACACACCACACAAAGAAGTTACTGAGAATTCTTCTTTCTTGCAGTATATGAAGAAATCCCGTTTCCAACGAAGGCCACAAAGAGGTCTAAATATCCACTTGCAGACTTAAGAAACAGAGTGTTTCCAAACTGCTCTATGAAAAGAAAGGTTAAACTCTGTGAGTTGAACACACCCATTACAAAGTAGTTTCTGAGAATGATTCTGTGTAGTTTTGAAACGGGGTTCTTTCAATTTCTAAGATTGGCCTCAAATCGCAGGAAATCTCCACTTGCAATTTCCACAAAAAGAGTGTTTCAAAACTGATCTTTCTAAAGGAACGTTTAACTCTGTGAGTTGAACACACACCACACAAAGAAGTTACTGAGAATTCTTCTTTCTTGCAGTATATGAAGAAATCCCGTTTCCAACGAAGGCCACAAAGAGGTCTAAATATCCACTTGCAGACTTAAGAAACAGAGTGTTTCCAAACTGCTCTATGAAAAGAAAGGTTAAACTCTGTGAGTTGAACACATCCAGTACAAAGTAGTTTCTGAGAATGATTCTGTCTAGTTTTTAAACGAGGATATTGCCATTTCTAAGATTGGCCTCAAATCTCTTGAAATCTCCACTTGCAAATTCCACAAGAAGAGTGTTTCAAAACTGCTCTGTCTAAAGGAACATTCAGCTCTGTGAGTTGAATACAAACAATGCAAAGAAGTTACTGAGAATTCTTCTGTCTAGCATTTTATGAAGAAATCCCATTTCCAACGAAGGCCTCAACCAGGTCTAAATATCCACTTGCAGACTTAACAAACAGAGTGTTTTCAAACTGCTCTGTGAAAAGAAAGGTTAAACTCTGTGAGTTGAACACACCCATTACAAAGTAGTTTCTGAGAATGATTCTGTGTAGTTTTGAAACGGGGTTATTTCAATTTCTAAGATTGGCCTCAAATCGCAGGAAATCTCCACTTGCAATTTCCACAAAAAGAGTGTTTCAAAACTGATCTTTCTAAAGGAAGGTTTAACTCTGTGAGTTGAACACACACCACACAAAGAAGTTACTGAGAATTCTTCTTTCTTGCAGTATATGAAGAAATCCCGTTTCCAACGAAGGCCACAAAGAGGTCTAAATATCCACTTGCAGACTTAAGAAACAGAGTGTTTCCAAACTGCTCTATGAAAAGAAAGGTTAAACTCTGTGAGTTGAACACATCCAGTACAAAGTAGTTTCTGAGAATGATTCTGTCTAGTTTTTAAACGAGGATATTGCCATTTCTAAGATTGGCCTCAAATCTCTTGAAATCTCCACTTGCAAATTCCACAAAAAGAGTGTTTCAAAACTGCTCTGTCTAAAGGAACATTCAGCTCTGTGAGTTGAATACAAACAATGCAAAGAAGTTACTGAGAATTCTTCTGTCTAGCATTCTATGAAGAAATCCCGTTTCCAACGAAGGCCTCAACCAGGTCTAAATATCCACTTGCAGACTTAACAAACAGTGTTTTCAAACTGCTCTATGAAAAGAAAGGTTAAACTCTGTGAGTTGAACACACCCATTACAAAGTAGTTTCTGAGAATGATTCTGTGTAGTTTTGAAACGGGGTTATTTCAATTTCTAAGATTGGCCTCAAATCGCAGGAAATCTCCACTTGCAATTTCCACAAAAAGAGTGTTTCAAAACTGATCTTTCTAAAGGAAGGTTTAACTCTGTGAGTTGAACACACACCACACAAAGAAGTTACTGAGAATTCTTCTTTCTTGCAGTATATGAAGAAATCCCGTTTCCAACGAAGGCCACAAACAGGTCTAAATATCCACTTGCAGACTTAACAAACAGAGTGTTTCCAAACTGCTCTATGAAAAGAAAGGTTAAACTCTGTGAGTTGAACACATCCAGTACAAAGTAGTTTCTGAGAATGATTCTGTCTACTTTTTAAACGAGGATATTGCCATTTCTAAGATTGGCCTCAAATCTCTTGAAATCACCACTTGCAAAATCCACAAAAAGAGTGTTTCAAAACTGGTCTGTCTAAAGGAACGTTCAGCTCTGTGAGTTGAATACAAACAACGCGAAGAAGTTACTGAGAACACTTCTGTCAGGCATTCTATGAAGAAATCCCGTTTCCAACGAAGGCCTCAACCAGGTCTAAATATCCAATTGCAGACTTAACAAAGAGAGTGTTTTCAAACTGCTCTATGCAAAGAAAGGTTAAACTCTGTGAGTTGAACACACCCATTACAAAGTAGTTTCTGAGAATGATTCTGTGTAGTTTTGAAACGGGGTTCTTTCAATTTCTAAGATTG
This sequence comes from Pan paniscus, assembly GCF_029289425.2. NCBI lineage: Eukaryota > Metazoa > Chordata > Mammalia > Primates > Hominidae > Pan > Pan paniscus. Next base: position 57,431,830 of record NC_073259.2, on the reverse strand, counting down.
GCCTCAAATCGCAGGAAATCTCCACTTGCAATTTCCACAAAAAGAGTGTTTCAAAACTGATCTTTCTAAAGGAATGTTTAACTCTGTGGGTTGAACACACACCACACAAAGAAGTTACTGAGAATTCTTCTTTCTTGCAGTATATGAAGAAATCCCGTTTCCAACGAAGGCCACAAAGAGGTCTAAATATCCACTTGCAGACTTAAGAAACAGAGTGTTTCCAAACTGCTCTATGAAAAGAAAGGTTAAACTCTGTGAGTTGAACACACTCATTACAAAGTAGTTTCTGAGAATGATTCTGTGTAGTTTTGAAACGGGGTTATTTCAATTTCTAAGATTGGCCTCAAATCGCAGGAAATCTCCACTTGCAATTTCCACAAAAAGAGTGTTTCAAAACTGATCTTTCTAAAGGAAGGTTTAACTCTGTGAGTTGAACACACACCACACAAAGAAGTTACTGAGAATTCTTCTTTCTTGCAGTATATGAAGAAATCCCGTTTCCAACGAAGGCCACAAAGAGGTCTAAATATCCACTTGCAGACTTAAGAAACAGAGTGTTTCCAAACTGCTCTATGAAAAGAAAGGTTAAACTCTGTGAGTTGAACACATCCAGTACAAAGTAGTTTCTGAGAATGATTCTGTCTAGTTTTTAAACGAGGATATTGCCATTTCTAAGATTGGCCTCAAATCTCTTGAAATCTCCACTTGCAAATTCCACAAGAAGAGTGTTTCAAAACTGCTCTGTCTAAAGGAACATTCAGCTCTGTGAGTTGAATACAAACAATGCAAAGAAGTTACTGAGAATTCTTCTGTCTAGCATTTTATGAAGAAATCCCATTTCCAACGAAGGCCTCAACCAGGTCTAAATATCCACTTGCAGACTTAACAAACAGAGTGTTTTCAAACTGCTCTGTGAAAAGAAAGGTTAAACTCTGTGAGTTGAACACACCCATTACAAAGTAGTTTCTGAGAATGATTCTGTGTAGTTTTGAAACGGGGTTATTTCAATTTCTAAGATTGGCCTCAAATCGCAGGAAATCTCCACTTGCAATTTCCACAAAAAGAGTGTTTCAAAACTGATCTTTCTAAAGGAAGGTTTAACTCTGTGAGTTGAACACACACCACACAAAGAAGTTACTGAGAATTCTTCTTTCTTGCAGTATATGAAGAAATCCCGTTTCCAACGAAGGCCACAAAGAGGTCTAAATATCCACTTGCAGACTTAAGAAACAGAGTGTTTCCAAACTGCTCTATGAAAAGAAAGGTTAAACTCTGTGAGTTGAACACATCCAGTACAAAGTAGTTTCTGAGAATGATTCTGTCTAGTTTTTAAACGAGGATATTGCCATTTCTAAGATTGGCCTCAAATCTCTTGAAATCTCCACTTGCAAATTCCACAAAAAGAGTGTTTCAAAACTGCTCTGTCTAAAGGAACATTCAGCTCTGTGAGTTGAATACAAACAATGCAAAGAAGTTACTGAGAATTCTTCTGTCTAGCATTTTATGAAGAAATCCCATTTCCAACGAAGGCCTCAATCAGGTCTAAATATCCACTTGCAGACTTAACAAACAGAGTGTTTTCAAACTGCTCTGTGAAAAGAAAGGTTAAACTCTGTGAGTTGAACACACCCATTACAGAGTAGTTTCTGAGAATGATTCTGTGTAGTTTTGAAACGGGGTTATTTCAATTTCTAAGATTGGCCTCAAATCGCAGGAAATCTCCACTTGCAATTTCCACAAAAAGAGTGTTTCAAAACTGATCTTTCTAAAGGAAGATTTAACTCTGTGAGCTGAACACACACCACACAAAGAAGTTACTGAGAATTCTTCTTTCTTGCAGTATATGAAGAAATCCCGTTTCCAACGAAGGCCACAAAGAGGTCGAAATATCCACTTGCAGACTTATCAAACAGAGTGTTTCCAAACTGCTCTATGAAAAGAAAGGTTAAACTCTGTGAGTTGAACACCTCCAGTACAAAGTAGTTTCTGAGAATGATTCTGTCTAGTTTTTAAACGAGGATATTGCCATTTCTAAGATTGGCCTCAAATCTCTTGAAATCTCCACTTGCAAATTCCACAAAAAGAGTGTTTCAAAACTGCTCTGTCTAAAGGAACGTTCAGCTCTGTGAGTTGAATACAAACAAGGCAAAGAAGTTACTGAGAATTCTTCTGTCTAGCATTCTATGAAGAAATCCCGTTTCCAACGACGGCCTCAACCAGGTCTAAATATCCACTTGCAGACTTAACAAACAGAGTGTTTTCAAACTGCTCTGTGAAAAGAAAGGTTAAACTCTGTGAGTTGAACACACCCATTACAAAGTAGTTTCTGAGAATGATTCTGTGTAGTTTTGAAACGGGGTTATTTCAATTTCTAAGATTGGCCTCAAATCGCAGGAAATCTCCACTTGCAATTTCCACAAAAAGAGTGTTTCAAAACTGATCTTTCTAAAGGAAGGTTTAACTCTGTGAGTTGAACACACACCACACAAAGAAGTTACTGAGAATTCTTCTTTCTTGCAGTATATGAAGAAATCCCGTTTCCAACGAAGGCCACAAAGAGGTCTAAATATCCACTTGCAGACTTAAGAAACAGAGTGTTTCCAAACTGCTCTATGAAAAGAAAGGTTAAACTCTGTGAGTTGAACACATCCAGTACAAAGTAGTTTCTGAGAATGATTCTGTCTAGTTTTTAAACGAGGATATTGCCATTTCTAAGATTGGCCTCAAATCTCTTGAAATCTCCACTTGCAAATTCCACAAGAAGAGTGTTTCAAAACTGCTCTGTCTAAAGGAACATTCAGCTCTGTGAGTTGAATACAAACAACGCAAAGAAGTTACTGAGAATTCTTCTGTCTAGCATTTTATGAAGAAATCCCATTTCCAACGAAGGCCTCAACCAGGTCTAAATATCCACTTGCAGACTTAACAAACAGAGTGTTTTCAAACTGCTCTGTGAAAAGAAAGGTTAAACTCTGTGAGTTGAACACACCCATTACAAAGTAGTTTCTGAGAATGATTCTGTGTAGTTTTGAAACGGGGTTATTTCAATTTCTAAGATTGGCCTCAAATCGCAGGAAATCTCCACTTGCAATTTCCACAAAAAGAGTGTTTCAAAACTGATCTTTCTAAAGGAAGGTTTAACTCTGTGAGTTGAACACACACCACACAAAGAAGTTACTGAGAATTCTTCTTTCTTGCAGTATATGAAGAAATCCCGTTTCCAACGAAGGCCACAAAGAGGTCTAAATATCCACTTGCAGACTTAAGAAACAGAGTGTTTCCAAACTGCTCTATGAAAAGAAAGGTTAAACTCTGTGAGTTGAACACATCCAGTACAAAGTAGTTTCTGAGAATGATTCTGTCTAGTTTTTAAACGAGGATATTGCCATTTCTAAGATTGGCCTCAAATCTCTTGAAATCTCCACTTGCAAATTCCACAAAAAGAGTGTTTCAAAACTGCTCTGTCTAAAGGAACATTCAGCTCTGTGAGTTGAATACAAACAATGCAAAGAAGTTACTGAGAATTCTTCTGTCTAGCATTTTATGAAGAAATCCCATTTCCAACGAAGGCCTCAATCAGGTCTAAATATCCACTTGCAGACTTAACAAACAGAGTGTTTTCAAACTGCTCTGTGAAAAGAAAGGTTAAACTCTGTGAGTTGAACACACCCATTACAGAGTAGTTTCTGAGAATGATTCTGTGTAGTTTTGAAACGGGGTTATTTCAATTTCTAAGATTGGCCTCAAATCGCAGGAAATCTCCACTTGCAATTTCCACAAAAAGAGTGTTTCAAAACTGATCTTTCTAAAGGAAGATTTAACTCTGTGAGCTGAACACACACCACACAAAGAAGTTACTGAGAATTCTTCTTTCTTGCAGTATATGAAGAAATCCCGTTTCCAACGAAGGCCACAAAGAGGTCGAAATATCCACTTGCAGACTTATCAAACAGAGTGTTTCCAAACTGCTCTATGAAAAGAAAGGTTAAACTCTGTGAGTTGAACACCTCCAGTACAAAGTAGTTTCTGAGAATGATTCTGTCTAGTTTTTAAACGAGGATATTGCCATTTCTAAGATTGGCCTCAAATCTCTTGAAATCTCCACTTGCAAATTCCACAAAAAGAGTGTTTCAAAACTGCTCTGTCTAAAGGAACGTTCAGCTCTCTGAGTTGAATACAAACAAGGCAAAGAAGTTACTGAGAATTCTTCTGTCTAGCATTCTATGAAGAAATCCCGTTTCCAACGACGGCCTCAACCAGGTCTAAATATCCACTTGCAGACTTAACAAACAGAGTGTTTTCAAACTGCTCTGTGAAAAGAAAGGTTAAACTCTGTGAGTTGAACACACCCATTACAAAGTAGTTTCTGAGAATGATTCTGTGTAGTTTTGAAACGGGGTTATTTCAATTTCTAAGATTGGCCTCAAATCGCAGGAAATCTCCACTTGCAATTTCCACAAAAAGAGTGTTTCAAAACTGATCTTTCTAAAGGAAGGTTTAACTCTGTGAGTTGAACACACACCACACAAAGAAGTTACTGAGAATTCTTCTTTCTTGCAGTATATGAAGAAATCCCGTTTCCAACGAAGGCCACAAAGAGGTCTAAATATCCACTTGCAGACTTAAGAAACAGAGTGTTTCCAAACTGCTCTATGAAAAGAAAGGTTAAACTCTGTGAGTTGAACACATCCAGTACAAAGTAGTTTCTGAGAATGATTCTGTCTAGTTTTTAAACGAGGATATTGCCATTTCTAAGATTGGCCTCAAATCTCTTGAAATCTCCACTTGCAAATTCCACAAGAAGAGTGTTTCAAAACTGCTCTGTCTAAAGGAACATTCAGCTCTGTGAGTTGAATACAAACAACGCAAAGAAGTTACTGAGAATTCTTCTGTCTAGCATTTTATGAAGAAATCCCATTTCCAACGAAGGCCTCAACCAGGTCTAAATATCCACTTGCAGACTTAACAAACAGAGTGTTTTCAAACTGCTCTGTGAAAAGAAAGGTTAAACTCTGTGAGTTGAACACACCCATTACAAAGTAGTTTCTGAGAATGATTCTGTGTAGTTTTGAAACGGGGTTATTTCAATTTCTAAGATTGGCCTCAAATCGCAGGAAATCTCCACTTGCAATTTCCACAAAAAGAGTGTTTCAAAACTGATCTTTCTAAAGGAAGGTTTAACTCTGTGAGTTGAACACACACCACACAAAGAAGTTACTGAGAATTCTTCTTTCTTGCAGTATATGAAGAAATCCCGTTTCCAACGAAGGCCACAAAGAGGTCTAAATATCCACTTGCAGACTTAAGAAACAGAGTGTTTCCAAACTGCTCTATGAAAAGAAAGGTTAAACTCTGTGAGTTGAACACATCCAGTACAAAGTAGTTTCTGAGAATGATTCTGTCTAGTTTTTAAACGAGGATATTGCCATTTCTAAGATTGGCCTCAAATCTCTTGAAATCTCCACTTGCAAATTCCACAAAAAGAGTGTTTCAAAACTGCTCTGTCTAAAGGAACATTCAGCTCTGTGAGTTGAATACAAACAATGCAAAGAAGTTACTGAGAATTCTTCTGTCTAGCATTTTATGAAGAAATCCCATTTCCAACGAAGGCCTCAATCAGGTCTAAATATCCACTTGCAGACTTAACAAACAGAGTGTTTTCAAACTGCTCTGTGAAAAGAAAGGTTAAACTCTGTGAGTTGAACACACCCATTACAGAGTAGTTTCTGAGAATGATTCTGTGTAGTTTTGAAACGGGGTTATTTCAATTTCTAAGATTGGCCTCAAATCGCAGGAAATCTCCACTTGCAATTTCCACAAAAAGAGTGTTTCAAAACTGATCTTTCTAAAGGAAGATTTAACTCTGTGAGCTGAACACACACCACACAAAGAAGTTACTGAGAATTCTTCTTTCTTGCAGTATATGAAGAAATCCCGTTTCCAACGAAGGCCACAAAGAGGTCGAAATATCCACTTGCAGACTTATCAAACAGAGTGTTTCCAAACTGCTCTATGAAAAGAAAGGTTAAACTCTGTGAGTTGAACACCTCCAGTACAAAGTAGTTTCTGAGAATGATTCTGTCTAGTTTTTAAACGAGGATATTGCCATTTCTAAGATTGGCCTCAAATCTCTTGAAATCTCCACTTGCAAATTCCACAAAAAGAGTGTTTCAAAACTGCTCTGTCTAAAGGAACGTTCAGCTCTGTGAGTTGAATACAAACAAGGCAAAGAAGTTACTGAGAATTCTTCTGTCTAGCATTCTATGAAGAAATCCCGTTTCCAACGACGGCCTCAACCAGGTCTAAATATCCACTTGCAGACTTAACAAACAGAGTGTTTTCAAACTGCTCTGTGAAAAGAAAGGTTAAACTCTGTGAGTTGAACACACCCATTACAAAGTAGTTTCTGAGAATGATTCTGTGTAGTTTTGAAACGGGGTTATTTCAATTTCTAAGATTGGCCTCAAATCGCAGGAAATCTCCACTTGCAATTTCCACAAAAAGAGTGTTTCAAAACTGATCTTTCTAAAGGAAGGTTTAACTCTGTGAGTTGAACACACACCACACAAAGAAGTTACTGAGAATTCTTCTTTCTTGCAGTATATGAAGAAATCCCGTTTCCAACGAAGGCCACAAAGAGGTCTAAATATCCACTTGCAGACTTAAGAAACAGAGTGTTTCCAAACTGCTCTATGAAAAGAAAGGTTAAACTCTGTGAGTTGAACACATCCAGTACAAAGTAGTTTCTGAGAATGATTCTGTCTAGTTTTTAAACGAGGATATTGCCATTTCTAAGATTGGCCTCAAATCTCTTGAAATCTCCACTTGCAAATTCCACAAAAAGAGTGTTTCAAAACTGCTCTGTCTAAAGGAACATTCAGCTCTGTGAGTTGAATACAAACAATGCAAAGAAGTTACTGAGAATTCTTCTGTCTAGCATTTTATGAAGAAATCCCATTTCCAACGAAGGCCTCAATCAGGTCTAAATATCCACTTGCAGACTTAACAAACAGAGTGTTTTCAAACTGCTCTGTGAAAAGAAAGGTTAAACTCTGTGAGTTGAACACACCCATTACAGAGTAGTTTCTGAGAATGATTCTGTGTAGTTTTGAAACGGGGTTATTTCAATTTCTAAGATTGGCCTCAAATCGCAGGAAATCTCCACTTGCAATTTCCACAAAAAGAGTGTTTCAAAACTGATCTTTCTAAAGGAAGATTTAACTCTGTGAGCTGAACACACACCACACAAAGAAGTTACTGAGAATTCTTCTTTCTTGCAGTATATGAAGAAATCCCGTTTCCAACGAAGGCCACAAAGAGGTCGAAATATCCACTTGCAGACTTATCAAACAGAGTGTTTCCAAACTGCTCTATGAAAAGAAAGGTTAAACTCTGTGAGTTGAACACCTCCAGTACAAAGTAGTTTCTGAGAATGATTCTGTCTAGTTTTTAAACGAGGATATTGCCATTTCTAAGATTGGCCTCAAATCTCTTGAAATCTCCACTTGCAAATTCCACAAAAAGAGTGTTTCAAAACTGCTCTGTCTAAAGGAACGTTCAGCTCTGTGAGTTGAATACAAACAAGGCAAAGAAGTTACTGAGAATTCTTCTGTCTAGCATTCTATGAAGAAATCCCGTTTCCAACGACGGCCTCAACCAGGTCTAAATATCCACTTGCAGACTTAACAAACAGAGTGTTTTCAAACTGCTCTGTGAAAAGAAAGGTTAAACTCTGTGAGTTGAACACACCCATTACAAAGTAGTTTCTGAGAATGATTCTGTGTAGTTTTGAAACGGGGTTATTTCAATTTCTAAGATTGGCCTCAAATCGCAGGAAATCTCCACTTGCAATTTCCACAAAAAGAGTGTTTCAAAACTGATCTTTCTAAAGGAAGGTTTAACTCTGTGAGTTGAACACACACCACACAAAGAAGTTACTGAGAATTCTTCTTTCTTGCAGTATATGAAGAAATCCCGTTTCCAACGAAGGCCACAAAGAGGTCTAAATATCCACTTGCAGACTTAAGAAACAGAGTGTTTCCAAACTGCTCTATGAAAAGAAAGGTTAAACTCTGTGAGTTGAACACATCCAGTACAAAGTAGTTTCTGAGAATGATTCTGTCTAGTTTTTAAACGAGGATATTGCCATTTCTAAGATTGGCCTCAAATCTCTTGAAATCTCCACTTGCAAATTCCACAAGAAGAGTGTTTCAAAACTGCTCTGTCTAAAGGAACATTCAGCTCTGTGAGTTGAATACAAACAACGCAAAGAAGTTACTGAGAATTCTTCTGTCTAGCATTTTATGAAGAAATCCCATTTCCAACGAAGGCCTCAACCAGGTCTAAATATCCACTTGCAGACTTAACAAACAGAGTGTTTTCAAACTGCTCTGTGAAAAGAAAGGTTAAACTCTGTGAGTTGAACACACCCATTACAAAGTAGTTTCTGAGAATGATTCTGTGTAGTTTTGAAACGGGGTTATTTCAATTTCTAAGATTGGCCTCAAATCGCAGGAAATCTCCACTTGCAATTTCCACAAAAAGAGTGTTTCAAAACTGATCTTTCTAAAGGAAGGTTTAACTCTGTGAGTTGAACACACACCACACAAAGAAGTTACTGAGAATTCTTCTTTCTTGCAGTATATGAAGAAATCCCGTTTCCAACGAAGGCCACAAAGAGGTCTAAATATCCACTTGCAGACTTAAGAAACAGAGTGTTTCCAAACTGCTCTATGAAAAGAAAGGTTAAACTCTGTGAGTTGAACACATCCAGTACAAAGTAGTTTCTGAGAATGATTCTGTCTAGTTTTTAAACGAGGATATTGCCATTTCTAAGATTGGCCTCAAATCTCTTGAAATCTCCACTTGCAAATTCCACAAAAAGAGTGTTTCAAAACTGCTCTGTCTAAAGGAACATTCAGCTCTGTGAGTTGAATACAAACAATGCAAAGAAGTTACTGAGAATTCTTCTGTCTAGCATTTTATGAAGAAATCCCATTTCCAACGAAGGCCTCAATCAGGTCTAAATATCCACTTGCAGACTTAACAAACAGAGTGTTTTCAAACTGCTCTGTGAAAAGAAAGGTTAAACTCTGTGAGTTGAACACACCCATTACAGAGTAGTTTCTGAGAATGATTCTGTGTAGTTTTGAAACGGGGTTATTTCAATTTCTAAGATTGGCCTCAAATCGCAGGAAATCTCCACTTGCAATTTCCACAAAAAGAGTGTTTCAAAACTGATCTTTCTAAAGGAAGATTTAACTCTGTGAGCTGAACACACACCACACAAAGAAGTTACTGAGAATTCTTCTTTCTTGCAGTATATGAAGAAATCCCGTTTCCAACGAAGGCCACAAAGAGGTCGAAATATCCACTTGCAGACTTATCAAACAGAGTGTTTCCAAACTGCTCTATGAAAAGAAAGGTTAAACTCTGTGAGTTGAACACCTCCAGTACAAAGTAGTTTCTGAGAATGATTCTGTCTAGTTTTTAAACGAGGATATTGCCATTTCTAAGATTGGCCTCAAATCTCTTGAAATCTCCACTTGCAAATTCCACAAAAAGAGTGTTTCAAAACTGCTCTGTCTAAAGGAACGTTCAGCTCTCTGAGTTGAATACAAACAAGGCAAAGAAGTTACTGAGAATTCTTCTGTCTAGCATTCTATGAAGAAATCCCGTTTCCAACGACGGCCTCAACCAGGTCTAAATATCCACTTGCAGACTTAACAAACAGAGTGTTTTCAAACTGCTCTGTGAAAAGAAAGGTTAAACTCTGTGAGTTGAACACACCCATTACAAAGTAGTTTCTGAGAATGATTCTGTGTAGTTTTGAAACGGGGTTATTTCAATTTCTAAGATTGGCCTCAAATCGCAGGAAATCTCCACTTGCAATTTCCACAAAAAGAGTGTTTCAAAACTGATCTTTCTAAAGGAAGGTTTAACTCTGTGAGTTGAACACACACCACACAAAGAAGTTACTGAGAATTCTTCTTTCTTGCAGTATATGAAGAAATCCCGTTTCCAACGAAGGCCACAAAGAGGTCTAAATATCCACTTGCAGACTTAAGAAACAGAGTGTTTCCAAACTGCTCTATGAAAAGAAAGGTTAAACTCTGTGAGTTGAACACATCCAGTACAAAGTAGTTTCTGAGAATGATTCTGTCTAGTTTTTAAACGAGGATATTGCCATTTCTAAGATTGGCCTCAAATCTCTTGAAATCTCCACTTGCAAATTCCACAAGAAGAGTGTTTCAAAACTGCTCTGTCTAAAGGAACATTCAGCTCTGTGAGTTGAATACAAACAACGCAAAGAAGTTACTGAGAATTCTTCTGTCTAGCATTTTATGAAGAAATCCCATTTCCAACGAAGGCCTCAACCAGGTCTAAATATCCACTTGCAGACTTAACAAACAGAGTGTTTTCAAACTGCTCTGTGAAAAGAAAGGTTAAACTCTGTGAGTTGAACACACCCATTACAAAGTAGTTTCTGAGAATGATTCTGTGTAGTTTTGAAACGGGGTTATTTCAATTTCTAAGATTGGCCTCAAATCGCAGGAAATCTCCACTTGCAATTTCCACAAAAAGAGTGTTTCAAAACTGATCTTTCTAAAGGAAGGTTTAACTCTGTGAGTTGAACACACACCACACAAAGAAGTTACTGAGAATTCTTCTTTCTTGCAGTATATGAAGAAATCCCGTTTCCAACGAAGGCCACAAAGAGGTCTAAATATCCACTTGCAGACTTAAGAAACAGAGTGTTTCCAAACTGCTCTATGAAAAGAAAGGTTAAACTCTGTGAGTTGAACACATCCAGTACAAAGTAGTTTCTGAGAATGATTCTGTCTAGTTTTTAAACGAGGATATTGCCATTTCTAAGATTGGCCTCAAATCTCTTGAAATCTCCACTTGCAAATTCCACAAAAAGAGTGTTTCAAAACTGCTCTGTCTAAAGGAACATTCAGCTCTGTGAGTTGAATACAAACAATGCAAAGAAGTTACTGAGAATTCTTCTGTCTAGCATTTTATGAAGAAATCCCATTTCCAACGAAGGCCTCAATCAGGTCTAAATATCCACTTGCAGACTTAACAAACAGAGTGTTTTCAAACTGCTCTGTGAAAAGAAAGGTTAAACTCTGTGAGTTGAACACACCCATTACAGAGTAGTTTCTGAGAATGATTCTGTGTAGTTTTGAAACGGGGTTATTTCAATTTCTAAGATTGGCCTCAAATCGCAGGAAATCTCCACTTGCAATTTCCACAAAAAGAGTGTTTCAAAACTGATCTTTCTAAAGGAAGATTTAACTCTGTGAGCTGAACACACACCACACAAAGAAGTTACTGAGAATTCTTCTTTCTTGCAGTATATGAAGAAATCCCGTTTCCAACGAAGGCCACAAAGAGGTCGAAATATCCACTTGCAGACTTATCAAACAGAGTGTTTCCAAACTGCTCTATGAAAAGAAAGGTTAAACTCTGTGAGTTGAACACCTCCAGTACAAAGTAGTTTCTGAGAATGATTCTGTCTAGTTTTTAAACGAGGATATTGCCATTTCTAAGATTGGCCTCAAATCTCTTGAAATCTCCACTTGCAAATTCCACAAAAAGAGTGTTTCAAAACTGCTCTGTCTAAAGGAACGTTCAGCTCTGTGAGTTGAATACAAACAAGGCAAAGAAGTTACTGAGAATTCTTCTGTCTAGCATTCTATGAAGAAATCCCGTTTCCAACGACGGCCTCAACCAGGTCTAAATATCCACTTGCAGACTTAACAAACAGAGTGTTTTCAAACTGCTCTGTGAAAAGAAAGGTTAAACTCTGTGAGTTGAACACACCCATTACAAAGTAGTTTCTGAGAATGATTCTGTGTAGTTTTGAAACGGGGTTATTTCAATTTCTAAGATTGGCCTCAAATCGCAGGAAATCTCCACTTGCAATTTCCACAAAAAGAGTGTTTCAAAACTGATCTTTCTAAAGGAAGGTTTAACTCTGTGAGTTGAACACACACCACACAAAGAAGTTACTGAGAATTCTTCTTTCTTGCAGTATATGAAGAAATCCCGTTTCCAACGAAGGCCACAAAGAGGTCTAAATATCCACTTGCAGACTTAAGAAACAGAGTGTTTCCAAACTGCTCTATGAAAAGAAAGGTTAAACTCTGTGAGTTGAACACATCCAGTACAAAGTAGTTTCTGAGAATGATTCTGTCTAGTTTTTAAACGAGGATATTGCCATTTCTAAGATTGGCCTCAAATCTCTTGAAATCTCCACTTGCAAATTCCACAAAAAGAGTGTTTCAAAACTGCTCTGTCTAAAGGAACATTCAGCTCTGTGAGTTGAATACAAACAATGCAAAGAAGTTACTGAGAATTCTTCTGTCTAGCATTTTATGAAGAAATCCCATTTCCAACGAAGGCCTCAATCAGGTCTAAATATCCACTTGCAGACTTAACAAACAGAGTGTTTTCAAACTGCTCTGTGAAAAGAAAGGTTAAACTCTGTGAGTTGAACACACCCATTACAGAGTAGTTTCTGAGAATGATTCTGTGTAGTTTTGAAACGGGGTTATTTCAATTTCTAAGATTGGCCTCAAATCGCAGGAAATCTCCACTTGCAATTTCCACAAAAAGAGTGTTTCAAAACTGATCTTTCTAAAGGAAGATTTAACTCTGTGAGCTGAACACACACCACACAAAGAAGTTACTGAGAATTCTTCTTTCTTGCAGTATATGAAGAAATCCCGTTTCCAACGAAGGCCACAAAGAGGTCGAAATATCCACTTGCAGACTTATCAAACAGAGTGTTTCCAAACTGCTCTATGAAAAGAAAGGTTAAACTCTGTGAGTTGAACACCTCCAGTACAAAGTAGTTTCTGAGAATGATTCTGTCTAGTTTTTAAACGAGGATATTGCCATTTCTAAGATTGGCCTCAAATCTCTTGAAATCTCCACTTGCAAATTCCACAAAAAGAGTGTTTCAAAACTGCTCTGTCTAAAGGAACGTTCAGCTCTGTGAGTTGAATACAAACAAGGCAAAGAAGTTACTGAGAATTCTTCTGTCTAGCATTCTATGAAGAAATCCCGTTTCCAACGACGGCCTCAACCAGGTCTAAATATCCACTTGCAGACTTAACAAACAGAGTGTTTTCAAACTGCTCTGTGAAAAGAAAGGTTAAACTCTGTGAGTTGAACACACCCATTACAAAGTAGTTTCTGAGAATGATTCTGTGTAGTTTTGAAACGGGGTTATTTCAATTTCTAAGATTGGCCTCAAATCGCAGGAAATCTCCACTTGCAATTTCCACAAAAAGAGTGTTTCAAAACTGATCTTTCTAAAGGAAGGTTTAACTCTGTGAGTTGAACACACACCACACAAAGAAGTTACTGAGAATTCTTCTTTCTTGCAGTATATGAAGAAATCCCGTTTCCAACGAAGGCCACAAAGAGGTCTAAATATCCACTTGCAGACTTAAGAAACAGAGTGTTTCCAAACTGCTCTATGAAAAGAAAGGTTAAACTCTGTGAGTTGAACACATCCAGTACAAAGTAGTTTCTGAGAATGATTCTGTCTAGTTTTTAAACGAGGATATTGCCATTTCTAAGATTGGCCTCAAATCTCTTGAAATCTCCACTTGCAAATTCCACAAGAAGAGTGTTTCAAAACTGCTCTGTCTAAAGGAACATTCAGCTCTGTGAGTTGAATACAAACAATGCAAAGAAGTTACTGAGAATTCTTCTGTCTAGCATTTTATGAAGAAATCCCATTTCCAACGAAGGCCTCAACCAGGTCTAAATATCCACTTGCAGACTTAACAAACAGAGTGTTTTCAAACTGCTCTGTGAAAAGAAAGGTTAAACTCTGTGAGTTGAACACACCCATTACAAAGTAGTTTCTGAGAATGATTCTGTGTAGTTTTGAAACGGGGTTCTTTCAATTTCTAAGATTGGCCTCAAATCGCAGGAAATCTCCACTTGCAATTTCCACAAAAAGAGTGTTTCAAAACTGATCTTTCTAAAGGAATGTTTAACTCTGTGGGTTGAACACACACCACACAAAGAAGTTACTGAGAATTCTTCTTTCTTGCAGTATATGAAGAAATCCCGTTTCCAACGAAGGCCACAAAGAGGTCTAAATATCCACTTGCAGACTTAAGAAACAGAGTGTTTCCAAACTGCTCTATGAAAAGAAAGGTTAAACTCTGTGAGTTGAACACACTCATTACAAAGTAGTTTCTGAGAATGATTCTGTGTAGTTTTGAAACGGGGTTCTTTCAATTTCTAAGATTGGCCTCAAATCGCAGGAAATCTCCACTTGCAATTTCCACAAAAAGAGTGTTTCAAAACTGATCTTTCTAAAGGAAGGTTTAACTCTGTGAGTTGAACACACACCACACAAAGAAGTTACTGAGAATTCTTCTTTCTTGCAGTATATGAAGAAATCCCGTTTCCAACGAAGGCCACAAAGAGGTCTAAATATCCACTTGCAGACTTAAGAAACAGAGTGTTTCCAAACTGCTCTATGAAAAGAAAGGTTAAACTCTGTGAGTTGAACACATCCAGTACAAAGTAGTTTCTGAGAATGATTCTGTCTAGTTTTTAAACGAGGATATTGCCATTTCTAAGATAGGCCTCAAATCTCTTGAAATCTCCACTTGCAAATTCCACAAGAAGAGTGTTTCAAAACTGCTCTGTCTAAAGGAACATTCAGCTCTGTGAGTTGAATACAAACAATGCAAAGAAGTTACTGAGAATTCTTCTGTCTAGCATTTTATGAAGAAATCCCATTTCCAACGAAGGCCTCAACCAGGTCTAAATATCCACTTGCAGACTTAACAAACAGAGTGTTTTCAAACTGCTCTGTGAAAAGAAAGGTTAAACTCTGTGAGTTGAACACACCCATTACAAAGTAGTTTCTGAGAATGATTCTGTGTAGTTTTGAAACGGGGTTATTTCAATTTCTAAGATTGGCCTCAAATCGCAGGAAATCTCCACTTGCAATTTCCACAAAAAGAGTGTTTCAAAACTGATCTTTCTAAAGGAAGGTTTAACTCTGTGAGTTGAACACACACCACACAAAGAAGTTACTGAGAATTCTTCTTTCTTGCAGTATATGAAGAAATCCCGTTTCCAACGAAGGCCACAAAGAGGTCTAAATATCCACTTGCAGACTTAAGAAACAGAGTGTTTCCAAACTGCTCTATGAAAAGAAAGGTTAAACTCTGTGAGTTGAACACATCCAGTACAAAGTAGTTTCTGAGAATGATTCTGTCTAGTTTTTAAACGAGGATATTGCCATTTCTAAGATTGGCCTCAAATCTCTTGAAATCTCCACTTGCAAATTCCACAAAAAGAGTGTTTCAAAACTGCTCTGTCTAAAGGAACATTCAGCTCTGTGAGTTGAATACAAACAATGCAAAGAAGTTACTGAGAATTCTTCTGTCTAGCATTTTATGAAGAAATCCCATTTCCAACGAAGGCCTCAATCAGGTCTAAATATCCACTTGCAGACTTAACAAACAGAGTGTTTTCAAACTGCTCTGTGAAAAGAAAGGTTAAACTCTGTGAGTTGAACACACCCATTACAGAGTAGTTTCTGAGAATGATTCTGTGTAGTTTTGAAACGGGGTTATTTCAATTTCTAAGATTGGCCTCAAATCGCAGGAAATCTCCACTTGCAATTTCCACAAAAAGAGTGTTTCAAAACTGATCTTTCTAAAGGAAGATTTAACTCTGTGAGCTGAACACACACCACACAAAGAAGTTACTGAGAATTCTTCTTTCTTGCAGTATATGAAGAAATCCCGTTTCCAACGAAGGCCACAAAGAGGTCGAAATATCCACTTGCAGACTTATCAAACAGAGTGTTTCCAAACTGCTCTATGAAAAGAAAGGTTAAACTCTGTGAGTTGAACACCTCCAGTACAAAGTAGTTTCTGAGAATGATTCTGTCTAGTTTTTAAACGAGGATATTGCCATTTCTAAGATTGGCCTCAAATCTCTTGAAATCTCCACTTGCAAATTCCACAAAAAGAGTGTTTCAAAACTGCTCTGTCTAAAGGAACGTTCAGCTCTGTGAGTTGAATACAAACAAGGCAAAGAAGTTACTGAGAATTCTTCTGTCTAGCATTCTATGAAGAAATCCCGTTTCCAACGACGGCCTCAACCAGGTCTAAATATCCACTTGCAGACTTAACAAACAGAGTGTTTTCAAACTGCTCTGTGAAAAGAAAGGTTAAACTCTGTGAGTTGAACACACCCATTACAAAGTAGTTTCTGAGAATGATTCTGTGTAGTTTTGAAACGGGGTTATTTCAATTTCTAAGATTGGCCTCAAATCGCAGGAAATCTCCACTTGCAATTTCCACAAAAAGAGTGTTTCAAAACTGATCTTTCTAAAGGAAGGTTTAACTCTGTGAGTTGAACACACACCACACAAAGAAGTTACTGAGAATTCTTCTTTCTTGCAGTATATGAAGAAATCCCGTTTCCAACGAAGGCCACAAAGAGGTCTAAATATCCACTTGCAGACTTAAGAAACAGAGTGTTTCCAAACTGCTCTATGAAAAGAAAGGTTAAACTCTGTGAGTTGAACACATCCAGTACAAAGTAGTTTCTGAGAATGATTCTGTCTAGTTTTTAAACGAGGATATTGCCATTTCTAAGATTGGCCTCAAATCTCTTGAAATCTCCACTTGCAAATTCCACAAGAAGAGTGTTTCAAAACTGCTCTGTCTAAAGGAACATTCAGCTCTGTGAGTTGAATACAAACAATGCAAAGAAGTTACTGAGAATTCTTCTGTCTAGCATTTTATGAAGAAATCCCATTTCCAACGAAGGCCTCAACCAGGTCTAAATATCCACTTGCAGACTTAACAAACAGAGTGTTTTCAAACTGCTCTGTGAAAAGAAAGGTTAAACTCTGTGAGTTGAACACACCCATTACAAAGTAGTTTCTGAGAATGATTCTGTGTAGTTTTGAAACGGGGTTCTTTCAATTTCTAAGATTGGCCTCAAATCGCAGGAAATCTCCACTTGCAATTTCCACAAAAAGAGTGTTTCAAAACTGATCTTTCTAAAGGAATGTTTAACTCTGTGGGTTGAACACACACCACACAAAGAAGTTACTGAGAATTCTTCTTTCTTGCAGTATATGAAGAAATCCCGTTTCCAACGAAGGCCACAAAGAGGTCTAAATATCCACTTGCAGACTTAAGAAACAGAGTGTTTCCAAACTGCTCTATGAAAAGAAAGGTTAAACTCTGTGAGTTGAACACACTCATTACAGAGTAGTTTCTGAGAATGATTCTGTGTAGTTTTGAAACGGGGTTCTTTCAATTTCTAAGATTGGCCTCAAATCGCAGGAAATCTCCACTTGCAATTTCCACAAAAAGAGTGTTTCAAAACTGATCTTTCTAAAGGAAGGTTTAACTCTGTGAGTTGAACACACACCACACAAAGAAGTTACTGAGAATTCTTCTTTCTTGCAGTATATGAAGAAATCCCGTTTCCAACGAAGGCCACAAAGAGGTCTAAATATCCACTTGCAGACTTAAGAAACAGAGTGTTTCCAAACTGCTCTATGAAAAGAAAGGTTAAACTCTGTGAGTTGAACACATCCAGTACAAAGTAGTTTCTGAGAATGATTCTGTCTAGTTTTTAAACGAGGATATTGCCATTTCTAAGATAGGCCTCAAATCTCTTGAAATCTCCACTTGCAAATTCCACAAGAAGAGTGTTTCAAAACTGCTCTGTCTAAAGGAACATTCAGCTCTGTGAGTTGAATACAAACAATGCAAAGAAGTTACTGAGAATTCTTCTGTCTAGCATTTTATGAAGAAATCCCATTTCCAACGAAGGCCTCAACCAGGTCTAAATATCCACTTGCAGACTTAACAAACAGAGTGTTTTCAAACTGCTCTGTGAAAAGAAAGGTTAAACTCTGTGAGTTGAACACACCCATTACAAAGTAGTTTCTGAGAATGATTCTGTGTAGTTTTGAAACGGGGTTATTTCAATTTCTAAGATTGGCCTCAAATCGCAGGAAATCTCCACTTGCAATTTCCACAAAAAGAGTGTTTCAAAACTGATCTTTCTAAAGGAAGGTTTAACTCTGTGAGTTGAACACACACCACACAAAGAAGTTACTGAGAATTCTTCTTTCTTGCAGTATATGAAGAAATCCCGTTTCCAACGAAGGCCACAAAGAGGTCTAAATATCCACTTGCAGACTTAAGAAACAGAGTGTTTCCAAACTGCTCTATGAAAAGAAAGGTTAAACTCTGTGAGTTGAACACATCCAGTACAAAGTAGTTTCTGAGAATGATTCTGTCTAGTTTTTAAACGAGGATATTGCCATTTCTAAGATTGGCCTCAAATCTCTTGAAATCTCCACTTGCAAATTCCACAAAAAGAGTGTTTCAAAACTGCTCTGTCTAAAGGAACATTCAGCTCTGTGAGTTGAATACAAACAATGCAAAGAAGTTACTGAGAATTCTTCTGTCTAGCATTTTATGAAGAAATCCCATTTCCAACGAAGGCCTCAATCAGGTCTAAATATCCACTTGCAGACTTAACAAACAGAGTGTTTTCAAACTGCTCTGTGAAAAGAAAGGTTAAACTCTGTGAGTTGAACACACCCATTACAGAGTAGTTTCTGAGAATGATTCTGTGTAGTTTTGAAACGGGGTTATTTCAATTTCTAAGATTGGCCTCAAATCGCAGGAAATCTCCACTTGCAATTTCCACAAAAAGAGTGTTTCAAAACTGATCTTTCTAAAGGAAGATTTAACTCTGTGAGCTGAACACACACCACACAAAGAAGTTACTGAGAATTCTTCTTTCTTGCAGTATATGAAGAAATCCCGTTTCCAACGAAGGCCACAAAGAGGTCGAAATATCCACTTGCAGACTTATCAAACAGAGTGTTTCCAAACTGCTCTATGAAAAGAAAGGTTAAACTCTGTGAGTTGAACACCTCCAGTACAAAGTAGTTTCTGAGAATGATTCTGTCTAGTTTTTAAACGAGGATATTGCCATTTCTAAGATAGGCCTCAAATCTCTTGAAATCTCCACTTGCAAATTCCACAAAAAGAGTGTTTCAAAACTGCTCTGTCTAAAGGAACGTTCAGCTCTGTGAGTTGAATACAAACAAGGCAAAGAAGTTACTGAGAATTCTTCTGTCTAGCATTCTATGAAGAAATCCCGTTTCCAACGACGGCCTCAACCAGGTCTAAATATCCACTTGCAGACTTAACAAACAGAGTGTTTTCAAACTGCTCTGTGAAAAGAAAGGTTAAACTCTGTGAGTTGAACACACCCATTACAAAGTAGTTTCTGAGAATGATTCTGTGTAGTTTTGAAACGGGGTTATTTCAATTTCTAAGATTGGCCTCAAATCGCAGGAAATCTCCACTTGCAATTTCCACAAAAAGAGTGTTTCAAAACTGATCTTTCTAAAGGAAGGTTTAACTCTGTGAGTTGAACACACACCACACAAAGAAGTTACTGAGAATTCTTCTTTCTTGCAGTATATGAAGAAATCCCGTTTCCAACGAAGGCCACAAAGAGGTCTAAATATCCACTTGCAGACTTAAGAAACAGAGTGTTTCCAAACTGCTCTATGAAAAGAAAGGTTAAACTCTGTGAGTTGAACACATCCAGTACAAAGTAGTTTCTGAGAATGATTCTGTCTAGTTTTTAAACGAGGATATTGCCATTTCTAAGATTGGCCTCAAATCTCTTGAAATCTCCACTTGCAAATTCCACAAAAAGAGTGTTTCAAAACTGCTCTGTCTAAAGGAACATTCAGCTCTGTGAGTTGAATACAAACAATGCAAAGAAGTTACTGAGAATTCTTCTGTCTAGCATTTTATGAAGAAATCCCATTTCCAACGAAGGCCTCAATCAGGTCTAAATATCCACTTGCAGACTTAACAAACAGAGTGTTTTCAAACTGCTCTGTGAAAAGAAAGGTTAAACTCTGTGAGTTGAACACACCCATTACAGAGTAGTTTCTGAGAATGATTCTGTGTAGTTTTGAAACGGGGTTATTTCAATTTCTAAGATTGGCCTCAAATCGCAGGAAATCTCCACTTGCAATTTCCACAAAAAGAGTGTTTCAAAACTGATCTTTCTAAAGGAAGATTTAACTCTGTGAGCTGAACACACACCACACAAAGAAGTTACTGAGAATTCTTCTTTCTTGCAGTATATGAAGAAATCCCGTTTCCAACGAAGGCCACAAAGAGGTCGAAATATCCACTTGCAGACTTATCAAACAGAGTGTTTCCAAACTGCTCTATGAAAAGAAAGGTTAAACTCTGTGAGTTGAACACCTCCAGTACAAAGTAGTTTCTGAGAATGATTCTGTCTAGTTTTTAAACGAGGATATTGCCATTTCTAAGATTGGCCTCAAATCTCTTGAAATCTCCACTTGCAAATTCCACAAAAAGAGTGTTTCAAAACTGCTCTGTCTAAAGGAACGTTCAGCTCTCTGAGTTGAATACAAACAAGGCAAAGAAGTTACTGAGAATTCTTCTGTCTAGCATTCTATGAAGAAATCCCGTTTCCAACGACGGCCTCAACCAGGTCTAAATATCCACTTGCAGACTTAACAAACAGAGTGTTTTCAAACTGCTCTGTGAAAAGAAAGGTTAAACTCTGTGAGTTGAACACACCCATTACAAAGTAGTTTCTGAGAATGATTCTGTGTAGTTTTGAAACGGGGTTATTTCAATTTCTAAGATTGGCCTCAAATCGCAGGAAATCTCCACTTGCAATTTCCACAAAAAGAGTGTTTCAAAACTGATCTTTCTAAAGGAAGGTTTAACTCTGTGAGTTGAACACACACCACACAAAGAAGTTACTGAGAATTCTTCTTTCTTGCAGTATATGAAGAAATACCGTTTCCAACGAAGGCCACAAAGAGGTCTAAATATCCACTTGCAGACTTAAGAAACAGAGTGTTTCCAAACTGCTCTATGAAAAGAAAGGTTAAACTCTGTGAGTTGAACACATCCAGTACAAAGTAGTTTCTGAGAATGATTCTGTCTAGTTTTTAAACGAGGATATTGCCATTTCTAAGATTGGCCTCAAATCTCTTGAAATCTCCACTTGCAAATTCCACAAGAAGAGTGTTTCAAAACTGCTCTGTCTAAAGGAACATTCAGCTCTGTGAGTTGAATACAAACAATGCAAAGAAGTTACTGAGAATTCTTCTGTCTAGCATTTTATGAAGAAATCCCATTTCCAACGAAGGCCTCAACCAGGTCTAAATATCCACTTGCAGACTTAACAAACAGAGTGTTTTCAAACTGCTCTGTGAAAAGAAAGGTTAAACTCTGTGAGTTGAACACACCCATTACAAAGTAGTTTCTGAGAATGATTCTGTGTAGTTTTGAAACGGGGTTCTTTCAATTTCTAAGATTGGCCTCAAATCGCAGGAAATCTCCACTTGCAATTTCCACAAAAAGAGTGTTTCAAAACTGATCTTTCTAAAGGAATGTTTAACTCTGTGGGTTGAACACACACCACACAAAGAAGTTACTGAGAATTCTTCTTTCTTGCAGTATATGAAGAAATCCCGTTTCCAACGAAGGCCACAAAGAGGTCTAAATATCCACTTGCAGACTTAAGAAACAGAGTGTTTCCAAACTGCTCTATGAAAAGAAAGGTTAAACTCTGTGAGTTGAACACACTCATTACAAAGTAGTTTCTGAGAATGATTCTGTGTAGTTTTGAAACGGGGTTCTTTCAATTTCTAAGATTGGCCTCAAATCGCAGGAAATCTCCACTTGCAATTTCCACAAAAAGAGTGTTTCAAAACTGATCTTTCTAAAGGAAGGTTTAACTCTGTGAGTTGAACACACACCACACAAAGAAGTTACTGAGAATTCTTCTTTCTTGCAGTATATGAAGAAATCCCGTTTCCAACGAAGGCCACAAAGAGGTCTAAATATCCACTTGCAGACTTAAGAAACAGAGTGTTTCCAAACTGCTCTATGAAAAGAAAGGTTAAACTCTGTGAGTTGAACACATCCAGTACAAAGTAGTTTCTGAGAATGATTCTGTCTAGTTTTTAAACGAGGATATTGCCATTTCTAAGATAGGCCTCAAATCTCTTGAAATCTCCACTTGCAAATTCCACAAGAAGAGTGTTTCAAAACTGCTCTGTCTAAAGGAACATTCAGCTCTGTGAGTTGAATACAAACAATGCAAAGAAGTTACTGAGAATTCTTCTGTCTAGCATTTTATGAAGAAATCCCATTTCCAACGAAGGCCTCAACCAGGTCTAAATATCCACTTGCAGACTTAACAAACAGAGTGTTTTCAAACTGCTCTGTGAAAAGAAAGGTTAAACTCTGTGAGTTGAACACACCCATTACAAAGTAGTTTCTGAGAATGATTCTGTGTAGTTTTGAAACGGGGTTATTTCAATTTCTAAGATTGGCCTCAAATCGCAGGAAATCTCCACTTGCAATTTCCACAAAAAGAGTGTTTCAAAACTGATCTTTCTAAAGGAAGGTTTAACTCTGTGAGTTGAACACACACCACACAAAGAAGTTACTGAGAATTCTTCTTTCTTGCAGTATATGAAGAAATCCCGTTTCCAACGAAGGCCACAAAGAGGTCTAAATATCCACTTGCAGACTTAAGAAACAGAGTGTTTCCAAACTGCTCTATGAAAAGAAAGGTTAAACTCTGTGAGTTGAACACATCCAGTACAAAGTAGTTTCTGAGAATGATTCTGTCTAGTTTTTAAACGAGGATATTGCCATTTCTAAGATTGGCCTCAAATCTCTTGAAATCTCCACTTGCAAATTCCACAAAAAGAGTGTTTCAAAACTGCTCTGTCTAAAGGAACATTCAGCTCTGTGAGTTGAATACAAACAATGCAAAGAAGTTACTGAGAATTCTTCTGTCTAGCATTTTATGAAGAAATCCCATTTCCAACGAAGGCCTCAATCAGGTCTAAATATCCACTTGCAGACTTAACAAACAGAGTGTTTTCAAACTGCTCTGTGAAAAGAAAGGTTAAACTCTGTGAGTTGAACACACCCATTACAGAGTAGTTTCTGAGAATGATTCTGTGTAGTTTTGAAACGGGGTTATTTCAATTTCTAAGATTGGCCTCAAATCGCAGGAAATCTCCACTTGCAATTTCCACAAAAAGAGTGTTTCAAAACTGATCTTTCTAAAGGAAGATTTAACTCTGTGAGCTGAACACACACCACACAAAGAAGTTACTGAGAATTCTTCTTTCTTGCAGTATATGAAGAAATCCCGTTTCCAACGAAGGCCACAAAGAGGTCGAAATATCCACTTGCAGACTTATCAAACAGAGTGTTTCCAAACTGCTCTATGAAAAGAAAGGTTAAACTCTGTGAGTTGAACACCTCCAGTACAAAGTAGTTTCTGAGAATGATTCTGTCTAGTTTTTAAACGAGGATATTGCCATTTCTAAGATTGGCCTCAAATCTCTTGAAATCTCCACTTGCAAATTCCACAAAAAGAGTGTTTCAAAACTGCTCTGTCTAAAGGAACGTTCAGCTCTGTGAGTTGAATACAAACAAGGCAAAGAAGTTACTGAGAATTCTTCTGTCTAGCATTCTATGAAGAAATCCCGTTTCCAACGACGGCCTCAACCAGGTCTAAATATCCACTTGCAGACTTAAGAAACAGAGTGTTTCCAAACTGCTCTATGAAAAGAAAGGTTAAACTCTGTGAGTTGAACACATCCAGTACAAAGTAGTTTCTGAGAATGATTCTGTCTAGTTTTTAAACGAGGATATTGCCATTTCTAAGATTGGCCTCAAATCTCTTGAAATCTCCACTTGCAAATTCCACAAAAAGAGCGTTTCAAAACTGCTCTGTCTAAAGGAACGTTCAGCTCTGTGAGTTGAATACAAACAACGCAAAGAAGTTACTGAGAATTCTTCTGTCTAGCATTTTATGAAGAAATACCGTTTCCAACGAAGGCCTCAACCAGGTCTAAATATCCACTTGCAGACTTAACAAACAGAGTGTTTTCAAACTGCTCTGTGAAAAGAAAGGTTAAACTCTGTGAGTTGAACACACCCATTACAAAGTAGTTTCTGAGAATGATTCTGTGTAGTTTTGAAACGGGGTTCTTTCAATTTCTAAGATTGGCCTCAAATCGCAGGAAATCTCCACTTGCAATTTCCACAAAAAGAGTGTTTCAAAACTGATCTTTCTAAAGGAAGGTTTAACTCTGTGAGTTGAACACACACCACACAAAGAAGTTACTGAGAATTCTTCTTTCTTGCAGTATATGAAGAAATCCCGTTTCCAACGAAGGCCACAAAGAGGTCTAAATATCCACTGGCAGACTTAAGAAACAGAGTGTTTCCAAACTGCTCTATGAAAAGAAAGGTTAAACTCTGTGAGTTGAACACACCCATTACAAAGTAGTTTCTGAGAATGATTCTGTGTAGTTTTGAAACGGGGTTCTTTCAATTTCTAAGATTGGCCTCAAATCGCAGGAAATCTCCACTTGCAATTTCCACAAAAAGAGTGTTTCAAAACTGATCTTTCTAAAGGAAGGTTTAACTCTGTGAGTTGAACACACACCACACAAAGAAGTTACTGAGAATTCTTCTTTCTTGCAGTATATGAAGAAATCCCGTTTCCAACGAAGGCCACAAAGAGGTCTAAATATCCACTTGCAGACTTAAGAAACAGAGTGTTTCCAAACTGCTCTATGAAAAGAAAGGTTAAACTCTGTGAGTTGAACACATCCAGTACAAAGCAGTTTCTGAGAATGATTCTGTCTAGTTTTTAAACGAGGATATTGCCATTTCTAAGATTGGCCTCAAATCTCTTGAAATCTCCACTTGCAAATTCCACAAAAAGAGTGTTTCAAAACTGCTCTGTCTAAAGGAACGTTCAGCTCTGTGAGTTGAATACAAACAACGCAAAGTAGTTGCTGAGAATTCTTCTGTCTAGCATTCTATGAAGAAATCCCGTTTCCAACGAAGGCCTCAACCAGGTCTAAATATCCACTTGCAGACTTAACAAACAGAGTGTTTTCAAACTGCTCTATGAAAAGAAAGGTTAAACTCTGTGAGTTGAACACACCCATTACAAAGTAGTTTCTGAGAATGATTCTGTGTAGTTTTGAAACGGGGTTCTTTCAATTTCTAAGATTGGCCTCAAATCGCAGGAAATCTCCACTTGCAATTTCCACAAAAAGAGTGTTTCAAAACTGATCTTTCTAAAGGAAGGTTTAACTCTGTGAGTTGAACACACACCACACAAAGAAGTTACTGAGAATTCTTCTTTCTTGCAGTATATGAAGAAATCCCGTTTCCAACGAAGGCCACAAAGAGGTCTAAATATCCACTTGCAGACTTAAGAAACAGAGTGTTTCCAAACTGCTCTATGAAAAGAAAGGTTAAACTCTGTGAGTTGAACACATCCAGTACAAAGTAGTTTCTGAGAATGATTCTGTCTAGTTTTTAAACGAGGATATTGCCATTTCTAAGATTGGCCTCAAATCTCTTGAAATCTCCACTTGCAAATTCCACAAAAAGAGTGTTTCAAAACTGCTCTGTCTAAAGGAACATTCAGCTCTGTGAGTTGAATACAAACAATGCAAAGAAGTTACTGAGAATTCTTCTGTCTAGCATTTTATGAAGAAATCCCATTTCCAACGAAGGCCTCAATCAGGTCTAAATATCCACTTGCAGACTTAACAAACAGAGTGTTTTCAAACTGCTCTGTGAAAAGAAAGGTTAAACTCTGTGAGTTGAACACACCCATTACAGAGTAGTTTCTGAGAATGATTCTGTGTAGTTTTGAAACGGGGTTATTTCAATTTCTAAGATTGGCCTCAAATCGCAGGAAATCTCCACTTGCAATTTCCACAAAAAGAGTGTTTCAAAACTGATCTTTCTAAAGGAAGATTTAACTCTGTGAGCTGAACACACACCACACAAAGAAGTTACTGAGAATTCTTCTTTCTTGCAGTATATGAAGAAATCCCGTTTCCAACGAAGGCCACAAAGAGGTCGAAATATCCACTTGCAGACTTATCAAACAGAGTGTTTCCAAACTGCTCTATGAAAAGAAAGGTTAAACTCTGTGAGTTGAACACCTCCAGTACAAAGTAGTTTCTGAGAATGATTCTGTCTAGTTTTTAAACGAGGATATTGCCATTTCTAAGATTGGCCTCAAATCTCTTGAAATCTCCACTTGCAAATTCCACAAAAAGAGTGTTTCAAAACTGCTCTGTCTAAAGGAACGTTCAGCTCTGTGAGTTGAATACAAACAAGGCAAAGAAGTTACTGAGAATTCTTCTGTCTAGCATTCTATGAAGAAATCCCGTTTCCAACGACGGCCTCAACCAGGTCTAAATATCCACTTGCAGACTTAACAAACAGAGTGTTTTCAAACTGCTCTGTGAAAAGAAAGGTTAAACTCTGTGAGTTGAACACACCCATTACAAAGTAGTTTCTGAGAATGATTCTGTGTAGTTTTGAAACGGGGTTATTTCAATTTCTAAGATTGGCCTCAAATCGCAGGAAATCTCCACTTGCAATTTCCACAAAAAGAGTGTTTCAAAACTGATCTTTCTAAAGGAAGGTTTAACTCTGTGAGTTGAACACACACCACACAAAGAAGTTACTGAGAATTCTTCTTTCTTGCAGTATATGAAGAAATCCCGTTTCCAACGAAGGCCACAAAGAGGTCTAAATATCCACTTGCAGACTTAAGAAACAGAGTGTTTCCAAACTGCTCTATGAAAAGAAAGGTTAAACTCTGTGAGTTGAACACATCCAGTACAAAGTAGTTTCTGAGAATGATTCTGTCTAGTTTTTAAACGAGGATATTGCCATTTCTAAGATTGGCCTCAAATCTCTTGAAATCTCCACTTGCAAATTCCACAAAAAGAGTGTTTCAAAACTGCTCTGTCTAAAGGAACATTCAGCTCTGTGAGTTGAATACAAACAATGCAAAGAAGTTACTGAGAATTCTTCTGTCTAGCATTTTATGAAGAAATCCCATTTCCAACGAAGGCCTCAATCAGGTCTAAATATCCACTTGCAGACTTAACAAACAGAGTGTTTTCAAACTGCTCTGTGAAAAGAAAGGTTAAACTCTGTGAGTTGAACACACCCATTACAGAGTAGTTTCTGAGAATGATTCTGTGTAGTTTTGAAACGGGGTTATTTCAATTTCTAAGATTGGCCTCAAATCGCAGGAAATCTCCACTTGCAATTTCCACAAAAAGAGTGTTTCAAAACTGATCTTTCTAAAGGAAGATTTAACTCTGTGAGCTGAACACACACCACACAAAGAAGTTACTGAGAATTCTTCTTTCTTGCAGTATATGAAGAAATCCCGTTTCCAACGAAGGCCACAAAGAGGTCGAAATATCCACTTGCAGACTTATCAAACAGAGTGTTTCCAAACTGCTCTATGAAAAGAAAGGTTAAACTCTGTGAGTTGAACACCTCCAGTACAAAGTAGTTTCTGAGAATGATTCTGTCTAGTTTTTAAACGAGGATATTGCCATTTCTAAGATTGGCCTCAAATCTCTTGAAATCTCCACTTGCAAATTCCACAAAAAGAGTGTTTCAAAACTGCTCTGTCTAAAGGAACGTTCAGCTCTGTGAGTTGAATACAAACAAGGCAAAGAAGTTACTGAGAATTCTTCTGTCTAGCATTCTATGAAGAAATCCCGTTTCCAACGACGGCCTCAACCAGGTCTAAATATCCACTTGCAGACTTAACAAACAGAGTGTTTTCAAACTGCTCTGTGAAAAGAAAGGTTAAACTCTGTGAGTTGAACACACCCATTACAAAGTAGTTTCTGAGAATGATTCTGTGTAGTTTTGAAACGGGGTTATTTCAATTTCTAAGATTGGCCTCAAATCGCAGGAAATCTCCACTTGCAATTTCCACAAAAAGAGTGTTTCAAAACTGATCTTTCTAAAGGAAGGTTTAACTCTGTGAGTTGAACACACACCACACAAAGAAGTTACTGAGAATTCTTCTTTCTTGCAGTATATGAAGAAATCCCGTTTCCAACGAAGGCCACAAAGAGGTCTAAATATCCACTTGCAGACTTAAGAAACAGAGTGTTTCCAAACTGCTCTATGAAAAGAAAGGTTAAACTCTGTGAGTTGAACACATCCAGTACAAAGTAGTTTCTGAGAATGATTCTGTCTAGTTTTTAAACGAGGATATTGCCATTTCTAAGATTGGCCTCAAATCTCTTGAAATCTCCACTTGCAAATTCCACAAGAAGAGTGTTTCAAAACTGCTCTGTCTAAAGGAACATTCAGCTCTGTGAGTTGAATACAAACAATGCAAAGAAGTTACTGAGAATTCTTCTGTCTAGCATTTTATGAAGAAATCCCATTTCCAACGAAGGCCTCAACCAGGTCTAAATATCCACTTGCAGACTTAACAAACAGAGTGTTTTCAAACTGCTCTGTGAAAAGAAAGGTTAAACTCTGTGAGTTGAACACACCCATTACAAAGTAGTTTCTGAGAATGATTCTGTGTAGTTTTGAAACGGGGTTCTTTCAATTTCTAAGATTGGCCTCAAATCGCAGGAAATCTCCACTTGCAATTTCCACAAAAAGAGTGTTTCAAAACTGATCTTTCTAAAGGAATGTTTAACTCTGTGGGTTGAACACACACCACACAAAGAAGTTACTGAGAATTCTTCTTTCTTGCAGTATATGAAGAAATCCCGTTTCCAACGAAGGCCACAAAGAGGTCTAAATATCCACTTGCAGACTTAAGAAACAGAGTGTTTCCAAACTGCTCTATGAAAAGAAAGGTTAAACTCTGTGAGTTGAACACACTCATTACAAAGTAGTTTCTGAGAATGATTCTGTGTAGTTTTGAAACGGGGTTATTTCAATTTCTAAGATTGGCCTCAAATCGCAGGAAATCTCCACTTGCAATTTCCACAAAAAGAGTGTTTCAAAACTGATCTTTCTAAAGGAAGGTTTAACTCTGTGAGTTGAACACACACCACACAAAGAAGTTACTGAGAATTCTTCTTTCTTGCAGTATATGAAGAAATCCCGTTTCCAACGAAGGCCACAAAGAGGTCTAAATATCCACTTGCAGACTTAAGAAACAGAGTGTTTCCAAACTGCTCTATGAAAAGAAAGGTTAAACTCTGTGAGTTGAACACATCCAGTACAAAGTAGTTTCTGAGAATGATTCTGTCTAGTTTTTAAACGAGGATATTGCCATTTCTAAGATTGGCCTCAAATCTCTTGAAATCTCCACTTGCAAATTCCACAAGAAGAGTGTTTCAAAACTGCTCTGTCTAAAGGAACATTCAGCTCTGTGAGTTGAATACAAACAATGCAAAGAAGTTACTGAGAATTCTTCTGTCTAGCATTTTATGAAGAAATCCCATTTCCAACGAAGGCCTCAACCAGGTCTAAATATCCACTTGCAGACTTAACAAACAGAGTGTTTTCAAACTGCTCTGTGAAAAGAAAGTTTAAACTCTGTGAGTTGAACACACCCATTACAAAGTAGTTTCTGAGAATGATTCTGTGTAGTTTTGAAACGGGGTTATTTCAATTTCTAAGATTGGCCTCAAATCGCAGGAAATCTCCACTTGCAATTTCCACAAAAAGAGTGTTTCAAAACTGATCTTTCTAAAGGAAGGTTTAACTCTGTGAGTTGAACACACACCACACAAAGAAGTTACTGAGAATTCTTCTTTCTTGCAGTATATGAAGAAATCCCGTTTCCAACGAAGGCCACAAAGAGGTCTAAATATCCACTTGCAGACTTAAGAAACAGAGTGTTTCCAAACTGCTCTATGAAAAGAAAGGTTAAACTCTGTGAGTTGAACACATCCAGTACAAAGTAGTTTCTGAGAATGATTCTGTCTAGTTTTTAAACGAGGATATTGCCATTTCTAAGATTGGCCTCAAATCTCTTGAAATCTCCACTTGCAAATTCCACAAAAAGAGTGTTTCAAAACTGCTCTGTCTAAAGGAACATTCAGCTCTGTGAGTTGAATACAAACAATGCAAAGAAGTTACTGAGAATTCTTCTGTCTAGCATTTTATGAAGAAATCCCATTTCCAACGAAGGCCTCAATCAGGTCTAAATATCCACTTGCAGACTTAACAAACAGAGTGTTTTCAAACTGCTCTGTGAAAAGAAAGGTTAAACTCTGTGAGTTGAACACACCCATTACAGAGTAGTTTCTGAGAATGATTCTGTGTAGTTTTGAAACGGGGTTATTTCAATTTCTAAGATTGGCCTCAAATCGCAGGAAATCTCCACTTGCAATTTCCACAAAAAGAGTGTTTCAAAACTGATCTTTCTAAAGGAAGATTTAACTCTGTGAGCTGAACACACACCACACAAAGAAGTTACTGAGAATTCTTCTTTCTTGCAGTATATGAAGAAATCCCGTTTCCAACGAAGGCCACAAAGAGGTCGAAATATCCACTTGCAGACTTATCAAACAGAGTGTTTCCAAACTGCTCTATGAAAAGAAAGGTTAAACTCTGTGAGTTGAACACCTCCAGTACAAAGTAGTTTCTGAGAATGATTCTGTCTAGTTTTTAAACGAGGATATTGCCATTTCTAAGATTGGCCTCAAATCTCTTGAAATCTCCACTTGCAAATTCCACAAAAAGAGTGTTTCAAAACTGCTCTGTCTAAAGGAACGTTTAGCTCTGTGAGTTGAATACAAACAAGGCAAAGAAGTTACTGAGAATTCTTCTGTCTAGCATTCTATGAAGAAATCCCGTTTCCAACGACGGCCTCAACCAGGTCTAAATATCCACTTGCAGACTTAACAAACAGAGTGTTTTCAAACTGCTCTGTGAAAAGAAAGGTTAAACTCTGTGAGTTGAACACACCCATTACAAAGTAGTTTCTGAGAATGATTCTGTGTAGTTTTGAAACGGGGTTATTTCAATTTCTAAGATTGGCCTCAAATCGCAGGAAATCTCCACTTGCAATTTCCACAAAAAGAGTGTTTCAAAACTGATCTTTCTAAAGGAAGGTTTAACTCTGTGAGTTGAACACACACCACACAAAGAAGTTACTGAGAATTCTTCTTTCTTGCAGTATATGAAGAAATCCCGTTTCCAACGAAGGCCACAAAGAGGTCTAAATATCCACTTGCAGACTTAAGAAACAGAGTGTTTCCAAACTGCTCTATGAAAAGAAAGGTTAAACTCTGTGAGTTGAACACATCCAGTACAAAGTAGTTTCTGAGAATGATTCTGTCTAGTTTTTAAACGAGGATATTGCCATTTCTAAGATTGGCCTCAAATCTCTTGAAATCTCCACTTGCAAATTCCACAAGAAGAGTGTTTCAAAACTGCTCTGTCTAAAGGAACATTCAGCTCTGTGAGTTGAATACAAACAATGCAAAGAAGTTACTGAGAATTCTTCTGTCTAGCATTTTATGAAGAAATCCCATTTCCAACGAAGGCCTCAATCAGGTCTAAATATCCACTTGCAGACTTAACAAACAGAGTGTTTTCAAACTGCTCTGTGAAAAGAAAGGTTAAACTCTGTGAGTTGAACACACCCATTACAGAGTAGTTTCTGAGAATGATTCTGTGTAGTTTTGAAACGGGGTTATTTCAATTTCTAAGATTGGCCTCAAATCGCAGGAAATCTCCACTTGCAATTTCCACAAAAAGAGTGTTTCAAAACTGATCTTTCTAAAGGAAGATTTAACTCTGTGAGCTGAACACACACCACACAAAGAAGTTACTGAGAATTCTTCTTTCTTGCAGTATATGAAGAAATCCCGTTTCCAACGAAGGCCACAAAGAGGTCGAAATATCCACTTGCAGACTTATCAAACAGAGTGTTTCCAAACTGCTCTATGAAAAGAAAGGTTAAACTCTGTGAGTTGAACACCTCCAGTACAAAGTAGTTTCTGAGAATGATTCTGTCTAGTTTTTAAACGAGGATATTGCCATTTCTAAGATTGGCCTCAAATCTCTTGAAATCTCCACTTGCAAATTCCACAAAAAGAGTGTTTCAAAACTGCTCTGTCTAAAGGAACGTTCAGCTCTGTGAGTTGAATACAAACAAGGCAAAGAAGTTACTGAGAATTCTTCTGTCTAGCATTCTATGAAGAAATCCCGTTTCCAACGACGGCCTCAACCAGGTCTAAATATCCACTTGCAGACTTAACAAACAGAGTGTTTTCAAACTGCTCTGTGAAAAGAAAGGTTAAACTCTGTGAGTTGAACACACCCATTACAAAGTAGTTTCTGAGAATGATTCTGTGTAGTTTTGAAACGGGGTTATTTCAATTTCTAAGATTGGCCTCAAATCGCAGGAAATCTCCACTTGCAATTTCCACAAAAAGAGTGTTTCAAAACTGATCTTTCTAAAGGAAGGTTTAACTCTGTGAGTTGAACACACACCACACAAAGAAGTTACTGAGAATTCTTCTTTCTTGCAGTATATGAAGAAATCCCGTTTCCAACGAAGGCCACAAAGAGGTCTAAATATCCACTTGCAGACTTAAGAAACAGAGTGTTTCCAAACTGCTCTATGAAAAGAAAGGTTAAACTCTGTGAGTTGAACACATCCAGTACAAAGTAGTTTCTGAGAATGATTCTGTCTAGTTTTTAAACGAGGATATTGCCATTTCTAAGATTGGCCTCAAATCTCTTGAAATCTCCACTTGCAAATTCCACAAGAAGAGTGTTTCAAAACTGCTCTGTCTAAAGGAACATTCAGCTCTGTGAGTTGAATACAAACAATGCAAAGAAGTTACTGAGAATTCTTCTGTCTAGCATTTTATGAAGAAATCCCATTTCCAACGAAGGCCTCAACCAGGTCTAAATATCCACTTGCAGACTTAACAAACAGAGTGTTTTCAAACTGCTCTGTGAAAAGAAAGGTTAAACTCTGTGAGTTGAACACACCCATTACAAAGTAGTTTCTGAGAATG
Source organism: Pan paniscus (assembly GCF_029289425.2). Classification (NCBI taxonomy): domain Eukaryota; kingdom Metazoa; phylum Chordata; class Mammalia; order Primates; family Hominidae; genus Pan; species Pan paniscus. The sequence continues at coordinate 57,398,895 of NC_073259.2, read as the reverse complement.
ATTCTGTGTAGTTTTGAAACGGGGTTATTTCAATTTCTAAGATTGGCCTCAAATCGCAGGAAATCTCCACTTGCAATTTCCACAAAAAGAGTGTTTCAAAACTGATCTTTCTAAAGGAAGGTTTAACTCTGTGAGTTGAACACACACCACACAAAGAAGTTACTGAGAATTCTTCTTTCTTGCAGTATATGAAGAAATCCCGTTTCCAACGAAGGCCACAAAGAGGTCTAAATATCCACTTGCAGACTTAAGAAACAGAGTGTTTCCAAACTGCTCTATGAAAAGAAAGGTTAAACTCTGTGAGTTGAACACATCCAGTACAAAGTAGTTTCTGAGAATGATTCTGTCTAGTTTTTAAACGAGGATATTGCCATTTCTAAGATTGGCCTCAAATCTCTTGAAATCTCCACTTGCAAATTCCACAAAAAGAGTGTTTCAAAACTGCTCTGTCTAAAGGAACATTCAGCTCTGTGAGTTGAATACAAACAATGCAAAGAAGTTACTGAGAATTCTTCTGTCTAGCATTTTATGAAGAAATCCCATTTCCAACGAAGGCCTCAACCAGGTCTAAATATCCACTTGCAGACTTAACAAACAGAGTGTTTTCAAACTGCTCTGTGAAAAGAAAGGTTAAACTCTGTGAGTTGAACACACCCATTACAAAGTAGTTTCTGAGAATGATTCTGTGTAGTTTTGAAACGGGGTTATTTCAATTTCTAAGATTGGCCTCAAATCGCAGGAAATCTCCACTTGCAATTTCCACAAAAAGAGTGTTTCAAAACTGATCTTTCTAAAGGAAGGTTTAACTCTGTGAGTTGAACACACACCACACAAAGAAGTTACTGAGAATTCTTCTTTCTTGCAGTATATGAAGAAATCCCGTTTCCAACGAAGGCCACAAAGAGGTCTAAATATCCACTTGCAGACTTAAGAAACAGAGTGTTTCCAAACTGCTCTATGAAAAGAAAGGTTAAACTCTGTGAGTTGAACACATCCAGTACAAAGTAGTTTCTGAGAATGATTCTGTCTAGTTTTTAAACGAGGATATTGCCATTTCTAAGATTGGCCTCAAATCTCTTGAAATCTCCACTTGCAAATTCCACAAAAAGAGTGTTTCAAAACTGCTCTGTCTAAAGGAACATTCAGCTCTGTGAGTTGAATACAAACAATGCAAAGAAGTTACTGAGAATTCTTCTGTCTAGCATTTTATGAAGAAATCCCATTTCCAACGAAGGCCTCAATCAGGTCTAAATATCCACTTGCAGACTTAACAAACAGAGTGTTTTCAAACTGCTCTGTGAAAAGAAAGGTTAAACTCTGTGAGTTGAACACACCCATTACAGAGTAGTTTCTGAGAATGATTCTGTGTAGTTTTGAAACGGGGTTATTTCAATTTCTAAGATTGGCCTCAAATCGCAGGAAATCTCCACTTGCAATTTCCACAAAAAGAGTGTTTCAAAACTGATCTTTCTAAAGGAAGATTTAACTCTGTGAGCTGAACACACACCACACAAAGAAGTTACTGAGAATTCTTCTTTCTTGCAGTATATGAAGAAATCCCGTTTCCAACGAAGGCCACAAAGAGGTCGAAATATCCACTTGCAGACTTATCAAACAGAGTGTTTCCAAACTGCTCTATGAAAAGAAAGGTTAAACTCTGTGAGTTGAACACCTCCAGTACAAAGTAGTTTCTGAGAATGATTCTGTCTAGTTTTTAAACGAGGATATTGCCATTTCTAAGATTGGCCTCAAATCTCTTGAAATCTCCACTTGCAAATTCCACAAAAAGAGTGTTTCAAAACTGCTCTGTCTAAAGGAACGTTCAGCTCTGTGAGTTGAATACAAACAAGGCAAAGAAGTTACTGAGAATTCTTCTGTCTAGCATTCTATGAAGAAATCCCGTTTCCAACGACGGCCTCAACCAGGTCTAAATATCCACTTGCAGACTTAACAAACAGAGTGTTTTCAAACTGCTCTGTGAAAAGAAAGGTTAAACTCTGTGAGTTGAACACACCCATTACAAAGTAGTTTCTGAGAATGATTCTGTGTAGTTTTGAAACGGGGTTATTTCAATTTCTAAGATTGGCCTCAAATCGCAGGAAATCTCCACTTGCAATTTCCACAAAAAGAGTGTTTCAAAACTGATCTTTCTAAAGGAAGGTTTAACTCTGTGAGTTGAACACACACCACACAAAGAAGTTACTGAGAATTCTTCTTTCTTGCAGTATATGAAGAAATCCCGTTTCCAACGAAGGCCACAAAGAGGTCTAAATATCCACTTGCAGACTTAAGAAACAGAGTGTTTCCAAACTGCTCTATGAAAAGAAAGGTTAAACTCTGTGAGTTGAACACATCCAGTACAAAGTAGTTTCTGAGAATGATTCTGTCTAGTTTTTAAACGAGGATATTGCCATTTCTAAGATTGGCCTCAAATCTCTTGAAATCTCCACTTGCAAATTCCACAAAAAGAGTGTTTCAAAACTGCTCTGTCTAAAGGAACATTCAGCTCTGTGAGTTGAATACAAACAATGCAAAGAAGTTACTGAGAATTCTTCTGTCTAGCATTTTATGAAGAAATCCCATTTCCAACGAAGGCCTCAATCAGGTCTAAATATCCACTTGCAGACTTAACAAACAGAGTGTTTTCAAACTGCTCTGTGAAAAGAAAGGTTAAACTCTGTGAGTTGAACACACCCATTACAGAGTAGTTTCTGAGAATGATTCTGTGTAGTTTTGAAACGGGGTTATTTCAATTTCTAAGATTGGCCTCAAATCGCAGGAAATCTCCACTTGCAATTTCCACAAAAAGAGTGTTTCAAAACTGATCTTTCTAAAGGAAGATTTAACTCTGTGAGCTGAACACACACCACACAAAGAAGTTACTGAGAATTCTTCTTTCTTGCAGTATATGAAGAAATCCCGTTTCCAACGAAGGCCACAAAGAGGTCGAAATATCCACTTGCAGACTTATCAAACAGAGTGTTTCCAAACTGCTCTATGAAAAGAAAGGTTAAACTCTGTGAGTTGAACACCTCCAGTACAAAGTAGTTTCTGAGAATGATTCTGTCTAGTTTTTAAACGAGGATATTGCCATTTCTAAGATTGGCCTCAAATCTCTTGAAATCTCCACTTGCAAATTCCACAAAAAGAGTGTTTCAAAACTGCTCTGTCTAAAGGAACGTTTAGCTCTGTGAGTTGAATACAAACAAGGCAAAGAAGTTACTGAGAATTCTTCTGTCTAGCATTCTATGAAGAAATCCCGTTTCCAACGACGGCCTCAACCAGGTCTAAATATCCACTTGCAGACTTAACAAACAGAGTGTTTTCAAACTGCTCTGTGAAAAGAAAGGTTAAACTCTGTGAGTTGAACACACCCATTACAAAGTAGTTTCTGAGAATGATTCTGTGTAGTTTTGAAACGGGGTTATTTCAATTTCTAAGATTGGCCTCAAATCGCAGGAAATCTCCACTTGCAATTTCCACAAAAAGAGTATTTCAAAACTGATCTTTCTAAAGGAAGGTTTAACTCTGTGAGTTGAACACACACCACACAAAGAAGTTACTGAGAATTCTTCTTTCTTGCAGTATATGAAGAAATCCCGTTTCCAACGAAGGCCACAAAGAGGTCTAAATATCCACTTGCAGACTTAAGAAACAGAGTGTTTCCAAACTGCTCTATGAAAAGAAAGGTTAAACTCTGTGAGTTGAACACATCCAGTACAAAGTAGTTTCTGAGAATGATTCTGTCTAGTTTTTAAACGAGGATATTGCCATTTCTAAGATTGGCCTCAAATCTCTTGAAATCTCCACTTGCAAATTCCACAAAAAGAGTGTTTCAAAACTGCTCTGTCTAAAGGAACATTCAGCTCTGTGAGTTGAATACAAACAATGCAAAGAAGTTACTGAGAATTCTTCTGTCTAGCATTTTATGAAGAAATCCCATTTCCAACGAAGGCCTCAATCAGGTCTAAATATCCACTTGCAGACTTAACAAACAGAGTGTTTTCAAACTGCTCTGTGAAAAGAAAGGTTAAACTCTGTGAGTTGAACACACCCATTACAGAGTAGTTTCTGAGAATGATTCTGTGTAGTTTTGAAACGGGGTTATTTCAATTTCTAAGATTGGCCTCAAATCGCAGGAAATCTCCACTTGCAATTTCCACAAAAAGAGTGTTTCAAAACTGATCTTTCTAAAGGAAGATTTAACTCTGTGAGCTGAACACACACCACACAAAGAAGTTACTGAGAATTCTTCTTTCTTGCAGTATATGAAGAAATCCCGTTTCCAACGAAGGCCACAAAGAGGTCGAAATATCCACTTGCAGACTTATCAAACAGAGTGTTTCCAAACTGCTCTATGAAAAGAAAGGTTAAACTCTGTGAGTTGAACACCTCCAGTACAAAGTAGTTTCTGAGAATGATTCTGTCTAGTTTTTAAACGAGGATATTGCCATTTCTAAGATTGGCCTCAAATCTCTTGAAATCTCCACTTGCAAATTCCACAAAAAGAGTGTTTCAAAACTGCTCTGTCTAAAGGAACGTTCAGCTCTGTGAGTTGAATACAAACAAGGCAAAGAAGTTACTGAGAATTCTTCTGTCTAGCATTCTATGAAGAAATCCCGTTTCCAACGACGGCCTCAACCAGGTCTAAATATCCACTTGCAGACTTAACAAACAGAGTGTTTTCAAACTGCTCTGTGAAAAGAAAGGTTAAACTCTGTGAGTTGAACACACCCATTACAAAGTAGTTTCTGAGAATGATTCTGTGTAGTTTTGAAACGGGGTTATTTCAATTTCTAAGATTGGCCTCAAATCGCAGGAAATCTCCACTTGCAATTTCCACAAAAAGAGTGTTTCAAAACTGATCTTTCTAAAGGAAGGTTTAACTCTGTGAGTTGAACACACACCACACAAAGAAGTTACTGAGAATTCTTCTTTCTTGCAGTATATGAAGAAATCCCGTTTCCAACGAAGGCCACAAAGAGGTCTAAATATCCACTTGCAGACTTAAGAAACAGAGTGTTTCCAAACTGCTCTATGAAAAGAAAGGTTAAACTCTGTGAGTTGAACACATCCAGTACAAAGTAGTTTCTGAGAATGATTCTGTCTAGTTTTTAAACGAGGATATTGCCATTTCTAAGATTGGCCTCAAATCTCTTGAAATCTCCACTTGCAAATTCCACAAAAAGAGTGTTTCAAAACTGCTCTGTCTAAAGGAACATTCAGCTCTGTGAGTTGAATACAAACAATGCAAAGAAGTTACTGAGAATTCTTCTGTCTAGCATTTTATGAAGAAATCCCATTTCCAACGAAGGCCTCAATCAGGTCTAAATATCCACTTGCAGACTTAACAAACAGAGTGTTTTCAAACTGCTCTGTGAAAAGAAAGGTTAAACTCTGTGAGTTGAACACACCCATTACAGAGTAGTTTCTGAGAATGATTCTGTGTAGTTTTGAAACGGGGTTATTTCAATTTCTAAGATTGGCCTCAAATCGCAGGAAATCTCCACTTGCAATTTCCACAAAAAGAGTGTTTCAAAACTGATCTTTCTAAAGGAAGATTTAACTCTGTGAGCTGAACACACACCACACAAAGAAGTTACTGAGAATTCTTCTTTCTTGCAGTATATGAAGAAATCCCGTTTCCAACGAAGGCCACAAAGAGGTCGAAATATCCACTTGCAGACTTATCAAACAGAGTGTTTCCAAACTGCTCTATGAAAAGAAAGGTTAAACTCTGTGAGTTGAACACCTCCAGTACAAAGTAGTTTCTGAGAATGATTCTGTCTAGTTTTTAAACGAGGATATTGCCATTTCTAAGATTGGCCTCAAATCTCTTGAAATCTCCACTTGCAAATTCCACAAAAAGAGTGTTTCAAAACTGCTCTGTCTAAAGGAACGTTTAGCTCTGTGAGTTGAATACAAACAAGGCAAAGAAGTTACTGAGAATTCTTCTGTCTAGCATTCTATGAAGAAATCCCGTTTCCAACGACGGCCTCAACCAGGTCTAAATATCCACTTGCAGACTTAACAAACAGAGTGTTTTCAAACTGCTCTGTGAAAAGAAAGGTTAAACTCTGTGAGTTGAACACACCCATTACAAAGTAGTTTCTGAGAATGATTCTGTGTAGTTTTGAAACGGGGTTATTTCAATTTCTAAGATTGGCCTCAAATCGCAGGAAATCTCCACTTGCAATTTCCACAAAAAGAGTATTTCAAAACTGATCTTTCTAAAGGAAGGTTTAACTCTGTGAGTTGAACACACACCACACAAAGAAGTTACTGAGAATTCTTCTTTCTTGCAGTATATGAAGAAATCCCGTTTCCAACGAAGGCCACAAAGAGGTCTAAATATCCACTTGCAGACTTAAGAAACAGAGTGTTTCCAAACTGCTCTATGAAAAGAAAGGTTAAACTCTGTGAGTTGAACACATCCAGTACAAAGTAGTTTCTGAGAATGATTCTGTCTAGTTTTTAAACGAGGATATTGCCATTTCTAAGATTGGCCTCAAATCTCTTGAAATCTCCACTTGCAAATTCCACAAAAAGAGTGTTTCAAAACTGCTCTGTCTAAAGGAACATTCAGCTCTGTGAGTTGAATACAAACAATGCAAAGAAGTTACTGAGAATTCTTCTGTCTAGCATTTTATGAAGAAATCCCATTTCCAACGAAGGCCTCAATCAGGTCTAAATATCCACTTGCAGACTTAACAAACAGAGTGTTTTCAAACTGCTCTGTGAAAAGAAAGGTTAAACTCTGTGAGTTGAACACACCCATTACAGAGTAGTTTCTGAGAATGATTCTGTGTAGTTTTGAAACGGGGTTATTTCAATTTCTAAGATTGGCCTCAAATCGCAGGAAATCTCCACTTGCAATTTCCACAAAAAGAGTGTTTCAAAACTGATCTTTCTAAAGGAAGATTTAACTCTGTGAGCTGAACACACACCACACAAAGAAGTTACTGAGAATTCTTCTTTCTTGCAGTATATGAAGAAATCCCGTTTCCAACGAAGGCCACAAAGAGGTCGAAATATCCACTTGCAGACTTATCAAACAGAGTGTTTCCAAACTGCTCTATGAAAAGAAAGGTTAAACTCTGTGAGTTGAACACCTCCAGTACAAAGTAGTTTCTGAGAATGATTCTGTCTAGTTTTTAAACGAGGATATTGTCATTTCTAAGATTGGCCTCAAATCTCTTGAAATCTCCACTTGCAAATTCCACAAAAAGAGTGTTTCAAAACTGCTCTGTCTAAAGGAACGTTCAGCTCTGTGAGTTGAATACAAACAAGGCAAAGAAGTTACTGAGAATTCTTCTGTCTAGCATTCTATGAAGAAATCCCGTTTCCAACGACGGCCTCAACCAGGTCTAAATATCCACTTGCAGACTTAACAAACAGAGTGTTTTCAAACTGCTCTGTGAAAAGAAAGGTTAAACTCTGTGAGTTGAACACACCCATTACAAAGTAGTTTCTGAGAATGATTCTGTGTAGTTTTGAAACGGGGTTATTTCAATTTCTAAGATTGGCCTCAAATCGCAGGAAATCTCCACTTGCAATTTCCACAAAAAGAGTGTTTCAAAACTGATCTTTCTAAAGGAAGGTTTAACTCTGTGAGTTGAACACACACCACACAAAGAAGTTACTGAGAATTCTTCTTTCTTGCAGTATATGAAGAAATCCCGTTTCCAACGAAGGCCACAAAGAGGTCTAAATATCCACTTGCAGACTTAAGAAACAGAGTGTTTCCAAACTGCTCTATGAAAAGAAAGGTTAAACTCTGTGAGTTGAACACATCCAGTACAAAGTAGTTTCTGAGAATGATTCTGTCTAGTTTTTAAACGAGGATATTGCCATTTCTAAGATTGGCCTCAAATCTCTTGAAATCTCCACTTGCAAATTCCACAAGAAGAGTGTTTCAAAACTGCTCTGTCTAAAGGAACATTCAGCTCTGTGAGTTGAATACAAACAATGCAAAGAAGTTACTGAGAATTCTTCTGTCTAGCATTTTATGAAGAAATCCCATTTCCAACGAAGGCCTCAACCAGGTCTAAATATCCACTTGCAGACTTAACAAACAGAGTGTTTTCAAACTGCTCTGTGAAAAGAAAGGTTAAACTCTGTGAGTTGAACACACCCATTACAAAGTAGTTTCTGAGAATGATTCTGTGTAGTTTTGAAACGGGGTTATTTCAATTTCTAAGATTGGCCTCAAATCGCAGGAAATCTCCACTTGCAATTTCCACAAAAAGAGTGTTTCAAAACTGATCTTTCTAAAGGAAGGTTTAACTCTGTGAGTTGAACACACACCACACAAAGAAGTTACTGAGAATTCTTCTTTCTTGCAGTATATGAAGAAATCCCGTTTCCAACGAAGGCCACAAAGAGGTCTAAATATCCACTTGCAGACTTAAGAAACAGAGTGTTTCCAAACTGCTCTATGAAAAGAAAGGTTAAACTCTGTGAGTTGAACACATCCAGTACAAAGTAGTTTCTGAGAATGATTCTGTCTAGTTTTTAAACGAGGATATTGCCATTTCTAAGATTGGCCTCAAATCTCTTGAAATCTCCACTTGCAAATTCCACAAAAAGAGTGTTTCAAAACTGCTCTTTCTAAAGGAACATTCAGCTCTGTGAGTTGAATACAAACAATGCAAAGAAGTTACTGAGAATTCTTCTGTCTAGCATTTTATGAAGAAATCCCATTTCCAACGAAGGCCTCAATCAGGTCTAAATATCCACTTGCAGACTTAACAAACAGAGTGTTTTCAAACTGCTCTGTGAAAAGAAAGGTTAAACTCTGTGAGTTGAACACACCCATTACAGAGTAGTTTCTGAGAATGATTCTGTGTAGTTTTGAAACGGGGTTATTTCAATTTCTAAGATTGGCCTCAAATCGCAGGAAATCTCCACTTGCAATTTCCACAAAAAGAGTGTTTCAAAACTGATCTTTCTAAAGGAAGATTTAACTCTGTGAGCTGAACACACACCACACAAAGAAGTTACTGAGAATTCTTCTTTCTTGCAGTATATGAAGAAATCCCGTTTCCAACGAAGGCCACAAAGAGGTCGAAATATCCACTTGCAGACTTATCAAACAGAGTGTTTCCAAACTGCTCTATGAAAAGAAAGGTTAAACTCTGTGAGTTGAACACCTCCAGTACAAAGTAGTTTCTGAGAATGATTCTGTCTAGTTTTTAAACGAGGATATTGCCATTTCTAAGATTGGCCTCAAATCTCTTGAAATCTCCACTTGCAAATTCCACAAAAAGAGTGTTTCAAAACTGCTCTGTCTAAAGGAACGTTTAGCTCTGTGAGTTGAATACAAACAAGGCAAAGAAGTTACTGAGAATTCTTCTGTCTAGCATTCTATGAAGAAATCCCGTTTCCAACGACGGCCTCAACCAGGTTTAATATCCACTTGCAGACTTAACAAACAGAGTGTTTTCAAACTGCTCTGTGAAAAGAAAGGTTAAACTCTGTGAGTTGAACACACCCATTACAAAGTAGTTTCTGAGAATGATTCTGTGTAGTTTTGAAACGGGGTTATTTCAATTTCTAAGATTGGCCTCAAATCGCAGGAAATCTCCACTTGCAATTTCCACAAAAAGAGTATTTCAAAACTGATCTTTCTAAAGGAAGGTTTAACTCTGTGAGTTGAACACACACCACACAAAGAAGTTACTGAGAATTCTTCTTTCTTGCAGTATATGAAGAAATCCCGTTTCCAACGAAGGCCACAAAGAGGTCTAAATATCCACTTGCAGACTTAAGAAACAGAGTGTTTCCAAACTGCTCTATGAAAAGAAAGGTTAAACTCTGTGAGTTGAACACATCCAGTACAAAGTAGTTTCTGAGAATGATTCTGTCTAGTTTTTAAACGAGGATATTGCCATTTCTAAGATTGGCCTCAAATCTCTTGAAATCTCCACTTGCAAATTCCACAAAAAGAGTGTTTCAAAACTGCTCTGTCTAAAGGAACATTCAGCTCTGTGAGTTGAATACAAACAATGCAAAGAAGTTACTGAGAATTCTTCTGTCTAGCATTTTATGAAGAAATCCCATTTCCAACGAAGGCCTCAATCAGGTCTAAATATCCACTTGCAGACTTAACAAACAGAGTGTTTTCAAACTGCTCTGTGAAAAGAAAGGTTAAACTCTGTGAGTTGAACACACCCATTACAGAGTAGTTTCTGAGAATGATTCTGTGTAGTTTTGAAACGGGGTTATTTCAATTTCTAAGATTGGCCTCAAATCGCAGGAAATCTCCACTTGCAATTTCCACAAAAAGAGTGTTTCAAAACTGATCTTTCTAAAGGAAGATTTAACTCTGTGAGCTGAACACACACCACACAAAGAAGTTACTGAGAATTCTTCTTTCTTGCAGTATATGAAGAAATCCCGTTTCCAACGAAGGCCACAAAGAGGTCGAAATATCCACTTGCAGACTTATCAAACAGAGTGTTTCCAAACTGCTCTATGAAAAGAAAGGTTAAACTCTGTGAGTTGAACACCTCCAGTACAAAGTAGTTTCTGAGAATGATTCTGTCTAGTTTTTAAACGAGGATATTGTCATTTCTAAGATTGGCCTCAAATCTCTTGAAATCTCCACTTGCAAATTCCACAAAAAGAGTGTTTCAAAACTGCTCTGTCTAAAGGAACGTTCAGCTCTGTGAGTTGAATACAAACAAGGCAAAGAAGTTACTGAGAATTCTTCTGTCTAGCATTCTATGAAGAAATCCCGTTTCCAACGACGGCCTCAACCAGGTCTAAATATCCACTTGCAGACTTAACAAACAGAGTGTTTTCAAACTGCTCTGTGAAAAGAAAGGTTAAACTCTGTGAGTTGAACACACCCATTACAAAGTAGTTTCTGAGAATGATTCTGTGTAGTTTTGAAACGGGGTTATTTCAATTTCTAAGATTGGCCTCAAATCGCAGGAAATCTCCACTTGCAATTTCCACAAAAAGAGTGTTTCAAAACTGATCTTTCTAAAGGAAGGTTTAACTCTGTGAGTTGAACACACACCACACAAAGAAGTTACTGAGAATTCTTCTTTCTTGCAGTATATGAAGAAATCCCGTTTCCAACGAAGGCCACAAAGAGGTCTAAATATCCACTTGCAGACTTAAGAAACAGAGTGTTTCCAAACTGCTCTATGAAAAGAAAGGTTAAACTCTGTGAGTTGAACACATCCAGTACAAAGTAGTTTCTGAGAATGATTCTGTCTAGTTTTTAAACGAGGATATTGCCATTTCTAAGATTGGCCTCAAATCTCTTGAAATCTCCACTTGCAAATTCCACAAGAAGAGTGTTTCAAAACTGCTCTGTCTAAAGGAACATTCAGCTCTGTGAGTTGAATACAAACAATGCAAAGAAGTTACTGAGAATTCTTCTGTCTAGCATTTTATGAAGAAATCCCATTTCCAACGAAGGCCTCAACCAGGTCTAAATATCCACTTGCAGACTTAACAAACAGAGTGTTTTCAAACTGCTCTGTGAAAAGAAAGGTTAAACTCTGTGAGTTGAACACACCCATTACAAAGTAGTTTCTGAGAATGATTCTGTGTAGTTTTGAAACGGGGTTATTTCAATTTCTAAGATTGGCCTCAAATCGCAGGAAATCTCCACTTGCAATTTCCACAAAAAGAGTGTTTCAAAACTGATCTTTCTAAAGGAATGTTTAACTCTGTGGGTTGAACACACACCACACAAAGAAGTTACTGAGAATTCTTCTTTCTTGCAGTATATGAAGAAATCCCGTTTCCAACGAAGGCCACAAAGAGGTCTAAATATCCACTTGCAGACTTAAGAAACAGAGTGTTTCCAAACTGCTCTATGAAAAGAAAGGTTAAACTCTGTGAGTTGAACACATCCAGTACAAAGTAGTTTCTGAGAATGATTCTGTCTAGTTTTTAAACGAGGATATTGCCATTTCTAAGATTGGCCTCAAATCTCTTGAAATCTCCACTTGCAAATTCCACAAAAAGAGTGTTTCAAAACTGCTCTGTCTAAAGGAACATTCAGCTCTGTGAGTTGAATACAAACAATGCAAAGAAGTTACTGAGAATTCTTCTGTCTAGCATTTTATGAAGAAATCCCATTTCCAACGAAGGCCTCAATCAGGTCTAAATATCCACTTGCAGACTTAACAAACAGAGTGTTTTCAAACTGCTCTGTGAAAAGAAAGGTTAAACTCTGTGAGTTGAACACACCCATTACAGAGTAGTTTCTGAGAATGATTCTGTGTAGTTTTGAAACGGGGTTATTTCAATTTCTAAGATTGGCCTCAAATCGCAGGAAATCTCCACTTGCAATTTCCACAAAAAGAGTGTTTCAAAACTGATCTTTCTAAAGGAAGATTTAACTCTGTGAGCTGAACACACACCACACAAAGAAGTTACTGAGAATTCTTCTTTCTTGCAGTATATGAAGAAATCCCGTTTCCAACGAAGGCCACAAAGAGGTCGAAATATCCACTTGCAGACTTATCAAACAGAGTGTTTCCAAACTGCTCTATGAAAAGAAAGGTTAAACTCTGTGAGTTGAACACCTCCAGTACAAAGTAGTTTCTGAGAATGATTCTGTCTAGTTTTTAAACGAGGATATTGCCATTTCTAAGATTGGCCTCAAATCTCTTGAAATCTCCACTTGCAAATTCCACAAAAAGAGTGTTTCAAAACTGCTCTGTCTAAAGGAACGTTCAGCTCTGTGAGTTGAATACAAACAAGGCAAAGAAGTTACTGAGAATTCTTCTGTCTAGCATTCTATGAAGAAATCCCGTTTCCAACGACGGCCTCAACCAGGTCTAAATATCCACTTGCAGACTTAACAAACAGAGTGTTTTCAAACTGCTCTGTGAAAAGAAAGGTTAAACTCTGTGAGTTGAACACACCCATTACAAAGTAGTTTCTGAGAATGATTCTGTGTAGTTTTGAAACGGGGTTATTTCAATTTCTAAGATTGGCCTCAAATCGCAGGAAATCTCCACTTGCAATTTCCACAAAAAGAGTGTTTCAAAACTGATCTTTCTAAAGGAAGGTTTAACTCTGTGAGTTGAACACACACCACACAAAGAAGTTACTGAGAATTCTTCTTTCTTGCAGTATATGAAGAAATCCCGTTTCCAACGAAGGCCACAAAGAGGTCTAAATATCCACTTGCAGACTTAAGAAACAGAGTGTTTCCAAACTGCTCTATGAAAAGAAAGGTTAAACTCTGTGAGTTGAACACATCCAGTACAAAGTAGTTTCTGAGAATGATTCTGTCTAGTTTTTAAACGAGGATATTGCCATTTCTAAGATTGGCCTCAAATCTCTTGAAATCTCCACTTGCAAATTCCACAAGAAGAGTGTTTCAAAACTGCTCTGTCTAAAGGAACATTCAGCTCTGTGAGTTGAATACAAACAATGCAAAGAAGTTACTGAGAATTCTTCTGTCTAGCATTTTATGAAGAAATCCCATTTCCAACGAAGGCCTCAACCAGGTCTAAATATCCACTTGCAGACTTAACAAACAGAGTGTTTTCAAACTGCTCTGTGAAAAGAAAGGTTAAACTCTGTGAGTTGAACACACCCATTACAAAGTAGTTTCTGAGAATGATTCTGTGTAGTTTTGAAACGGGGTTATTTCAATTTCTAAGATTGGCCTCAAATCGCAGGAAATCTCCACTTGCAATTTCCACAAAAAGAGTGTTTCAAAACTGATCTTTCTAAAGGAAGGTTTAACTCTGTGAGTTGAACACACACCACACAAAGAAGTTACTGAGAATTCTTCTTTCTTGCAGTATATGAAGAAATCCCGTTTCCAACGAAGGCCACAAAGAGGTCTAAATATCCACTTGCAGACTTAAGAAACAGAGTGTTTCCAAACTGCTCTATGAAAAGAAAGGTTAAACTCTGTGAGTTGAACACATCCAGTACAAAGTAGTTTCTGAGAATGATTCTGTCTAGTTTTTAAACGAGGATATTGCCATTTCTAAGATTGGCCTCAAATCTCTTGAAATCTCCACTTGCAAATTCCACAAAAAGAGTGTTTCAAAACTGCTCTGTCTAAAGGAACATTCAGCTCTGTGAGTTGAATACAAACAATGCAAAGAAGTTACTGAGAATTCTTCTGTCTAGCATTTTATGAAGAAATCCCATTTCCAACGAAGGCCTCAACCAGGTCTAAATATCCACTTGCAGACTTAACAAACAGAGTGTTTTCAAACTGCTCTGTGAAAAGAAAGGTTAAACTCTGTGAGTTGAACACACCCATTACAAAGTAGTTTCTGAGAATGATTCTGTGTAGTTTTGAAACGGGGTTATTTCAATTTCTAAGATTGGCCTCAAATCGCAGGAAATCTCCACTTGCAATTTCCACAAAAAGAGTGTTTCAAAACTGATCTTTCTAAAGGAAGGTTTAACTCTGTGAGTTGAACACACACCACACAAAGAAGTTACTGAGAATTCTTCTTTCTTGCAGTATATGAAGAAATCCCGTTTCCAACGAAGGCCACAAAGAGGTCTAAATATCCACTTGCAGACTTAAGAAACAGAGTGTTTCCAAACTGCTCTATGAAAAGAAAGGTTAAACTCTGTGAGTTGAACACATCCAGTACAAAGTAGTTTCTGAGAATGATTCTGTCTAGTTTTTAAACGAGGATATTGCCATTTCTAAGATTGGCCTCAAATCTCTTGAAATCTCCACTTGCAAATTCCACAAAAAGAGTGTTTCAAAACTGCTCTGTCTAAAGGAACATTCAGCTCTGTGAGTTGAATACAAACAATGCAAAGAAGTTACTGAGAATTCTTCTGTCTAGCATTTTATGAAGAAATCCCATTTCCAACGAAGGCCTCAATCAGGTCTAAATATCCACTTGCAGACTTAACAAACAGAGTGTTTTCAAACTGCTCTGTGAAAAGAAAGGTTAAACTCTGTGAGTTGAACACACCCATTACAGAGTAGTTTCTGAGAATGATTCTGTGTAGTTTTGAAACGGGGTTATTTCAATTTCTAAGATTGGCCTCAAATCGCAGGAAATCTCCACTTGCAATTTCCACAAAAAGAGTGTTTCAAAACTGATCTTTCTAAAGGAAGATTTAACTCTGTGAGCTGAACACACACCACACAAAGAAGTTACTGAGAATTCTTCTTTCTTGCAGTATATGAAGAAATCCCGTTTCCAACGAAGGCCACAAAGAGGTCGAAATATCCACTTGCAGACTTATCAAACAGAGTGTTTCCAAACTGCTCTATGAAAAGAAAGGTTAAACTCTGTGAGTTGAACACCTCCAGTACAAAGTAGTTTCTGAGAATGATTCTGTCTAGTTTTTAAACGAGGATATTGCCATTTCTAAGATTGGCCTCAAATCTCTTGAAATCTCCACTTGCAAATTCCACAAAAAGAGTGTTTCAAAACTGCTCTGTCTAAAGGAACGTTCAGCTCTGTGAGTTGAATACAAACAAGGCAAAGAAGTTACTGAGAATTCTTCTGTCTAGCATTCTATGAAGAAATCCCGTTTCCAACGACGGCCTCAACCAGGTCTAAATATCCACTTGCAGACTTAACAAACAGAGTGTTTTCAAACTGCTCTGTGAAAAGAAAGGTTAAACTCTGTGAGTTGAACACACCCATTACAAAGTAGTTTCTGAGAATGATTCTGTGTAGTTTTGAAACGGGGTTATTTCAATTTCTAAGATTGGCCTCAAATCGCAGGAAATCTCCACTTGCAATTTCCACAAAAAGAGTGTTTCAAAACTGATCTTTCTAAAGGAAGGTTTAACTCTGTGAGTTGAACACACACCACACAAAGAAGTTACTGAGAATTCTTCTTTCTTGCAGTATATGAAGAAATCCCGTTTCCAACGAAGGCCACAAAGAGGTCTAAATATCCACTTGCAGACTTAAGAAACAGAGTGTTTCCAAACTGCTCTATGAAAAGAAAGGTTAAACTCTGTGAGTTGAACACATCCAGTACAAAGTAGTTTCTGAGAATGATTCTGTCTAGTTTTTAAACGAGGATATTGCCATTTCTAAGATTGGCCTCAAATCTCTTGAAATCTCCACTTGCAAATTCCACAAAAAGAGTGTTTCAAAACTGCTCTGTCTAAAGGAACATTCAGCTCTGTGAGTTGAATACAAACAATGCAAAGAAGTTACTGAGAATTCTTCTGTCTAGCATTTTATGAAGAAATCCCATTTCCAACGAAGGCCTCAATCAGGTCTAAATATCCACTTGCAGACTTAACAAACAGAGTGTTTTCAAACTGCTCTGTGAAAAGAAAGGTTAAACTCTGTGAGTTGAACACACCCATTACAGAGTAGTTTCTGAGAATGATTCTGTGTAGTTTTGAAACGGGGTTATTTCAATTTCTAAGATTGGCCTCAAATCGCAGGAAATCTCCACTTGCAATTTCCACAAAAAGAGTGTTTCAAAACTGATCTTTCTAAAGGAAGATTTAACTCTGTGAGCTGAACACACACCACACAAAGAAGTTACTGAGAATTCTTCTTTCTTGCAGTATATGAAGAAATCCCGTTTCCAACGAAGGCCACAAAGAGGTCGAAATATCCACTTGCAGACTTATCAAACAGAGTGTTTCCAAACTGCTCTATGAAAAGAAAGGTTAAACTCTGTGAGTTGAACACCTCCAGTACAAAGTAGTTTCTGAGAATGATTCTGTCTAGTTTTTAAACGAGGATATTGCCATTTCTAAGATTGGCCTCAAATCTCTTGAAATCTCCACTTGCAAATTCCACAAAAAGAGTGTTTCAAAACTGCTCTGTCTAAAGGAACGTTCAGCTCTGTGAGTTGAATACAAACAAGGCAAAGAAGTTACTGAGAATTCTTCTGTCTAGCATTCTATGAAGAAATCCCGTTTCCAACGACGGCCTCAACCAGGTCTAAATATCCACTTGCAGACTTAACAAACAGAGTGTTTTCAAACTGCTCTGTGAAAAGAAAGGTTAAACTCTGTGAGTTGAACACACCCATTACAAAGTAGTTTCTGAGAATGATTCTGTGTAGTTTTGAAACGGGGTTATTTCAATTTCTAAGATTGGCCTCAAATCGCAGGAAATCTCCACTTGCAATTTCCACAAAAAGAGTGTTTCAAAACTGATCTTTCTAAAGGAAGGTTTAACTCTGTGAGTTGAACACACACCACACAAAGAAGTTACTGAGAATTCTTCTTTCTTGCAGTATATGAAGAAATCCCGTTTCCAACGAAGGCCACAAAGAGGTCTAAATATCCACTTGCAGACTTAAGAAACAGAGTGTTTCCAAACTGCTCTATGAAAAGAAAGGTTAAACTCTGTGAGTTGAACACATCCAGTACAAAGTAGTTTCTGAGAATGATTCTGTCTAGTTTTTAAACGAGGATATTGCCATTTCTAAGATTGGCCTCAAATCTCTTGAAATCTCCACTTGCAAATTCCACAAAAAGAGTGTTTCAAAACTGCTCTGTCTAAAGGAACATTCAGCTCTGTGAGTTGAATACAAACAATGCAAAGAAGTTACTGAGAATTCTTCTGTCTAGCATTTTATGAAGAAATCCCATTTCCAACGAAGGCCTCAATCAGGTCTAAATATCCACTTGCAGACTTAACAAACAGAGTGTTTTCAAACTGCTCTGTGAAAAGAAAGGTTAAACTCTGTGAGTTGAACACACCCATTACAGAGTAGTTTCTGAGAATGATTCTGTGTAGTTTTGAAACGGGGTTATTTCAATTTCTAAGATTGGCCTCAAATCGCAGGAAATCTCCACTTGCAATTTCCACAAAAAGAGTGTTTCAAAACTGATCTTTCTAAAGGAAGATTTAACTCTGTGAGCTGAACACACACCACACAAAGAAGTTACTGAGAATTCTTCTTTCTTGCAGTATATGAAGAAATCCCGTTTCCAACGAAGGCCACAAAGAGGTCGAAATATCCACTTGCAGACTTATCAAACAGAGTGTTTCCAAACTGCTCTATGAAAAGAAAGGTTAAACTCTGTGAGTTGAACACCTCCAGTACAAAGTAGTTTCTGAGAATGATTCTGTCTAGTTTTTAAACGAGGATATTGCCATTTCTAAGATTGGCCTCAAATCTCTTGAAATCTCCACTTGCAAATTCCACAAAAAGAGTGTTTCAAAACTGCTCTGTCTAAAGGAACGTTCAGCTCTGTGAGTTGAATACAAACAAGGCAAAGAAGTTACTGAGAATTCTTCTGTCTAGCATTCTATGAAGAAATCCCGTTTCCAACGACGGCCTCAACCAGGTCTAAATATCCACTTGCAGACTTAACAAACAGAGTGTTTTCAAACTGCTCTGTGAAAAGAAAGGTTAAACTCTGTGAGTTGAACACACCCATTACAAAGTAGTTTCTGAGAATGATTCTGTGTAGTTTTGAAACGGGGTTATTTCAATTTCTAAGATTGGCCTCAAATCGCAGGAAATCTCCACTTGCAATTTCCACAAAAAGAGTGTTTCAAAACTGATCTTTCTAAAGGAAGGTTTAACTCTGTGAGTTGAACACACACCACACAAAGAAGTTACTGAGAATTCTTCTTTCTTGCAGTATATGAAGAAATCCCGTTTCCAACGAAGGCCACAAAGAGGTCTAAATATCCACTTGCAGACTTAAGAAACAGAGTGTTTCCAAACTGCTCTATGAAAAGAAAGGTTAAACTCTGTGAGTTGAACACATCCAGTACAAAGTAGTTTCTGAGAATGATTCTGTCTAGTTTTTAAACGAGGATATTGCCATTTCTAAGATTGGCCTCAAATCTCTTGAAATCTCCACTTGCAAATTCCACAAAAAGAGTGTTTCAAAACTGCTCTGTCTAAAGGAACATTCAGCTCTGTGAGTTGAATACAAACAATGCAAAGAAGTTACTGAGAATTCTTCTGTCTAGCATTTTATGAAGAAATCCCATTTCCAACGAAGGCCTCAATCAGGTCTAAATATCCACTTGCAGACTTAACAAACAGAGTGTTTTCAAACTGCTCTGTGAAAAGAAAGGTTAAACTCTGTGAGTTGAACACACCCATTACAGAGTAGTTTCTGAGAATGATTCTGTGTAGTTTTGAAACGGGGTTATTTCAATTTCTAAGATTGGCCTCAAATCGCAGGAAATCTCCACTTGCAATTTCCACAAAAAGAGTGTTTCAAAACTGATCTTTCTAAAGGAAGATTTAACTCTGTGAGCTGAACACACACCACACAAAGAAGTTACTGAGAATTCTTCTTTCTTGCAGTATATGAAGAAATCCCGTTTCCAACGAAGGCCACAAAGAGGTCGAAATATCCACTTGCAGACTTATCAAACAGAGTGTTTCCAAACTGCTCTATGAAAAGAAAGGTTAAACTCTGTGAGTTGAACACCTCCAGTACAAAGTAGTTTCTGAGAATGATTCTGTCTAGTTTTTAAACGAGGATATTGCCATTTCTAAGATTGGCCTCAAATCTCTTGAAATCTCCACTTGCAAATTCCACAAAAAGAGTGTTTCAAAACTGCTCTGTCTAAAGGAACGTTGAGCTCTGTGAGTTGAATACAAACAAGGCAAAGAAGTTACTGAGAATTCTTCTGTCTAGCATTCTATGAAGAAATCCCGTTTCCAACGACGGCCTCAACCAGGTCTAAATATCCACTTGCAGACTTAACAAACAGAGTGTTTTCAAACTGCTCTGTGAAAAGAAAGGTTAAACTCTGTGAGTTGAACACACCCATTACAAAGTAGTTTCTGAGAATGATTCTGTGTAGTTTTGAAACGGGGTTATTTCAATTTCTAAGATTGGCCTCAAATCGCAGGAAATCTCCACTTGCAATTTCCACAAAAAGAGTGTTTCAAAACTGATCTTTCTAAAGGAAGGTTTAACTCTGTGAGTTGAACACACACCACACAAAGAAGTTACTGAGAATTCTTCTTTCTTGCAGTATATGAAGAAATCCCGTTTCCAACGAAGGCCACAAAGAGGTCTAAATATCCACTTGCAGACTTAAGAAACAGAGTGTTTCCAAACTGCTCTATGAAAAGAAAGGTTAAACTCTGTGAGTTGAACACATCCAGTACAAAGTAGTTTCTGAGAATGATTCTGTCTAGTTTTTAAACGAGGATATTGCCATTTCTAAGATTGGCCTCAAATCTCTTGAAATCTCCACTTGCAAATTCCACAAGAAGAGTGTTTCAAAACTGCTCTGTCTAAAGGAACATTCAGCTCTGTGAGTTGAATACAAACAATGCAAAGAAGTTACTGAGAATTCTTCTGTCTAGCATTTTATGAAGAAATCCCATTTCCAACGAAGGCCTCAACCAGGTCTAAATATCCACTTGCAGACTTAACAAACAGAGTGTTTTCAAACTGCTCTGTGAAAAGAAAGGTTAAACTCTGTGAGTTGAACACACCCATTACAAAGTAGTTTCTGAGAATGATTCTGTGTAGTTTTGAAACGGGGTTATTTCAATTTCTAAGATTGGCCTCAAATTGCAGGAAATCTCCACTTGCAATTTCCACAAAAAGAGTGTTTCAAAACTGATCTTTCTAAAGGAAGGTTTAACTCTGTGAGTTGAACACACACCACACAAAGAAGTTACTGAGAATTCTTCTTTCTTGCAGTATATGAAGAAATCCCGTTTCCAACGAAGGCCACAAAGAGGTCTAAATATCCACTTGCAGACTTAAGAAACAGAGTGTTTCCAAACTGCTCTATGAAAAGAAAGGTTAAACTCTGTGAGTTGAACACATCCAGTACAAAGTAGTTTCTGAGAATGATTCTGTCTAGTTTTTAAACGAGGATATTGCCATTTCTAAGATTGGCCTCAAATCTCTTGAAATCTCCACTTGCAAATTCCACAAAAAGAGTGTTTCAAAACTGCTCTGTCTAAAGGAACATTCAGCTCTGTGAGTTGAATACAAACAATGCAAAGAAGTTACTGAGAATTCTTCTGTCTAGCATTTTATGAAGAAATCCCATTTCCAACGAAGGCCTCAATCAGGTCTAAATATCCACTTGCAGACTTAACAAACAGAGTGTTTTCAAACTGCTCTGTGAAAAGAAAGGTTAAACTCTGTGAGTTGAACACACCCATTACAGAGTAGTTTCTGAGAATGATTCTGTGTAGTTTTGAAACGGGGTTATTTCAATTTCTAAGATTGGCCTCAAATCGCAGGAAATCTCCACTTGCAATTTCCACAAAAAGAGTGTTTCAAAACTGATCTTTCTAAAGGAAGATTTAACTCTGTGAGCTGAACACACACCACACAAAGAAGTTACTGAGAATTCTTCTTTCTTGCAGTATATGAAGAAATCCCGTTTCCAACGAAGGCCACAAAGAGGTCGAAATATCCACTTGCAGACTTATCAAACAGAGTGTTTCCAAACTGCTCTATGAAAAGAAAGGTTAAACTCTGTGAGTTGAACACCTCCAGTACAAAGTAGTTTCTGAGAATGATTCTGTCTAGTTTTTAAACGAGGATATTGCCATTTCTAAGATTGGCCTCAAATCTCTTGAAATCTCCACTTGCAAATTCCACAAAAAGAGTGTTTCAAAACTGCTCTGTCTAAAGGAACATTCAGCTCTGTGAGTTGAATACAAACAAGGCAAAGAAGTTACTGAGAATTCTTCTGTCTAGCATTCTATGAAGAAATCCCGTTTCCAACGACGGCCTCAACCAGTTCTAAATATCCACTTGCAGACTTAACAAACAGAGTGTTTTCAAACTGCTCTGTGAAAAGAAAGGTTAAACTCTGTGAGTTGAACACACCCATTACAAAGTAGTTTCTGAGAATGATTCTGTGTAGTTTTGAAACGGGGTTATTTCAATTTCTAAGATTGGCCTCAAATCGCAGGAAATCTCCACTTGCAATTTCCACAAAAAGAGTGTTTCAAAACTGATCTTTCTAAAGGAAGGTTTAACTCTGTGAGTTGAACACACACCACACAAAGAAGTTACTGAGAATTCTTCTTTCTTGCAGTATATGAAGAAATCCCGTTTCCAACGAAGGCCACAAAGAGGTCTAAATATCCACTTGCAGACTTAAGAAACAGAGTGTTTCCAAACTGCTCTATGAAAAGAAAGGTTAAACTCTGTGAGTTGAACACATCCAGTACAAAGTAGTTTCTGAGAATGATTCTGTCTAGTTTTTAAACGAGGATATTGCCATTTCTAAGATTGGCCTCAAATCTCTTGAAATCTCCACTTGCAAATTCCACAAGAAGAGTGTTTCAAAACTGCTCTGTCTAAAGGAACATTCAGCTCTGTGAGTTGAATACAAACAATGCAAAGAAGTTACTGAGAATTCTTCTGTCTAGCATTTTATGAAGAAATCCCATTTCCAACGAAGGCCTCAACCAGGTCTAAATATCCACTTGCAGACTTAACAAACAGAGTGTTTTCAAACTGCTCTGTGAAAAGAAAGGTTAAACTCTGTGAGTTGAACACACCCATTACAAAGTAGTTTCTGAGAATGATTCTGTGTAGTTTTGAAACGGGGTTATTTCAATTTCTAAGATTGGCCTCAAATCGCAGGAAATCTCCACTTGCAATTTCCACAAAAAGAGTGTTTCAAAACTGATCTTTCTAAAGGAAGGTTTAACTCTGTGAGTTGAACACACACCACACAAAGAAGTTACTGAGAATTCTTCTTTCTTGCAGTATATGAAGAAATCCCGTTTCCAACGAAGGCCACAAAGAGGTCTAAATATCCACTTGCAGACTTAAGAAACAGAGTGTTTCCAAACTGCTCTATGAAAAGAAAGGTTAAACTCTGTGAGTTGAACACATCCAGTACAAAGTAGTTTCTGAGAATGATTCTGTCTAGTTTTTAAACGAGGATATTGCCATTTCTAAGATTGGCCTCAAATCTCTTGAAATCTCCACTTGCAAATTCCACAAAAAGAGTGTTTCAAA
Source organism: Pan paniscus (assembly GCF_029289425.2). Classification (NCBI taxonomy): domain Eukaryota; kingdom Metazoa; phylum Chordata; class Mammalia; order Primates; family Hominidae; genus Pan; species Pan paniscus. The sequence goes on along the minus strand of NC_073259.2, from coordinate 57,376,016 downwards.
ACTGCTCTGTCTAAAGGAACATTCAGCTCTGTGAGTTGAATACAAACAATGCAAAGAAGTTACTGAGAATTCTTCTGTCTAGCATTTTATGAAGAAATCCCATTTCCAACGAAGGCCTCAACCAGGTCTAAATATCCACTTGCAGACTTAACAAACAGAGTGTTTTCAAACTGCTCTGTGAAAAGAAAGGTTAAACTCTGTGAGTTGAACACACCCATTACAAAGTAGTTTCTGAGAATGATTCTGTGTAGTTTTGAAACGGGGTTATTTCAATTTCTAAGATTGGCCTCAAATCGCAGGAAATCTCCACTTGCAATTTCCACAAAAAGAGTGTTTCAAAACTGATCTTTCTAAAGGAAGGTTTAACTCTGTGAGTTGAACACACACCACACAAAGAAGTTACTGAGAATTCTTCTTTCTTGCAGTATATGAAGAAATCCCGTTTCCAACGAAGGCCACAAAGAGGTCTAAATATCCACTTGCAGACTTAAGAAACAGAGTGTTTCCAAACTGCTCTATGAAAAGAAAGGTTAAACTCTGTGAGTTGAACACATCCAGTACAAAGTAGTTTCTGAGAATGATTCTGTCTAGTTTTTAAACGAGGATATTGCCATTTCTAAGATTGGCCTCAAATCTCTTGAAATCTCCACTTGCAAATTCCACAAAAAGAGTGTTTCAAAACTGCTCTGTCTAAAGGAACATTCAGCTCTGTGAGTTGAATACAAACAATGCAAAGAAGTTACTGAGAATTCTTCTGTCTAGCATTTTATGAAGAAATCCCATTTCCAACGAAGGCCTCAATCAGGTCTAAATATCCACTTGCAGACTTAACAAACAGAGTGTTTTCAAACTGCTCTGTGAAAAGAAAGGTTAAACTCTGTGAGTTGAACACACCCATTACAGAGTAGTTTCTGAGAATGATTCTGTGTAGTTTTGAAACGGGGTTATTTCAATTTCTAAGATTGGCCTCAAATCGCAGGAAATCTCCACTTGCAATTTCCACAAAAAGAGTGTTTCAAAACTGATCTTTCTAAAGGAAGATTTAACTCTGTGAGCTGAACACACACCACACAAAGAAGTTACTGAGAATTCTTCTTTCTTGCAGTATATGAAGAAATCCCGTTTCCAACGAAGGCCACAAAGAGGTCGAAATATCCACTTGCAGACTTATCAAACAGAGTGTTTCCAAACTGCTCTATGAAAAGAAAGGTTAAACTCTGTGAGTTGAACACCTCCAGTACAAAGTAGTTTCTGAGAATGATTCTGTCTAGTTTTTAAACGAGGATATTGCCATTTCTAAGATTGGCCTCAAATCTCTTGAAATCTCCACTTGCAAATTCCACAAAAAGAGTGTTTCAAAACTGCTCTGTCTAAAGGAACGTTGAGCTCTGTGAGTTGAATACAAACAAGGCAAAGAAGTTACTGAGAATTCTTCTGTCTAGCATTCTATGAAGAAATCCCGTTTCCAACGACGGCCTCAACCAGGTCTAAATATCCACTTGCAGACTTAACAAACAGAGTGTTTTCAAACTGCTCTGTGAAAAGAAAGGTTAAACTCTGTGAGTTGAACACACCCATTACAAAGTAGTTTCTGAGAATGATTCTGTGTAGTTTTGAAACGGGGTTATTTCAATTTCTAAGATTGGCCTCAAATCGCAGGAAATCTCCACTTGCAATTTCCACAAAAAGAGTGTTTCAAAACTGATCTTTCTAAAGGAAGGTTTAACTCTGTGAGTTGAACACACACCACACAAAGAAGTTACTGAGAATTCTTCTTTCTTGCAGTATATGAAGAAATCCCGTTTCCAACGAAGGCCACAAAGAGGTCTAAATATCCACTTGCAGACTTAAGAAACAGAGTGTTTCCAAACTGCTCTATGAAAAGAAAGGTTAAACTCTGTGAGTTGAACACATCCAGTACAAAGTAGTTTCTGAGAATGATTCTGTCTAGTTTTTAAACGAGGATATTGCCATTTCTAAGATTGGCCTCAAATCTCTTGAAATCTCCACTTGCAAATTCCACAAGAAGAGTGTTTCAAAACTGCTCTGTCTAAAGGAACATTCAGCTCTGTGAGTTGAATACAAACAATGCAAAGAAGTTACTGAGAATTCTTCTGTCTAGCATTTTATGAAGAAATCCCATTTCCAACGAAGGCCTCAACCAGGTCTAAATATCCACTTGCAGACTTAACAAACAGAGTGTTTTCAAACTGCTCTGTGAAAAGAAAGGTTAAACTCTGTGAGTTGAACACACCCATTACAAAGTAGTTTCTGAGAATGATTCTGTGTAGTTTTGAAACGGGGTTATTTCAATTTCTAAGATTGGCCTCAAATTGCAGGAAATCTCCACTTGCAATTTCCACAAAAAGAGTGTTTCAAAACTGATCTTTCTAAAGGAAGGTTTAACTCTGTGAGTTGAACACACACCACACAAAGAAGTTACTGAGAATTCTTCTTTCTTGCAGTATATGAAGAAATCCCGTTTCCAACGAAGGCCACAAAGAGGTCTAAATATCCACTTGCAGACTTAAGAAACAGAGTGTTTCCAAACTGCTCTATGAAAAGAAAGGTTAAACTCTGTGAGTTGAACACATCCAGTACAAAGTAGTTTCTGAGAATGATTCTGTCTAGTTTTTAAACGAGGATATTGCCATTTCTAAGATTGGCCTCAAATCTCTTGAAATCTCCACTTGCAAATTCCACAAAAAGAGTGTTTCAAAACTGCTCTGTCTAAAGGAACATTCAGCTCTGTGAGTTGAATACAAACAATGCAAAGAAGTTACTGAGAATTCTTCTGTCTAGCATTTTATGAAGAAATCCCATTTCCAACGAAGGCCTCAATCAGGTCTAAATATCCACTTGCAGACTTAACAAACAGAGTGTTTTCAAACTGCTCTGTGAAAAGAAAGGTTAAACTCTGTGAGTTGAACACACCCATTACAGAGTAGTTTCTGAGAATGATTCTGTGTAGTTTTGAAACGGGGTTATTTCAATTTCTAAGATTGGCCTCAAATCGCAGGAAATCTCCACTTGCAATTTCCACAAAAAGAGTGTTTCAAAACTGATCTTTCTAAAGGAAGATTTAACTCTGTGAGCTGAACACACACCACACAAAGAAGTTACTGAGAATTCTTCTTTCTTGCAGTATATGAAGAAATCCCGTTTCCAACGAAGGCCACAAAGAGGTCGAAATATCCACTTGCAGACTTATCAAACAGAGTGTTTCCAAACTGCTCTATGAAAAGAAAGGTTAAACTCTGTGAGTTGAACACCTCCAGTACAAAGTAGTTTCTGAGAATGATTCTGTCTAGTTTTTAAACGAGGATATTGCCATTTCTAAGATTGGCCTCAAATCTCTTGAAATCTCCACTTGCAAATTCCACAAAAAGAGTGTTTCAAAACTGCTCTGTCTAAAGGAACATTCAGCTCTGTGAGTTGAATACAAACAAGGCAAAGAAGTTACTGAGAATTCTTCTGTCTAGCATTCTATGAAGAAATCCCGTTTCCAACGACGGCCTCAACCAGTTCTAAATATCCACTTGCAGACTTAACAAACAGAGTGTTTTCAAACTGCTCTGTGAAAAGAAAGGTTAAACTCTGTGAGTTGAACACACCCATTACAAAGTAGTTTCTGAGAATGATTCTGTGTAGTTTTGAAACGGGGTTATTTCAATTTCTAAGATTGGCCTCAAATCGCAGGAAATCTCCACTTGCAATTTCCACAAAAAGAGTGTTTCAAAACTGATCTTTCTAAAGGAAGGTTTAACTCTGTGAGTTGAACACACACCACACAAAGAAGTTACTGAGAATTCTTCTTTCTTGCAGTATATGAAGAAATCCCGTTTCCAACGAAGGCCACAAAGAGGTCTAAATATCCACTTGCAGACTTAAGAAACAGAGTGTTTCCAAACTGCTCTATGAAAAGAAAGGTTAAACTCTGTGAGTTGAACACATCCAGTACAAAGTAGTTTCTGAGAATGATTCTGTCTAGTTTTTAAACGAGGATATTGCCATTTCTAAGATTGGCCTCAAATCTCTTGAAATCTCCACTTGCAAATTCCACAAGAAGAGTGTTTCAAAACTGCTCTGTCTAAAGGAACATTCAGCTCTGTGAGTTGAATACAAACAATGCAAAGAAGTTACTGAGAATTCTTCTGTCTAGCATTTTATGAAGAAATCCCATTTCCAACGAAGGCCTCAACCAGGTCTAAATATCCACTTGCAGACTTAACAAACAGAGTGTTTTCAAACTGCTCTGTGAAAAGAAAGGTTAAACTCTGTGAGTTGAACACACCCATTACAAAGTAGTTTCTGAGAATGATTCTGTGTAGTTTTGAAACGGGGTTATTTCAATTTCTAAGATTGGCCTCAAATCGCAGGAAATCTCCACTTGCAATTTCCACAAAAAGAGTGTTTCAAAACTGATCTTTCTAAAGGAAGGTTTAACTCTGTGAGTTGAACACACACCACACAAAGAAGTTACTGAGAATTCTTCTTTCTTGCAGTATATGAAGAAATCCCGTTTCCAACGAAGGCCACAAAGAGGTCTAAATATCCACTTGCAGACTTAAGAAACAGAGTGTTTCCAAACTGCTCTATGAAAAGAAAGGTTAAACTCTGTGAGTTGAACACATCCAGTACAAAGTAGTTTCTGAGAATGATTCTGTCTAGTTTTTAAACGAGGATATTGCCATTTCTAAGATTGGCCTCAAATCTCTTGAAATCTCCACTTGCAAATTCCACAAAAAGAGTGTTTCAAAACTGCTCTGTCTAAAGGAACATTCAGCTCTGTGAGTTGAATACAAACAATGCAAAGAAGTTACTGAGAATTCTTCTGTCTAGCATTTTATGAAGAAATCCCATTTCCAACGAAGGCCTCAACCAGGTCTAAATATCCACTTGCAGACTTAACAAACAGAGTGTTTTCAAACTGCTCTGTGAAAAGAAAGGTTAAACTCTGTGAGTTGAACACACCCATTACAAAGTAGTTTCTGAGAATGATTCTGTGTAGTTTTGAAACGGGGTTATTTCAATTTCTAAGATTGGCCTCAAATCGCAGGAAATCTCCACTTGCAATTTCCACAAAAAGAGTGTTTCAAAACTGATCTTTCTAAAGGAAGGTTTAACTCTGTGAGTTGAACACACACCACACAAAGAAGTTACTGAGAATTCTTCTTTCTTGCAGTATATGAAGAAATCCCGTTTCCAACGAAGGCCACAAAGAGGTCTAAATATCCACTTGCAGACTTAAGAAACAGAGTGTTTCCAAACTGCTCTATGAAAAGAAAGGTTAAACTCTGTGAGTTGAACACATCCAGTACAAAGTAGTTTCTGAGAATGATTCTGTCTAGTTTTTAAACGAGGATATTGCCATTTCTAAGATTGGCCTCAAATCTCTTGAAATCTCCACTTGCAAATTCCACAAAAAGAGTGTTTCAAAACTGCTCTGTCTAAAGGAACATTCAGCTCTGTGAGTTGAATACAAACAATGCAAAGAAGTTACTGAGAATTCTTCTGTCTAGCATTTTATGAAGAAATCCCATTTCCAACGAAGGCCTCAATCAGGTCTAAATATCCACTTGCAGACTTAACAAACAGAGTGTTTTCAAACTGCTCTGTGAAAAGAAAGGTTAAACTCTGTGAGTTGAACACACCCATTACAGAGTAGTTTCTGAGAATGATTCTGTGTAGTTTTGAAACGGGGTTATTTCAATTTCTAAGATTGGCCTCAAATCGCAGGAAATCTCCACTTGCAATTTCCACAAAAAGAGTGTTTCAAAACTGATCTTTCTAAAGGAAGATTTAACTCTGTGAGCTGAACACACACCACACAAAGAAGTTACTGAGAATTCTTCTTTCTTGCAGTATATGAAGAAATCCCGTTTCCAACGAAGGCCACAAAGAGGTCGAAATATCCACTTGCAGACTTATCAAACAGAGTGTTTCCAAACTGCTCTATGAAAAGAAAGGTTAAACTCTGTGAGTTGAACACCTCCAGTACAAAGTAGTTTCTGAGAATGATTCTGTCTAGTTTTTAAACGAGGATATTGCCATTTCTAAGATTGGCCTCAAATCTCTTGAAATCTCCACTTGCAAATTCCACAAAAAGAGTGTTTCAAAACTGCTCTGTCTAAAGGAACGTTCAGCTCTGTGAGTTGAATACAAACAAGGCAAAGAAGTTACTGAGAATTCTTCTGTCTAGCATTCTATGAAGAAATCCCGTTTCCAACGACGGCCTCAACCAGGTCTAAATATCCACTTGCAGACTTAACAAACAGAGTGTTTTCAAACTGCTCTGTGAAAAGAAAGGTTAAACTCTGTGAGTTGAACACACCCATTACAAAGTAGTTTCTGAGAATGATTCTGTGTAGTTTTGAAACGGGGTTATTTCAATTTCTAAGATTGGCCTCAAATCGCAGGAAATCTCCACTTGCAATTTCCACAAAAAGAGTGTTTCAAAACTGATCTTTCTAAAGGAAGGTTTAACTCTGTGAGTTGAACACACACCACACAAAGAAGTTACTGAGAATTCTTCTTTCTTGCAGTATATGAAGAAATCCCGTTTCCAACGAAGGCCACAAAGAGGTCTAAATATCCACTTGCAGACTTAAGAAACAGAGTGTTTCCAAACTGCTCTATGAAAAGAAAGGTTAAACTCTGTGAGTTGAACACATCCAGTACAAAGTAGTTTCTGAGAATGATTCTGTCTAGTTTTTAAACGAGGATATTGCCATTTCTAAGATTGGCCTCAAATCTCTTGAAATCTCCACTTGCAAATTCCACAAAAAGAGTGTTTCAAAACTGCTCTGTCTAAAGGAACATTCAGCTCTGTGAGTTGAATACAAACAATGCAAAGAAGTTACTGAGAATTCTTCTGTCTAGCATTTTATGAAGAAATCCCATTTCCAACGAAGGCCTCAATCAGGTCTAAATATCCACTTGCAGACTTAACAAACAGAGTGTTTTCAAACTGCTCTGTGAAAAGAAAGGTTAAACTCTGTGAGTTGAACACACCCATTACAGAGTAGTTTCTGAGAATGATTCTGTGTAGTTTTGAAACGGGGTTATTTCAATTTCTAAGATTGGCCTCAAATCGCAGGAAATCTCCACTTGCAATTTCCACAAAAAGAGTGTTTCAAAACTGATCTTTCTAAAGGAAGATTTAACTCTGTGAGCTGAACACACACCACACAAAGAAGTTACTGAGAATTCTTCTTTCTTGCAGTATATGAAGAAATCCCGTTTCCAACGAAGGCCACAAAGAGGTCGAAATATCCACTTGCAGACTTATCAAACAGAGTGTTTCCAAACTGCTCTATGAAAAGAAAGGTTAAACTCTGTGAGTTGAACACCTCCAGTACAAAGTAGTTTCTGAGAATGATTCTGTCTAGTTTTTAAACGAGGATATTGCCATTTCTAAGATTGGCCTCAAATCTCTTGAAATCTCCACTTGCAAATTCCACAAAAAGAGTGTTTCAAAACTGCTCTGTCTAAAGGAACGTTCAGCTCTGTGAGTTGAATACAAACAAGGCAAAGAAGTTACTGAGAATTCTTCTGTCTAGCATTCTATGAAGAAATCCCGTTTCCAACGACGGCCTCAACCAGGTCTAAATATCCACTTGCAGACTTAACAAACAGAGTGTTTTCAAACTGCTCTGTGAAAAGAAAGGTTAAACTCTGTGAGTTGAACACACCCATTACAAAGTAGTTTCTGAGAATGATTCTGTGTAGTTTTGAAACGGGGTTATTTCAATTTCTAAGATTGGCCTCAAATCGCAGGAAATCTCCACTTGCAATTTCCACAAAAAGAGTGTTTCAAAACTGATCTTTCTAAAGGAAGGTTTAACTCTGTGAGTTGAACACACACCACACAAAGAAGTTACTGAGAATTCTTCTTTCTTGCAGTATATGAAGAAATCCCGTTTCCAACGAAGGCCACAAAGAGGTCTAAATATCCACTTGCAGACTTAAGAAACAGAGTGTTTCCAAACTGCTCTATGAAAAGAAAGGTTAAACTCTGTGAGTTGAACACATCCAGTACAAAGTAGTTTCTGAGAATGATTCTGTCTAGTTTTTAAACGAGGATATTGCCATTTCTAAGATTGGCCTCAAATCTCTTGAAATCTCCACTTGCAAATTCCACAAAAAGAGTGTTTCAAAACTGCTCTGTCTAAAGGAACATTCAGCTCTGTGAGTTGAATACAAACAATGCAAAGAAGTTACTGAGAATTCTTCTGTCTAGCATTTTATGAAGAAATCCCATTTCCAACGAAGGCCTCAATCAGGTCTAAATATCCACTTGCAGACTTAACAAACAGAGTGTTTTCAAACTGCTCTGTGAAAAGAAAGGTTAAACTCTGTGAGTTGAACACACCCATTACAGAGTAGTTTCTGAGAATGATTCTGTGTAGTTTTGAAACGGGGTTATTTCAATTTCTAAGATTGGCCTCAAATCGCAGGAAATCTCCACTTGCAATTTCCACAAAAAGAGTGTTTCAAAACTGATCTTTCTAAAGGAAGATTTAACTCTGTGAGCTGAACACACACCACACAAAGAAGTTACTGAGAATTCTTCTTTCTTGCAGTATATGAAGAAATCCCGTTTCCAACGAAGGCCACAAAGAGGTCGAAATATCCACTTGCAGACTTATCAAACAGAGTGTTTCCAAACTGCTCTATGAAAAGAAAGGTTAAACTCTGTGAGTTGAACACCTCCAGTACAAAGTAGTTTCTGAGAATGATTCTGTCTAGTTTTTAAACGAGGATATTGCCATTTCTAAGATTGGCCTCAAATCTCTTGAAATCTCCACTTGCAAATTCCACAAAAAGAGTGTTTCAAAACTGCTCTGTCTAAAGGAACGTTCAGCTCTGTGAGTTGAATACAAACAAGGCAAAGAAGTTACTGAGAATTCTTCTGTCTAGCATTCTATGAAGAAATCCCGTTTCCAACGACGGCCTCAACCAGGTCTAAATATCCACTTGCAGACTTAACAAACAGAGTGTTTTCAAACTGCTCTGTGAAAAGAAAGGTTAAACTCTGTGAGTTGAACACACCCATTACAAAGTAGTTTCTGAGAATGATTCTGTGTAGTTTTGAAACGGGGTTATTTCAATTTCTAAGATTGGCCTCAAATCGCAGGAAATCTCCACTTGCAATTTCCACAAAAAGAGTGTTTCAAAACTGATCTTTCTAAAGGAAGGTTTAACTCTGTGAGTTGAACACACACCACACAAAGAAGTTACTGAGAATTCTTCTTTCTTGCAGTATATGAAGAAATCCCGTTTCCAACGAAGGCCACAAAGAGGTCTAAATATCCACTTGCAGACTTAAGAAACAGAGTGTTTCCAAACTGCTCTATGAAAAGAAAGGTTAAACTCTGTGAGTTGAACACATCCAGTACAAAGTAGTTTCTGAGAATGATTCTGTCTGGTTTTTAAACGAGGATATTGCCATTTCTAAGATTGGCCTCAAATCTCTTGAAATCTCCACTTGCAAATTCCACAAAAAGAGTGTTTCAAAACTGCTCTGTCTAAAGGAACGTTCAGCTCTGTGAGTTGAATACAAACAAGGCAAAGAAGTTACTGAGAATTCTTCTGTCTAGCATTCTATGAAGAAATCCCGTTTCCAACGACGGCCTCAACCAGGTCTAAATATCCACTTGCAGACTTAACAAACAGAGTGTTTTCAAACTGCTCTGTGAAAAGAAAGGTTAAACTCTGTGAGTTGAACACACCCATTACAAAGTAGTTTCTGAGAATGATTCTGTGTAGTTTTGAAACGGGGTTATTTCAATTTCTAAGATTGGCCTCAAATCGCAGGAAATCTCCACTTGCAATTTCCACAAAAAGAGTGTTTCAAAACTGATCTTTCTAAAGGAAGGTTTAACTCTGTGAGTTGAACACACACCACACAAAGAAGTTACTGAGAATTCTTCTTTCTTGCAGTATATGAAGAAATCCCGTTTCCAACGAAGGCCACAAAGAGGTCTAAATATCCACTTGCAGACTTAAGAAACAGAGTGTTTCCAAACTGCTCTATGAAAAGAAAGGTTAAACTCTGTGAGTTGAACACATCCAGTACAAAGTAGTTTCTGAGAATGATTCTGTCTAGTTTTTAAACGAGGATATTGCCATTTCTAAGATTGGCCTCAAATCTCTTGAAATCTCCACTTGCAAATTCCACAAGAAGAGTGTTTCAAAACTGCTCTGTCTAAAGGAACATTCAGCTCTGTGAGTTGAATACAAACAAGGCAAAGAAGTTACTGAGAATTCTTCTGTCTAGCATTCTATGAAGAAATCCCGTTTCCAACGACGGCCTCAACCAGGTCTAAATATCCACTTGCAGACTTAACAAACAGAGTGTTTTCAAACTGCTCTGTGAAAAGAAAGGTTAAACTCTGTGAGTTGAACACACCCATTACAGAGTAGTTTCTGAGAATGATTCTGTGTAGTTTTGAAACGGGGTTATTTCAATTTCTAAGATTGGCCTCAAATCGCAGGAAATCTCCACTTGCAATTTCCACAAAAAGAGTGTTTCAAAACTGATCTTTCTAAAGGAAGATTTAACTCTGTGAGCTGAACACACACCACACAAAGAAGTTACTGAGAATTCTTCTTTCTTGCAGTATATGAAGAAATCCCGTTTCCAACGAAGGCCACAAAGAGGTCGAAATATCCACTTGCAGACTTATCAAACAGAGTGTTTCCAAACTGCTCTATGAAAAGAAAGGTTAAACTCTGTGAGTTGAACACCTCCAGTACAAAGTAGTTTCTGAGAATGATTCTGTCTAGTTTTTAAACGAGGATATTGCCATTTCTAAGATTGGCCTCAAATCTCTTGAAATCTCCACTTGCAAATTCCACAAAAAGAGTGTTTCAAAACTGCTCTGTCTAAAGGAACGTTCAGCTCTGTGAGTTGAATACAAACAAGGCAAAGAAGTTACTGAGAATTCTTCTGTCTAGCATTCTATGAAGAAATCCCGTTTCCAACGACGGCCTCAACCAGGTCTAAATATCCACTTGCAGACTTAACAAACAGAGTGTTTTCAAACTGCTCTGTGAAAAGAAAGGTTAAACTCTGTGAGTTGAACACACCCATTACAAAGTAGTTTCTGAGAATGATTCTGTGTAGTTTTGAAACGGGGTTATTTCAATTTCTAAGATTGGCCTCAAATCGCAGGAAATCTCCACTTGCAATTTCCACAAAAAGAGTGTTTCAAAACTGATCTTTCTAAAGGAAGGTTTAACTCTGTGAGTTGAACACACACCACACAAAGAAGTTACTGAGAATTCTTCTTTCTTGCAGTATATGAAGAAATCCCGTTTCCAACGAAGGCCACAAAGAGGTCTAAATATCCACTTGCAGACTTAAGAAACAGAGTGTTTCCAAACTGCTCTATGAAAAGAAAGGTTAAACTCTGTGAGTTGAACACATCCAGTACAAAGTAGTTTCTGAGAATGATTCTGTCTAGTTTTTAAACGAGGATATTGCCATTTCTAAGATTGGCCTCAAATCTCTTGAAATCTCCACTTGCAAATTCCACAAAAAGAGTGTTTCAAAACTGCTCTGTCTAAAGGAACGTTCAGCTCTGTGAGTTGAATACAAACAAGGCAAAGAAGTTACTGAGAATTCTTCTGTCTAGCATTCTATGAAGAAATCCCGTTTCCAACGACGGCCTCAACCAGGTCTAAATATCCACTTGCAGACTTAACAAACAGAGTGTTTTCAAACTGCTCTGTGAAAAGAAAGGTTAAACTCTGTGAGTTGAACACACCCATTACAAAGTAGTTTCTGAGAATGATTCTGTGTAGTTTTGAAACGGGGTTATTTCAATTTCTAAGATTGGCCTCAAATCGCAGGAAATCTCCACTTGCAATTTCCACAAAAAGAGTGTTTCAAAACTGATCTTTCTAAAGGAAGGTTTAACTCTGTGAGTTGAACACACACCACACAAAGAAGTTACTGAGAATTCTTCTTTCTTGCAGTATATGAAGAAATCCCGTTTCCAACGAAGGCCACAAAGAGGTCTAAATATCCACTTGCAGACTTAAGAAACAGAGTGTTTCCAAACTGCTCTATGAAAAGAAAGGTTAAACTCTGTGAGTTGAACACATCCAGTACAAAGTAGTTTCTGAGAATGATTCTGTCTAGTTTTTAAACGAGGATATTGCCATTTCTAAGATTGGCCTCAAATCTCTTGAAATCTCCACTTGCAAATTCCACAAGAAGAGTGTTTCAAAACTGCTCTGTCTAAAGGAACATTCAGCTCTGTGAGTTGAATACAAACAATGCAAAGAAGTTACTGAGAATTCTTCTGTCTAGCATTTTATGAAGAAATCCCATTTCCAACGAAGGCCTCAACCAGGTCTAAATATCCACTTGCAGACTTAACAAACAGAGTGTTTTCAAACTGCTCTGTGAAAAGAAAGGTTAAACTCTGTGAGTTGAACACACCCATTACAAAGTAGTTTCTGAGAATGATTCTGTGTAGTTTTGAAACGGGGTTCTTTCAATTTCTAAGATTGGCCTCAAATCGCAGGAAATCTCCACTTGCAATTTCCACAAAAAGAGTGTTTCAAAACTGATCTTTCTAAAGGAATGTTTAACTCTGTGGGTTGAACACACACCACACAAAGAAGTTACTGAGAATTCTTCTTTCTTGCAGTATATGAAGAAATCCCGTTTCCAACGAAGGCCTCAACCAGGTCTAAATATCCACTTGCAGACTTAAGAAACAGAGTGTTTCCAAACTGCTCTATGAAAAGAAAGGTTAAACTCTGTGAGTTGAACACACTCATTACAAAGTAGTTTCTGAGAATGATTCTGTGTAGTTTTGAAACGGGGTTATTTCAATTTCTAAGATTGGCCTCAAATCGCAGGAAATCTCCACTTGCAATTTCCACAAAAAGAGTGTTTCAAAACTGATCTTTCTAAAGGAAGGTTTAACTCTGTGAGTTGAACACACACCACACAAAGAAGTTACTGAGAATTCTTCTTTCTTGCAGTATATGAAGAAATCCCGTTTCCAACGAAGGCCACAAAGAGGTCTAAATATCCACTTGCAGACTTAAGAAACAGAGTGTTTCCAAACTGCTCTATGAAAAGAAAGGTTAAACTCTGTGAGTTGAACACATCCAGTACAAAGTAGTTTCTGAGAATGATTCTGTCTAGTTTTTAAACGAGGATATTGCCATTTCTAAGATTGGCCTCAAATCTCTTGAAATCTCCACTTGCAAATTCCACAAGAAGAGTGTTTCAAAACTGCTCTGTCTAAAGGAACATTCAGCTCTGTGAGTTGAATACAAACAATGCAAAGAAGTTACTGAGAATTCTTCTGTCTAGCATTTTATGAAGAAATCCCATTTCCAACGAAGGCCTCAACCAGGTCTAAATATCCACTTGCAGACTTAACAAACAGAGTGTTTTCAAACTGCTCTGTGAAAAGAAAGGTTAAACTCTGTGAGTTGAACACACCCATTACAAAGTAGTTTCTGAGAATGATTCTGTGTAGTTTTGAAACGGGGTTATTTCAATTTCTAAGATTGGCCTCAAATCGCAGGAAATCTCCACTTGCAATTTCCACAAAAAGAGTGTTTCAAAACTGATCTTTCTAAAGGAAGGTTTAACTCTGTGAGTTGAACACACACCACACAAAGAAGTTACTGAGAATTCTTCTTTCTTGCAGTATATGAAGAAATCCCGTTTCCAACGAAGGCCACAAAGAGGTCTAAATATCCACTTGCAGACTTAAGAAACAGAGTGTTTCCAAACTGCTCTATGAAAAGAAAGGTTAAACTCTGTGAGTTGAACACATCCAGTACAAAGTAGTTTCTGAGAATGATTCTGTCTAGTTTTTAAACGAGGATATTGCCATTTCTAAGATTGGCCTCAAATCTCTTGAAATCTCCACTTGCAAATTCCACAAAAAGAGTGTTTCAAAACTGCTCTGTCTAAAGGAACATTCAGCTCTGTGAGTTGAATACAAACAATGCAAAGAAGTTACTGAGAATTCTTCTGTCTAGCATTTTATGAAGAAATCCCATTTCCAACGAAGGCCTCAATCAGGTCTAAATATCCACTTGCAGACTTAACAAACAGAGTGTTTTCAAACTGCTCTGTGAAAAGAAAGGTTAAACTCTGTGAGTTGAACACACCCATTACAGAGTAGTTTCTGAGAATGATTCTGTGTAGTTTTGAAACGGGGTTATTTCAATTTCTAAGATTGGCCTCAAATCGCAGGAAATCTCCACTTGCAATTTCCACAAAAAGAGTGTTTCAAAACTGATCTTTCTAAAGGAAGATTTAACTCTGTGAGCTGAACACACACCACACAAAGAAGTTACTGAGAATTCTTCTTTCTTGCAGTATATGAAGAAATCCCGTTTCCAACGAAGGCCACAAAGAGGTCGAAATATCCACTTGCAGACTTATCAAACAGAGTGTTTCCAAACTGCTCTATGAAAAGAAAGGTTAAACTCTGTGAGTTGAACACCTCCAGTACAAAGTAGTTTCTGAGAATGATTCTGTCTAGTTTTTAAACGAGGATATTGCCATTTCTAAGATTGGCCTCAAATCTCTTGAAATCTCCACTTGCAAATTCCACAAAAAGAGTGTTTCAAAACTGCTCTGTCTAAAGGAACGTTCAGCTCTGTGAGTTGAATACAAACAAGGCAAAGAAGTTACTGAGAATTCTTCTGTCTAGCATTCTATGAAGAAATCCCGTTTCCAACGACGGCCTCAACCAGGTCTAAATATCCACTTGCAGACTTAACAAACAGAGTGTTTTCAAACTGCTCTGTGAAAAGAAAGGTTAAACTCTGTGAGTTGAACACACCCATTACAAAGTAGTTTCTGAGAATGATTCTGTGTAGTTTTGAAACGGGGTTATTTCAATTTCTAAGATTGGCCTCAAATCGCAGGAAATCTCCACTTGCAATTTCCACAAAAAGAGTGTTTCAAAACTGATCTTTCTAAAGGAAGGTTTAACTCTGTGAGTTGAACACACACCACACAAAGAAGTTACTGAGAATTCTTCTTTCTTGCAGTATATGAAGAAATCCCGTTTCCAACGAAGGCCACAAAGAGGTCGAAATATCCACTTGCAGACTTAAGAAACAGAGTGTTTCCAAACTGCTCTATGAAAAGAAAGGTTAAACTCTGTGAGTTGAACACATCCAGTACAAAGTAGTTTCTGAGAATGATTCTGTCTAGTTTTTAAACGAGGATATTGCCATTTCTAAGATTGGCCTCAAATCTCTTGAAATCTCCACTTGCAAATTCCACAAGAAGAGTGTTTCAAAACTGCTCTGTCTAAAGGAACATTCAGCTCTGTGAGTTGAATACAAACAATGCAAAGAAGTTACTGAGAATTCTTCTGTCTAGCATTTTATGAAGAAATCCCATTTCCAACGAAGGCCTCAACCAGGTCTAAATATCCACTTGCAGACTTAACAAACAGAGTGTTTTCAAACTGCTCTGTGAAAAGAAAGGTTAAACTCTGTGAGTTGAACACACCCATTACAAAGTAGTTTCTGAGAATGATTCTGTGTAGTTTTGAAACGGGGTTATTTCAATTTCTAAGATTGGCCTCAAATCGCAGGAAATCTCCACTTGCAATTTCCACAAAAAGAGTGTTTCAAAACTGATCTTTCTAAAGGAAGGTTTAACTCTGTGAGTTGAACACACACCACACAAAGAAGTTACTGAGAATTCTTCTTTCTTGCAGTATATGAAGAAATCCCGTTTCCAACGAAGGCCACAAAGAGGTCTAAATATCCACTTGCAGACTTAAGAAACAGAGTGTTTCCAAACTGCTCTATGAAAAGAAAGGTTAAACTCTGTGAGTTGAACACATCCAGTACAAAGTAGTTTCTGAGAATGATTCTGTCTAGTTTTTAAACGAGGATATTGCCATTTCTAAGATTGGCCTCAAATCTCTTGAAATCTCCACTTGCAAATTCCACAAAAAGAGTGTTTCAAAACTGCTCTGTCTAAAGGAACATTCAGCTCTGTGAGTTGAATACAAACAATGCAAAGAAGTTACTGAGAATTCTTCTGTCTAGCATTTTATGAAGAAATCCCATTTCCAACGAAGGCCTCAACCAGGTCTAAATATCCACTTGCAGACTTAACAAACAGAGTGTTTTCAAACTGCTCTGTGAAAAGAAAGGTTAAACTCTGTGAGTTGAACACACCCATTACAAAGTAGTTTCTGAGAATGATTCTGTGTAGTTTTGAAACGGGGTTATTTCAATTTCTAAGATTGGCCTCAAATCGCAGGAAATCTCCACTTGCAATTTCCACAAAAAGAGTGTTTCAAAACTGATCTTTCTAAAGGAAGGTTTAACTCTGTGAGTTGAACACACACCACACAAAGAAGTTACTGAGAATTCTTCTTTCTTGCAGTATATGAAGAAATCCCGTTTCCAACGAAGGCCACAAAGAGGTCTAAATATCCACTTGCAGACTTAAGAAACAGAGTGTTTCCAAACTGCTCTATGAAAAGAAAGGTTAAACTCTGTGAGTTGAACACATCCAGTACAAAGTAGTTTCTGAGAATGATTCTGTCTAGTTTTTAAACGAGGATATTGCCATTTCTAAGATTGGCCTCAAATCTCTTGAAATCTCCACTTGCAAATTCCACAAGAAGAGTGTTTCAAAACTGCTCTGTCTAAAGGAACATTCAGCTCTGTGAGTTGAATACAAACAATGCAAAGAAGTTACTGAGAATTCTTCTGTCTAGCATTTTATGAAGAAATCCCATTTCCAACGAAGGCCTCAACCAGGTCTAAATATCCACTTGCAGACTTAACAAACAGAGTGTTTTCAAACTGCTCTGTGAAAAGAAAGGTTAAACTCTGTGAGTTGAACACACCCATTACAAAGTAGTTTCTGAGAATGATTCTGTGTAGTTTTGAAACGGGGTTCTTTCAATTTCTAAGATTGGCCTCAAATCGCAGGAAATCTCCACTTGCAATTTCCACAAAAAGAGTGTTTCAAAACTGATCTTTCTAAAGGAATGTTTAACTCTGTGGGTTGAACACACACCACACAAAGAAGTTACTGAGAATTCTTCTTTCTTGCAGTATATGAAGAAATCCCGTTTCCAACGAAGGCCTCAACCAGGTCTAAATATCCACTTGCAGACTTAAGAAACAGAGTGTTTCCAAACTGCTCTATGAAAAGAAAGGTTAAACTCTGTGAGTTGAACACACTCATTACAAAGTAGTTTCTGAGAATGATTCTGTGTAGTTTTGAAACGGGGTTATTTCAATTTCTAAGATTGGCCTCAAATCGCAGGAAATCTCCACTTGCAATTTCCACAAAAAGAGTGTTTCAAAACTGATCTTTCTAAAGGAAGGTTTAACTCTGTGAGTTGAACACACACCACACAAAGAAGTTACTGAGAATTCTTCTTTCTTGCAGTATATGAAGAAATCCCGTTTCCAACGAAGGCCACAAAGAGGTCTAAATATCCACTTGCAGACTTAAGAAACAGAGTGTTTCCAAACTGCTCTATGAAAAGAAAGGTTAAACTCTGTGAGTTGAACACATCCAGTACAAAGTAGTTTCTGAGAATGATTCTGTCTAGTTTTTAAACGAGGATATTGCCATTTCTAAGATTGGCCTCAAATCTCTTGAAATCTCCACTTGCAAATTCCACAAGAAGAGTGTTTCAAAACTGCTCTGTCTAAAGGAACATTCAGCTCTGTGAGTTGAATACAAACAATGCAAAGAAGTTACTGAGAATTCTTCTGTCTAGCATTTTATGAAGAAATCCCATTTCCAACGAAGGCCTCAACCAGGTCTAAATATCCACTTGCAGACTTAACAAACAGAGTGTTTTCAAACTGCTCTGTGAAAAGAAAGGTTAAACTCTGTGAGTTGAACACACCCATTACAAAGTAGTTTCTGAGAATGATTCTGTGTAGTTTTGAAACGGGGTTATTTCAATTTCTAAGATTGGCCTCAAATCGCAGGAAATCTCCACTTGCAATTTCCACAAAAAGAGTGTTTCAAAACTGATCTTTCTAAAGGAAGGTTTAACTCTGTGAGTTGAACACACACCACACAAAGAAGTTACTGAGAATTCTTCTTTCTTGCAGTATATGAAGAAATCCCGTTTCCAACGAAGGCCACAAAGAGGTCTAAATATCCACTTGCAGACTTAAGAAACAGAGTGTTTCCAAACTGCTCTATGAAAAGAAAGGTTAAACTCTGTGAGTTGAACACATCCAGTACAAAGTAGTTTCTGAGAATGATTCTGTCTAGTTTTTAAACGAGGATATTGCCATTTCTAAGATTGGCCTCAAATCTCTTGAAATCTCCACTTGCAAATTCCACAAAAAGAGTGTTTCAAAACTGCTCTGTCTAAAGGAACATTCAGCTCTGTGAGTTGAATACAAACAATGCAAAGAAGTTACTGAGAATTCTTCTGTCTAGCATTTTATGAAGAAATCCCATTTCCAACGAAGGCCTCAATCAGGTCTAAATATCCACTTGCAGACTTAACAAACAGAGTGTTTTCAAACTGCTCTGTGAAAAGAAAGGTTAAACTCTGTGAGTTGAACACACCCATTACAGAGTAGTTTCTGAGAATGATTCTGTGTAGTTTTGAAACGGGGTTATTTCAATTTCTAAGATTGGCCTCAAATCGCAGGAAATCTCCACTTGCAATTTCCACAAAAAGAGTGTTTCAAAACTGATCTTTCTAAAGGAAGATTTAACTCTGTGAGCTGAACACACACCACACAAAGAAGTTACTGAGAATTCTTCTTTCTTGCAGTATATGAAGAAATCCCGTTTCCAACGAAGGCCACAAAGAGGTCGAAATATCCACTTGCAGACTTATCAAACAGAGTGTTTCCAAACTGCTCTATGAAAAGAAAGGTTAAACTCTGTGAGTTGAACACCTCCAGTACAAAGTAGTTTCTGAGAATGATTCTGTCTAGTTTTTAAACGAGGATATTGCCATTTCTAAGATTGGCCTCAAATCTCTTGAAATCTCCACTTGCAAATTCCACAAAAAGAGTGTTTCAAAACTGCTCTGTCTAAAGGAACGTTCAGCTCTGTGAGTTGAATACAAACAAGGCAAAGAAGTTACTGAGAATTCTTCTGTCTAGCATTCTATGAAGAAATCCCGTTTCCAACGACGGCCTCAACCAGGTCTAAATATCCACTTGCAGACTTAACAAACAGAGTGTTTTCAAACTGCTCTGTGAAAAGAAAGGTTAAACTCTGTGAGTTGAACACACCCATTACAAAGTAGTTTCTGAGAATGATTCTGTGTAGTTTTGAAACGGGGTTATTTCAATTTCTAAGATTGGCCTCAAATCGCAGGAAATCTCCACTTGCAATTTCCACAAAAAGAGTGTTTCAAAACTGATCTTTCTAAAGGAAGGTTTAACTCTGTGAGTTGAACACACACCACACAAAGAAGTTACTGAGAATTCTTCTTTCTTGCAGTATATGAAGAAATCCCGTTTCCAACGAAGGCCACAAAGAGGTCTAAATATCCACTTGCAGACTTAAGAAACAGAGTGTTTCCAAACTGCTCTATGAAAAGAAAGGTTAAACTCTGTGAGTTGAACACATCCAGTACAAAGTAGTTTCTGAGAATGATTCTGTCTAGTTTTTAAACGAGGATATTGCCATTTCTAAGATTGGCCTCAAATCTCTTGAAATCTCCACTTGCAAATTCCACAAAAAGAGTGTTTCAAAACTGCTCTGTCTAAAGGAACATTCAGCTCTGTGAGTTGAATACAAACAATGCAAAGAAGTTACTGAGAATTCTTCTGTCTAGCATTTTATGAAGAAATCCCATTTCCAACGAAGGCCTCAACCAGGTCTAAATATCCACTTGCAGACTTAACAAACAGAGTGTTTTCAAACTGCTCTGTGAAAAGAAAGGTTAAACTCTGTGAGTTGAACACACCCATTACAAAGTAGTTTCTGAGAATGATTCTGTGTAGTTTTGAAACGGGGTTATTTCAATTTCTAAGATTGGCCTCAAATCGCAGGAAATCTCCACTTGCAATTTCCACAAAAAGAGTGTTTCAAAACTGATCTTTCTAAAGGAAGGTTTAACTCTGTGAGTTGAACACACACCACACAAAGAAGTTACTGAGAATTCTTCTTTCTTGCAGTATATGAAGAAATCCCGTTTCCAACGAAGGCCACAAAGAGGTCTAAATATCCACTTGCAGACTTAAGAAACAGAGTGTTTCCAAACTGCTCTATGAAAAGAAAGGTTAAACTCTGTGAGTTGAACACATCCAGTACAAAGTAGTTTCTGAGAATGATTCTGTCTAGTTTTTAAACGAGGATATTGCCATTTCTAAGATTGGCCTCAAATCTCTTGAAATCTCCACTTGCAAATTCCACAAGAAGAGTGTTTCAAAACTGCTCTGTCTAAAGGAACATTCAGCTCTGTGAGTTGAATACAAACAATGCAAAGAAGTTACTGAGAATTCTTCTGTCTAGCATTTTATGAAGAAATCCCATTTCCAACGAAGGCCTCAACCAGGTCTAAATATCCACTTGCAGACTTAACAAACAGAGTGTTTTCAAACTGCTCTGTGAAAAGAAAGGTTAAACTCTGTGAGTTGAACACACCCATTACAAAGTAGTTTCTGAGAATGATTCTGTGTAGTTTTGAAACGGGGTTCTTTCAATTTCTAAGATTGGCCTCAAATCGCAGGAAATCTCCACTTGCAATTTCCACAAAAAGAGTGTTTCAAAACTGATCTTTCTAAAGGAATGTTTAACTCTGTGGGTTGAACACACACCACACAAAGAAGTTACTGAGAATTCTTCTTTCTTGCAGTATATGAAGAAATCCCGTTTCCAACGAAGGCCTCAACCAGGTCTAAATATCCACTTGCAGACTTAAGAAACAGAGTGTTTCCAAACTGCTCTATGAAAAGAAAGGTTAAACTCTGTGAGTTGAACACACTCATTACAAAGTAGTTTCTGAGAATGATTCTGTGTAGTTTTGAAACGGGGTTATTTCAATTTCTAAGATTGGCCTCAAATCGCAGGAAATCTCCACTTGCAATTTCCACAAAAAGAGTGTTTCAAAACTGATCTTTCTAAAGGAAGGTTTAACTCTGTGAGTTGAACACACACCACACAAAGAAGTTACTGAGAATTCTTCTTTCTTGCAGTATATGAAGAAATCCCGTTTCCAACGAAGGCCACAAAGAGGTCTAAATATCCACTTGCAGACTTAAGAAACAGAGTGTTTCCAAACTGCTCTATGAAAAGAAAGGTTAAACTCTGTGAGTTGAACACATCCAGTACAAAGTAGTTTCTGAGAATGATTCTGTCTAGTTTTTAAACGAGGATATTGCCATTTCTAAGATTGGCCTCAAATCTCTTGAAATCTCCACTTGCAAATTCCACAAGAAGAGTGTTTCAAAACTGCTCTGTCTAAAGGAACATTCAGCTCTGTGAGTTGAATACAAACAATGCAAAGAAGTTACTGAGAATTCTTCTGTCTAGCATTTTATGAAGAAATCCCATTTCCAACGAAGGCCTCAACCAGGTCTAAATATCCACTTGCAGACTTAACAAACAGAGTGTTTTCAAACTGCTCTGTGAAAAGAAAGGTTAAACTCTGTGAGTTGAACACACCCATTACAAAGTAGTTTCTGAGAATGATTCTGTGTAGTTTTGAAACGGGGTTATTTCAATTTCTAAGATTGGCCTCAAATCGCAGGAAATCTCCACTTGCAATTTCCACAAAAAGAGTGTTTCAAAACTGATCTTTCTAAAGGAAGGTTTAACTCTGTGAGTTGAACACACACCACACAAAGAAGTTACTGAGAATTCTTCTTTCTTGCAGTATATGAAGAAATCCCGTTTCCAACGAAGGCCACAAAGAGGTCTAAATATCCACTTGCAGACTTAAGAAACAGAGTGTTTCCAAACTGCTCTATGAAAAGAAAGGTTAAACTCTGTGAGTTGAACACATCCAGTACAAAGTAGTTTCTGAGAATGATTCTGTCTAGTTTTTAAACGAGGATATTGCCATTTCTAAGATTGGCCTCAAATCTCTTGAAATCTCCACTTGCAAATTCCACAAAAAGAGTGTTTCAAAACTGCTCTGTCTAAAGGAACATTCAGCTCTGTGAGTTGAATACAAACAATGCAAAGAAGTTACTGAGAATTCTTCTGTCTAGCATTTTATGAAGAAATCCCATTTCCAACGAAGGCCTCAATCAGGTCTAAATATCCACTTGCAGACTTAACAAACAGAGTGTTTTCAAACTGCTCTGTGAAAAGAAAGGTTAAACTCTGTGAGTTGAACACACCCATTACAGAGTAGTTTCTGAGAATGATTCTGTGTAGTTTTGAAACGGGGTTATTTCAATTTCTAAGATTGGCCTCAAATCGCAGGAAATCTCCACTTGCAATTTCCACAAAAAGAGTGTTTCAAAACTGATCTTTCTAAAGGAAGATTTAACTCTGTGAGCTGAACACACACCACACAAAGAAGTTACTGAGAATTCTTCTTTCTTGCAGTATATGAAGAAATCCCGTTTCCAACGAAGGCCACAAAGAGGTCGAAATATCCACTTGCAGACTTATCAAACAGAGTGTTTCCAAACTGCTCTATGAAAAGAAAGGTTAAACTCTGTGAGTTGAACACCTCCAGTACAAAGTAGTTTCTGAGAATGATTCTGTCTAGTTTTTAAACGAGGATATTGCCATTTCTAAGATTGGCCTCAAATCTCTTGAAATCTCCACTTGCAAATTCCACAAAAAGAGTGTTTCAAAACTGCTCTG
This sequence comes from Pan paniscus, assembly GCF_029289425.2. Taxonomy (NCBI): domain Eukaryota; kingdom Metazoa; phylum Chordata; class Mammalia; order Primates; family Hominidae; genus Pan; species Pan paniscus. The sequence continues at coordinate 57,353,227 of NC_073259.2, read as the reverse complement.
TCTAAAGGAACGTTCAGCTCTGTGAGTTGAATACAAACAAGGCAAAGAAGTTACTGAGAATTCTTCTGTCTAGCATTCTATGAAGAAATCCCGTTTCCAACGACGGCCTCAACCAGGTCTAAATATCCACTTGCAGACTTAACAAACAGAGTGTTTTCAAACTGCTCTGTGAAAAGAAAGGTTAAACTCTGTGAGTTGAACACACCCATTACAAAGTAGTTTCTGAGAATGATTCTGTGTAGTTTTGAAACGGGGTTATTTCAATTTCTAAGATTGGCCTCAAATCGCAGGAAATCTCCACTTGCAATTTCCACAAAAAGAGTGTTTCAAAACTGATCTTTCTAAAGGAAGGTTTAACTCTGTGAGTTGAACACACACCACACAAAGAAGTTACTGAGAATTCTTCTTTCTTGCAGTATATGAAGAAATCCCGTTTCCAACGAAGGCCACAAAGAGGTCGAAATATCCACTTGCAGACTTAAGAAACAGAGTGTTTCCAAACTGCTCTATGAAAAGAAAGGTTAAACTCTGTGAGTTGAACACATCCAGTACAAAGTAGTTTCTGAGAATGATTCTGTCTAGTTTTTAAACGAGGATATTGCCATTTCTAAGATTGGCCTCAAATCTCTTGAAATCTCCACTTGCAAATTCCACAAGAAGAGTGTTTCAAAACTGCTCTGTCTAAAGGAACATTCAGCTCTGTGAGTTGAATACAAACAATGCAAAGAAGTTACTGAGAATTCTTCTGTCTAGCATTTTATGAAGAAATCCCATTTCCAACGAAGGCCTCAACCAGGTCTAAATATCCACTTGCAGACTTAACAAACAGAGTGTTTTCAAACTGCTCTGTGAAAAGAAAGGTTAAACTCTGTGAGTTGAACACACCCATTACAAAGTAGTTTCTGAGAATGATTCTGTGTAGTTTTGAAACGGGGTTATTTCAATTTCTAAGATTGGCCTCAAATCGCAGGAAATCTCCACTTGCAATTTCCACAAAAAGAGTGTTTCAAAACTGATCTTTCTAAAGGAAGGTTTAACTCTGTGAGTTGAACACACACCACACAAAGAAGTTACTGAGAATTCTTCTTTCTTGCAGTATATGAAGAAATCCCGTTTCCAACGAAGGCCACAAAGAGGTCTAAATATCCACTTGCAGACTTAAGAAACAGAGTGTTTCCAAACTGCTCTATGAAAAGAAAGGTTAAACTCTGTGAGTTGAACACATCCAGTACAAAGTAGTTTCTGAGAATGATTCTGTCTAGTTTTTAAACGAGGATATTGCCATTTCTAAGATTGGCCTCAAATCTCTTGAAATCTCCACTTGCAAATTCCACAAAAAGAGTGTTTCAAAACTGCTCTGTCTAAAGGAACATTCAGCTCTGTGAGTTGAATACAAACAATGCAAAGAAGTTACTGAGAATTCTTCTGTCTAGCATTTTATGAAGAAATCCCATTTCCAACGAAGGCCTCAACCAGGTCTAAATATCCACTTGCAGACTTAACAAACAGAGTGTTTTCAAACTGCTCTGTGAAAAGAAAGGTTAAACTCTGTGAGTTGAACACACCCATTACAAAGTAGTTTCTGAGAATGATTCTGTGTAGTTTTGAAACGGGGTTATTTCAATTTCTAAGATTGGCCTCAAATCGCAGGAAATCTCCACTTGCAATTTCCACAAAAAGAGTGTTTCAAAACTGATCTTTCTAAAGGAAGGTTTAACTCTGTGAGTTGAACACACACCACACAAAGAAGTTACTGAGAATTCTTCTTTCTTGCAGTATATGAAGAAATCCCGTTTCCAACGAAGGCCACAAAGAGGTCTAAATATCCACTTGCAGACTTAAGAAACAGAGTGTTTCCAAACTGCTCTATGAAAAGAAAGGTTAAACTCTGTGAGTTGAACACATCCAGTACAAAGTAGTTTCTGAGAATGATTCTGTCTAGTTTTTAAACGAGGATATTGCCATTTCTAAGATTGGCCTCAAATCTCTTGAAATCTCCACTTGCAAATTCCACAAAAAGAGTGTTTCAAAACTGCTCTGTCTAAAGGAACATTCAGCTCTGTGAGTTGAATACAAACAATGCAAAGAAGTTACTGAGAATTCTTCTGTCTAGCATTTTATGAAGAAATCCCATTTCCAACGAAGGCCTCAATCAGGTCTAAATATCCACTTGCAGACTTAACAAACAGAGTGTTTTCAAACTGCTCTGTGAAAAGAAAGGTTAAACTCTGTGAGTTGAACACACCCATTACAAAGTAGTTTCTGAGAATGATTCTGTGTAGTTTTGAAACGGGGTTATTTCAATTTCTAAGATTGGCCTCAAATCGCAGGAAATCTCCACTTGCAATTTCCACAAAAAGAGTGTTTCAAAACTGATCTTTCTAAAGGAAGATTTAACTCTGTGAGCTGAACACACACCACACAAAGAAGTTACTGAGAATTCTTCTTTCTTGCAGTATATGAAGAAATCCCGTTTCCAACGAAGGCCACAAAGAGGTCGAAATATCCACTTGCAGACTTATCAAACAGAGTGTTTCCAAACTGCTCTATGAAAAGAAAGGTTAAACTCTGTGAGTTGAACACCTCCAGTACAAAGTAGTTTCTGAGAATGATTCTGTCTAGTTTTTAAACGAGGATATTGCCATTTCTAAGATTGGCCTCAAATCTCTTGAAATCTCCACTTGCAAATTCCACAAAAAGAGTGTTTCAAAACTGCTCTGTCTAAAGGAACGTTCAGCTCTGTGAGTTGAATACAAACAAGGCAAAGAAGTTACTGAGAATTCTTCTGTCTAGCATTCTATGAAGAAATCCCGTTTCCAACGACGGCCTCAACCAGGTCTAAATATCCACTTGCAGACTTAACAAACAGAGTGTTTTCAAACTGCTCTGTGAAAAGAAAGGTTAAACTCTGTGAGTTGAACACACCCATTACAAAGTAGTTTCTGAGAATGATTCTGTGTAGTTTTGAAACGGGGTTATTTCAATTTCTAAGATTGGCCTCAAATCGCAGGAAATCTCCACTTGCAATTTCCACAAAAAGAGTGTTTCAAAACTGATCTTTCTAAAGGAAGGTTTAACTCTGTGAGTTGAACACACACCACACAAAGAAGTTACTGAGAATTCTTCTTTCTTGCAGTATATGAAGAAATCCCGTTTCCAACGAAGGCCACAAAGAGGTCTAAATATCCACTTGCAGACTTAAGAAACAGAGTGTTTCCAAACTGCTCTATGAAAAGAAAGGTTAAACTCTGTGAGTTGAACACATCCAGTACAAAGTAGTTTCTGAGAATGATTCTGTCTAGTTTTTAAACGAGGATATTGCCATTTCTAAGATTGGCCTCAAATCTCTTGAAATCTCCACTTGCAAATTCCACAAAAAGAGTGTTTCAAAACTGCTCTGTCTAAAGGAACATTCAGCTCTGTGAGTTGAATACAAACAATGCAAAGAAGTTACTGAGAATTCTTCTGTCTAGCATTTTATGAAGAAATCCCATTTCCAACGAAGGCCTCAATCAGGTCTAAATATCCACTTGCAGACTTAACAAACAGAGTGTTTTCAAACTGCTCTGTGAAAAGAAAGGTTAAACTCTGTGAGTTGAACACACCCATTACAGAGTAGTTTCTGAGAATGATTCTGTGTAGTTTTGAAACGGGGTTATTTCAATTTCTAAGATTGGCCTCAAATCGCAGGAAATCTCCACTTGCAATTTCCACAAAAAGAGTGTTTCAAAACTGATCTTTCTAAAGGAAGATTTAACTCTGTGAGCTGAACACACACCACACAAAGAAGTTACTGAGAATTCTTCTTTCTTGCAGTATATGAAGAAATCCCGTTTCCAACGAAGGCCACAAAGAGGTCGAAATATCCACTTGCAGACTTATCAAACAGAGTGTTTCCAAACTGCTCTATGAAAAGAAAGGTTAAACTCTGTGAGTTGAACACCTCCAGTACAAAGTAGTTTCTGAGAATGATTCTGTCTAGTTTTTAAACGAGGATATTGCCATTTCTAAGATTGGCCTCAAATCTCTTGAAATCTCCACTTGCAAATTCCACAAAAAGAGTGTTTCAAAACTGCTCTGTCTAAAGGAACGTTCAGCTCTGTGAGTTGAATACAAACAAGGCAAAGAAGTTACTGAGAATTCTTCTGTCTAGCATTCTATGAAGAAATCCCGTTTCCAACGACGGCCTCAACCAGGTCTAAATATCCACTTGCAGACTTAACAAACAGAGTGTTTTCAAACTGCTCTGTGAAAAGAAAGGTTAAACTCTGTGAGTTGAACACACCCATTACAAAGTAGTTTCTGAGAATGATTCTGTGTAGTTTTGAAACGGGGTTATTTCAATTTCTAAGATTGGCCTCAAATCGCAGGAAATCTCCACTTGCAATTTCCACAAAAAGAGTGTTTCAAAACTGATCTTTCTAAAGGAAGGTTTAACTCTGTGAGTTGAACACACACCACACAAAGAAGTTACTGAGAATTCTTCTTTCTTGCAGTATATGAAGAAATCCCGTTTCCAACGAAGGCCACAAAGAGGTCTAAATATCCACTTGCAGACTTAAGAAACAGAGTGTTTCCAAACTGCTCTATGAAAAGAAAGGTTAAACTCTGTGAGTTGAACACATCCAGTACAAAGTAGTTTCTGAGAATGATTCTGTCTAGTTTTTAAACGAGGATATTGCCATTTCTAAGATTGGCCTCAAATCTCTTGAAATCTCCACTTGCAAATTCCACAAAAAGAGTGTTTCAAAACTGCTCTGTCTAAAGGAACATTCAGCTCTGTGAGTTGAATACAAACAATGCAAAGAAGTTACTGAGAATTCTTCTGTCTAGCATTTTATGAAGAAATCCCATTTCCAACGAAGGCCTCAACCAGGTCTAAATATCCACTTGCAGACTTAACAAACAGAGTGTTTTCAAACTGCTCTGTGAAAAGAAAGGTTAAACTCTGTGAGTTGAACACACCCATTACAGAGTAGTTTCTGAGAATGATTCTGTGTAGTTTTGAAACGGGGTTATTTCAATTTCTAAGATTGGCCTCAAATCGCAGGAAATCTCCACTTGCAATTTCCACAAAAAGAGTGTTTCAAAACTGATCTTTCTAAAGGAAGATTTAACTCTGTGAGCTGAACACACACCACACAAAGAAGTTACTGAGAATTCTTCTTTCTTGCAGTATATGAAGAAATCCCGTTTCCAACGAAGGCCACAAAGAGGTCGAAATGTCCACTTGCAGACTTATCAAACAGAGTGTTTCCAAACTGCTCTATGAAAAGAAAGGTTAAACTCTGTGAGTTGAACACCTCCAGTACAAAGTAGTTTCTGAGAATGATTCTGTCTAGTTTTTAAACGAGGATATTGCCATTTCTAAGATTGGCCTCAAATCTCTTGAAATCTCCACTTGCAAATTCCACAAAAAGAGTGTTTCAAAACTGCTCTGTCTAAAGGAACGTTCAGCTCTGTGAGTTGAATACAAACAAGGCAAAGAAGTTACTGAGAATTCTTCTGTCTAGCATTCTATGAAGAAATCCCGTTTCCAACGACGGCCTCAACCAGGTCTAAATATCCACTTGCAGACTTAACAAACAGAGTGTTTTCAAACTGCTCTGTGAAAAGAAAGGTTAAACTCTGTGAGTTGAACACACCCATTACAAAGTAGTTTCTGAGAATGATTCTGTGTAGTTTTGAAACGGGGTTATTTCAATTTCTAAGATTGGCCTCAAATCGCAGGAAATCTCCACTTGCAATTTCCACAAAAAGAGTGTTTCAAAACTGATCTTTCTAAAGGAAGGTTTAACTCTGTGAGTTGAACACACACCACACAAAGAAGTTACTGAGAATTCTTCTTTCTTGCAGTATATGAAGAAATCCCGTTTCCAACGAAGGCCACAAAGAGGTCTAAATATCCACTTGCAGACTTAAGAAACAGAGTGTTTCCAAACTGCTCTATGAAAAGAAAGGTTAAACTCTGTGAGTTGAACACATCCAGTACAAAGTAGTTTCTGAGAATGATTCTGTCTAGTTTTTAAACGAGGATATTGCCATTTCTAAGATTGGCCTCAAATCTCTTGAAATCTCCACTTGCAAATTCCACAAGAAGAGTGTTTCAAAACTGCTCTGTCTAAAGGAACATTCAGCTCTGTGAGTTGAATACAAACAATGCAAAGAAGTTACTGAGAATTCTTCTGTCTAGCATTTTATGAAGAAATCCCATTTCCAACGAAGGCCTCAACCAGGTCTAAATATCCACTTGCAGACTTAACAAACAGAGTGTTTTCAAACTGCTCTGTGAAAAGAAAGGTTAAACTCTGTGAGTTGAACACACCCATTACAAAGTAGTTTCTGAGAATGATTCTGTGTAGTTTTGAAACGGGGTTCTTTCAATTTCTAAGATTGGCCTCAAATCGCAGGAAATCTCCACTTGCAATTTCCACAAAAAGAGTGTTTCAAAACTGATCTTTCTAAAGGAATGTTTAACTCTGTGGGTTGAACACACACCACACAAAGAAGTTACTGAGAATTCTTCTTTCTTGCAGTATATGAAGAAATCCCGTTTCCAACGAAGGCCACAAAGAGGTCTAAATATCCACTTGCAGACTTAAGAAACAGAGTGTTTCCAAACTGCTCTATGAAAAGAAAGGTTAAACTCTGTGAGTTGAACACACTCATTACAAAGTAGTTTCTGAGAATGATTCTGTGTAGTTTTGAAACGGGGTTATTTCAATTTGTAAGATTGGCCTCAAATCGCAGGAAATCTCCACTTGCAATTTCCACAAAAAGAGTGTTTCAAAACTGATCTTTCTAAAGGAAGGTTTAACTCTGTGAGTTGAACACACACCACACAAAGAAGTTACTGAGAATTCTTCTTTCTTGCAGTATATGAAGAAATCCCGTTTCCAACGAAGGCCACAAAGAGGTCTAAATATCCACTTGCAGACTTAAGAAACAGAGTGTTTCCAAACTGCTCTATGAAAAGAAAGGTTAAACTCTGTGAGTTGAACACATCCAGTACAAAGTAGTTTCTGAGAATGATTCTGTCTAGTTTTTAAACGAGGATATTGCCATTTCTAAGATTGGCCTCAAATCTCTTGAAATCTCCACTTGCAAATTCCACAAGAAGAGTGTTTCAAAACTGCTCTGTCTAAAGGAACATTCAGCTCTGTGAGTTGAATACAAACAATGCAAAGAAGTTACTGAGAATTCTTCTGTCTAGCATTTTATGAAGAAATCCCATTTCCAACGAAGGCCTCAACCAGGTCTAAATATCCACTTGCAGACTTAACAAACAGAGTGTTTTCAAACTGCTCTGTGAAAAGAAAGGTTAAACTCTGTGAGTTGAACACACCCATTACAAAGTAGTTTCTGAGAATGATTCTGTGTAGTTTTGAAACGGGGTTATTTCAATTTCTAAGATTGGCCTCAAATCGCAGGAAATCTCCACTTGCAATTTCCACAAAAAGAGTGTTTCAAAACTGATCTTTCTAAAGGAAGGTTTAACTCTGTGAGTTGAACACACACCACACAAAGAAGTTACTGAGAATTCTTCTTTCTTGCAGTATATGAAGAAATCCCGTTTCCAACGAAGGCCACAAAGAGGTCTAAATATCCACTTGCAGACTTAAGAAACAGAGTGTTTCCAAACTGCTCTATGAAAAGAAAGGTTAAACTCTGTGAGTTGAACACATCCAGTACAAAGTAGTTTCTGAGAATGATTCTGTCTAGTTTTTAAACGAGGATATTGCCATTTCTAAGATTGGCCTCAAATCTCTTGAAATCTCCACTTGCAAATTCCACAAAAAGAGTGTTTCAAAACTGCTCTGTCTAAAGGAACATTCAGCTCTGTGAGTTGAATACAAACAATGCAAAGAAGTTACTGAGAATTCTTCTGTCTAGCATTTTATGAAGAAATCCCATTTCCAACGAAGGCCTCAATCAGGTCTAAATATCCACTTGCAGACTTAACAAACAGAGTGTTTTCAAACTGCTCTGTGAAAAGAAAGGTTAAACTCTGTGAGTTGAACACACCCATTACAGAGTAGTTTCTGAGAATGATTCTGTGTAGTTTTGAAACGGGGTTATTTCAATTTCTAAGATTGGCCTCAAATCGCAGGAAATCTCCACTTGCAATTTCCACAAAAAGAGTGTTTCAAAACTGATCTTTCTAAAGGAAGATTTAACTCTGTGAGCTGAACACACACCACACAAAGAAGTTACTGAGAATTCTTCTTTCTTGCAGTATATGAAGAAATCCCGTTTCCAACGAAGGCCACAAAGAGGTCGAAATATCCACTTGCAGACTTATCAAACAGAGTGTTTCCAAACTGCTCTATGAAAAGAAAGGTTAAACTCTGTGAGTTGAACACCTCCAGTACAAAGTAGTTTCTGAGAATGATTCTGTCTAGTTTTTAAACGAGGATATTGCCATTTCTAAGATTGGCCTCAAATCTCTTGAAATCTCCACTTGCAAATTCCACAAAAAGAGTGTTTCAAAACTGCTCTGTCTAAAGGAACGTTCAGCTCTGTGAGTTGAATACAAACAAGGCAAAGAAGTTACTGAGAATTCTTCTGTCTAGCATTCTATGAAGAAATCCCGTTTCCAACGACGGCCTCAACCAGGTCTAAATATCCACTTGCAGACTTAACAAACAGAGTGTTTTCAAACTGCTCTGTGAAAAGAAAGGTTAAACTCTATGTGTTGAACACACCCATTACAAAGTAGTTTCTGAGAATGATTCTGTGTAGTTTTGAAACGGGGTTATTTCAATTTCTAAGATTGGCCTCAAATCGCAGGAAATCTCCACTTGCAATTTCCACAAAAAGAGTGTTTCAAAACTGATCTTTCTAAAGGAAGGTTTAACTCTGTGAGTTGAACACACACCACACAAAGAAGTTACTGAGAATTCTTCTTTCTTGCAGTATATGAAGAAATCCCGTTTCCAACGAAGGCCACAAAGAGGTCTAAATATCCACTTGCAGACTTAAGAAACAGAGTGTTTCCAAACTGCTCTATGAAAAGAAAGGTTAAACTCTGTGAGTTGAACACATCCAGTACAAAGTAGTTTCTGAGAATGATTCTGTCTAGTTTTTAAACGAGGATATTGCCATTTCTAAGATTGGCCTCAAATCTCTTGAAATCTCCACTTGCAAATTCCACAAAAAGAGTGTTTCAAAACTGCTCTGTCTAAAGGAACATTCAGCTCTGTGAGTTGAATACAAACAATGCAAAGAAGTTACTGAGAATTCTTCTGTCTAGCATTTTATGAAGAAATCCCATTTCCAACGAAGGCCTCAATCAGGTCTAAATATCCACTTGCAGACTTAACAAACAGAGTGTTTTCAAACTGCTCTGTGAAAAGAAAGGTTAAACTCTGTGAGTTGAACACACCCATTACAGAGTAGTTTCTGAGAATGATTCTGTGTAGTTTTGAAACGGGGTTATTTCAATTTCTAAGATTGGCCTCAAATCGCAGGAAATCTCCACTTGCAATTTCCACAAAAAGAGTGTTTCAAAACTGATCTTTCTAAAGGAAGATTTAACTCTGTGAGCTGAACACACACCACACAAAGAAGTTACTGAGAATTCTTCTTTCTTGCAGTATATGAAGAAATCCCGTTTCCAACGAAGGCAACAAAGAGGTCGAAATATCCACTTGCAGACTTATCAAACAGAGTGTTTCCAAACTGCTCTATGAAAAGAAAGGTTAAACTCTGTGAGTTGAACACCTCCAGTACAAAGTAGTTTCTGAGAATGATTCTGTCTAGTTTTTAAACGAGGATATTGCCATTTCTAAGATTGGCCTCAAATCTCTTGAAATCTCCACTTGCAAATTCCACAAAAAGAGTGTTTCAAAACTGCTCTGTCTAAAGGAACGTTCAGCTCTGTGAGTTGAATACAAACAAGGCAAAGAAGTTACTGAGAATTCTTCTGTCTAGCATTCTATGAAGAAATCCCGTTTCCAACGACGGCCTCAACCAGGTCTAAATATCCACTTGCAGACTTAACAAACAGAGTGTTTTCAAACTGCTCTGTGAAAAGAAAGGTTAAACTCTGTGAGTTGAACACACCCATTACAAAGTAGTTTCTGAGAATGATTCTGTGTAGTTTTGAAACGGGGTTATTTCAATTTCTAAGATTGGCCTCAAATCGCAGGAAATCTCCACTTGCAATTTCCACAAAAAGAGTGTTTCAAAACTGATCTTTCTAAAGGAAGGTTTAACTCTGTGAGTTGAACACACACCACACAAAGAAGTTACTGAGAATTCTTCTTTCTTGCAGTATATGAAGAAATCCCGTTTCCAACGAAGGCCACAAAGAGGTCTAAATATCCACTTGCAGACTTAAGAAACAGAGTGTTTCCAAACTGCTCTATGAAAAGAAAGGTTAAACTCTGTGAGTTGAACACATCCAGTACAAAGTAGTTTCTGAGAATGATTCTGTCTAGTTTTTAAACGAGGATATTGCCATTTCTAAGATTGGCCTCAAATCTCTTGAAATCTCCACTTGCAAATTCCACAAGAAGAGTGTTTGAAAACTGCTCTGTCTAAAGGAACATTCAGCTCTGTGAGTTGAATACAAACAATGCAAAGAAGTTACTGAGAATTCTTCTGTCTAGCATTTTATGAAGAAATCCCATTTCCAACGAAGGCCTCAACCAGGTCTAAATATCCACTTGCAGACTTAACAAACAGAGTGTTTTCAAACTGCTCTGTGAAAAGAAAGGTTAAACTCTGTGAGTTGAACACACCCATTACAAAGTAGTTTCTGAGAATGATTCTGTGTAGTTTTGAAACGGGGTTCTTTCAATTTCTAAGATTGGCCTCAAATCGCAGGAAATCTCCACTTGCAATTTCCACAAAAAGAGTGTTTCAAAACTGATCTTTCTAAAGGAATGTTTAACTCTGTGGGTTGAACACACACCACACAAAGAAGTTACTGAGAATTCTTCTTTCTTGCAGTATATGAAGAAATCCCGTTTCCAACGAAGGCCACAAAGAGGTCTAAATATCCACTTGCAGACTTAAGAAACAGAGTGTTTCCAAACTGCTCTATGAAAAGAAAGGTTAAACTCTGTGAGTTGAACACACTCATTACAAAGTAGTTTCTGAGAATGATTCTGTGTAGTTTTGAAACGGGGTTATTTCAATTTCTAAGATTGGCCTCAAATCGCAGGAAATCTCCACTTGCAATTTCCACAAAAAGAGTGTTTCAAAACTGATCTTTCTAAAGGAAGGTTTAACTCTGTGAGTTGAACACACACCACACAAAGAAGTTACTGAGAATTCTTCTTTCTTGCAGTATATGAAGAAATCCCGTTTCCAACGAAGGCCACAAAGAGGTCTAAATATCCACTTGCAGACTTAAGAAACAGAGTGTTTCCAAACTGCTCTATGAAAAGAAAGGTTAAACTCTGTGAGTTGAACACATCCAGTACAAAGTAGTTTCTGAGAATGATTCTGTCTAGTTTTTAAACGAGGATATTGCCATTTCTAAGATTGGCCTCAAATCTCTTGAAATCTCCACTTGCAAATTCCACAAGAAGAGTGTTTCAAAACTGCTCTGTCTAAAGGAACATTCAGCTCTGTGAGTTGAATACAAACAATGCAAAGAAGTTACTGAGAATTCTTCTGTCTAGCATTTTATGAAGAAATCCCATTTCCAACGAAGGCCTCAACCAGGTCTAAATATCCACTTGCAGACTTAACAAACAGAGTGTTTTCAAACTGCTCTGTGAAAAGAAAGGTTAAACTCTGTGAGTTGAACACACCCATTACAAAGTAGTTTCTGAGAATGATTCTGTGTAGTTTTGAAACGGGGTTATTTCAATTTCTAAGATTGGCCTCAAATCGCAGGAAATCTCCACTTGCAATTTCCACAAAAAGAGTGTTTCAAAACTGATCTTTCTAAAGGAAGGTTTAACTCTGTGAGTTGAACACACACCACACAAAGAAGTTACTGAGAATTCTTCTTTCTTGCAGTATATGAAGAAATCCCGTTTCCAACGAAGGCCACAAAGAGGTCTAAATATCCACTTGCAGACTTAAGAAACAGAGTGTTTCCAAACTGCTCTATGAAAAGAAAGGTTAAACTCTGTGAGTTGAACACATCCAGTACAAAGTAGTTTCTGAGAATGATTCTGTCTAGTTTTTAAACGAGGATATTGCCATTTCTAAGATTGGCCTCAAATCTCTTGAAATCTCCACTTGCAAATTCCACAAAAAGAGTGTTTCAAAACTGCTCTGTCTAAAGGAACATTCAGCTCTGTGAGTTGAATACAAACAATGCAAAGAAGTTACTGAGAATTCTTCTGTCTAGCATTTTATGAAGAAATCCCATTTCCAACGAAGGCCTCAATCAGGTCTAAATATCCACTTGCAGACTTAACAAACAGAGTGTTTTCAAACTGCTCTGTGAAAAGAAAGGTTAAACTCTGTGAGTTGAACACACCCATTACAGAGTAGTTTCTGAGAATGATTCTGTGTAGTTTTGAAACGGGGTTATTTCAATTTCTAAGATTGGCCTCAAATCGCAGGAAATCTCCACTTGCAATTTCCACAAAAAGAGTGTTTCAAAACTGATCTTTCTAAAGGAAGATTTAACTCTGTGAGCTGAACACACACCACACAAAGAAGTTACTGAGAATTCTTCTTTCTTGCAGTATATGAAGAAATCCCGTTTCCAACGAAGGCCACAAAGAGGTCGAAATATCCACTTGCAGACTTATCAAACAGAGTGTTTCCAAACTGCTCTATGAAAAGAAAGGTTAAACTCTGTGAGTTGAACACCTCCAGTACAAAGTAGTTTCTGAGAATGATTCTGTCTAGTTTTTAAACGAGGATATTGCCATTTCTAAGATTGGCCTCAAATCTCTTGAAATCTCCACTTGCAAATTCCACAAAAAGAGTGTTTCAAAACTGCTCTGTCTAAAGGAACGTTCAGCTCTGTGAGTTGAATACAAACAAGGCAAAGAAGTTACTGAGAATTCTTCTGTCTAGCATTCTATGAAGAAATCCCGTTTCCAACGACGGCCTCAACCAGGTCTAAATATCCACTTGCAGACTTAACAAACAGAGTGTTTTCAAACTGCTCTGTGAAAAGAAAGGTTAAACTCTGTGAGTTGAACACACCCATTACAAAGTAGTTTCTGAGAATGATTCTGTGTAGTTTTGAAACGGGGTTATTTCAATTTCTAAGATTGGCCTCAAATCGCAGGAAATCTCCACTTGCAATTTCCACAAAAAGAGTGTTTCAAAACTGATCTTTCTAAAGGAAGGTTTAACTCTGTGAGTTGAACACACACCACACAAAGAAGTTACTGAGAATTCTTCTTTCTTGCAGTATATGAAGAAATCCCGTTTCCAACGAAGGCCACAAAGAGGTCTAAATATCCACTTGCAGACTTAAGAAACAGAGTGTTTCCAAACTGCTCTATGAAAAGAAAGGTTAAACTCTGTGAGTTGAACACATCCAGTACAAAGTAGTTTCTGAGAATGATTCTGTCTAGTTTTTAAACGAGGATATTGCCATTTCTAAGATTGGCCTCAAATCTCTTGAAATCTCCACTTGCAAATTCCACAAGAAGAGTGTTTCAAAACTGCTCTGTCTAAAGGAACATTCAGCTCTGTGAGTTGAATACAAACAATGCAAAGAAGTTACTGAGAATTCTTCTGTCTAGCATTTTATGAAGAAATCCCATTTCCAACGAAGGCCTCAACCAGGTCTAAATATCCACTTGCAGACTTAACAAACAGAGTGTTTTCAAACTGCTCTGTGAAAAGAAAGGTTAAACTCTGTGAGTTGAACACACCCATTACAAAGTAGTTTCTGAGAATGATTCTGTGTAGTTTTGAAACGGGGTTATTTCAATTTCTAAGATTGGCCTCAAATCGCAGGAAATCTCCACTTGCAATTTCCACAAAAAGAGTGTTTCAAAACTGATCTTTCTAAAGGAAGGTTTAACTCTGTGAGTTGAACACACACCACACAAAGAAGTTACTGAGAATTCTTCTTTCTTGCAGTATATGAAGAAATCCCGTTTCCAACGAAGGCCACAAAGAGGTCTAAATATCCACTTGCAGACTTAAGAAACAGAGTGTTTCCAAACTGCTCTATGAAAAGAAAGGTTAAACTCTGTGAGTTGAACACATCCAGTACAAAGTAGTTTCTGAGAATGATTCTGTCTAGTTTTTAAACGAGGATATTGCCATTTCTAAGATTGGCCTCAAATCTCTTGAAATCTCCACTTGCAAATTCCACAAAAAGAGTGTTTCAAAACTGCTCTGTCTAAAGGAACATTCAGCTCTGTGAGTTGAATACAAACAATGCAAAGAAGTTACTGAGAATTCTTCTGTCTAGCATTTTATGAAGAAATCCCATTTCCAACGAAGGCCTCAACCAGGTCTAAATATCCACTTGCAGACTTAACAAACAGAGTGTTTTCAAACTGCTCTGTGAAAAGAAAGGTTAAACTCTGTGAGTTGAACACACCCATTACAAAGTAGTTTCTGAGAATGATTCTGTGTAGTTTTGAAACGGGGTTATTTCAATTTCTAAGATTGGCCTCAAATCGCAGGAAATCTCCACTTGCAATTTCCACAAAAAGAGTGTTTCAAAACTGATCTTTCTAAAGGAAGGTTTAACTCTGTGAGTTGAACACACACCACACAAAGAAGTTACTGAGAATTCTTCTTTCTTGCAGTATATGAAGAAATCCCGTTTCCAACGAAGGCCACAAAGAGGTCTAAATATCCACTTGCAGACTTAAGAAACAGAGTGTTTCCAAACTGCTCTATGAAAAGAAAGGTTAAACTCTGTGAGTTGAACACATCCAGTACAAAGTAGTTTCTGAGAATGATTCTGTCTAGTTTTTAAACGAGGATATTGCCATTTCTAAGATTGGCCTCAAATCTCTTGAAATCTCCACTTGCAAATTCCACAAAAAGAGTGTTTCAAAACTGCTCTGTCTAAAGGAACATTCAGCTCTGTGAGTTGAATACAAACAATGCAAAGAAGTTACTGAGAATTCTTCTGTCTAGCATTTTATGAAGAAATCCCATTTCCAACGAAGGCCTCAACCAGGTCTAAATATCCACTTGCAGACTTAACAAACAGAGTGTTTTCAAACTGCTCTGTGAAAAGAAAGGTTAAACTCTGTGAGTTGAACACACCCATTACAGAGTAGTTTCTGAGAATGATTCTGTGTAGTTTTGAAACGGGGTTATTTCAATTTCTAAGATTGGCCTCAAATCGCAGGAAATCTCCACTTGCAATTTCCACAAAAAGAGTGTTTCAAAACTGATCTTTCTAAAGGAAGATTTAACTCTGTGAGCTGAACACACACCACACAAAGAAGTTACTGAGAATTCTTCTTTCTTGCAGTATATGAAGAAATCCCGTTTCCAACGAAGGCCACAAAGAGGTCGAAATATCCACTTGCAGACTTATCAAACAGAGTGTTTCCAAACTGCTCTATGAAAAGAAAGGTTAAACTCTGTGAGTTGAACACCTCCAGTACAAAGTAGTTTCTGAGAATGATTCTGTCTAGTTTTTAAACGAGGATATTGCCATTTCTAAGATTGGCCTCAAATCTCTTGAAATCTCCACTTGCAAATTCCACAAAAAGAGTGTTTCAAAACTGCTCTGTCTAAAGGAACGTTCAGCTCTGTGAGTTGAATACAAACAACGCAAAGAAGTTACTGAGAATTCTTCTGTCTAGCATTCTATGAAGAAATCCCGTTTCCAACGACGGCCTCAACCAGGTCTAAATATCCACTTGCAGACTTAACAAACAGAGTGTTTTCAAACTGCTCTGTGAAAAGAAAGGTTAAACTCTGTGAGTTGAACACACCCATTACAAAGTAGTTTCTGAGAATGATTCTGTGTAGTTTTGAAACGGGGTTATTTCAATTTCTAAGATTGGCCTCAAATCGCAGGAAATCTCCACTTGCAATTTCCACAAAAAGAGTGTTTCAAAACTGATCTTTCTAAAGGAAGGTTTAACTCTGTGAGTTGAACACACACCACACAAAGAAGTTACTGAGAATTCTTCTTTCTTGCAGTATATGAAGAAATCCCGTTTCCAACGAAGGCCACAAAGAGGTCTAAATATCCACTTGCAGACTTAAGAAACAGAGTGTTTCCAAACTGCTCTATGAAAAGAAAGGTTAAACTCTGTGAGTTGAACACATCCAGTACAAAGTAGTTTCTGAGAATGATTCTGTCTAGTTTTTAAACGAGGATATTGCCATTTCTAAGATTGGCCTCAAATCTCTTGAAATCTCCACTTGCAAATTCCACAAAAAGAGTGTTTCAAAACTGCTCTGTCTAAAGGAACATTCAGCTCTGTGAGTTGAATACAAACAATGCAAAGAAGTTACTGAGAATTCTTCTGTCTAGCATTTTATGAAGAAATCCCATTTCCAACGAAGGCCTCAATCAGGTCTAAATATCCACTTGCAGACTTAACAAACAGAGTGTTTTCAAACTGCTCTGTGAAAAGAAAGGTTAAACTCTGTGAGTTGAACACACCCATTACAGAGTAGTTTCTGAGAATGATTCTGTGTAGTTTTGAAACAGGGTTATTTCAATTTCTAAGATTGGCCTCAAATCGCAGGAAATCTCCACTTGCAATTTCCACAAAAAGAGTGTTTCAAAACTGATCTTTCTAAAGGAAGATTTAACTCTGTGAGCTGAACACACACCACACAAAGAAGTTACTGAGAATTCTTCTTTCTTGCAGTATATGAAGAAATCCCGTTTCCAACGAAGGCCACAAAGAGGTCGAAATATCCACTTGCAGACTTATCAAACAGAGTGTTTCCAAACTGCTCTATGAAAAGAAAGGTTAAACTCTGTGAGTTGAACACCTCCAGTACAAAGTAGTTTCTGAGAATGATTCTGTCTAGTTTTTAAACGAGGATATTGCCATTTCTAAGATTGGCCTCAAATCTCTTGAAATCTCCACTTGCAAATTCCACAAAAAGAGTGTTTCAAAACTGCTCTGTCTAAAGGAACGTTCAGCTCTGTGAGTTGAATACAAACAAGGCAAAGAAGTTACTGAGAATTCTTCTGTCTAGCATTCTATGAAGAAATCCCGTTTCCAACGACGGCCTCAACCAGGTCTAAATATCCACTTGCAGACTTAACAAACAGAGTGTTTTCAAACTGCTCTGTGAAAAGAAAGGTTAAACTCTGTGAGTTGAACACACCCATTACAAAGTAGTTTCTGAGAATGATTCTGTGTAGTTTTGAAACGGGGTTATTTCAATTTCTAAGATTGGCCTCAAATCGCAGGAAATCTCCACTTGCAATTTCCACAAAAAGAGTGTTTCAAAACTGATCTTTCTAAAGGAAGGTTTAACTCTGTGAGTTGAACACACACCACACAAAGAAGTTACTGAGAATTCTTCTTTCTTGCAGTATATGAAGAAATCCCGTTTCCAACGAAGGCCACAAAGAGGTCTAAATATCCACTTGCAGACTTAAGAAACAGAGTGTTTCCAAACTGCTCTATGAAAAGAAAGGTTAAACTCTGTGAGTTGAACACATCCAGTACAAAGTAGTTTCTGAGAATGATTCTGTCTAGTTTTTAAACGAGGATATTGCCATTTCTAAGATTGGCCTCAAATCTCTTGAAATCTCCACTTGCAAATTCCACAAGAAGAGTGTTTCAAAACTGCTCTGTCTAAAGGAACATTCAGCTCTGTGAGTTGAATACAAACAATGCAAAGAAGTTACTGAGAATTCTTCTGTCTAGCATTTTATGAAGAAATCCCATTTCCAACGAAGGCCTCAACCAGGTCTAAATATCCACTTGCAGACTTAACAAACAGAGTGTTTTCAAACTGCTCTGTGAAAAG
The DNA here is from genome assembly GCF_029289425.2 of Pan paniscus. NCBI lineage: Eukaryota > Metazoa > Chordata > Mammalia > Primates > Hominidae > Pan > Pan paniscus. The sequence goes on along the minus strand of NC_073259.2, from coordinate 57,335,371 downwards.
AAAGGTTAAACTCTGTGAGTTGAACACACCCATTACAGAGTAGTTTCTGAGAATGATTCTGTGTAGTTTTGAAACGGGGTTATTTCAATTTCTAAGATTGGCCTCAAATCGCAGGAAATCTCCACTTGCAATTTCCACAAAAAGAGTGTTTCAAAACTGATCTTTCTAAAGGAAGATTTAACTCTGTGAGCTGAACACACACCACACAAAGAAGTTACTGAGAATTCTTCTTTCTTGCAGTATATGAAGAAATCCCGTTTCCAACGAAGGCCACAAAGAGGTCGAAATATCCACTTGCAGACTTATCAAACAGAGTGTTTCCAAACTGCTCTATGAAAAGAAAGGTTAAACTCTGTGAGTTGAACACCTCCAGTACAAAGTAGTTTCTGAGAATGATTCTGTCTAGTTTTTAAACGAGGATATTGCCATTTCTAAGATTGGCCTCAAATCTCTTGAAATCTCCACTTGCAAATTCCACAAAAAGAGTGTTTCAAAACTGCTCTGTCTAAAGGAACGTTCAGCTCTGTGAGTTGAATACAAACAAGGCAAAGAAGTTACTGAGAATTCTTCTGTCTAGCATTCTATGAAGAAATCCCGTTTCCAACGACGGCCTCAACCAGGTCTAAATATCCACTTGCAGACTTAACAAACAGAGTGTTTTCAAACTGCTCTGTGAAAAGAAAGGTTAAACTCTGTGAGTTGAACACACCCATTACAAAGTAGTTTCTGAGAATGATTCTGTGTAGTTTTGAAACGGGGTTATTTCAATTTCTAAGATTGGCCTCAAATCGCAGGAAATCTCCACTTGCAATTTCCACAAAAAGAGTGTTTCAAAACTGATCTTTCTAAAGGAAGGTTTAACTCTGTGAGTTGAACACACACCACACAAAGAAGTTACTGAGAATTCTTCTTTCTTGCAGTATATGAAGAAATCCCGTTTCCAACGAAGGCCACAAAGAGGTCTAAATATCCACTTGCAGACTTAAGAAACAGAGTGTTTCCAAACTGCTCTATGAAAAGAAAGGTTAAACTCTGTGAGTTGAACACATCCAGTACAAAGTAGTTTCTGAGAATGATTCTGTCTAGTTTTTAAACGAGGATATTGCCATTTCTAAGATTGGCCTCAAATCTCTTGAAATCTCCACTTGCAAATTCCACAAGAAGAGTGTTTCAAAACTGCTCTGTCTAAAGGAACATTCAGCTCTGTGAGTTGAATACAAACAATGCAAAGAAGTTACTGAGAATTCTTCTGTCTAGCATTTTATGAAGAAATCCCATTTCCAACGAAGGCCTCAACCAGGTCTAAATATCCACTTGCAGACTTAACAAACAGAGTGTTTTCAAACTGCTCTGTGAAAAGAAAGGTTAAACTCTGTGAGTTGAACACACCCATTACAAAGTAGTTTCTGAGAATGATTCTGTGTAGTTTTGAAACGGGGTTCTTTCAATTTCTAAGATTGGCCTCAAATCGCAGGAAATCTCCACTTGCAATTTCCACAAAAAGAGTGTTTCAAAACTGATCTTTCTAAAGGAATGTTTAACTCTGTGGGTTGAACACACACCACACAAAGAAGTTACTGAGAATTCTTCTTTCTTGCAGTATATGAAGAAATCCCGTTTCCAACGAAGGCCACAAAGAGGTCTAAATATCCACTTGCAGACTTAAGAAACAGAGTGTTTCCAAACTGCTCTATGAAAAGAAAGGTTAAACTCTGTGAGTTGAACACACTCATTACAAAGTAGTTTCTGAGAATGATTCTGTGTAGTTTTGAAACGGGGTTATTTCAATTTCTAAGATTGGCCTCAAATCGCAGGAAATCTCCACTTGCAATTTCCACAAAAAGAGTGTTTCAAAACTGATCTTTCTAAAGGAAGGTTTAACTCTGTGAGTTGAACACACACCACACAAAGAAGTTACTGAGAATTCTTCTTTCTTGCAGTATATGAAGAAATCCCGTTTCCAACGAAGGCCACAAAGAGGTCTAAATATCCACTTGCAGACTTAAGAAACAGAGTGTTTCCAAACTGCTCTATGAAAAGAAAGGTTAAACTCTGTGAGTTGAACACATCCAGTACAAAGTAGTTTCTGAGAATGATTCTGTCTAGTTTTTAAACGAGGATATTGCCATTTCTAAGATTGGCCTCAAATCTCTTGAAATCTCCACTTGCAAATTCCACAAGAAGAGTGTTTCAAAACTGCTCTGTCTAAAGGAACATTCAGCTCTGTGAGTTGAATACAAACAATGCAAAGAAGTTACTGAGAATTCTTCTGTCTAGCATTTTATGAAGAAATCCCATTTCCAACGAAGGCCTCAACCAGGTCTAAATATCCACTTGCAGACTTAACAAACAGAGTGTTTTCAAACTGCTCTGTGAAAAGAAAGGTTAAACTCTGTGAGTTGAACACACCCATTACAAAGTAGTTTCTGAGAATGATTCTGTGTAGTTTTGAAACGGGGTTATTTCAATTTCTAAGATTGGCCTCAAATCGCAGGAAATCTCCACTTGCAATTTCCACAAAAAGAGTGTTTCAAAACTGATCTTTCTAAAGGAAGGTTTAACTCTGTGAGTTGAACACACACCACACAAAGAAGTTACTGAGAATTCTTCTTTCTTGCAGTATATGAAGAAATCCCGTTTCCAACGAAGGCCACAAAGAGGTCTAAATATCCACTTGCAGACTTAAGAAACAGAGTGTTTCCAAACTGCTCTATGAAAAGAAAGGTTAAACTCTGTGAGTTGAACACATCCAGTACAAAGTAGTTTCTGAGAATGATTCTGTCTAGTTTTTAAACGAGGATATTGCCATTTCTAAGATTGGCCTCAAATCTCTTGAAATCTCCACTTGCAAATTCCACAAGAAGAGTGTTTCAAAACTGCTCTGTCTAAAGGAACATTCAGCTCTGTGAGTTGAATACAAACAATGCAAAGAAGTTACTGAGAATTCTTCTGTCTAGCATTTTATGAAGAAATCCCATTTCCAACGAAGGCCTCAATCAGGTCTAAATATCCACTTGCAGACTTAACAAACAGAGTGTTTTCAAACTGCTCTGTGAAAAGAAAGGTTAAACTCTGTGAGTTGAACACACCCATTACAGAGTAGTTTCTGAGAATGATTCTGTGTAGTTTTGAAACGGGGTTATTTCAATTTCTAAGATTGGCCTCAAATCGCAGGAAATCTCCACTTGCAATTTCCACAAAAAGAGTGTTTCAAAACTGATCTTTCTAAAGGAAGATTTAACTCTGTGAGCTGAACACACACCACACAAAGAAGTTACTGAGAATTCTTCTTTCTTGCAGTATATGAAGAAATCCCGTTTCCAACGAAGGCCACAAAGAGGTCGAAATATCCACTTGCAGACTTATCAAACAGAGTGTTTCCAAACTGCTCTATGAAAAGAAAGGTTAAACTCTGTGAGTTGAACACCTCCAGTACAAAGTAGTTTCTGAGAATGATTCTGTCTAGTTTTTAAACGAGGATATTGCCATTTCTAAGATTGGCCTCAAATCTCTTGAAATCTCCACTTGCAAATTCCACAAAAAGAGTGTTTCAAAACTGCTCTGTCTAAAGGAACGTTCAGCTCTGTGAGTTGAATACAAACAACGCAAAGAAGTTACTGAGAATTCTTCTGTCTAGCATTCTATGAAGAAATCCCGTTTCCAACGACGGCCTCAACCAGGTCTAAATATCCACTTGCAGACTTAACAAACAGAGTGTTTTCAAACTGCTCTGTGAAAAGAAAGGTTAAACTCTGTGAGTTGAACACACCCATTACAAAGTAGTTTCTGAGAATGATTCTGTGTAGTTTTGAAACGGGGTTATTTCAATTTCTAAGATTGGCCTCAAATCGCAGGAAATCTCCACTTGCAATTTCCACAAAAAGAGTGTTTCAAAACTGATCTTTCTAAAGGAAGGTTTAACTCTGTGAGTTGAACACACACCACACAAAGAAGTTACTGAGAATTCTTCTTTCTTGCAGTATATGAAGAAATCCCGTTTCCAACGAAGGCCACAAAGAGGTCTAAATATCCACTTGCAGACTTAAGAAACAGAGTGTTTCCAAACTGCTCTATGAAAAGAAAGGTTAAACTCTGTGAGTTGAACACATCCAGTACAAAGTAGTTTCTGAGAATGATTCTGTCTAGTTTTTAAACGAGGATATTGCCATTTCTAAGATTGGCCTCAAATCTCTTGAAATCTCCACTTGCAAATTCCACAAGAAGAGTGTTTCAAAACTGCTCTGTCTAAAGGAACATTCAGCTCTGTGAGTTGAATACAAACAATGCAAAGAAGTTACTGAGAATTCTTCTGTCTAGCATTTTATGAAGAAATCCCATTTCCAACGAAGGCCTCAACCAGGTCTAAATATCCACTTGCAGACTTAACAAACAGAGTGTTTTCAAACTGCTCTGTGAAAAGAAAGGTTAAACTCTGTGAGTTGAACACACCCATTACAAAGTAGTTTCTGAGAATGATTCTGTGTAGTTTTGAAACGGGGTTATTTCAATTTCTAAGATTGGCCTCAAATCGCAGGAAATCTCCACTTGCAATTTCCACAAAAAGAGTGTTTCAAAACTGATCTTTCTAAAGGAAGGTTTAACTCTGTGAGTTGAACACACACCACACAAAGAAGTTACTGAGAATTCTTCTTTCTTGCAGTATATGAAGAAATCCCGTTTCCAACGAAGGCCACAAAGAGGTCTAAATATCCACTTGCAGACTTAAGAAACAGAGTGTTTCCAAACTGCTCTATGAAAAGAAAGGTTAAACTCTGTGAGTTGAACACATCCAGTACAAAGTAGTTTCTGAGAATGATTCTGTCTAGTTTTTAAACGAGGATATTGCCATTTCTAAGATTGGCCTCAAATCTCTTGAAATCTCCACTTGCAAATTCCACAAAAAGAGTGTTTCAAAACTGCTCTGTCTAAAGGAACATTCAGCTCTGTGAGTTGAATACAAACAATGCAAAGAAGTTACTGAGAATTCTTCTGTCTAGCATTTTATGAAGAAATCCCATTTCCAACGAAGGCCTCAACCAGGTCTAAATATCCACTTGCAGACTTAACAAACAGAGTGTTTTCAAACTGCTCTGTGAAAAGAAAGGTTAAACTCTGTGAGTTGAACACACCCATTACAAAGTAGTTTCTGAGAATGATTCTGTGTAGTTTTGAAACGGGGTTATTTCAATTTCTAAGATTGGCCTCAAATCGCAGGAAATCTCCACTTGCAATTTCCACAAAAAGAGTGTTTCAAAACTGATCTTTCTAAAGGAAGGTTTAACTCTGTGAGTTGAACACACACCACACAAAGAAGTTACTGAGAATTCTTCTTTCTTGCAGTATATGAAGAAATCCCGTTTCCAACGAAGGCCACAAAGAGGTCTAAATATCCACTTGCAGACTTAAGAAACAGAGTGTTTCCAAACTGCTCTATGAAAAGAAAGGTTAAACTCTGTGAGTTGAACACATCCAGTACAAAGTAGTTTCTGAGAATGATTCTGTCTAGTTTTTAAACGAGGATATTGCCATTTCTAAGATTGGCCTCAAATCTCTTGAAATCTCCACTTGCAAATTCCACAAAAAGAGTGTTTCAAAACTGCTCTGTCTAAAGGAACATTCAGCTCTGTGAGTTGAATACAAACAATGCAAAGAAGTTACTGAGAATTCTTCTGTCTAGCATTTTATGAAGAAATCCCATTTCCAACGAAGGCCTCAATCAGGTCTAAATATCCACTTGCAGACTTAACAAACAGAGTGTTTTCAAACTGCTCTGTGAAAAGAAAGGTTAAACTCTGTGAGTTGAACACACCCATTACAGAGTAGTTTCTGAGAATGATTCTGTGTAGTTTTGAAACGGGGTTATTTCAATTTCTAAGATTGGCCTCAAATCGCAGGAAATCTCCACTTGCAATTTCCACAAAAAGAGTGTTTCAAAACTGATCTTTCTAAAGGAAGATTTAACTCTGTGAGCTGAACACACACCACACAAAGAAGTTACTGAGAATTCTTCTTTCTTGCAGTATATGAAGAAATCCCGTTTCCAACGAAGGCCACAAAGAGGTCGAAATATCCACTTGCAGACTTATCAAACAGAGTGTTTCCAAACTGCTCTATGAAAAGAAAGGTTAAACTCTGTGAGTTGAACACCTCCAGTACAAAGTAGTTTCTGAGAATGATTCTGTCTAGTTTTTAAACGAGGATATTGCCATTTCTAAGATTGGCCTCAAATCTCTTGAAATCTCCACTTGCAAATTCCACAAAAAGAGTGTTTCAAAACTGCTCTGTCTAAAGGAACGTTCAGCTCTGTGAGTTGAATACAAACAACGCAAAGAAGTTACTGAGAATTCTTCTGTCTAGCATTCTATGAAGAAATCCCGTTTCCAACGACGGCCTCAACCAGGTCTAAATATCCACTTGCAGACTTAACAAACAGAGTGTTTTCAAACTGCTCTGTGAAAAGAAAGGTTAAACTCTGTGAGTTGAACACACCCATTACAAAGTAGTTTCTGAGAATGATTCTGTGTAGTTTTGAAACGGGGTTATTTCAATTTCTAAGATTGGCCTCAAATCGCAGGAAATCTCCACTTGCAATTTCCACAAAAAGAGTGTTTCAAAACTGATCTTTCTAAAGGAAGGTTTAACTCTGTGAGTTGAACACACACCACACAAAGAAGTTACTGAGAATTCTTCTTTCTTGCAGTATATGAAGAAATCCCGTTTCCAACGAAGGCCACAAAGAGGTCTAAATATCCACTTGCAGACTTAAGAAACAGAGTGTTTCCAAACTGCTCTATGAAAAGAAAGGTTAAACTCTGTGAGTTGAACACATCCAGTACAAAGTAGTTTCTGAGAATGATTCTGTCTAGTTTTTAAACGAGGATATTGCCATTTCTAAGATTGGCCTCAAATCTCTTGAAATCTCCACTTGCAAATTCCACAAGAAGAGTGTTTCAAAACTGCTCTGTCTAAAGGAACATTCAGCTCTGTGAGTTGAATACAAACAATGCAAAGAAGTTACTGAGAATTCTTCTGTCTAGCATTTTATGAAGAAATCCCATTTCCAACGAAGGCCTCAACCAGGTCTAAATATCCACTTGCAGACTTAACAAACAGAGTGTTTTCAAACTGCTCTGTGAAAAGAAAGGTTAAACTCTGTGAGTTGAACACACCCATTACAAAGTAGTTTCTGAGAATGATTCTGTGTAGTTTTGAAACGGGGTTATTTCAATTTCTAAGATTGGCCTCAAATCGCAGGAAATCTCCACTTGCAATTTCCACAAAAAGAGTGTTTCAAAACTGATCTTTCTAAAGGAAGGTTTAACTCTGTGAGTTGAACACACACCACACAAAGAAGTTACTGAGAATTCTTCTTTCTTGCAGTATATGAAGAAATCCCGTTTCCAACGAAGGCCACAAAGAGGTCTAAATATCCACTTGCAGACTTAAGAAACAGAGTGTTTCCAAACTGCTCTATGAAAAGAAAGGTTAAACTCTGTGAGTTGAACACATCCAGTACAAAGTAGTTTCTGAGAATGATTCTGTCTAGTTTTTAAACGAGGATATTGCCATTTCTAAGATTGGCCTCAAATCTCTTGAAATCTCCACTTGCAAATTCCACAAAAAGAGTGTTTCAAAACTGCTCTGTCTAAAGGAACATTCAGCTCTGTGAGTTGAATACAAACAATGCAAAGAAGTTACTGAGAATTCTTCTGTCTAGCATTTTATGAAGAAATCCCATTTCCAACGAAGGCCTCAACCAGGTCTAAATATCCACTTGCAGACTTAACAAACAGAGTGTTTTCAAACTGCTCTGTGAAAAGAAAGGTTAAACTCTGTGAGTTGAACACACCCATTACAAAGTAGTTTCTGAGAATGATTCTGTGTAGTTTTGAAACGGGGTTATTTCAATTTCTAAGATTGGCCTCAAATCGCAGGAAATCTCCACTTGCAATTTCCACAAAAAGAGTGTTTCAAAACTGATCTTTCTAAAGGAAGGTTTAACTCTGTGAGTTGAACACACACCACACAAAGAAGTTACTGAGAATTCTTCTTTCTTGCAGTATATGAAGAAATCCCGTTTCCAACGAAGGCCACAAAGAGGTCTAAATATCCACTTGCAGACTTAAGAAACAGAGTGTTTCCAAACTGCTCTATGAAAAGAAAGGTTAAACTCTGTGAGTTGAACACATCCAGTACAAAGTAGTTTCTGAGAATGATTCTGTCTAGTTTTTAAACGAGGATATTGCCATTTCTAAGATTGGCCTCAAATCTCTTGAAATCTCCACTTGCAAATTCCACAAAAAGAGTGTTTCAAAACTGCTCTGTCTAAAGGAACATTCAGCTCTGTGAGTTGAATACAAACAATGCAAAGAAGTTACTGAGAATTCTTCTGTCTAGCATTTTATGAAGAAATCCCATTTCCAACGAAGGCCTCAATCAGGTCTAAATATCCACTTGCAGACTTAACAAACAGAGTGTTTTCAAACTGCTCTGTGAAAAGAAAGGTTAAACTCTGTGAGTTGAACACACCCATTACAGAGTAGTTTCTGAGAATGATTCTGTGTAGTTTTGAAACGGGGTTATTTCAATTTCTAAGATTGGCCTCAAATCGCAGGAAATCTCCACTTGCAATTTCCACAAAAAGAGTGTTTCAAAACTGATCTTTCTAAAGGAAGATTTAACTCTGTGAGCTGAACACACACCACACAAAGAAGTTACTGAGAATTCTTCTTTCTTGCAGTATATGAAGAAATCCCGTTTCCAACGAAGGCCACAAAGAGGTCGAAATATCCACTTGCAGACTTATCAAACAGAGTGTTTCCAAACTGCTCTATGAAAAGAAAGGTTAAACTCTGTGAGTTGAACACCTCCAGTACAAAGTAGTTTCTGAGAATGATTCTGTCTAGTTTTTAAACGAGGATATTGCCATTTCTAAGATTGGCCTCAAATCTCTTGAAATCTCCACTTGCAAATTCCACAAAAAGAGTGTTTCAAAACTGCTCTGTCTAAAGGAACGTTCAGCTCTGTGAGTTGAATACAAACAACGCAAAGAAGTTACTGAGAATTCTTCTGTCTAGCATTCTATGAAGAAATCCCGTTTCCAACGACGGCCTCAACCAGGTCTAAATATCCACTTGCAGACTTAACAAACAGAGTGTTTTCAAACTGCTCTGTGAAAAGAAAGGTTAAACTCTGTGAGTTGAACACACCCATTACAAAGTAGTTTCTGAGAATGATTCTGTGTAGTTTTGAAACGGGGTTATTTCAATTTCTAAGATTGGCCTCAAATCGCAGGAAATCTCCACTTGCAATTTCCACAAAAAGAGTGTTTCAAAACTGATCTTTCTAAAGGAAGGTTTAACTCTGTGAGTTGAACACACACCACACAAAGAAGTTACTGAGAATTCTTCTTTCTTGCAGTATATGAAGAAATCCCGTTTCCAACGAAGGCCACAAAGAGGTCTAAATATCCACTTGCAGACTTAAGAAACAGAGTGTTTCCAAACTGCTCTATGAAAAGAAAGGTTAAACTCTGTGAGTTGAACACATCCAGTACAAAGTAGTTTCTGAGAATGATTCTGTCTAGTTTTTAAACGAGGATATTGCCATTTCTAAGATTGGCCTCAAATCTCTTGAAATCTCCACTTGCAAATTCCACAAGAAGAGTGTTTCAAAACTGCTCTGTCTAAAGGAACATTCAGCTCTGTGAGTTGAATACAAACAATGCAAAGAAGTTACTGAGAATTCTTCTGTCTAGCATTTTATGAAGAAATCCCATTTCCAACGAAGGCCTCAACCAGGTCTAAATATCCACTTGCAGACTTAACAAACAGAGTGTTTTCAAACTGCTCTGTGAAAAGAAAGGTTAAACTCTGTGAGTTGAACACACCCATTACAAAGTAGTTTCTGAGAATGATTCTGTGTAGTTTTGAAACGGGGTTATTTCAATTTCTAAGATTGGCCTCAAATCGCAGGAAATCTCCACTTGCAATTTCCACAAAAAGAGTGTTTCAAAACTGATCTTTCTAAAGGAAGGTTTAACTCTGTGAGTTGAACACACACCACACAAAGAAGTTACTGAGAATTCTTCTTTCTTGCAGTATATGAAGAAATCCCGTTTCCAACGAAGGCCACAAAGAGGTCTAAATATCCACTTGCAGACTTAAGAAACAGAGTGTTTCCAAACTGCTCTATGAAAAGAAAGGTTAAACTCTGTGAGTTGAACACATCCAGTACAAAGTAGTTTCTGAGAATGATTCTGTCTAGTTTTTAAACGAGGATATTGCCATTTCTAAGATTGGCCTCAAATCTCTTGAAATCTCCACTTGCAAATTCCACAAAAAGAGTGTTTCAAAACTGCTCTGTCTAAAGGAACATTCAGCTCTGTGAGTTGAATACAAACAATGCAAAGAAGTTACTGAGAATTCTTCTGTCTAGCATTTTATGAAGAAATCCCATTTCCAACGAAGGCCTCAACCAGGTCTAAATATCCACTTGCAGACTTAACAAACAGAGTGTTTTCAAACTGCTCTGTGAAAAGAAAGGTTAAACTCTGTGAGTTGAACACACCCATTACAAAGTAGTTTCTGAGAATGATTCTGTGTAGTTTTGAAACGGGGTTATTTCAATTTCTAAGATTGGCCTCAAATCGCAGGAAATCTCCACTTGCAATTTCCACAAAAAGAGTGTTTCAAAACTGATCTTTCTAAAGGAAGGTTTAACTCTGTGAGTTGAACACACACCACACAAAGAAGTTACTGAGAATTCTTCTTTCTTGCAGTATATGAAGAAATCCCGTTTCCAACGAAGGCCACAAAGAGGTCTAAATATCCACTTGCAGACTTAAGAAACAGAGTGTTTCCAAACTGCTCTATGAAAAGAAAGGTTAAACTCTGTGAGTTGAACACATCCAGTACAAAGTAGTTTCTGAGAATGATTCTGTCTAGTTTTTAAACGAGGATATTGCCATTTCTAAGATTGGCCTCAAATCTCTTGAAATCTCCACTTGCAAATTCCACAAAAAGAGTGTTTCAAAACTGCTCTGTCTAAAGGAACATTCAGCTCTGTGAGTTGAATACAAACAATGCAAAGAAGTTACTGAGAATTCTTCTGTCTAGCATTTTATGAAGAAATCCCATTTCCAACGAAGGCCTCAATCAGGTCTAAATATCCACTTGCAGACTTAACAAACAGAGTGTTTTCAAACTGCTCTGTGAAAAGAAAGGTTAAACTCTGTGAGTTGAACACACCCATTACAGAGTAGTTTCTGAGAATGATTCTGTGTAGTTTTGAAACGGGGTTATTTCAATTTCTAAGATTGGCCTCAAATCGCAGGAAATCTCCACTTGCAATTTCCACAAAAAGAGTGTTTCAAAACTGATCTTTCTAAAGGAAGATTTAACTCTGTGAGCTGAACACACACCACACAAAGAAGTTACTGAGAATTCTTCTTTCTTGCAGTATATGAAGAAATCCCGTTTCCAACGAAGGCCACAAAGAGGTCGAAATATCCACTTGCAGACTTATCAAACAGAGTGTTTCCAAACTGCTCTATGAAAAGAAAGGTTAAACTCTGTGAGTTGAACACCTCCAGTACAAAGTAGTTTCTGAGAATGATTCTGTCTAGTTTTTAAACGAGGATATTGCCATTTCTAAGATTGGCCTCAAATCTCTTGAAATCTCCACTTGCAAATTCCACAAAAAGAGTGTTTCAAAACTGCTCTGTCTAAAGGAACGTTCAGCTCTGTGAGTTGAATACAAACAACGCAAAGAAGTTACTGAGAATTCTTCTGTCTAGCATTCTATGAAGAAATCCCGTTTCCAACGACGGCCTCAACCAGGTCTAAATATCCACTTGCAGACTTAACAAACAGAGTGTTTTCAAACTGCTCTGTGAAAAGAAAGGTTAAACTCTGTGAGTTGAACACACCCATTACAAAGTAGTTTCTGAGAATGATTCTGTGTAGTTTTGAAACGGGGTTATTTCAATTTCTAAGATTGGCCTCAAATCGCAGGAAATCTCCACTTGCAATTTCCACAAAAAGAGTGTTTCAAAACTGATCTTTCTAAAGGAAGGTTTAACTCTGTGAGTTGAACACACACCACACAAAGAAGTTACTGAGAATTCTTCTTTCTTGCAGTATATGAAGAAATCCCGTTTCCAACGAAGGCCACAAAGAGGTCTAAATATCCACTTGCAGACTTAAGAAACAGAGTGTTTCCAAACTGCTCTATGAAAAGAAAGGTTAAACTCTGTGAGTTGAACACATCCAGTACAAAGTAGTTTCTGAGAATGATTCTGTCTAGTTTTTAAACGAGGATATTGCCATTTCTAAGATTGGCCTCAAATCTCTTGAAATCTCCACTTGCAAATTCCACAAGAAGAGTGTTTCAAAACTGCTCTGTCTAAAGGAACATTCAGCTCTGTGAGTTGAATACAAACAATGCAAAGAAGTTACTGAGAATTCTTCTGTCTAGCATTTTATGAAGAAATCCCATTTCCAACGAAGGCCTCAACCAGGTCTAAATATCCACTTGCAGACTTAACAAACAGAGTGTTTTCAAACTGCTCTGTGAAAAGAAAGGTTAAACTCTGTGAGTTGAACACACCCATTACAAAGTAGTTTCTGAGAATGATTCTGTGTAGTTTTGAAACGGGGTTATTTCAATTTCTAAGATTGGCCTCAAATCGCAGGAAATCTCCACTTGCAATTTCCACAAAAAGAGTGTTTCAAAACTGATCTTTCTAAAGGAAGGTTTAACTCTGTGAGTTGAACACACACCACACAAAGAAGTTACTGAGAATTCTTCTTTCTTGCAGTATATGAAGAAATCCCGTTTCCAACGAAGGCCACAAAGAGGTCTAAATATCCACTTGCAGACTTAAGAAACAGAGTGTTTCCAAACTGCTCTATGAAAAGAAAGGTTAAACTCTGTGAGTTGAACACATCCAGTACAAAGTAGTTTCTGAGAATGATTCTGTCTAGTTTTTAAACGAGGATATTGCCATTTCTAAGATTGGCCTCAAATCTCTTGAAATCTCCACTTGCAAATTCCACAAAAAGAGTGTTTCAAAACTGCTCTGTCTAAAGGAACATTCAGCTCTGTGAGTTGAATACAAACAATGCAAAGAAGTTACTGAGAATTCTTCTGTCTAGCATTTTATGAAGAAATCCCATTTCCAACGAAGGCCTCAACCAGGTCTAAATATCCACTTGCAGACTTAACAAACAGAGTGTTTTCAAACTGCTCTGTGAAAAGAAAGGTTAAACTCTGTGAGTTGAACACACCCATTACAAAGTAGTTTCTGAGAATGATTCTGTGTAGTTTTGAAACGGGGTTATTTCAATTTCTAAGATTGGCCTCAAATCGCAGGAAATCTCCACTTGCAATTTCCACAAAAAGAGTGTTTCAAAACTGATCTTTCTAAAGGAAGGTTTAACTCTGTGAGTTGAACACACACCACACAAAGAAGTTACTGAGAATTCTTCTTTCTTGCAGTATATGAAGAAATCCCGTTTCCAACGAAGGCCACAAAGAGGTCTAAATATCCACTTGCAGACTTAAGAAACAGAGTGTTTCCAAACTGCTCTATGAAAAGAAAGGTTAAACTCTGTGAGTTGAACACATCCAGTACAAAGTAGTTTCTGAGAATGATTCTGTCTAGTTTTTAAACGAGGATATTGCCATTTCTAAGATTGGCCTCAAATCTCTTGAAATCTCCACTTGCAAATTCCACAAAAAGAGTGTTTCAAAACTGCTCTGTCTAAAGGAACATTCAGCTCTGTGAGTTGAATACAAACAATGCAAAGAAGTTACTGAGAATTCTTCTGTCTAGCATTTTATGAAGAAATCCCATTTCCAACGAAGGCCTCAATCAGGTCTAAATATCCACTTGCAGACTTAACAAACAGAGTGTTTTCAAACTGCTCTGTGAAAAGAAAGGTTAAACTCTGTGAGTTGAACACACCCATTACAGAGTAGTTTCTGAGAATGATTCTGTGTAGTTTTGAAACGGGGTTATTTCAATTTCTAAGATTGGCCTCAAATCGCAGGAAATCTCCACTTGCAATTTCCACAAAAAGAGTGTTTCAAAACTGATCTTTCTAAAGGAAGATTTAACTCTGTGAGCTGAACACACACCACACAAAGAAGTTACTGAGAATTCTTCTTTCTTGCAGTATATGAAGAAATCCCGTTTCCAACGAAGGCCACAAAGAGGTCGAAATATCCACTTGCAGACTTATCAAACAGAGTGTTTCCAAACTGCTCTATGAAAAGAAAGGTTAAACTCTGTGAGTTGAACACCTCCAGTACAAAGTAGTTTCTGAGAATGATTCTGTCTAGTTTTTAAACGAGGATATTGCCATTTCTAAGATTGGCCTCAAATCTCTTGAAATCTCCACTTGCAAATTCCACAAAAAGAGTGTTTCAAAACTGATCTTTCTAAAGGAAGGTTTAACTCTGTGAGTTGAACACACACCACACAAAGAAGTTACTGAGAATTCTTCTTTCTTGCAGTATATGAAGAAATCCCGTTTCCAACGAAGGCCACAAAGAGGTCTAAATATCCACTTGCAGACTTAAGAAACAGAGTGTTTCCAAACTGCTCTATGAAAAGAAAGGTTAAACTCTGTGAGTTGAACACATCCAGTACAAAGTAGTTTCTGAGAATGATTCTGTCTAGTTTTTAAACGAGGATATTGCCATTTCTAAGATTGGCCTCAAATCTCTTGAAATCTCCACTTGCAAATTCCACAAAAAGAGTGTTTCAAAACTGCTCTGTCTAAAGGAACATTCAGCTCTGTGAGTTGAATACAAACAATGCAAAGAAGTTACTGAGAATTCTTCTGTCTAGCATTTTATGAAGAAATCCCATTTCCAACGAAGGCCTCAACCAGGTCTAAATATCCACTTGCAGACTTAACAAACAGAGTGTTTTCAAACTGCTCTGTGAAAAGAAAGGTTAAACTCTGTGAGTTGAACACACCCATTACAGAGTAGTTTCTGAGAATGATTCTGTGTAGTTTTGAAACGGGGTTATTTCAATTTCTAAGATTGGCCTCAAATCGCAGGAAATCTCCACTTGCAATTTCCACAAAAAGAGTGTTTCAAAACTGATCTTTCTAAAGGAAGATTTAACTCTGTGAGCTGAACACACACCACACAAAGAAGTTACTGAGAATTCTTCTTTCTTGCAGTATATGAAGAAATCCCGTTTCCAACGAAGGCCACAAAGAGGTCGAAATATCCACTTGCAGACTTATCAAACAGAGTGTTTCCAAACTGCTCTATGAAAAGAAAGGTTAAACTCTGTGAGTTGAACACCTCCAGTACAAAGTAGTTTCTGAGAATGATTCTGTCTAGTTTTTAAACGAGGATATTGCCATTTCTAAGATTGGCCTCAAATCTCTTGAAATCTCCACTTGCAAATTCCACAAAAAGAGTGTTTCAAAACTGCTCTGTCTAAAGGAACGTTCAGCTCTGTGAGTTGAATACAAACAAGGCAAAGAAGTTACTGAGAATTCTTCTGTCTAGCATTCTATGAAGAAATCCCGTTTCCAACGACGGCCTCAACCAGGTCTAAATATCCACTTGCAGACTTAACAAACAGAGTGTTTTCAAACTGCTCTGTGAAAAGAAAGGTTAAACTCTGTGAGTTGAACACACCCATTACAGAGTAGTTTCTGAGAATGATTCTGTGTAGTTTTGAAACGGGGTTATTTCAATTTCTAAGATTGGCCTCAAATCGCAGGAAATCTCCACTTGCAATTTCCACAAAAAGAGTGTTTCAAAACTGATCTTTCTAAAGGAAGATTTAACTCTGTGAGCTGAACACACACCACACAAAGAAGTTACTGAGAATTCTTCTTTCTTGCAGTATATGAAGAAATCCCGTTTCCAACGAAGGCCACAAAGAGGTCGAAATATCCACTTGCAGACTTATCAAACAGAGTGTTTCCAAACTGCTCTATGAAAAGAAAGGTTAAACTCTGTGAGTTGAACACCTCCAGTACAAAGTAGTTTCTGAGAATGATTCTGTCTAGTTTTTAAACGAGGATATTGCCATTTCTAAGATTGGCCTCAAATCTCTTGAAATCTCCACTTGCAAATTCCACAAAAAGAGTGTTTCAAAACTGATCTTTCTAAAGGAAGGTTTAACTCTGTGAGTTGAACACACACCACACAAAGAAGTTACTGAGAATTCTTCTTTCTTGCAGTATATGAAGAAATCCCGTTTCCAACGAAGGCCACAAAGAGGTCTAAATATCCACTTGCAGACTTAAGAAACAGAGTGTTTCCAAACTGCTCTATGAAAAGAAAGGTTAAACTCTGTGAGTTGAACACATCCAGTACAAAGTAGTTTCTGAGAATGATTCTGTCTAGTTTTTAAACGAGGATATTGCCATTTCTAAGATTGGCCTCAAATCTCTTGAAATCTCCACTTGCAAATTCCACAAAAAGAGTGTTTCAAAACTGCTCTGTCTAAAGGAACATTCAGCTCTGTGAGTTGAATACAAACAATGCAAAGAAGTTACTGAGAATTCTTCTGTCTAGCATTTTATGAAGAAATCCCATTTCCAACGAAGGCCTCAACCAGGTCTAAATATCCACTTGCAGACTTAACAAACAGAGTGTTTTCAAACTGCTCTGTGAAAAGAAAGGTTAAACTCTGTGAGTTGAACACACCCATTACAGAGTAGTTTCTGAGAATGATTCTGTGTAGTTTTGAAACGGGGTTATTTCAATTTCTAAGATTGGCCTCAAATCGCAGGAAATCTCCACTTGCAATTTCCACAAAAAGAGTGTTTCAAAACTGATCTTTCTAAAGGAAGATTTAACTCTGTGAGCTGAACACACACCACACAAAGAAGTTACTGAGAATTCTTCTTTCTTGCAGTATATGAAGAAATCCCGTTTCCAACGAAGGCCACAAAGAGGTCGAAATATCCACTTGCAGACTTATCAAACAGAGTGTTTCCAAACTGCTCTATGAAAAGAAAGGTTAAACTCTGTGAGTTGAACACCTCCAGTACAAAGTAGTTTCTGAGAATGATTCTGTCTAGTTTTTAAACGAGGATATTGCCATTTCTAAGATTGGCCTCAAATCTCTTGAAATCTCCACTTGCAAATTCCACAAAAAGAGTGTTTCAAAACTGCTCTGTCTAAAGGAACGTTCAGCTCTGTGAGTTGAATACAAACAAGGCAAAGAAGTTACTGAGAATTCTTCTGTCTAGCATTCTATGAAGAAATCCCGTTTCCAACGACGGCCTCAACCAGGTCTAAATATCCACTTGCAGACTTAACAAACAGAGTGTTTTCAAACTGCTCTGTGAAAAGAAAGGTTAAACTCTGTGAGTTGAACACACCCATTACAAAGTAGTTTCTGAGAATGATTCTGTGTAGTTTTGAAACGGGGTTATTTCAATTTCTAAGATTGGCCTCAAATCGCAGGAAATCTCCACTTGCAATTTCCACAAAAAGAGTGTTTCAAAACTGATCTTTCTAAAGGAAGGTTTAACTCTGTGAGTTGAACACACACCACACAAAGAAGTTACTGAGAATTCTTCTTTCTTGCAGTATATGAAGAAATCCCGTTTCCAACGAAGGCCACAAAGAGGTCTAAATATCCACTTGCAGACTTAAGAAACAGAGTGTTTCCAAACTGCTCTATGAAAAGAAAGGTTAAACTCTGTGAGTTGAACACATCCAGTACAAAGTAGTTTCTGAGAATGATTCTGTCTAGTTTTTAAACGAGGATATTGCCATTTCTAAGATTGGCCTCAAATCTCTTGAAATCTCCACTTGCAAATTCCACAAAAAGAGTGTTTCAAAACTGCTCTGTCTAAAGGAACATTCAGCTCTGTGAGTTGAATACAAACAATGCAAAGAAGTTACTGAGAATTCTTCTGTCTAGCATTTTATGAAGAAATCCCATTTCCAACGAAGGCCTCAACCAGGTCTAAATATCCACTTGCAGACTTAACAAACAGAGTGTTTTCAAACTGCTCTGTGAAAAGAAAGGTTAAACTCTGTGAGTTGAACACACCCATTACAGAGTAGTTTCTGAGAATGATTCTGTGTAGTTTTGAAACGGGGTTATTTCAATTTCTAAGATTGGCCTCAAATCGCAGGAAATCTCCACTTGCAATTTCCACAAAAAGAGTGTTTCAAAACTGATCTTTCTAAAGGAAGATTTAACTCTGTGAGCTGAACACACACCACACAAAGAAGTTACTGAGAATTCTTCTTTCTTGCAGTATATGAAGAAATCCCGTTTCCAACGAAGGCCACAAAGAGGTCGAAATATCCACTTGCAGACTTATCAAACAGAGTGTTTCCAAACTGCTCTATGAAAAGAAAGGTTAAACTCTGTGAGTTGAACACCTCCAGTACAAAGTAGTTTCTGAGAATGATTCTGTCTAGTTTTTAAACGAGGATATTGCCATTTCTAAGATTGGCCTCAAATCTCTTGAAATCTCCACTTGCAAATTCCACAAAAAGAGTGTTTCAAAACTGCTCTGTCTAAAGGAACGTTCAGCTCTGTGAGTTGAATACAAACAAGGCAAAGAAGTTACTGAGAATTCTTCTGTCTAGCATTCTATGAAGAAATCCCGTTTCCAACGACGGCCTCAACCAGGTCTAAATATCCACTTGCAGACTTAACAAACAGAGTGTTTTCAAACTGCTCTGTGAAAAGAAAGGTTAAACTCTGTGAGTTGAACACACCCATTACAAAGTAGTTTCTGAGAATGATTCTGTGTAGTTTTGAAACGGGGTTATTTCAATTTCTAAGATTGGCCTCAAATCGCAGGAAATCTCCACTTGCAATTTCCACAAAAAGAGTGTTTCAAAACTGATCTTTCTAAAGGAAGGTTTAACTCTGTGAGTTGAACACACACCACACAAAGAAGTTACTGAGAATTCTTCTTTCTTGCAGTATATGAAGAAATCCCGTTTCCAACGAAGGCCACAAAGAGGTCTAAATATCCACTTGCAGACTTAAGAAACAGAGTGTTTCCAAACTGCTCTATGAAAAGAAAGGTTAAACTCTGTGAGTTGAACACATCCAGTACAAAGTAGTTTCTGAGAATGATTCTGTCTAGTTTTTAAACGAGGATATTGCCATTTCTAAGATTGGCCTCAAATCTCTTGAAATCTCCACTTGCAAATTCCACAAGAAGAGTGTTTCAAAACTGCTCTGTCTAAAGGAACATTCAGCTCTGTGAGTTGAATACAAACAATGCAAAGAAGTTACTGAGAATTCTTCTGTCTAGCATTTTATGAAGAAATCCCATTTCCAACGAAGGCCTCAACCAGGTCTAAATATCCACTTGCAGACTTAACAAACAGAGTGTTTTCAAACTGCTCTGTGAAAAGAAAGGTTAAACTCTGTGAGTTGAACACACCCATTACAAAGTAGTTTCTGAGAATGATTCTGTGTAGTTTTGAAACGGGGTTCTTTCAATTTCTAAGATTGGCCTCAAATCGCAGGAAATCTCCACTTGCAATTTCCACAAAAAGAGTGTTTCAAAACTGATCTTTCTAAAGGAATGTTTAACTCTGTGGGTTGAACACACACCACACAAAGAAGTTACTGAGAATTCTTCTTTCTTGCAGTATATGAAGAAATCCCGTTTCCAACGAAGGCCACAAAGAGGTCTAAATATCCACTTGCAGACTTAAGAAACAGAGTGTTTCCAAACTGCTCTATGAAAAGAAAGGTTAAACTCTGTGAGTTGAACACACTCATTACAAAGTAGTTTCTGAGAATGATTCTGTGTAGTTTTGAAACGGGGTTATTTCAATTTCTAAGATTGGCCTCAAATCGCAGGAAATCTCCACTTGCAATTTCCACAAAAAGAGTGTTTCAAAACTGATCTTTCTAAAGGAAGGTTTAACTCTGTGAGTTGAACACACACCACACAAAGAAGTTACTGAGAATTCTTCTTTCTTGCAGTATATGAAGAAATCCCGTTTCCAACGAAGGCCACAAAGAGGTCTAAATATCCACTTGCAGACTTATCAAACAGAGTGTTTCCAAACTGCTCTATGAAAAGAAAGGTTAAACTCTGTGAGTTGAACACATCCAGTACAAAGTAGTTTCTGAGAATGATTCTGTCTAGTTTTTAAACGAGGATATTGCCATTTCTAAGATTGGCCTCAAATCTCTTGAAATCTCCACTTGCAAATTCCACAAAAAGAGTGTTTCAAAACTGCTCTGTCTAAAGGAACATTCAGCTCTGTGAGTTGAATACAAACAATGCAAAGAAGTTACTGAGAATTCTTCTGTCTAGCATTTTATGAAGAAATCCCATTTCCAACGAAGGCCTCAATCAGGTCTAAATATCCACTTGCAGACTTAACAAACAGAGTGTTTTCAAACTGCTCTGTGAAAAGAAAGGTTAAACTCTGTGAGTTGAACACACCCATTACAGAGTAGTTTCTGAGAATGATTCTGTGTAGTTTTGAAACGGGGTTATTTCAATTTCTAAGATTGGCCTCAAATCGCAGGAAATCTCCACTTGCAATTTCCACAAAAAGAGTGTTTCAAAACTGATCTTTCTAAAGGAAGATTTAACTCTGTGAGCTGAACACACACCACACAAAGAAGTTACTGAGAATTCTTCTTTCTTGCAGTATATGAAGAAATCCCGTTTCCAACGAAGGCCACAAAGAGGTCGAAATATCCACTTGCAGACTTATCAAACAGAGTGTTTCCAAACTGCTCTATGAAAAGAAAGGTTAAACTCTGTGAGTTGAACACCTCCAGTACAAAGTAGTTTCTGAGAATGATTCTGTCTAGTTTTTAAACGAGGATATTGCCATTTCTAAGATTGGCCTCAAATCTCTTGAAATCTCCACTTGCAAATTCCACAAAAAGAGTGTTTCAAAACTGCTCTGTCTAAAGGAACGTTCAGCTCTGTGAGTTGAATACAAACAAGGCAAAGAAGTTACTGAGAATTCTTCTGTCTAGCATTCTATGAAGAAATCCCGTTTCCAACGACGGCCTCAACCAGGTCTAAATATCCACTTGCAGACTTAACAAACAGAGTGTTTTCAAACTGCTCTGTGAAAAGAAAGGTTAAACTCTGTGAGTTGAACACACCCATTACAAAGTAGTTTCTGAGAATGATTCTGTGTAGTTTTGAAACGGGGTTATTTCAATTTCTAAGATTGGCCTCAAATCGCAGGAAATCTCCACTTGCAATTTCCACAAAAAGAGTGTTTCAAAACTGATCTTTCTAAAGGAAGGTTTAACTCTGTGAGTTGAACACACACCACACAAAGAAGTTACTGAGAATTCTTCTTTCTTGCAGTATATGAAGAAATCCCGTTTCCAACGAAGGCCACAAAGAGGTCTAAATATCCACTTGCAGACTTAAGAAACAGAGTGTTTCCAAACTGCTCTATGAAAAGAAAGGTTAAACTCTGTGAGTTGAACACATCCAGTACAAAGTAGTTTCTGAGAATGATTCTGTCTAGTTTTTAAACGAGGATATTGCCATTTCTAAGATTGGCCTCAAATCTCTTGAAATCTCCACTTGCAAATTCCACAAGAAGAGTGTTTCAAAACTGCTCTGTCTAAAGGAACATTCAGCTCTGTGAGTTGAATACAAACAATGCAAAGAAGTTACTGAGAATTCTTCTGTCTAGCATTTTATGAAGAAATCCCATTTCCAACGAAGGCCTCAACCAGGTCTAAATATCCACTTGCAGACTTAACAAACAGAGTGTTTTCAAACTGCTCTGTGAAAAGAAAGGTTAAACTCTGTGAGTTGAACACACCCATTACAAAGTAGTTTCTGAGAATGATTCTGTGTAGTTTTGAAACGGGGTTATTTCAATTTCTAAGATTGGCCTCAAATCGCAGGAAATCTCCACTTGCAATTTCCACAAAAAGAGTGTTTCAAAACTGATCTTTCTAAAGGAAGGTTTAACTCTGTGAGTTGAACACACACCACACAAAGAAGTTACTGAGAATTCTTCTTTCTTGCAGTATATGAAGAAATCCCGTTTCCAACGAAGGCCACAAAGAGGTCTAAATATCCACTTGCAGACTTAAGAAACAGAGTGTTTCCAAACTGCTCTATGAAAAGAAAGGTTAAACTCTGTGAGTTGAACACATCCAGTACAAAGTAGTTTCTGAGAATGATTCTGTCTAGTTTTTAAACGAGGATATTGCCATTTCTAAGATTGGCCTCAAATCTCTTGAAATCTCCACTTGCAAATTCCACAAAAAGAGTGTTTCAAAACTGCTCTGTCTAAAGGAACATTCAGCTCTGTGAGTTGAATACAAACAATGCAAAGAAGTTACTGAGAATTCTTCTGTCTAGCATTTTATGAAGAAATCCCATTTCCAACGAAGGCCTCAACCAGGTCTAAATATCCACTTGCAGACTTAACAAACAGAGTGTTTTCAAACTGCTCTGTGAAAAGAAAGGTTAAACTCTGTGAGTTGAACACACCCATTACAAAGTAGTTTCTGAGAATGATTCTGTGTAGTTTTGAAACGGGGTTATTTCAATTTCTAAGATTGGCCTCAAATCGCAGGAAATCTCCACTTGCAATTTCCACAAAAAGAGTGTTTCAAAACTGATCTTTCTAAAGGAAGGTTTAACTCTGTGAGTTGAACACACACCACACAAAGAAGTTACTGAGAATTCTTCTTTCTTGCAGTATATGAAGAAATCCCGTTTCCAACGAAGGCCACAAAGAGGTCTAAATATCCACTTGCAGACTTAAGAAACAGAGTGTTTCCAAACTGCTCTATGAAAAGAAAGGTTAAACTCTGTGAGTTGAACACATCCAGTACAAAGTAGTTTCTGAGAATGATTCTGTCTAGTTTTTAAACGAGGATATTGCCATTTCTAAGATTGGCCTCAAATCTCTTGAAATCTCCACTTGCAAATTCCACAAAAAGAGTGTTTCAAAACTGCTCTGTCTAAAGGAACATTCAGCTCTGTGAGTTGAATACAAACAATGCAAAGAAGTTACTGAGAATTCTTCTGTCTAGCATTTTATGAAGAAATCCCATTTCCAACGAAGGCCTCAATCAGGTCTAAATATCCACTTGCAGACTTAACAAACAGAGTGTTTTCAAACTGCTCTGTGAAAAGAAAGGTTAAACTCTGTGAGTTGAACACACCCATTACAGAGTAGTTTCTGAGAATGATTCTGTGTAGTTTTGAAACGGGGTTATTTCAATTTCTAAGATTGGCCTCAAATCGCAGGAAATCTCCACTTGCAATTTCCACAAAAAGAGTGTTTCAAAACTGATCTTTCTAAAGGAAGATTTAACTCTGTGAGCTGAACACACACCACACAAAGAAGTTACTGAGAATTCTTCTTTCTTGCAGTATATGAAGAAATCCCGTTTCCAACGAAGGCCACAAAGAGGTCGAAATATCCACTTGCAGACTTATCAAACAGAGTGTTTCCAAACTGCTCTATGAAAAGAAAGGTTAAACTCTGTGAGTTGAACACACTCATTACAAAGTAGTTTCTGAGAATGATTCTGTGTAGTTTTGAAACGGGGTTATTTCAATTTCTAAGATTGGCCTCAAATCGCAGGAAATCTCCACTTGCAATTTCCACAAAAAGAGTGTTTCAAAACTGATCTTTCTAAAGGAAGGTTTAACTCTGTGAGTTGAACACACACCACACAAAGAAGTTACTGAGAATTCTTCTTTCTTGCAGTATATGAAGAAATCCCGTTTCCAACGAAGGCCACAAAGAGGTCTAAATATCCACTTGCAGACTTATCAAACAGAGTGTTTCCAAACTGCTCTATGAAAAGAAAGGTTAAACTCTGTGAGTTGAACACATCCAGTACAAAGTAGTTTCTGAGAATGATTCTGTCTAGTTTTTAAACGAGGATATTGCCATTTCTAAGATTGGCCTCAAATCTCTTGAAATCTCCACTTGCAAATTCCACAAGAAGAGTGTTTCAAAACTGCTCTGTCTAAAGGAACATTCAGCTCTGTGAGTTGAATACAAACAATGCAAAGAAGTTACTGAGAATTCTTCTGTCTAGCATTTTATGAAGAAATCCCATTTCCAACGAAGGCCTCAACCAGGTCTAAATATCCACTTGCAGACTTAACAAACAGAGTGTTTTCAAACTGCTCTGTGAAAAGAAAGGTTAAACTCTGTGAGTTGAACACACCCATTACAAAGTAGTTTCTGAGAATGATTCTGTGTAGTTTTGAAACGGGGTTATTTCAATTTCTAAGATTGGCCTCAAATCGCAGGAAATCTCCACTTGCAATTTCCACAAAAAGAGTGTTTCAAAACTGATCTTTCTAAAGGAAGGTTTAACTCTGTGAGTTGAACACACACCACACAAAGAAGTTACTGAGAATTCTTCTTTCTTGCAGTATATGAAGAAATCCCGTTTCCAACGAAGGCCACAAAGAGGTCTAAATATCCACTTGCAGACTTAAGAAACAGAGTGTTTCCAAACTGCTCTATGAAAAGAAAGGTTAAACTCTGTGAGTTGAACACATCCAGTACAAAGTAGTTTCTGAGAATGATTCTGTCTAGTTTTTAAACGAGGATATTGCCATTTCTAAGATTGGCCTCAAATCTCTTGAAATCTCCACTTGCAAATTCCACAAAAAGAGTGTTTCAAAACTGCTCTGTCTAAAGGAACATTCAGCTCTGTGAGTTGAATACAAACAATGCAAAGAAGTTACTGAGAATTCTTCTGTCTAGCATTTTATGAAGAAATCCCATTTCCAACGAAGGCCTCAATCAGGTCTAAATATCCACTTGCAGACTTAACAAACAGAGTGTTTTCAAACTGCTCTGTGAAAAGAAAGGTTAAACTCTGTGAGTTGAACACACCCATTACAGAGTAGTTTCTGAGAATGATTCTGTGTAGTTTTGAAACGGGGTTATTTCAATTTCTAAGATTGGCCTCAAATCGCAGGAAATCTCCACTTGCAATTTCCACAAAAAGAGTGTTTCAAAACTGATCTTTCTAAAGGAAGATTTAACTCTGTGAGCTGAACACACACCACACAAAGAAGTTACTGAGAATTCTTCTTTCTTGCAGTATATGAAGAAATCCCGTTTCCAACGAAGGCCACAAAGAGGTCGAAATATCCACTTGCAGACTTATCAAACAGAGTGTTTCCAAACTGCTCTATGAAAAGAAAGGTTAAACTCTGTGAGTTGAACACCTCCAGTACAAAGTAGTTTCTGAGAATGATTCTGTCTAGTTTTTAAACGAGGATATTGCCATTTCTAAGATTGGCCTCAAATCTCTTGAAATCTCCACTTGCAAATTCCACAAAAAGAGTGTTTCAAAACTGCTCTGTCTAAAGGAACGTTCAGCTCTGTGAGTTGAATACAAACAAGGCAAAGAAGTTACTGAGAATTCTTCTGTCTAGCATTCTATGAAGAAATCCCGTTTCCAACGACGGCCTCAACCAGGTCTAAATATCCACTTGCAGACTTAACAAACAGAGTGTTTTCAAACTGCTCTGTGAAAAGAAAGGTTAAACTCTGTGAGTTGAACACACCCATTACAAAGTAGTTTCTGAGAATGATTCTGTGTAGTTTTGAAACGGGGTTATTTCAATTTCTAAGATTGGCCTCAAATCGCAGGAAATCTCCACTTGCAATTTCCACAAAAAGAGTGTTTCAAAACTGATCTTTCTAAAGGAAGGTTTAACTCTGTGAGTTGAACACACACCACACAAAGAAGTTACTGAGAATTCTTCTTTCTTGCAGTATATGAAGAAATCCCGTTTCCAACGAAGGCCACAAAGAGGTCTAAATATCCACTTGCAGACTTAAGAAACAGAGTGTTTCCAAACTGCTCTATGAAAAGAAAGGTTAAACTCTGTGAGTTGAACACATCCAGTACAAAGTAGTTTCTGAGAATGATTCTGTCTAGTTTTTAAACGAGGATATTGCCATTTCTAAGATTGGCCTCAAATCTCTTGAAATCTCCACTTGCAAATTCCACAAGAAGAGTGTTTCAAAACTGCTCTGTCTAAAGGAACATTCAGCTCTGTGAGTTGAATACAAACAATGCAAAGAAGTTACTGAGAATTCTTCTGTCTAGCATTTTATGAAGAAATCCCATTTCCAACGAAGGCCTCAACCAGGTCTAAATATCCACTTGCAGACTTAACAAACAGAGTGTTTTCAAACTGCTCTGTGAAAAGAAAGGTTAAACTCTGTGAGTTGAACACACCCATTACAAAGTAGTTTCTGAGAATGATTCTGTGTAGTTTTGAAACGGGGTTATTTCAATTTCTAAGATTGGCCTCAAATCGCAGGAAATCTCCACTTGCAATTTCCACAAAAAGAGTGTTTCAAAACTGATCTTTCTAAAGGAAGGTTTAACTCTGTGAGTTGAACACACACCACACAAAGAAGTTACTGAGAATTCTTCTTTCTTGCAGTATATGAAGAAATCCCGTTTCCAACGAAGGCCACAAAGAGGTCTAAATATCCACTTGCAGACTTAAGAAACAGAGTGTTTCCAAACTGCTCTATGAAAAGAAAGGTTAAACTCTGTGAGTTGAACACATCCAGTACAAAGTAGTTTCTGAGAATGATTCTGTCTAGTTTTTAAACGAGGATATTGCCATTTCTAAGATTGGCCTCAAATCTCTTGAAATCTCCACTTGCAAATTCCACAAAAAGAGTGTTTCAAAACTGCTCTGTCTAAAGGAACATTCAGCTCTGTGAGTTGAATACAAACAATGCAAAGAAGTTACTGAGAATTCTTCTGTCTAGCATTTTATGAAGAAATCCCATTTCCAACGAAGGCCTCAACCAGGTCTAAATATCCACTTGCAGACTTAACAAACAGAGTGTTTTCAAACTGCTCTGTGAAAAGAAAGGTTAAACTCTGTGAGTTGAACACACCCATTACAAAGTAGTTTCTGAGAATGATTCTGTGTAGTTTTGAAACGGGGTTATTTCAATTTCTAAGATTGGCCTCAAATCGCAGGAAATCTCCACTTGCAATTTCCACAAAAAGAGTGTTTCAAAACTGATCTTTCTAAAGGAAGGTTTAACTCTGTGAGTTGAACACACACCACACAAAGAAGTTACTGAGAATTCTTCTTTCTTGCAGTATATGAAGAAATCCCGTTTCCAACGAAGGCCACAAAGAGGTCTAAATATCCACTTGCAGACTTAAGAAACAGAGTGTTTCCAAACTGCTCTATGAAAAGAAAGGTTAAACTCTGTGAGTTGAACACATCCAGTACAAAGTAGTTTCTGAGAATGATTCTGTCTAGTTTTTAAACGAGGATATTGCCATTTCTAAGATTGGCCTCAAATCTCTTGAAATCTCCACTTGCAAATTCCACAAAAAGAGTGTTTCAAAACTGCTCTGTCTAAAGGAACATTCAGCTCTGTGAGTTGAATACAAACAATGCAAAGAAGTTACTGAGAATTCTTCTGTCTAGCATTTTATGAAGAAATCCCATTTCCAACGAAGGCCTCAATCAGGTCTAAATATCCACTTGCAGACTTAACAAACAGAGTGTTTTCAAACTGCTCTGTGAAAAGAAAGGTTAAACTCTGTGAGTTGAACACACCCATTACAGAGTAGTTTCTGAGAATGATTCTGTGTAGTTTTGAAACGGGGTTATTTCAATTTCTAAGATTGGCCTCAAATCGCAGGAAATCTCCACTTGCAATTTCCACAAAAAGAGTGTTTCAAAACTGATCTTTCTAAAGGAAGATTTAACTCTGTGAGCTGAACACACACCACACAAAGAAGTTACTGAGAATTCTTCTTTCTTGCAGTATATGAAGAAATCCCGTTTCCAACGAAGGCCACAAAGAGGTCGAAATATCCACTTGCAGACTTATCAAACAGAGTGTTTCCAAACTGCTCTATGAAAAGAAAGGTTAAACTCTGTGAGTTGAACACCTCCAGTACAAAGTAGTTTCTGAGAATGATTCTGTCTAGTTTTTAAACGAGGATATTGCCATTTCTAAGATTGGCCTCAAATCTCTTGAAATCTCCACTTGCAAATTCCACAAAAAGAGTGTTTCAAAACTGCTCTGTCTAAAGGAACGTTCAGCTCTGTGAGTTGAATACAAACAAGGCAAAGAAGTTACTGAGAATTCTTCTGTCTAGCATTCTATGAAGAAATCCCGTTTCCAACGACGGCCTCAACCAGGTCTAAATATCCACTTGCAGACTTAACAAACAGAGTGTTTTCAAACTGCTCTGTGAAAAGAAAGGTTAAACTCTGTGAGTTGAACACACCCATTACAGAGTAGTTTCTGAGAATGATTCTGTGTAGTTTTGAAACGGGGTTATTTCAATTTCTAAGATTGGCCTCAAATCGCAGGAAATCTCCACTTGCAATTTCCACAAAAAGAGTGTTTCAAAACTGATCTTTCTAAAGGAAGATTTAACTCTGTGAGCTGAACACACACCACACAAAGAAGTTACTGAGAATTCTTCTTTCTTGCAGTATATGAAGAAATCCCGTTTCCAACGAAGGCCACAAAGAGGTCGAAATATCCACTTGCAGACTTATCAAACAGAGTGTTTCCAAACTGCTCTATGAAAAGAAAGGTTAAACTCTGTGAGTTGAACACCTCCAGTACAAAGTAGTTTCTGAGAATGATTCTGTCTAGTTTTTAAACGAGGATATTGCCATTTCTAAGATTGGCCTCAAATCTCTTGAAATCTCCACTTGCAAATTCCACAAAAAGAGTGTTTCAAAACTGCTCTGTCTAAAGGAACGTTCAGCTCTGTGAGTTGAATACAAACAAGGCAAAGAAGTTACTGAGAATTCTTCTGTCTAGCATTCTATGAAGAAATCCCGTTTCCAATGACGGCCTCAACCAGGTCTAAATATCCACTTGCAGACTTAACAAACAGAGTGTTTTCAAACTGCTCTGTGAAAAGAAAGGTTAAACTCTGTGAGTTGAACACACCCATTACAAAGTAGTTTCTGAGAATGATTCTGTGTAGTTTTGAAACGGGGTTATTTCAATTTCTAAGATTGGCCTCAAATCGCAGGAAATCTCCACTTGCAATTTCCACAAAAAGAGTGTTTCAAAACTGATCTTTCTAAAGGAAGGTTTAACTCTGTGAGTTGAACACACACCACACAAAGAAGTTACTGAGAATTCTTCTTTCTTGCAGTATATGAAGAAATCCCGTTTCCAACGAAGGCCACAAAGAGGTCTAAATATCCACTTGCAGACTTAAGAAACAGAGTGTTTCCAAACTGCTCTATGAAAAGAAAGGTTAAACTCTGTGAGTTGAACACATCCAGTACAAAGTAGTTTCTGAGAATGATTCTGTCTAGTTTTTAAACGAGGATATTGCCATTTCTAAGATTGGCCTCAAATCTCTTGAAATCTCCACTTGCAAATTCCACAAGAAGAGTGTTTCAAAACTGCTCTGTCTAAAGGAACATTCAGCTCTGTGAGTTGAATACAAACAATGCAAAGAAGTTACTGAGAATTCTTCTGTCTAGCATTTTATGAAGAAATCCCATTTCCAACGAAGGCCTCAACCAGGTCTAAATATCCACTTGCAGACTTAACAAACAGAGTGTTTTCAAACTGCTCTGTGAAAAGAAAGGTGAAACTCTGTGAGTTGAACACACCCATTACAAAGTAGTTTCTGAGAATGATTCTGTGTAGTTTTGAAACGGGGTTCTTTCAATTTCTAAGATTGGCCTCAAATCGCAGGAAATCTCCACTTGCAATTTCCACAAAAAGAGTGTTTCAAAACTGATCTTTCTAAAGGAATGTTTAACTCTGTGGGTTGAACACACACCACACAAAGAAGTTACTGAGAATTCTTCTTTCTTGCAGTATATGAAGAAATCCCGTTTCCAACGAAGGCCACAAAGAGGTCTAAATATCCACTTGCAGACTTAAGAAACAGAGTGTTTCCAAACTGCTCTATGAAAAGAAAGGTTAAACTCTGTGAGTTGAACACACTCATTACAAAGTAGTTTCTGAGAATGATTCTGTGTAGTTTTGAAACGGGGTTATTTCAATTTCTAAGATTGGCCTCAAATCGCAGGAAATCTCCACTTGCAATTTCCACAAAAAGAGTGTTTCAAAACTGATCTTTCTAAAGGAAGGTTTAACTCTGTGAGTTGAACACACACCACACAAAGAAGTTACTGAGAATTCTTCTTTCTTGCAGTATATGAAGAAATCCCGTTTCCAACGAAGGCCACAAAGAGGTCTAAATATCCACTAGCAGACTTAAGAAACAGAGTGTTTCCAAACTGCTCTATGAAAAGAAAGGTTAAACTCTGTGAGTTGAACACATCCAGTACAAAGTAGTTTCTGAGAATGATTCTGTCTAGTTTTTAAACGAGGATATTGCCATTTCTAAGATTGGCCTCAAATCTCTTGAAATCTCCACTTGCAAATTCCACAAGAAGAGTGTTTCAAAACTGCTCTGTCTAAAGGAACATTCAGCTCTGTGAGTTGAATACAAACAATGCAAAGAAGTTACTGAGAATTCTTCTGTCTAGCATTTTATGAAGAAATCCCATTTCCAACGAAGGCCTCAACCAGGTCTAAATATCCACTTGCAGACTTAACAAACAGAGTGTTTTCAAACTGCTCTGTGAAAAGAAAGGTTAAACTCTGTGAGTTGAACACACCCATTACAAAGTAGTTTCTGAGAATGATTCTGTGTAGTTTTGAAACGGGGTTATTTCAATTTCTAAGATTGGCCTCAAATCGCAGGAAATCTCCACTTGCAATTTCCACAAAAAGAGTGTTTCAAAACTGATCTTTCTAAAGGAAGGTTTAACTCTGTGAGTTGAACACACACCACACAAAGAAGTTACTGAGAATTCTTCTTTCTTGCAGTATATGAAGAAATCCCGTTTCCAACGAAGGCCACAAAGAGGTCTAAATATCCACTTGCAGACTTAAGAAACAGAGTGTTTCCAAACTGCTCTATGAAAAGAAAGGTTAAACTCTGTGAGTTGAACACATCCAGTACAAAGTAGTTTCTGAGAATGATTCTGTCTAGTTTTTAAACGAGGATATTGCCATTTCTAAGATTGGCCTCAAATCTCTTGAAATCTCCACTTGCAAATTCCACAAAAAGAGTGTTTCAAAACTGCTCTGTCTAAAGGAACATTCAGCTCTGTGAGTTGAATACAAACAATGCAAAGAAGTTACTGAGAATTCTTCTGTCTAGCAATTTATGAAGAAATCCCATTTCCAACGAAGGCCTCAATCAGGTCTAAATATCCACTTGCAGACTTAACAAACAGAGTGTTTTCAAACTGCTCTGTGAAAAGAAAGGTTAAACTCTGTGAGTTGAACACACCCATTACAGAGTAGTTTCTGAGAATGATTCTGTGTAGTTTTGAAACGGGGTTATTTCAATTTCTAAGATTGGCCTCAAATCGCAGGAAATCTCCACTTGCAATTTCCACAAAAAGAGTGTTTCAAAACTGATCTTTCTAAAGGAAGATTTAACTCTGTGAGCTGAACACACACCACACAAAGAAGTTACTGAGAATTCTTCTTTCTTGCAGTATATGAAGAAATCCCGTTTCCAACGAAGGCCACAAAGAGGTCGAAATATCCACTTGCAGACTTATCAAACAGAGTGTTTCCAAACTGCTCTATGAAAAGAAAGGTTAAACTCTGTGAGTTGAACACCTCCAGTACAAAGTAGTTTCTGAGAATGATTCTGTCTAGTTTTTAAACGAGGATATTGCCATTTCTAAGATTGGCCTCAAATCTCTTGAAATCTCCACTTGCAAATTCCACAAAAAGAGTGTTTCAAAACTGCTCTGTCTAAAGGAACGTTCAGCTCTGTGAGTTGAATACAAACAAGGCAAAGAAGTTACTGAGAATTCTTCTGTCTAGCATTCTATGAAGAAATCCCGTTTCCAACGACGGCCTCAACCAGGTCTAAATATCCACTTGCAGACTTAACAAACAGAGTGTTTTCAAACTGCTCTGTGAAAAGAAAGGTTAAACTCTGTGAGTTGAACACACCCATTACAAAGTAGTTTCTGAGAATGATTCTGTGTAGTTTTGAAACGGGGTTATTTCAATTTCTAAGATTGGCCTCAAATCGCAGGAAATCTCCACTTGCAATTTCCACAAAAAGAGTGTTTCAAAACTGATCTTTCTAAAGGAAGGTTTAACTCTGTGAGTTGAACACACACCACACAAAGAAGTTACTGAGAATTCTTCTTTCTTGCAGTATATGAAGAAATCCCGTTTCCAACGAAGGCCACAAAGAGGTCTAAATATCCACTTGCAGACTTATCAAACAGAGTGTTTCCAAACTGCTCTATGAAAAGAAAGGTTAAACTCTGTGAGTTGAACACCTCCAGTACAAAGTAGTTTCTGAGAATGATTCTGTCTAGTTTTTAAACGAGGATATTGCCATTTCTAAGATTGGCCTCAAATCTCTTGAAATCTCCACTTGCAAATTCCACAAAAAGAGTGTTTCAAAACTGCTCTGTCTAAAGGAACGTTCAGCTCTGTGAGTTGAATACAAACAAGGCAAAGAAGTTACTGAGAATTCTTCTGTCTAGCATTCTATGAAGAAATCCCGTTTCCAACGACGGCCTCAACCAGGTCTAAATATCCACTTGCAGACTTAACAAACAGAGTGTTTTCAAACTGCTCTGTGAAAAGAAAGGTTAAACTCTGTGAGTTGAACACACCCATTACAAAGTAGTTTCTGAGAATGATTCTGTGTAGTTTTGAAACGGGGTTATTTCAATTTCTAAGATTGGCCTCAAATCGCAGGAAATCTCCACTTGCAATTTCCACAAAAAGAGTGTTTCAAAACTGATCTTTCTAAAGGAAGGTTTAACTCTGTGAGTTGAACACACACCACACAAAGAAGTTACTGAGAATTCTTCTTTCTTGCAGTATATGAAGAAATCCCGTTTCCAACGAAGGCCACAAAGAGGTCTAAATATCCACTTGCAGACTTAAGAAACAGAGTGTTTCCAAACTGCTCTATGAAAAGAAAGGTTAAACTCTGTGAGTTGAACACATCCAGTACAAAGTAGTTTCTGAGAATGATTCTGTCTAGTTTTTAAACGAGGATATTGCCATTTCTAAGATTGGCCTCAAATCTCTTGAAATCTCCACTTGCAAATTCCACAAGAAGAGTGTTTCAAAACTGCTCTGTCTAAAGGAACATTCAGCTCTGTGAGTTGAATACAAACAATGCAAAGAAGTTACTGAGAATTCTTCTGTCTAGCATTTTATGAAGAAATCCCATTTCCAACGAAGGCCTCAACCAGGTCTAAATATCCACTTGCAGACTTAACAAACAGAGTGTTTTCAAACTGCTCTGTGAAAAGAAAGGTGAAACTCTGTGAGTTGAACACACCCATTACAAAGTAGTTTCTGAGAATGATTCTGTGTAGTTTTGAAACGGGGTTCTTTCAATTTCTAAGATTGGCCTCAAATCGCAGGAAATCTCCACTTGCAATTTCCACAAAAAGAGTGTTTCAAAACTGATCTTTCTAAAGGAATGTTTAACTCTGTGGGTTGAACACACACCACACAAAGAAGTTACTGAGAATTCTTCTTTCTTGCAGTATATGAAGAAATCCCGTTTCCAACGAAGGCCACAAAGAGGTCTAAATATCCACTTGCAGACTTAAGAAACAGAGTGTTTCCAAACTGCTCTATGAAAAGAAAGGTTAAACTCTGTGAGTTGAACACACTCATTACAAAGTAGTTTCTGAGAATGATTCTGTGTAGTTTTGAAACGGGGTTATTTCAATTTCTAAGATTGGCCTCAAATCGCAGGAAATCTCCACTTGCAATTTCCACAAAAAGAGTGTTTCAAAACTGATCTTTCTAAAGGAAGGTTTAACTCTGTGAGTTGAACACACACCACACAAAGAAGTTACTGAGAATTCTTCTTTCTTGCAGTATATGAAGAAATCCCGTTTCCAACGAAGGCCACAAAGAGGTCTAAATATCCACTAGCAGACTTAAGAAACAGAGTGTTTCCAAACTGCTCTATGAAAAGAAAGGTTAAACTCTGTGAGTTGAACACATCCAGTACAAAGTAGTTTCTGAGAATGATTCTGTCTAGTTTTTAAACGAGGATATTGTCATTTCTAAGATTGGCCTCAAATCTCTTGAAATCTCCACTTGCAAATTCCACAAGAAGAGTGTTTCAAAACTGCTCTGTCTAAAGGAACATTCAGCTCTGTGAGTTGAATACAAACAATGCAAAGAAGTTACTGAGAATTCTTCTGTCTAGCATTTTATGAAGAAATCCCATTTCCAACGAAGGCCTCAACCAGGTCTAAATATCCACTTGCAGACTTAACAAACAGAGTGTTTTCAAACTGCTCTGTGAAAAGAAAGGTTAAACTCTGTGAGTTGAACACACCCATTACAAAGTAGTTTCTGAGAATGATTCTGTGTAGTTTTGAAACGGGGTTATTTCAATTTCTAAGATTGGCCTCAAATCGCAGGAAATCTCCACTTGCAATTTCCACAAAAAGAGTGTTTCAAAACTGATCTTTCTAAAGGAAGGTTTAACTCTGTGAGTTGAACACACACCACACAAAGAAGTTACTGAGAATTCTTCTTTCTTGCAGTATATGAAGAAATCCCGTTTCCAACGAAGGCCACAAAGAGGTCTAAATATCCACTTGCAGACTTAAGAAACAGAGTGTTTCCAAACTGCTCTATGAAAAGAAAGGTTAAACTCTGTGAGTTGAACACATCCAGTACAAAGTAGTTTCTGAGAATGATTCTGTCTAGTTTTTAAACGAGGATATTGCCATTTCTAAGATTGGCCTCAAATCTCTTGAAATCTCCACTTGCAAATTCCACAAAAAGAGTGTTTCAAAACTGCTCTGTCTAAAGGAACATTCAGCTCTGTGAGTTGAATACAAACAATGCAAAGAAGTTACTGAGAATTCTTCTGTCTAGCATTTTATGAAGAAATCCCATTTCCAACGAAGGCCTCAATCAGGTCTAAATATCCACTTGCAGACTTAACAAACAGAGTGTTTTCAAACTGCTCTGTGAAAAGAAAGGTTAAACTCTGTGAGTTGAACACACCCATTACAGAGTAGTTTCTGAGAATGATTCTGTGTAGTTTTGAAACGGGGTTATTTCAATTTCTAAGATTGGCCTCAAATCGCAGGAAATCTCCACTTGCAATTTCCACAAAAAGAGTGTTTCAAAACTGATCTTTCTAAAGGAAGATTTAACTCTGTGAGCTGAACACACACCACACAAAGAAGTTACTGAGAATTCTTCTTTCTTGCAGTATATGAAGAAATCCCGTTTCCAACGAAGGCCACAAAGAGGTCGAAATATCCACTTGCAGACTTATCAAACAGAGTGTTTCCAAACTGCTCTATGAAAAGAAAGGTTAAACTCTGTGAGTTGAACACCTCCAGTACAAAGTAGTTTCTGAGAATGATTCTGTCTAGTTTTTAAACGAGGATATTGCCATTTCTAAGATTGGCCTCAAATCTCTTGAAATCTCCACTTGCAAATTCCACAAAAAGAGTGTTTCAAAACTGCTCTGTCTAAAGGAACGTTCAGCTCTGTGAGTTGAATACAAACAAGGCAAAGAAGTTACTGAGAATTCTTCTGTCTAGCATTCTATGAAGAAATCCCGTTTCCAACGACGGCCTCAACCAGGTCTAAATATCCACTTGCAGACTTAACAAACAGAGTGTTTTCAAACTGCTCTGTGAAAAGAAAGGTTAAACTCTGTGAGTTGAACACACCCATTACAAAGTAGTTTCTGAGAATGATTCTGTGTAGTTTTGAAACGGGGTTATTTCAATTTCTAAGATTGGCCTCAAATCGCAGGAAATCTCCACTTGCAATTTCCACAAAAAGAGTGTTTCAAAACTGATCTTTCTAAAGGAAGGTTTAACTCTGTGAGTTGAACACACACCACACAAAGAAGTTACTGAGAATTCTTCTTTCTTGCAGTATATGAAGAAATCCCGTTTCCAACGAAGGCCACAAAGAGGTCTAAATATCCACTTGCAGACTTAAGAAACAGAGTGTTTCCAAACTGCTCTATGAAAAGAAAGGTTAAACTCTGTGAGTTGAACACATCCAGTACAAAGTAGTTTCTGAGAATGATTCTGTCTAGTTTT
Source organism: Pan paniscus (assembly GCF_029289425.2). Taxonomy (NCBI): domain Eukaryota; kingdom Metazoa; phylum Chordata; class Mammalia; order Primates; family Hominidae; genus Pan; species Pan paniscus. The sequence continues at coordinate 57,299,261 of NC_073259.2, read as the reverse complement.
TAAACGAGGATATTGCCATTTCTAAGATTGGCCTCAAATCTCTTGAAATCTCCACTTGCAAATTCCACAAAAAGAGTGTTTCAAAACTGCTCTGTCTAAAGGAACATTCAGCTCTGTGAGTTGAATACAAACAATGCAAAGAAGTTACTGAGAATTCTTCTGTCTAGCATTTTATGAAGAAATCCCATTTCCAACGAAGGCCTCAACCAGGTCTAAATATCCACTTGCAGACTTAACAAACAGAGTGTTTTCAAACTGCTCTGTGAAAAGAAAGGTTAAACTCTGTGAGTTGAACACACCCATTACAAAGTAGTTTCTGAGAATGATTCTGTGTAGTTTTGAAACGGGGTTATTTCAATTTCTAAGATTGGCCTCAAATCGCAGGAAATCTCCACTTGCAATTTCCACAAAAAGAGTGTTTCAAAACTGATCTTTCTAAAGGAAGGTTTAACTCTGTGAGTTGAACACACACCACACAAAGAAGTTACTGAGAATTCTTCTTTCTTGCAGTATATGAAGAAATCCCGTTTCCAACGAAGGCCACAAAGAGGTCTAAATATCCACTTGCAGACTTAAGAAACAGAGTGTTTCCAAACTGCTCTATGAAAAGAAAGGTTAAACTCTGTGAGTTGAACACATCCAGTACAAAGTAGTTTCTGAGAATGATTCTGTCTAGTTTTTAAACGAGGATATTGCCATTTCTAAGATTGGCCTCAAATCTCTTGAAATCTCCACTTGCAAATTCCACAAAAAGAGTGTTTCAAAACTGCTCTGTCTAAAGGAACATTCAGCTCTGTGAGTTGAATACAAACAATGCAAAGAAGTTACTGAGAATTCTTCTGTCTAGCATTTTATGAAGAAATCCCATTTCCAACGAAGGCCTCAATCAGGTCTAAATATCCACTTGCAGACTTAACAAACAGAGTGTTTTCAAACTGCTCTGTGAAAAGAAAGGTTAAACTCTGTGAGTTGAACACACCCATTACAGAGTAGTTTCTGAGAATGATTCTGTGTAGTTTTGAAACGGGGTTATTTCAATTTCTAAGATTGGCCTCAAATCGCAGGAAATCTCCACTTGCAATTTCCACAAAAAGAGTGTTTCAAAACTGATCTTTCTAAAGGAAGATTTAACTCTGTGAGCTGAACACACACCACACAAAGAAGTTACTGAGAATTCTTCTTTCTTGCAGTATATGAAGAAATCCCGTTTCCAACGAAGGCCACAAAGAGGTCGAAATATCCACTTGCAGACTTATCAAACAGAGTGTTTCCAAACTGCTCTATGAAAAGAAAGGTTAAACTCTGTGAGTTGAACACCTCCAGTACAAAGTAGTTTCTGAGAATGATTCTGTCTAGTTTTTAAACGAGGATATTGCCATTTCTAAGATTGGCCTCAAATCTCTTGAAATCTCCACTTGCAAATTCCACAAAAAGAGTGTTTCAAAACTGCTCTGTCTAAAGGAACGTTCAGCTCTGTGAGTTGAATACAAACAAGGCAAAGAAGTTACTGAGAATTCTTCTGTCTAGCATTCTATGAAGAAATCCCGTTTCCAACGACGGCCTCAACCAGGTCTAAATATCCACTTGCAGACTTAACAAACAGAGTGTTTTCAAACTGCTCTGTGAAAAGAAAGGTTAAACTCTGTGAGTTGAACACACCCATTACAAAGTAGTTTCTGAGAATGATTCTGTGTAGTTTTGAAACGGGGTTATTTCAATTTCTAAGATTGGCCTCAAATCGCAGGAAATCTCCACTTGCAATTTCCACAAAAAGAGTGTTTCAAAACTGATCTTTCTAAAGGAAGGTTTAACTCTGTGAGTTGAACACACACCACACAAAGAAGTTACTGAGAATTCTTCTTTCTTGCAGTATATGAAGAAATCCCGTTTCCAACGAAGGCCACAAAGAGGTCTAAATATCCACTTGCAGACTTAAGAAACAGAGTGTTTCCAAACTGCTCTATGAAAAGAAAGGTTAAACTCTGTGAGTTGAACACATCCAGTACAAAGTAGTTTCTGAGAATGATTCTGTCTAGTTTTTAAACGAGGATATTGCCATTTCTAAGATTGGCCTCAAATCTCTTGAAATCTCCACTTGCAAATTCCACAAAAAGAGTGTTTCAAAACTGCTCTGTCTAAAGGAACATTCAGCTCTGTGAGTTGAATACAAACAATGCAAAGAAGTTACTGAGAATTCTTCTGTCTAGCATTTTATGAAGAAATCCCATTTCCAACGAAGGCCTCAACCAGGTCTAAATATCCACTTGCAGACTTAACAAACAGAGTGTTTTCAAACTGCTCTGTGAAAAGAAAGGTTAAACTCTGTGAGTTGAACACACCCATTACAAAGTAGTTTCTGAGAATGATTCTGTGTAGTTTTGAAACGGGGTTATTTCAATTTCTAAGATTGGCCTCAAATCGCAGGAAATCTCCACTTGCAATTTCCACAAAAAGAGTGTTTCAAAACTGATCTTTCTAAAGGAAGGTTTAACTCTGTGAGTTGAACACACACCACACAAAGAAGTTACTGAGAATTCTTCTTTCTTGCAGTATATGAAGAAATCCCGTTTCCAACGAAGGCCACAAAGAGGTCTAAATATCCACTTGCAGACTTAAGAAACAGAGTGTTTCCAAACTGCTCTATGAAAAGAAAGGTTAAACTCTGTGAGTTGAACACATCCAGTACAAAGTAGTTTCTGAGAATGATTCTGTCTAGTTTTTAAACGAGGATATTGCCATTTCTAAGATTGGCCTCAAATCTCTTGAAATCTCCACTTGCAAATTCCACAAAAAGAGTGTTTCAAAACTGCTCTGTCTAAAGGAACATTCAGCTCTGTGAGTTGAATACAAACAATGCAAAGAAGTTACTGAGAATTCTTCTGTCTAGCATTTTATGAAGAAATCCCATTTCCAACGAAGGCCTCAATCAGGTCTAAATATCCACTTGCAGACTTAACAAACAGAGTGTTTTCAAACTGCTCTGTGAAAAGAAAGGTTAAACTCTGTGAGTTGAACACACCCATTACAGAGTAGTTTCTGAGAATGATTCTGTGTAGTTTTGAAACGGGGTTATTTCAATTTCTAAGATTGGCCTCAAATCGCAGGAAATCTCCACTTGCAATTTCCACAAAAAGAGTGTTTCAAAACTGATCTTTCTAAAGGAAGATTTAACTCTGTGAGCTGAACACACACCACACAAAGAAGTTACTGAGAATTCTTCTTTCTTGCAGTATATGAAGAAATCCCGTTTCCAACGAAGGCCACAAAGAGGTCGAAATATCCACTTGCAGACTTATCAAACAGAGTGTTTCCAAACTGCTCTATGAAAAGAAAGGTTAAACTCTGTGAGTTGAACACCTCCAGTACAAAGTAGTTTCTGAGAATGATTCTGTCTAGTTTTTAAACGAGGATATTGCCATTTCTAAGATTGGCCTCAAATCTCTTGAAATCTCCACTTGCAAATTCCACAAAAAGAGTGTTTCAAAACTGCTCTGTCTAAAGGAACGTTCAGCTCTGTGAGTTGAATACAAACAAGGCAAAGAAGTTACTGAGAATTCTTCTGTCTAGCATTCTATGAAGAAATCCCGTTTCCAACGACGGCCTCAACCAGGTCTAAATATCCACTTGCAGACTTAACAAACAGAGTGTTTTCAAACTGCTCTGTGAAAAGAAAGGTTAAACTCTGTGAGTTGAACACACCCATTACAAAGTAGTTTCTGAGAATGATTCTGTGTAGTTTTGAAACGGGGTTATTTCAATTTCTAAGATTGGCCTCAAATCGCAGGAAATCTCCACTTGCAATTTCCACAAAAAGAGTGTTTCAAAACTGATCTTTCTAAAGGAAGGTTTAACTCTGTGAGTTGAACACACACCACACAAAGAAGTTACTGAGAATTCTTCTTTCTTGCAGTATATGAAGAAATCCCGTTTCCAACGAAGGCCACAAAGAGGTCTAAATATCCACTTGCAGACTTAAGAAACAGAGTGTTTCCAAACTGCTCTATGAAAAGAAAGGTTAAACTCTGTGAGTTGAACACATCCAGTACAAAGTAGTTTCTGAGAATGATTCTGTCTAGTTTTTAAACGAGGATATTGCCATTTCTAAGATTGGCCTCAAATCTCTTGAAATCTCCACTTGCAAATTCCACAAAAAGAGTGTTTCAAAACTGCTCTGTCTAAAGGAACATTCAGCTCTGTGAGTTGAATACAAACAATGCAAAGAAGTTACTGAGAATTCTTCTGTCTAGCATTTTATGAAGAAATCCCATTTCCAACGAAGGCCTCAATCAGGTCTAAATATCCACTTGCAGACTTAACAAACAGAGTGTTTTCAAACTGCTCTGTGAAAAGAAAGGTTAAACTCTGTGAGTTGAACACACCCATTACAGAGTAGTTTCTGAGAATGATTCTGTGTAGTTTTGAAACGGGGTTATTTCAATTTCTAAGATTGGCCTCAAATCGCAGGAAATCTCCACTTGCAATTTCCACAAAAAGAGTGTTTCAAAACTGATCTTTCTAAAGGAAGATTTAACTCTGTGAGCTGAACACACACCACACAAAGAAGTTACTGAGAATTCTTCTTTCTTGCAGTATATGAAGAAATCCCGTTTCCAACGAAGGCCACAAAGAGGTCGAAATATCCACTTGCAGACTTATCAAACAGAGTGTTTCCAAACTGCTCTATGAAAAGAAAGGTTAAACTCTGTGAGTTGAACACCTCCAGTACAAAGTAGTTTCTGAGAATGATTCTGTCTAGTTTTTAAACGAGGATATTGCCATTTCTAAGATTGGCCTCAAATCTCTTGAAATCTCCACTTGCAAATTCCACAAAAAGAGTGTTTCAAAACTGCTCTGTCTAAAGGAACGTTCAGCTCTGTGAGTTGAATACAAACAAGGCAAAGAAGTTACTGAGAATTCTTCTGTCTAGCATTCTATGAAGAAATCCCAACCAGGTCTAAATATCCACTTGCAGACTTAACAAACAGAGTGTTTTCAAACTGCTCTGTGAAAAGAAAGGTTAAACTCTGTGAGTTGAACACACCCATTACAAAGTAGTTTCTGAGAATGATTCTGTGTAGTTTTGAAACGGGGTTATTTCAATTTCTAAGATTGGCCTCAAATCGCAGGAAATCTCCACTTGCAATTTCCACAAAAAGAGTGTTTCAAAACTGATCTTTCTAAAGGAAGGTTTAACTCTGTGAGTTGAACACACACCACACAAAGAAGTTACTGAGAATTCTTCTTTCTTGCAGTATATGAAGAAATCCCGTTTCCAACGAAGGCCACAAAGAGGTCTAAATATCCACTTGCAGACTTAAGAAACAGAGTGTTTCCAAACTGCTCTATGAAAAGAAAGGTTAAACTCTGTGAGTTGAACACATCCAGTACAAAGTAGTTTCTGAGAATGATTCTGTCTAGTTTTTAAACGAGGATATTGCCATTTCTAAGATTGGCCTCAAATCTCTTGAAATCTCCACTTGCAAATTCCACAAAAAGAGTGTTTCAAAACTGCTCTGTCTAAAGGAACATTCAGCTCTGTGAGTTGAATACAAACAATGCAAAGAAGTTACTGAGAATTCTTCTGTCTAGCATTTTATGAAGAAATCCCATTTCCAACGAAGGCCTCAATCAGGTCTAAATATCCACTTGCAGACTTAACAAACAGAGTGTTTTCAAACTGCTCTGAGAAAAGAAAGGTTAAACTCTGTGAGTTGAACACCCCCATTACAGACTAGTTTCTGAGAATGATTCTGTGTAGTTTTGAAACGGGGTTATTTCAATTTCTAAGATTGGCCTCAAATCGCAGGAAATCTCCACTTGCAATTTCCACAAAAAGAGTGTTTCAAAACTGATCTTTCTAAAGGAAGATTTAACTCTGTGAGCTGAACACACACCACACAAAGAAGTTACTGAGAATTCTTCTTTCTTGCAGTATATGAAGAAATCCCGTTTCCAACGAAGGCCACAAAGAGGTCGAAATATCCACTTGCAGACTTATCAAACAGAGTGTTTCCAAACTGCTCTATGAAAAGAAAGGTTAAACTCTGTGAGTTGAACACCTCCAGTACAAAGTAGTTTCTGAGAATGATTCTGTCTAGTTTTTAAACGAGGATATTGCCATTTCTAAGATTGGCCTCAAATCTCTTGAAATCTCCACTTGCAAATTCCACAAAAAGAGTGTTTCAAAACTGCTCTGTCTAAAGGAACGTTCAGCTCTGTGAGTTGAATACAAACAAGGCAAAGAAGTTACTGAGAATTCTTCTGTCTAGCATTCTATGAAGAAATCCCGTTTCCAACGACGGCCTCAACCAGGTCTAAATATCCACTTGCAGACTTAACAAACAGAGTGTTTTCAAACTGCTCTGTGAAAAGAAAGGTTAAACTCTGTGAGTTGAACACACCCATTACAAAGTAGTTTCTGAGAATGATTCTGTGTAGTTTTGAAACGGGGTTATTTCAATTTCTAAGATTGGCCTCAAATCGCAGGAAATCTCCACTTGCAATTTCCACAAAAAGAGTGTTTCAAAACTGATCTTTCTAAAGGAAGGTTTAACTCTGTGAGTTGAACACACACCACACAAAGAAGTTACTGAGAATTCTTCTTTCTTGCAGTATATGAAGAAATCCCGTTTCCAACGAAGGCCACAAAGAGGTCTAAATATCCACTTGCAGACTTAAGAAACAGAGTGTTTCCAAACTGCTCTATGAAAAGAAAGGTTAAACTCTGTGAGTTGAACACATCCAGTACAAAGTAGTTTCTGAGAATGATTCTGTCTAGTTTTTAAACGAGGATATTGCCATTTCTAAGATTGGCCTCAAATCTCTTGAAATCTCCACTTGCAAATTCCACAAGAAGAGTGTTTCAAAACTGCTCTGTCTAAAGGAACATTCAGCTCTGTGAGTTGAATACAAACAATGCAAAGAAGTTACTGAGAATTCTTCTGTCTAGCATTTTATGAAGAAATCCCATTTCCAACGAAGGCCTCAACCAGGTCTAAATATCCACTTGCAGACTTAACAAACAGAGTGTTTTCAAACTGCTCTGTGAAAAGAAAGGTTAAACTCTGTGAGTTGAACACACCCATTACAAAGTAGTTTCTGAGAATGATTCTGTGTAGTTTTGAAACGGGGTTCTTTCAATTTCTAAGATTGGCCTCAAATCGCAGGAAATCTCCACTTGCAATTTCCACAAAAAGAGTGTTTCAAAACTGATCTTTCTAAAGGAATGTTTAACTCTGTGGGTTGAACACACACCACACAAAGAAGTTACTGAGAATTCTTCTTTCTTGCAGTATATGAAGAAATCCCGTTTCCAACGAAGGCCACAAAGAGGTCTAAATATCCACTTGCAGACTTAAGAAACAGAGTGTTTCCAAACTGCTCTATGAAAAGAAAGGTTAAACTCTGTGAGTTGAACACACTCATTACAAAGTAGTTTCTGAGAATGATTCTGTGTAGTTTTGAAACGGGGTTATTTCAATTTCTAAGATTGGCCTCAAATCGCAGGAAATCTCCACTTGCAATTTCCACAAAAAGAGTGTTTCAAAACTGATCTTTCTAAAGGAAGGTTTAACTCTGTGAGTTGAACATACACCACACAAAGAAGTTACTGAGAATTCTTCTTTCTTGCAGTATATGAAGAAATCCCGTTTCCAACGAAGGCCCACAAAGAGGTCTAAATATCCACTTGCAGACTTAAGAAACAGAGTGTTTCCAAACTGCTCTATGAAAAGAAAGGTTAAACTCTGTGAGTTGAACACATCCAGTACAAAGTAGTTTCTGAGAATGATTCTGTCTAGTTTTTAAACGAGGATATTGCCATTTCTAAGATTGGCCTCAAATCTCTTGAAATCTCCACTTGCAAATTCCACAAGAAGAGTGTTTCAAAACTGCTCTGTCTAAAGGAACATTCAGCTCTGTGAGTTGAATACAAACAATGCAAAGAAGTTACTGAGAATTCTTCTGTCTAGCATTTTATGAAGAAATCCCATTTCCAACGAAGGCCTCAACCAGGTCTAAATATCCACTTGCAGACTTAACAAACAGAGTGTTTTCAAACTGCTCTGTGAAAAGAAAGGTTAAACTCTGTGAGTTGAACACACCCATTACAAAGTAGTTTCTGAGAATGATTCTGTGTAGTTTTGAAACGGGGTTATTTCAATTTCTAAGATTGGCCTCAAATCGCAGGAAATCTCCACTTGCAATTTCCACAAAAAGAGTGTTTCAAAACTGATCTTTCTAAAGGAAGGTTTAACTCTGTGAGTTGAACACACACCACACAAAGAAGTTACTGAGAATTCTTCTTTCTTGCAGTATATGAAGAAATCCCGTTTCCAACGAAGGCCACAAAGAGGTCTAAATATCCACTTGCAGACTTAAGAAACAGAGTGTTTCCAAACTGCTCTATGAAAAGAAAGGTTAAACTCTGTGAGTTGAACACATCCAGTACAAAGTAGTTTCTGAGAATGATTCTGTCTAGTTTTTAAACGAGGATATTGCCATTTCTAAGATTGGCCTCAAATCTCTTGAAATCTCCACTTGCAAATTCCACAAAAAGAGTGTTTCAAAACTGCTCTGTCTAAAGGAACATTCAGCTCTGTGAGTTGAATACAAACAATGCAAAGAAGTTACTGAGAATTCTTCTGTCTAGCATTTTATGAAGAAATCCCATTTCCAACGAAGGCCTCAATCAGGTCTAAATATCCACTTGCAGACTTAACAAACAGAGTGTTTTCAAACTGCTCTGTGAAAAGAAAGGTTAAACTCTGTGAGTTGAACACACCCATTACAGAGTAGTTTCTGAGAATGATTCTGTGTAGTTTTGAAACGGGGTTATTTCAATTTCTAAGATTGGCCTCAAATCGCAGGAAATCTCCACTTGCAATTTCCACAAAAAGAGTGTTTCAAAACTGATCTTTCTAAAGGAAGATTTAACTCTGTGAGCTGAACACACACCACACAAAGAAGTTACTGAGAATTCTTCTTTCTTGCAGTATATGAAGAAATCCCGTTTCCAACGAAGGCCACAAAGAGGTCGAAATATCCACTTGCAGACTTATCAAACAGAGTGTTTCCAAACTGCTCTGTGAAAAGAAAGGTTAAACTCTGTGAGTTGAACACACCCATTACAAAGTAGTTTCTGAGAATGATTCTGTGTAGTTTTGAAACGGGGTTATTTCAATTTCTAAGATTGGCCTCAAATCGCAGGAAATCTCCACTTGCAATTTCCACAAAAAGAGTGTTTCAAAACTGATCTTTCTAAAGGAAGGTTTAACTCTGTGAGTTGAACACACACCACACAAAGAAGTTACTGAGAATTCTTCTTTCTTGCAGTATATGAAGAAATCCCGTTTCCAACGAAGGCCACAAAGAGGTCTAAATATCCACTTGCAGACTTAAGAAACAGAGTGTTTCCAAACTGCTCTATGAAAAGAAAGGTTAAACTCTGTGAGTTGAACACATCCAGTACAAAGTAGTTTCTGAGAATGATTCTGTCTAGTTTTTAAACGAGGATATTGCCATTTCTAAGATTGGCCTCAAATCTCTTGAAATCTCCACTTGCAAATTCCACAAGAAGAGTGTTTCAAAACTGCTCTGTCTAAAGGAACATTCAGCTCTGTGAGTTGAATACAAACAATGCAAAGAAGTTACTGAGAATTCTTCTGTCTAGCATTTTATGAAGAAATCCCATTTCCAACGAAGGCCTCAACCAGGTCTAAATATCCACTTGCAGACTTAACAAACAGAGTGTTTTCAAACTGCTCTGTGAAAAGAAAGGTTAAACTCTGTGAGTTGAACACACCCATTACAAAGTAGTTTCTGAGAATGATTCTGTGTAGTTTTGAAACGGGGTTCTTTCAATTTCTAAGATTGGCCTCAAATCGCAGGAAATCTCCACTTGCAATTTCCACAAAAAGAGTGTTTCAAAACTGATCTTTCTAAAGGAATGTTTAACTCTGTGGGTTGAACACACACCACACAAAGAAGTTACTGAGAATTCTTCTTTCTTGCAGTATATGAAGAAATCCCGTTTCCAACGAAGGCCACAAAGAGGTCTAAATATCCACTTGCAGACTTAAGAAACAGAGTGTTTCCAAACTGCTCTATGAAAAGAAAGGTTAAACTCTGTGAGTTGAACACACTCATTACAAAGTAGTTTCTGAGAATGATTCTGTGTAGTTTTGAAACGGGGTTATTTCAATTTCTAAGATTGGCCTCAAATCGCAGGAAATCTCCACTTGCAATTTCCACAAAAAGAGTGTTTCAAAACTGATCTTTCTAAAGGAAGGTTTAACTCTGTGAGTTGAATACAAACAATGCAAAGAAGTTACTGAGAATTCTTCAGTCTAGCATTTTATGAAGAAATCCCATTTCCAACGAAGGCCTCAACCAGGTCTAAATATCCACTTGCAGACTTAACAAACAGAGTGTTTTCAAACTGCTCTGTGAAAAGAAAGGTTAAACTCTGTGAGTTGAACACACCCATTACAAAGTAGTTTCTGAGAATGATTCTGTGTAGTTTTGAAACGGGGTTATTTCAATTTCTAAGATTGGCCTCAAATCGCAGGAAATCTCCACTTGCAATTTCCACAAAAAGAGTGTTTCAAAACTGATCTTTCTAAAGGAAGGTTTAACTCTGTGAGTTGAACACACACCACACAAAGAAGTTACTGAGAATTCTTCTTTCTTGCAGTATATGAAGAAATCCCGTTTCCAACGAAGGCCACAAAGAGGTCTAAATATCCACTTGCAGACTTAAGAAACAGAGTGTTTCCAAACTGCTCTATGAAAAGAAAGGTTAAACTCTGTGAGTTGAACACATCCAGTACAAAGTAGTTTCTGAGAATGATTCTGTCTAGTTTTTAAACGAGGATATTGCCATTTCTAAGATTGGCCTCAAATCTCTTGAAATCTCCACTTGCAAATTCCACAAAAAGAGTGTTTCAAAACTGCTCTGTCTAAAGGAACGTTCAGCTCTGTGAGTTGAATACAAACAACGCAAAGAAGTTACTGAGAATTCTTCTGTCTAGCATTTTATGAAGAAATCCCATTTCCAACGAAGGCCTCAATCAGGTCTAAATATCCACTTGCAGACTTAACAAACAGAGTGTTTTCAAACTGCTCTGTGAAAAGAAAGGTTAAACTCTGTGAGTTGAACACACCCATTACAGAGTAGTTTCTGAGAATGATTCTGTGTAGTTTTGAAACGGGGTTATTTCAATTTCTAAGATTGGCCTCAAATCGCAGGAAATCTCCACTTGCAATTTCCACAAAAAGAGTGTTTCAAAACTGATCTTTCTAAAGGAAGATTTAACTCTGTGAGCTGAACACACACCACACAAAGAAGTTACTGAGAATTCTTCTTTCTTGCAGTATATGAAGAAATCCCGTTTCCAACGAAGGCCACAAAGAGGTCGAAATATCCACTTGCAGACTTATCAAACAGAGTGTTTCCAAACTGCTCTATGAAAAGAAAGGTTAAACTCTGTGAGTTGAACACCTCCAGTACAAAGTAGTTTCTGAGAATGATTCTGTCTAGTTTTTAAACGAGGATATTGCCATTTCTAAGATTGGCCTCAAATCTCTTGAAATCTCCACTTGCAAATTCCACAAAAAGAGTGTTTCAAAACTGCTCTGTCTAAAGGAACGTTCAGCTCTGTGAGTTGAATACAAACAAGGCAACGAAGTTACTGAGAATTCTTCTGTCTAGCATTCTATGAAGAAATCCCGTTTCCAACGACGGCCTCAACCAGGTCTAAATATCCACTTGCAGACTTAACAAACAGAGTGTTTTCAAACTGCTCTGTGAAAAGAAAGGTTAAACTCTGTGAGTTGAACACACCCATTACAAAGTAGTTTCTGAGAATGATTCTGTGTAGTTTTGAAACGGGGTTATTTCAATTTCTAAGATTGGCCTCAAATCGCAGGAAATCTCCACTTGCAATTTCCACAAAAAGAGTGTTTCAAAACTGATCTTTCTAAAGGAAGGTTTAACTCTGTGAGTTGAACACACACCACACAAAGAAGTTACTGAGAATTCTTCTTTCTTGCAGTATATGAAGAAATCCCGTTTCCAACGAAGGCCACAAAGAGGTCTAAATATCCACTTGCAGACTTAAGAAACAGAGTGTTTCCAAACTGCTCTATGAAAAGAAAGGTTAAACTCTGTGAGTTGAACACATCCAGTACAAAGTAGTTTCTGAGAATGATTCTGTCTACTTTTTAAACGAGGATATTGCCATTTCTAAGATTGGCCTCAAATCTCTTGAAATCACCACTTGCAAAATCCACAAAAAGAGTGTTTCAAAACTGCTCTGTCTAAAGGAACGTTCAGCTCTGTGAGTTGAATACAAACAACGCGAAGAAGTTACTGAGAATTCTTCTGTCAGGCATTCTATGAAGAAATCCCGTTTCCAACGAAGGCCTCAACCAGGTCTAAATATCGAATTGCAGACTTAACAAACAGAGTGTTTTCAAACTGCTCTATGCAAAGAAAGGTTAAACTCTGTGAGTTGAACACACCCATTACAAAGTAGTTTCTGAGAATGATTCTGTGTAGTTTTGAAACGGGGTTATTTCAATTTCTAAGATTGGCCTCAAATCGCAGGAAATCTCCACTTGCAATTTCCACAAAAAGAGTGTTTCAAAACTGATCTTTCTAAAGGAAGGTTTAACTCTGTGGGTTGAACACACACCACACAAAGAAGTTACTGAGAATTCTTCTTTCTTGCAGTATATGAAGAAATCCCGTTTGCAACGAAGGCCACAAAGAGGTCTAAATATCCACTTGCAGACTTAAGAAACAGAGTGTTTTCAAACTGCTCTATGAAAAGAAAGGTTAAACTCTGTGAGTTGAACACACCCATTACAAAGTAGTTTCTGAGAATGATTCTGTGTAGTTTTGAAACGGGGTTATTTCAATTTCTAAGATTGGCCTCAAATCGCAGGAAATCTCCACTTGCAATTTCCACAAAAAGAGTGTTTCAAAACTGATCTTTCTAAAGGAAGGTTTAACTCTGTGAGTTGAACACACACCACACAAAGAAGTTACTGAGAATTCTTCTTTCTTGCAGTATATGAAGAAATCCCGTTTCCAACGAAGGCCACAAAGAGGTCTAAATATCCACTTGCAGACTTAAGAAACAGAGTGTTTCCAAACTGCTCTATGAAAAGAAAGGTTAAACTCTGTGAGTTGAACACATCCAGTACAAAGTAGTTTCTGAGAATGATTGTGTCTAGTTTTTAAACGAGGATATTGCCATTTCTAAGATTGGCCTCAAATCTCTTGAAATCTCCACTTGCAAATTCCACAAAAAGAGTGTTTCAAAACTGCTCTGTCTAAAGGAACGTTCAGCTCTGTGAGTTGAATACAAACAACGCAAAGAAGTTACTGAGAATTCTTCTGTCTAGCATTCTATGAAGAAATCCCGTTTCCAACGAAGGCCTCAACCAGGTCTAAATATCCACTTGCAGACTTAACAAACAGAGTGTTTTCAAACTGCTCTATGAAAAGAAAGGTTAAACTCTGTGAGTTGAACACACCCATTACAAAGTAGTTTCTGAGAATGATTCTGTGTAGTTTTGAAACGGGGTTCTTTCAATTTCTAAGATTGGCCTCAAATCGCAGGAAATCTCCACTTGCAATTTCCACAAAAAGAGTGTTTCAAAACTGATCTTTCTAAAGGAAGGTTTAACTCTGTGAGTTGAACACACACCACACAAAGAAGTTACTGAGAATTCTTCTTTCTTGCAGTATATGAAGAAATCCCGTTTCCAACGAAGGCCACAAAGAGGTCTAAATATCCACTTGCAGACTTAAGAAACAGAGTGTTTCCAAACTGCTCTATGAAAAGAAAGGTTAAACTCTGTGAGTTGAACACACCCATTACAAAGTAGTTTCTGAGAATGATTCTGTGTAGTTTTGAAACGGGGTTATTTCAATTTCTAAGATTGGCCTCAAATCGCAGGAAATCTCCACTTGCAATTTCCACAAAAAGAGTGTTTCAAAACTGATCTTTCTAAAGGAAGGTTTAACTCTGTGAGTTGAACACACACCACACAAAGAAGTTACTGAGAATTCTTCTTTCTTGCAGTATATGAAGAAATCCCGTTTCCAACGAAGGCCACAAAGAGGTCTAAATATCCACTTGCAGACTTAAGAAACAGAGTGTTTCCAAACTGCTCTATGAAAAGAAAAGTTAAACTCTGTGAGTTGAACACATCCAGTACAAAGTAGTTTCTGAGAATGATTCTGTCTAGTTTTTAAACGAGGATATTGCCATTTCTAAGATTGGCCTCAAATCTCTTGAAATCTCCACTTGCAAATTCCACAAAAAGAGTGTTTCAAAACTGCTCTGTCTAAAGGAACGTTCAGCTCTGTGAGTTGAATACAAACAACGCAAAGAAGTTACTGAGAATTCTTCTGTCTAGCATTCTATGAAGAAATCCCGTTTCCAACGAAGGCCTCAACCAGGTCTAAATATCCACTTGCAGACTTAACAAACAGAGTGTTTTCAAACTGCTCTGTGAAAAGAAAGGTTAAACTCTGTGAGTTGAACACACCCATTACAAAGTAGTTTCTGAGAATGATTCTGTGTAGTTTTGAAACGGGGTTCTTTCAATTTCTAAGATTGGCCTCAAATCGCAGGAAATCTCCACTTGCAATTTCCACAAAAAGAGTGTTTCAAAACTGATCTTTCTAAAGGAAGGTTTAACTCTGTGAGTTGAACACACACCACACAAAGAAGTTACTGAGAATTCTTCTTTCTTGCAGTATATGAAGAAATCCCGTTTCCAACGAAGGCCACAAAGAGGTCTAAATATCCACTTGCAGACTTAAGAAACAGAGTGTTTCCAAACTGCTCTATGAAAAGAAAGGTTAAACTCTGTGAGTTGAACACATCCAGTACAAAGTAGTTTCTGAGAATGATTCTGTCTAGTTTTTAAACGAGGATATTGCCATTTCTAAGATTGCCCTCAAATCTCTTGAAATCTCCACTTGCAAATTCCACAAAAAGAGTGTTTCAAAACTGCTCTGTCTAAAGGAACGTTCAGCTCTGTGAGTTGAATACAAACAACGCAAAGAAGTTACTGAGAATTCTTCTGTCTAGCATTCAATGAAGAAATCCCGTTTCCAACGAAGGCCTCAACCAGGTCTAAATATCCACTTGCAGACTTAACAAACAGAGTGTTTTCAAACTGCTCTGTGAAAAGAAAGGTTAAACTCTGTGAGTTGAACACACCCATTACAAAGTAGTTTCTGAGAATGATTCTGTGTAGTTTTGAAACGGGGTTATTTCAATTTCTAAGATTGGCCTCAAATCGCAGGAAATCTCCACTTGCAATTTCCACAAAAAGAGTGTTTCAAAACTGATCTTTCTAAAGGAATGTTTAACTCTGTGGGTTGAACACACACCACACAAAGAAGTTACTGAGAATTCTTCTTTCTTGCAGTATATGAAGAAATCCCGTTTCCAACGAAGGCCACAAAGAGGTCTAAATATCCACTTGCAGACTTAAGAAACAGAGTGTTTCCAAACTGCTCTATGAAAAGAAAGGTTAAACTCTGTGAGTTGAACACACCCATTACAAAGTAGTTTCTGAGAATGATTCTGTGTAGTTTTGAAACGGGGTTATTTCAATTTCTAAGATTGGCCTCAAATCGCAGGAAATCTCCACTTGCAATTTCCACAAAAAGAGTGTTTCAAAACTGATCTTTCTAAAGGAAGGTTTAACTCTGTGAGTTGAACACACACCACACAAAGAAGTTACTGAGAATTCTTCTTTCTTGCAGTATATGAAGAAATCCCGTTTCCAACGAAGGCCACAAAGAGGTCTAAATATCCACTTGCAGACTTAAGAGACAGAGTGTTTCCAAACTGCTCTATGAAAAGAAAGGTTAAACTCTGTGAGTTGAACACATCCAGTACAAAGTAGTTTCTGAGAATGATTCTGTCTAGTTTTTAAACGAGGATATTGCCATTTCTAAGATTGGCCTCAAATCTCTTGAAATCTCCACTTGCAAATTCCACAAAAAGAGTGTTTCAAAACTGCTCTGTCTAAAGGAACGTTCAGCTCTGTGAGTTGAATACAAACAACGCAAAGTAGTTGCTGAGAATTCTTCTGTCTAGCATTCTATGAAGAAATCCCGTTTCCAACGAAGGCCTCAACCAGGTCTAAATATCCAATTGCAGACTTAACAAACAGAGTGTTTTCAAACTGCTCTATGAAAAGAAAGGTTAAACTCTGTGAGTTGAACACACCCATTACAAAGTAGTTTCTGAGAATGATTCTGTGTAGTTTTGAAACGGGGTTATTTCAATTTCTAAGATTGGCCTCAAATCGCAGGAAATCTCCACTTGCAATTTCCACAAAAAGAGTGTTTCAAAACTGATCTTTCTAAAGGAAGGTTTAACTCTGTGAGTTGAACACACACCACACAAAGAAGTTACTGAGAATTCTTCTTTCTTGCAGTATATGAAGAAATCCCGTTTCAAACGAAGGCCACAAAGAGGTCTAAATATCCACTTGCAGACTTAAGAAACAGAGTGTTTCCAAACTGCTCTATGAAAAGAAAGGTTAAACTCTGTGAGTTGAACACACCCATTACAAAGTAGTTTCTGAGAATGATTCTGTGTAGTTTTGAAACGGGGTTATTTCAATTTCTAAGATTGGCCTCAAATCGCAGGAAATCTCCACTTGCAATTTCCACAAAAAGAGTGTTTCAAAACTGATCTTTCTAAAGGAAGGTTTAACTCTGTGAGTTGAACACACACCACACAAAGAAGTTACTGAGAATTCTTCTTTCTTGCAGTATATGAAGAAATCCCGTTTCCAACGAAGGCCACAAAGAGGTCGAAATATCCACTTGCAGACTTATCAAACAGAGTGTTTCCAAACTGCTCTATGAAAAGAAAGGTTAAACTCTGTGAGTTGAACACATCCAGTACAAAGTAGTTTCTGAGAATGATTCTGTCTAGTTTTTAAACGAGGATATTGCCATTTCTAAGATTGGCCTCAAATCTCTTGAAATCTCCACTTGCAAATTCCACAAAAAGAGTGTTTCAAAACTGCTCTGTCTAAAGGAACGTTCAGCTCTGTGAGTTGAATACAAACAACGCAAAGAAGTTACTGAGAATTCTTCTGTCTAGCATTCTATGAAGAAATCCCGTTTCCAACGAAGGCCTCAACCAGTTCTAAATATCCACTTGTAGACTGAACAAACAGAGTGTTTTCAAACTGCTCTGTGAAAAGAAAGGTTAAACTCTGTGAGTTGAACACACCCATTACAAAGTAGTTTCTGAGAATGATTCTGTGTAGTTTTGAAACGGGGTTATTTCAATTTCTAAGATTGGCCTCAAATCGCAGGAAATCTCCACTTGCAATTTCCACAAAAAGAGTGTTTCAAAACTGATCTTTCTAAAGGAAGGTTTAACTCTGTGAGTTGAACACACACCACACAAAGAAGTTACTGAGAATTCTTCTTTCTTGCAGTATATGAAGAAATCCCGTTTCCAACGAAGGCCACAAAGAGGTCTAAATATCCACTTGCAGACTTAAGAAACAGAGTGTTTCCAAACTGCTCTATGAAAAGAAAGGTTAAACTCTGTGAGTTGAACACATCCAGTACAAATTAGTTTCTGAGAATGATTCTGTCTAGTTTTTAAACGAGGATATTGCCATTTCTAAGATTGGCCTCAAATCTCTTGAAATCTCCACTTGCAAATTCCACAAAAAGAGTGTTTCAAAACTGCTCTGTCTAAAGGAACGTTCAGCTCTGTGAGTTGAATACAAACAACGCAAAGAAGTTACTGAGAATTCTTCTGTCTAGCATTCAATGAAGAAATCCCGTTTCCAACGAAGGCCTCAACCAGGTCTAAATATCCACTTGCAGACTTAACAAACAGAGTGTTTTCAAACTGCTCTGTGAAAAGAAAGGTTAAACTCTGTGAGTTGAACACACCCATTACAAAGTAGTTTCTGAGAATGATTCTGTGTAGTTTTGAAACGGGGTTATTTCAATTTCTAAGATTGGCCTCAAATCGCAGGAAATCTCCACTTGCAATTTCCACAAAAAGAGTGTTTCAAAACTGATCTTTCTAAAGGAAGGTTTAACTCTGTGAGTTGAACACACACCACAGAAAGGAGTTACTGAGAATTCTTCTTTCTTGCAGTATATGAAGAAATCCCGTTTCCAACGAAGGCCACAAAGAGGTCGAAATATCCACTTGCAGACTTAAGAAACAGAGTGTTTCCAAACTGCTCTATGAAAAGAAAGGTTAAACTCTGTGAGTTGAACACATCCAGTACAAAGTAGTTTCTGAGAATGATTCTGTCTACTTTTTAAACGAGGATATTGCCATTTCTAAGATTGGCCTCAAATCTCTTGAAATCACCACTTGCAAAATCCACAAAAAGAGTGTTTCAAAACTGCTCTGTCTAAAGGAACGTTCAGCTCTGTGAGTTGAATACAAACAACGCGAAGAAGTTACTGAGAATTCTTCTGTCAGGCATTCTATGAAGAAATCCCGTTTCCAACGAAGGCCTCAACCAGGTCTAAATATCGAATTGCAGACTTAACAAACAGAGTGTTTTCAAACTGCTCTATGCAAAGAAAGGTTAAACTCTGTGAGTTGAACACACCCATTACAAAGTAGTTTCTGAGAATGATTCTGTGTAGTTTTGAAACGGGGTTATTTCAATTTCTAAGATTGGCCTCAAATCGCAGGAAATCTCCACTTGCAATTTCCACAAAAAGAGTGTTTCAAAACTGATCTTTCTAAAGGAATGTTTAACTCTGTGGGTTGAACACACACCACACAAAGAAGTTACTGAGAATTCTTCTTTCTTGCAGTATATGAAGAAATCCCGTTTCCAACGAAGGCCACAAAGAGGTCTAAATATCCACTTGCAGACTTAAGAAACAGAGTGTTTCCAAACTGCTCTATGAAAAGAAAGGTTAAACTCTGTGAGTTGAACACACCCATTACAAAGTAGTTTCTGAGAATGATTCTGTGTAGTTTTGAAACGGGGTTATTTCAATTTCTAAGATTGGCCTCAAATCGCAGGAAATCTCCACTTGCAATTTCCACAAAAAGAGTGTTTCAAAACTGATCTTTCTAAAGGAAGGTTTAACTCTGTGAGTTGAACACACACCACACAAAGAAGTTACTGAGAATTCTTCTTTCTTGCAGTATATGAAGAAATCCCGTTTCCAACGAAGGCCACAAAGAGGTCTAAATATCCACTTGCAGACTTAAGAAACAGAGTGTTTCCAAACTGCTCTATGAAAAGAAAGGTTAAACTCTGTGAGTTGAACACATCCAGTACAAAGTAGTTTCTGAGAATGATTCTGTCTAGTTTTTAAACGAGGATATTGCCATTTCTAAGATTGGCCTCAAATCTCTTGAAATCTCCACTTGCAAATTCCACAAAAAGAGTGTTTCAAAACTGCTCTGTCTAAAGGAACGTTCAGCTCTGTGAGTTGAATACAAACAACGCAAAGTAGTTGCTGAGAATTCTTCTGTCTAGCATTCAATGAAGAAATCCCGTTTCCAACGAAGGCCTCAACCAGGTCTAAATATCCACTTGCAGACTTAACAAACAGAGTGTTTTCAAACTGCTCTATGAAAAGAAAGGTTAAACTCTGTGAGTTGAACACACCCATTACAAAGTAGTTTCTGAGAATGATTCTGTGTAGTTTTGAAACGGGGTTATTTCAATTTCTAAGATTGGCCTCAAATCGCAGGAAATCTCCACTTGCAATTTCCACAAAAAGAGTGTTTCAAAACTGATCTTTCTAAAGGAATGTTTAACTCTGTGGGTTGAACACACACCACACAAAGAAGTTACTGAGAATTCTTCTTTCTTGCAGTATATGAAGAAATCCCGTTTCCAACGAAGGCCACAAAGAGGTCTAAATATCCACTTGCAGACTTAAGAAACAGAGTGTTTCCAAACTGCTCTATGAAAAGAAAGGTTAAACTCTGTGAGTTGAACACACCCATTACAAAGTAGTTTCTGAGAATGATTCTGTGTAGTTTTGAAACGGGGTTATTTCAATTTCTAAGATTGGCCTCAAATCGCAGGAAATCTCCACTTGCAATTTCCACAAAAAGAGTGTTTCAAAACTGATCTTTCTAAAGGAAGGTTTAACTCTGTGAGTTGAACACACACCACACAAAGAAGTTACTGAGAATTCTTCTTTCTTGCAGTATATGAAGAAATCCCGTTTCCAACGAAGGCCACAAAGAGGTCTAAATATCCACTTGCAGACTTAAGAAACAGAGTGTTTCCAAACTGCTCTATGAAAAGAAAGGTTAAACTCTGTGAGTTGAACACATCCAGTACAAAGTAGTTTCTGAGAATGATTCTGTCTAGTTTTTAAACGAGGATATTGCCATTTCTAAGATTGGCCTCAAATCTCTTGAAATCTCCACTTGCAAATTCCACAAAAAGAGTGTTTCAAAACTGCTCTGTCTAAAGGAACGTTCAGCTCTGTGAGTTGAATACAAACAACGCAAAGTAGTTGCTGAGAATTCTTCTGTCTAGCATTCTATGAAGAAATCCCGTTTCCAACGAAGGCCTCAACCAGGTCTAAATATCCACTTGCAGACTTAACAAACAGAGTGTTTTCAAACTGCTCTATGAAAAGAAAGGTTAAACTCTGTGAGTTGAACACACCCATTACAAAGTAGTTTCTGAGAATGATTCTGTGTAGTTTTGAAACGGGGTTATTTCAATTTCTAAGATTGGCCTCAAATCGCAGGAAATCTCCACTTGCAATTTCCACAAAAAGAGTGTTTCAAAACTGATCTTTCTAAAGGAAGGTTTAACTCTGTGAGTTGAACACACACCACACAAAGAAGTTACTGAGAATTCTTCTTTCTTGCAGTATATGAAGAAATCCCGTTTCCAACGAAGGCCACAAAGAGGTCTAAATATCCACTTGCAGACTTAAGAAACAGAGTGTTTCCAAACTGCTCTATGAAAAGAAAGGTTAAACTCTGTGAGTTGAACACACCCATTACAAAGTAGTTTCTGAGAATGATTCTGTGTAGTTTTGAAACGGGGTTATTTCAATTTCTAAGATTGGCCTCAAATCGCAGGAAATCTCCACTTGCAATTTCCACAAAAAGAGTGTTTCAAAACTGATCTTTCTAAAGGAAGGTTTAACTCTGTGAGTTGAACACACACCACACAAAGAAGTTACTGAGAATTCTTCTTTCTTGCAGTATATGAAGAAATCCCGTTTCCAACGAAGGCCACAAAGAGGTCTAAATATCCACTTGCAGACTTAAGAAACAGAGTGTTTCCAAACTGCTCTATGAAAAGAAAGGTTAAACTCTGTGAGTTGAACACCTCCAGTACAAAGTAGTTTCTGAGAATGATTCTGTCTAGTTTTTAAACGAGGATATTGCCATTTCTAAGATTGGCCTCAAATCTCTTGAAATCTCCACTTGCAAATTCCACAAAAAGAGTGTTTCAAAACTGCTCTGTCTAAAGGAACGTTCAGCTCTGTGAGTTGAATACAAAGAACGCAAAGAAGTTACTGAGAATTCTTCTGTCTAGCATTCTATGAAGAAATCCCTTTTCCAACGAAGGCCTCAACCAGGTCTAAATATCCACTTGCAGACTTAACAAACAGAGGGTTTTCAAACTGCTCTATGAAAAGAAAGGTTAAACTCTGTGAGTTGAACACACCCATTACAAAGTAGTTTCTGAGAATGATTCTGTGTAGTTTTGAAACGGGGTTCTTTCAATTTCTAAGATTGGCCTCAAATCGCAGGAAATCTCCACTTGCAATTTCCACAAAAAGAGTGTTTCAAAACTGATCTTTCTAAAGGAAGGTTTAACTCTGTGAGTTGAACACACACCACACAAAGAAGTTACTGAGAATTCTTCTTTCTTGCAGTATATGAAGAAATCCCGTTTCCAACGAAGGCCACAAAGAGGTCTAAATATCCACTTGCAGACTTAAGAAACAGAGTGTTTCCAAACTGCTCTATGAAAAGAAAGGTTAAACTCTGTGAGTTGAACACATCCAGTACAAAGTAGTTTCTGAGAATGATTCTGTCTAGTTTTTAAACGAGGATATTGCCATTTCTAAGATTGGCCTCAAATCTCTTGAAATCTCCACTTGCAAATTCCACAAAAAGAGTGTTTCAAAACTGCTCTGTCTAAAGGAACATTCAGCTCTGTGAGTTGAATACAAACAATGCAAAGAAGTTACTGAGAATTCTTCTGTCTAGCATTCTATGAAGAAATCCCGTTTCCAACGAAGGCCTCAACCAGGTCTAAATATCCACTTGCAGACTTAACAAACAGAGTGTTTTCAAACTGCTCTATGAAAAGAAAGGTTAAACTCTGTGAGTTGAACACACCCATTACAAAGTAGTTTCTGAGAATGATTCTGTGTAGTTTTGAAACGGGGTTATTTCAATTTCTAAGATTGGCCTCAAATCGCAGGAAATCTCCACTTGCAATTTCCACAAAAAGAGTGTTTCAAAACTGATCTTTCTAAAGGAAGGTTTAACTCTGTGAGTTGAACACACACCACACAAAGAAGTTACTGAGAATTCTTCTTTCTTGCAGTATATGAAGAAATCCCGTTTCCAACGAAGGTCACAAACAGGTCTAAATATCCACTTGCAGACTTAAGAAACAGAGTGTTTCCAAACTGCTCTATGAAAAGAAAGGTTAAACTGTGAGTTGAACACACCCATTACAAAGTAGTTTCTGAGAATGATTCTGTGTAGTTTTGAAACGGGGTTATTTCAATTTCTAAGATTGGCCTCAAATCGCAGGAAATCTCCACTTGCAATTTCCACAAAAAGAGTGTTTCAAAACTGATCTTTCTAAAGGAAGGTTTAACTCTGTGAGTTGAACACACACCACACAAAGAAGTTACTGAGAATTCTTCTTTCTTGCAGTATATGAAGAAATCCCGTTTCCAACGAAGGCCACAAAGAGGTCTAAATATCCACTTGCAGACTTAAGAAACAGAGTGTTTCCAAACTGCTCTATGAAAAGAAAGGTTAAACTCTGTGAGTTGAACACATCCAGTACAAAGTAGTTTCTGAGAATGATTCTGTCTAGTTTTTAAACGAGGATATTGCCATTTCTAAGATTGGCCTCAAATCTCTTGAAATCTCCACTTGCAAATTCCACAAAAAGAGTGTTTCAAAACTGCTCTGTCTAAAGGAACGTTCAGCTCTGTGAGTTGAATACAAACAACGCAAAGTAGTTGCTGAGAATTCTTCTGTCTAGCATTCTATGAAGAAATCCCGTTTCCAACGAAGGCCTCAACCAGGTCTAAATATCCACTTGCAGACTTAACAAACAGAGTGTTTTCAAACTGCTCTATGAAAAGAAAGGTTAAACTCTGTGAGTTGAACACACCCATTACAAAGTAGTTTCTGAGAATGATTCTGTGTAGTTTTGAAACGGGGTTATTTCAATTTCTAAGATTGGCCTCAAATCGCAGGAAATCTCCACTTGCAATTTCCACAAAAAGAGTGTTTCAAAACTGATCTTTCTAAAGGAAGGTTTAACTCTGTGAGTTGAACACACACCACACAAAGAAGTTGCTGAGAATTCTTCTTTCTTGCAGTATATGAAGAAATCCCGTTTCCAACGAAGGCCACAAACAGGTCAAAATATCCACTTGCAGACTTAACAAACAGAGTTTTTCCAAACTGCTCTATGAAAAGAAAGGTTAAACTCTGTGAGTTGAACACATCCAGTTCAAAGTAGTTTCTGAGAATGATTCTGTCTAGTTTTTAAACGAGGATATTGCCATTTCTAAGATTGGCCTCAAATCTCTTGAAATCTCCACTTGCAAATTCCACAAAAAGAGTGTTTCAAAACTGCTCTGTCTAAAGGAACGTTCAGCTCTGTGAGTTGAATACAAACAACGCAAAGAAGTTACTGAGAATTCTTCTGTCTAGCATTCTATGAAGAAATCCCGTTTCCAACGAAGGCCTCAACCAGGTCTAAATATCCACTTGCAGACTTAACAAACAGAGTGTTTTCAAACTGCTCTATGAAAAGGAAGGTTAAACCCTGTGAGTTGAACACACCCATTACAAAGTAGTTTCTGAGAATGATTCTGTGTAGTTTTGAAACGGGGTTATTTCAATTTCTAAGATTGGCCTCAAATCGCAGGAAATCTCCACTTGCAATTTCCACAAAAAGAGTGTTTCAAAACTGATCTTTCTAAAGGAAGGTTTAACTCTGTGAGTTGAACACACACCACACAAAGAAGTTACTGAGAATTCTTCTTTCTTGCAGAATATGAAGAAATCCCGTTTCCAACGAAGGCCACAAAGAGGTCTAAATATCCACTTGCAGACTTAAGAAACAGAGTGTTTCCAAACTGCTCTATGAAAAGAAAGTTTAAACTCTGTGAGTTGAACACATCCAGTACAAAGTAGTTTCTGAGAATGATTCTGTCTAGTTTTTAAACGAGGATATTGCCATTTCTAAGATTGGCCTCAAATCTCTTGAAATCTCCACTTGCAAATTCCACAAAAAGAGTGTTTCAAAACTGCTCTGTCTAAAGGAACGTTCAGCTCTGTGAGTTGAATACAAACAACGCAAAGAAGTTACTGAGAATTCTTCTGTCTAGCATTCAATGAAGAAATCCCGTTTCCAACGAAGGCCTCAACCAGGTCTAAATATCCACTTGCAGACTTAACAAACAGAGTGTTTTCAAACTGCTCTGTGAAAAGAAAGGTTAAACTCTGTGAGTTGAACACACCCATTACAAAGTAGTTTCTGAGAATGATTCTGTGTAGTTTTGAAACGGGGTTATTTCAATTTCTAAGATTGGCCTCAAATCGCAGGAAATCTCCACTTGCAATTTCCACAAAAAGAGTGTTTCAAAACTGATCTTTCTAAAGGAATGTTTAACTCTGTGGGTTGAACACACACCACACAAAGAAGTTACTGAGAATTCTTCTTTCTTGCAGTATATGAAGAAATCCCGTTTCCAACGAAGGCCACAAAGAGGTCTAAATATCCACTTGCAGACTTAAGAAACAGAGTGTTTCCAAACTGCTCTATGAAAAGAAAGGTTAAACTCTGTGAGTTGAACACACCCATTACAAAGTAGTTTCTGAGAATGATTCTGTGTAGTTTTGAAACGGGGTTATTTCAATTTCTAAGATTGGCCTCAAATCGCAGGAAATCTCCACTTGCAATTTCCACAAAAAGAGTGTTTCAAAACTGATCTTTCTAAAGGAAGGTTTAACTCTGTGAGTTGAACACACACCACACAAAGAAGTTACTGAGAATTCTTCTTTCTTGCAGTATATGAAGAAATCCCGTTTCCAACGAAGGCCACAAAGAGGTCTAAATATCCACTTGCAGACTTAAGAAACAGAGTGTTTCCAAACTGCTCTATGAAAAGAAAGGTTAAACTCTGTGAGTTGAACACATCCAGTACAAAGTAGTTTCTGAGAATGATTCTGTCTAGTTTTTAAACGAGGATATTGCCATTTCTAAGATTGGCCTCAAATCTCTTGAAATCTCCACTTGCAAATTCCACAAAAAGAGTGTTTCAAAACTGCTCTGTCTAAAGGAACGTTCAGCTCTGTGAGTTGAATACAAACAACGCAAAGTAGTTGCTGAGAATTCTTCTGTCTAGCATTCTATGAAGAAATCCCGTTTCCAACGAAGGCCTCAACCAGGTCTAAATATCCACTTGCAGACTTAACAAACAGAGTGTTTTCAAACTGCTCTATGAAAAGAAAGGTTAAACTCTGTGAGTTGAACACACCCATTACAAAGTAGTTTCTGAGAATGATTCTGTGTAGTTTTGAAACGGGGTTATTTCAATTTCTAAGATTGGCCTCAAATCGCAGGAAATCTCCACTTGCAATTTCCACAAAAAGAGTGTTTCAAAACTGATCTTTCTAAAGGAAGGTTTAACTCTGTGAGTTGAACACACACCACACAAAGAAGTTACTGAGAATTCTTCTTTCTTGCAGTATATGAAGAAATCCCGTTTCCAACGAAGGCCACAAAGAGGTCTAAATATCCACTTGCAGACTTAAGAAACAGAGTGTTTCCAAACTGCTCTATGAAAAGAAAGGTTAAACTCTGTGAGTTGAACACACCCATTACAAAGTAGTTTCTGAGAATGATTCTGTGTAGTTTTGAAACGGGGTTATTTCAATTTCTAAGATTGGCCTCAAATCGCAGGAAATCTCCACTTGCAATTTCCACAAAAAGAGTGTTTCAAAACTGATCTTTCTAAAGGAAGGTTTAACTCTGTGAGTTGAACACACACCACACAAAGAAGTTACTGAGAATTCTTCTTTCTTGCAGTATATGAAGAAATCCCGTTTCCAACGAAGGCCACAAAGAGGTCGAAATATCCACTTGCAGACTTATCAAACAGAGTGTTTCCAAACTGCTCTATGAAAAGAAAGGTTAAACTCTGTGAGTTGAACACATCCAGTACAAAGTAGTTTCTGAGAATGATTCTGTCTAGTTTTTAAACGAGGATATTGCCATTTCTAAGATTGGCCTCAAATCTCTTGAAATCTCCACTTGCAAATTCCACAAAAAGAGTGTTTCAAAACTGCTCTGTCTAAAGGAACGTTCAGCTCTGTGAGTTGAATACAAACAACGCAAAGAAGTTACTGAGAATTCTTCTGTCTAGCATTCTATGAAGAAATCCCGTTTCCAACGAAGGCCTCAACCAGGTCTAAATATCCACTTGTAGACTTAACAAACAGAGTGTTTTCAAACTGCTCTGTGAAAAGAAAGGTTAAACTCTGTGAGTTGAACACACCCATTACAAAGTAGTTTCTGAGAATGATTCTGTGTAGTTTTGAAACGGGGTTCTTTCAATTTCTAAGATTGGCCTCAAATCGCAGGAAATCTCCACTTGCAATTTCCACAAAAAGAGTGTTTCAAAACTGATCTTTCTAAAGGAAGGTTTAACTCTGTGAGTTGAACACACACCACACAAAGAAGTTACTGAGAATTCTTCTTTCTTGCAGTATATGAAGAAATCCCGTTTCCAACGAAGGCCACAAAGAGGTCTAAATATCCACTTGCAGACTTAAGAAACAGAGTGTTTCCAAACTGCTCTATGAAAAGAAAGGTTAAACTCTGTGAGTTGAACACATCCAGTACAAAGTAGTTTCTGAGAATGATTCTGTCTAGTTTTTAAACGAGGATATTGCCATTTCTAAGATTGGCCTCAAATCTCTTGAAATCTCCACTTGCAAATTCCACAAAAAGAGTGTTTCAAAACTGCTCTGTCTAAAGGAACGTTCAGCTCTGTGAGTTGAATACAAACAACGCAAAGAAGTTACTGAGAATTCTTCTGTCTAGCATTCAATAAAGAAATCCCGTTTCCAACGAAGGCCTCAACCAGGTCTAAATATCCACTTGCAGACTTAACAAACAGAGTGTTTTCAAACTGCTCTGTGAAAAGAAAGGTTAAACTCTGTGAGTTGAACACACCCATTACAAAGTAGTTTCTGAGAATGATTCTGTGTAGTTTTGAAACGGGGTTATTTCAATTTCTAAGATTGGCCTCAAATCGCAGGAAATCTCCACTTGCAATTTCCACAAAAAGAGTGTTTCAAAACTGATCTTTCTAAAGGAAGGTTTAACTCTGTGAGTTGAACACACACCACAAAAAGGAGTTACTGAGAATTCTTCTTTCTTGCAGTATATGAAGAAATCCCGTTTCCAACGAAGGCCACAAAGAGGTCGAAATATCCACTTGCAGACTTAAGAAACAGAGTGTTTCCAAACTGCTCTATGAAAAGAAAGGTTAAACTCTGTGAGTTGAACACATCCAGTACAAAGTAGTTTCTGAGAATGATTCTGTCTACTTTTTAAACGAGGATATTGCCATTTCTAAGATTGGCCTCAAATCTCTTGAAATCACCACTTGCAAAATCCACAAAAAGAGTGTTTCAAAACTGCTCTGTCTAAAGGAACGTTCAGCTCTGTGAGTTGAATACAAACAACGCGAAGAAGTTACTGAGAATTCTTCTGTCAGGCATTCTATGAAGAAATCCCGTTTCCAACGAAGGCCTCAACCAGGTCTAAATATCGAATTGCAGACTTAACAAACAGAGTGTTTTCAAACTGCTCTATGCAAAGAAAGGTTAAACTCTGTGAGTTGAACACACCCATTACAAAGTAGTTTCTGAGAATGATTCTGTGTAGTTTTGAAACGGGGTTATTTCAATTTCTAAGATTGGCCTCAAATCGCAGGAAATCTCCACTTGCAATTTCCACAAAAAGAGTGTTTCAAAACTGATCTTTCTAAAGGAATGTTTAACTCTGTGGGTTGAACACACACCACACAAAGAAGTTACTGAGAATTCTTCTTTCTTGCAGTATATGAAGAAATCCCGTTTCCAACGAAGGCCACAAAGAGGTCTAAATATCCACTTGCAGACTTAAGAAACAGAGTGTTTCCAAACTGCTCTATGAAAAGAAAGGTTAAACTCTGTGAGTTGAACACACCCATTACAAAGTAGTTTCTGAGAATGATTCTGTGTAGTTTTGAAACGGGGTTATTTCAATTTCTAAGATTGGCCTCAAATCGCAGGAAATCTCCACTTGCAATTTCCACAAAAAGAGTGTTTCAAAACTGATCTTTCTAAAGGAAGGTTTAACTCTGTGAGTTGAACACACACCACACAAAGAAGTTACTGAGAATTCTTCTTTCTTGCAGTATATGAAGAAATCCCGTTTCCAACGAAGGCCACAAAGAGGTCTAAATATCCACTTGCAGACTTAAGAAACAGAGTGTTTCCAAACTGCTCTATGAAAAGAAAGGTTAAACTCTGTGAGTTGAACACATCCAGTACAAAGTAGTTTCTGAGAATGATTCTGTCTAGTTTTTAAACGAGGATATTGCCATTTCTAAGATTGGCCTCAAATCTCTTGAAATCTCCACTTGCAAATTCCACAAAAAGAGTGTTTCAAAACTGCTCTGTCTAAAGGAACGTTCAGCTCTGTGAGTTGAATACAAACAACGCAAAGTAGTTGCTGAGAATTCTTCTGTCTAGCATTCTATGAAGAAATCCCGTTTCCAACGAAGGCCTCAACCAGGTCTAAATATCCACTTGCAGACTTAACAAACAGAGTGTTTTCAAACTGCTCTATGAAAAGAAAGGTTAAACTCTGTGAGTTGAACACACCCATTACAAAGTAGTTTCTGAGAATGATTCTGTGTAGTTTTGAAACGGGGTTATTTCAATTTCTAAGATTGGCCTCAAATCGCAGGAAATCTCCACTTGCAATTTCCACAAAAAGAGTGTTTCAAAACTGATCTTTCTAAAGGAAGGTTTAACTCTGTGAGTTGAACACACACCACACAAAGAAGTTACTGAGAATTCTTCTTTCTTGCAGTATATGAAGAAATCCCGTTTCAAACGAAGGCCACAAAGAGGTCTAAATATCCACTTGCAGACTTAAGAAACAGAGTGTTTCCAAACTGCTCTATGAAAAGAAAGGTTAAACTCTGTGAGTTGAACACACCCATTACAAAGTAGTTTCTGAGAATGATTCTGTGTAGTTTTGAAACGGGGTTATTTCAATTTCTAAGATTGGCCTCAAATCGCAGGAAATCTCCACTTGCAATTTCCACAAAAAGAGTGTTTCAAAACTGATCTTTCTAAAGGAAGGTTTAACTCTGTGAGTTGAACACACACCACACAAAGAAGTTACTGAGAATTCTTCTTTCTTGCAGTATATGAAGAAATCCCGTTTCCAACGAAGGCCACAAAGAGGTCGAAATATCCACTTGCAGACTTATCAAACAGAGTGTTTCCAAACTGCTCTATGAAAAGAAAGGTTAAACTCTGTGAGTTGAACACCTCCAGTACAAAGTAGTTTCTGAGAATGATTCTGTCTAGTTTTTAAACGAGGATATTGCCATTTCTAAGATTGGCCTCAAATCTCTTGAAATCTCCACTTGCAAATTCCACAAAAAGAGTGTTTCAAAACTGCTCTGTCTAAAGGAACGTTCAGCTCTGTGAGTTGAATACAAAGAACGCAAAGAAGTTACTGAGAATTCTTCTGTCTAGCATTCTATGAAGAAATCCCGTTTCCAACGAAGGCCTCAACCAGGTCTAAATATCCACTTGCAGACTTAACAAACAGAGGGTTTTCAAACTGCTCTATGAAAAGAAAGGTTAAACTCTGTGAGTTGAACACACCCATTACAAAGTAGTTTCTGAGAATGATTCTGTGTAGTTTTGAAACGGGGTTCTTTCAATTTCTAAGATTGGCCTCAAATCGCAGGAAATCTCCACTTGCAATTTCCACAAAAAGAGTGTTTCAAAACTGATCTTTCTAAAGGAAGGTTTAACTCTGTGAGTTGAACACACACCACACAAAGAAGTTACTGAGAATTCTTCTTTCTTGCAGTATATGAAGAAATCCCGTTTCCAACGAAGGCCACAAAGAGGTCTAAATATCCACTTGCAGACTTAAGAAACAGAGTGTTTCCAAACTGCTCTATGAAAAGAAAGGTTAAACTCTGTGAGTTGAACACATCCAGTACAAAGTAGTTTCTGAGAATGATTCTGTCTAGTTTTTAAACGAGGATATTGCCATTTCTAAGATTGGCCTCAAATCTCTTGAAATCTCCACTTGCAAATTCCACAAAAAGAGTGTTTCAAAACTGCTCTGTCTAAAGGAACATTCAGCTCTGTGAGTTGAATACAAACAATGCAAAGAAGTTACTGAGAATTCTTCTGTCTAGCATTCTATGAAGAAATCCCGTTTCCAACGAAGGCCTCAACCAGGTCTAAATATCCACTTGCAGACTTAACAAACAGAGTGTTTTCAAACTGCTCTATGAAAAGAAAGGTTAAACTCTGTGAGTTGAACACACCCATTACAAAGTAGTTTCTGAGAATGATTCTGTGTTGTTTTGAAACGGGGTTATTTCAATTTCTAAGATTGGCCTCAAATCGCAGGAAATCTCCACTTGCAATTTCCACAAAAAGAGTGTTTCAAAACTGATCTTTCTAAAGGAAGGTTTAACTCTGTGAGTTGAACACACACCACACAAAGAAGTTACTGAGAATTCTTCTTTCTTGCAGTATATGAAGAAATCCCGTTTCCAACGAAGGCCACAAACAGGTCTAAATATCCACTTGCAGACTTAAGAAACAGAGTGTTTCCAAACTGCTCTATGAAAAGAAAGGTTAAACTCTGTGAGTTGAACACACCCATTACAAAGTAGTTTCTGAGAATGATTCTGTGTAGTTTTGAAACGGGGTTATTTCAATTTCTAAGATTGGCCTCAAATCGCAGGAAATCTCCACTTGCAATTTCCACAAAAAGAGTGTTTCAAAACTGATCTTTCTAAAGGAAGGTTTAACTCTGTGAGTTGAACACACACCACACAAAGAAGTTACTGAGAATTCTTCTTTCTTGCAGTATATGAAGAAATCCCGTTTCCAACGAAGGCCACAAAGAGGTCTAAATATCCACTTGCAGACTTAAGAAACAGAGTGTTTCCAAACTGCTCTATGAAAAGAAAGGTTAAACTCTGTGAGTTGAACACACCCATTACAAAGTAGTTTCTGAGAATGATTCTGTGTAGTTTTGAAACGGGGTTATTTCAATTTCTAAGATTGGCCTCAAATCGCAGGAAATCTCCACTTGCAATTTCCACAAAAAGAGTGTTTCAAAACTGATCTTTCTAAAGGAAGGTTTAACTCTGTGAGTTGAACACACACCACACAAAGAAGTTACTGAGAATTCTTCTTTCTTGCAGTATATGAAGAAATCCCGTTTCCAACGAAGGCCACAAAGAGGTCTAAATATCCACTTGCAGACTTAAGAAACAGAGTGTTTCCAAACTGCTCTATGAAAAGAAAGGTTAAACTCTGTGAGTTGAACACATCCAGTACAAAGTAGTTTCTGAGAATGATTCTGTCTAGTTTTTAAACGAGGATATTGCCATTTCTAAGATTGGCCTCAAATCTCTTGAAATCTCCACTTGCAAATTCCACAAAAAGAGTGTTTCAAAACTGCTCTGTCTAAAGGAACGTTCAGCTCTGTGAGT
Organism: Pan paniscus; assembly: GCF_029289425.2. Lineage (NCBI taxonomy): Eukaryota > Metazoa > Chordata > Mammalia > Primates > Hominidae > Pan > Pan paniscus. The sequence goes on along the minus strand of NC_073259.2, from coordinate 57,267,199 downwards.
TGAATACAAACAACGCAAAGTAGTTGCTGAGAATTCTTCTGTCTAGCATTCTATGAAGAAATCCCGTTTCCAACGAAGGCCTCAACCAGGTCTAAATATCCACTTGCAGACTTAACAAACAGAGTGTTTTCAAACTGCTCTATGAAAAGAAAGGTTAAACTCTGTGAGTTGAACACACCCATTACAAAGTAGTTTCTGAGAATGATTCTGTGTAGTTTTGAAACGGGGTTATTTCAATTTCTAAGATTGGCCTCAAATCGCAGGAAATCTCCACTTGCAATTTCCACAAAAAGAGTGTTTCAAAACTGATCTTTCTAAAGGAAGGTTTAACTCTGTGAGTTGAACACACACCACACAAAGAAGTTACTGAGAATTCTTCTTTCTTGCAGTATATGAAGAAATCCCGTTTCAAACGAAGGCCACAAAGAGGTCTAAATATCCACTTGCAGACTTAAGAAACAGAGTGTTTCCAAACTGCTCTATGAAAAGAAAGGTTAAACTCTGTGAGTTGAACACACCCATTACAAAGTAGTTTCTGAGAATGATTCTGTGTAGTTTTGAAACGGGGTTATTTCAATTTCTAAGATTGGCCTCAAATCGCAGGAAATCTCCACTTGCAATTTCCACAAAAAGAGTGTTTCAAAACTGATCTTTCTAAAGGAAGGTTTAACTCTGTGGGTTGAACACACACCACACAAAGAAGTTACTGAGAATTCTTCTTTCTTGCAGTATATGAAGAAATCCCGTTTCCAACGAAGGCCACAAAGAGGTCGAAATATCCACTTGCAGACTTATCAAACAGAGTGTTTCCAAACTGCTCTATGAAAAGAAAGGTTAAACTCTGTGAGTTGAACACCTCCAGTACAAAGTAGTTTCTGAGAATGATTCTGTCTAGTTTTTAAACGAGGATATTGCCATTTCTAAGATTGGCCTCAAATCTCTTGAAATCTCCACTTGCAAATTCCACAAAAAGAGTGTTTCAAAACTGCTCTGTCTAAAGGAACGTTCAGCTCTGTGAGTTGAATACAAAGAACGCAAAGAAGTTACTGAGAATTCTTCTGTCTAGCATTCTATGAAGAAATCCCGTTTCCAACGAAGGCCTCAACCAGGTCTAAATATCCACTTGCAGACTTAACAAACAGAGGGTTTTCAAACTGCTCTATGAAAAGAAAGGTTAAACTCTGTGAGTTGAACACACCCATTACAAAGTAGTTTCTGAGAATGATTCTGTGTAGTTTTGAAACGGGGTTCTTTCAATTTCTAAGATTGGCCTCAAATCGCAGGAAATCTCCACTTGCAATTTCCACAAAAAGAGTGTTTCAAAACTGATCTTTCTAAAGGAAGGTTTAACTCTGTGAGTTGAACACACACCACACAAAGAAGTTACTGAGAATTCTTCTTTCTTGCAGTATATGAAGAAATCCCGTTTCCAACGAAGGCCACAAAGAGGTCTAAATATCCACTTGCAGACTTAAGAAACAGAGTGTTTCCAAACTGCTCTATGAAAAGAAAGGTTAAACTCTGTGAGTTGAACACATCCAGTACAAAGTAGTTTCTGAGAATGATTCTGTCTAGTTTTTAAACGAGGATATTGCCATTTCTAAGATTGGCCTCAAATCTCTTGAAATCTCCACTTGCAAATTCCACAAAAAGAGTGTTTCAAAACTGCTCTGTCTAAAGGAACATTCAGCTCTGTGAGTTGAATACAAACAATGCAAAGAAGTTACTGAGAATTCTTCTGTCTAGCATTCTATGAAGAAATCCCGTTTCCAACGAAGGCCTCAACCAGGTCTAAATATCCACTTGCAGACTTAACAAACAGAGTGTTTTCAAACTGCTCTATGAAAAGAAAGGTTAAACTCTGTGAGTTGAACACACCCATTACAAAGTAGTTTCTGAGAATGATTCTGTGTAGTTTTGAAACGGGGTTATTTCAATTTCTAAGATTGGCCTCAAATCGCAGGAAATCTCCACTTGCAATTTCCACAAAAAGAGTGTTTCAAAACTGATCTTTCTAAAGGAAGGTTTAACTCTGTGAGTTGAACACACACCACACAAAGAAGTTACTGAGAATTCTTCTTTCTTGCAGTATATGAAGAAATCCCGTTTCCAACGAAGGCCACAAACAGGTCTAAATATCCACTTGCAGACTTAAGAAACAGAGTGTTTCCAAACTGCTCTATGAAAAGAAAGGTTAAACTCTGTGAGTTGAACACACCCATTACAAAGTAGTTTCTGAGAATGATTCTGTGTAGTTTTGAAACGGGGTTATTTCAATTTCTAAGATTGGCCTCAAATCGCAGGAAATCTCCACTTGCAATTTCCACAAAAAGAGTGTTTCAAAACTGATCTTTCTAAAGGAAGGTTTAACTCTGTGAGTTGAACACACACCACACAAAGAAGTTACTGAGAATTCTTCTTTCTTGCAGTATATGAAGAAATCCCGTTTCCAACGAAGGCCACAAAGAGGTCTAAATATCCACTTGCAGACTTAAGAAACAGAGTGTTTCCAAACTGCTCTATGAAAAGAAAGGTTAAACTCTGTGAGTTGAACACATCCAGTACAAAGTAGTTTCTGAGAATGATTCTGTCTAGTTTTTAAACGAGGATATTGCCATTTCTAAGATTGGCCTCAAATCTCTTGAAATCTCCACTTGCAAATTCCACAAAAAGAGTGTTTCAAAACTGCTCTGTCTAAAGGAACGTTCAGCTCTGTGAGTTGAATACAAACAACGCAAAGAAGTTACTGAGAATTCTTCTGTCTAGCATTCTATGAAGAAATCCCGTTTCCAACGAAGGCCTCAATCAGGTCTAAATATCCACTTGCAGACTTAACAAACAGAGTGTTTTCAAACTGCTCTATGAAAAGAAAGGTTAAACTCTGTGAGTTGAACACACCCATTACAAAGTAGTTTCTGAGAATGATTCTGTGTAGTTTTGAAACGGGGTTATTTCAATTTCTAAGATTGGCCTCAAATCGCAGGAAATCTCCACTTGCAATTTCCACAAAAAGAGTGTTTCAAAACTGATCTTTCTAAAGGAAGGTTTAACTCTGTGAGTTGAACACACACCACACAAAGAAGTTGCTGAGAATTCTTCTTTCTTGCAGTATATGAAGAAATCCCGTTTCCAACGAAGGCCACAAACAGGTCAAAATATCCACTTGCAGACTTAACAAACAGAGTTTTTCCAAACTGCTCTATGAAAAGAAAGGTTAAACTCTGTGAGTTGAACACATCCAGTTCAAAGTAGTTTCTGAGAATGATTCTGTCTAGTTTTTAAACGAGGATATTGCCATTTCTAAGATTGGCCTCAAATCTCTTGAAATCTCCACTTGCAAATTCCACAAAAAGAGTGTTTCAAAACTGCTCTGTCTAAAGGAACGTTCAGCTCTGTGAGTTGAATACAAACAATGCAAAGAAGTTACTGAGAATTCTTCTGTCTAGCATTCTATGAAGAAATCCCGTTTCCAACGAAGGCCTCAACCAGGTCTAAATATCCACTTGCAGACTTAACAAACAGAGTGTTTTCAAACTGCTCTATGAAAAGAAAGGTTAAACTCTGTGAGTTGAACACACCCATTACAAAGTAGTTTCTGAGAATGATTCTGTGTAGTTTTGAAACGGGGTTCTTTCAATTTCTAAGATTGGCCTCAAATCGCAGGAAATCTCCACTTGGAATTTCCACAAAAAGAGTGTTTCAAAACTGATCTTTCTAAAGGAAGGTTTAACTCTGTGAGTTGAACACACACCACACAAAGAAGTTACTGAGAATTCTTCTTTCTTGCAGTATATGAAGAAATCCCGTTTCCAACGAAGGCCACAAAGAGGTCTAAATATCCACTTGCAGACTTAACAAACAGAGTGTTTCCAAACTGCTCTATGAAAAGAAAGGTTAAACTCTGTGAGTTGAACACATCCAGTACAAAGTAGTTTCTGAGAATGATTCTGTCTAGTTTTTAAACGAGGATATTGCCATTTCTAAGATTGGCCTCAAATCTCTTGAAATCTCCACTTGCAAATTCCACAAAAAGAGTGTTTCAAAACTGCTCTGTCTAAAGGAACGTTCAGCTCTGTGAGTTGAATACAAACAACGCAAAGAAGTTACTGAGAATTCTTCTGTCTAGCATTCTATGAAGAAATCCCTTTTCCAACGAAGGCCTCAAGCAGGTCTAAATATCCACTTGCAGACTTAACAAACAGAGTGTTTTCAAACTGCTCTATGAAAAGGAAGGTTAAACTCTGTGAGTTGAACACACCCATTACAAAGTAGTTTCTGAGAATGATTCTGTGTAGTTTTGAAACGGGGTTCTTTCAATTTCTAAGATTGGCCTCAAATCGCAGGAAATCTCCACTTGCAATTTCCACAAAAAGAGTGTTTCAAAACTGATCTTTCTAAAGGAAGGTTTAACTCTGTGAGTTGAACACACACCACACAAAGAAGTTACTGAGAATTCTTCTTTCTTGCAGTATATGAAGAAATCCCGTTTCCAACGAAGGCCACAAAGAGGTCTAAATATCCACTTGCAGACTTAAGAAACAGAGTGTTCCCAAACTGCTCTATGAAAAGAAAGGTTAAACTCTGTGAGTTGAACACACCCATTACAAAGTAGTTTCTGAGAATGATTCTGTGTAGTTTTGAAACGGGGTTATTTCAATTTCTAAGATTGGCCTCAAATCGCAGGAAATCTCCACTTGCAATTTCCACAAAAAGAGTGTTTCAAAACTGATCTTTCTAAAGGAAGGTTTAACTCTGTGAGTTGAACACACACCACACAAAGAAGTTACTGAGAATTCTTCTTTCTTGCAGTATATGAAGAAATCCCGTTTCCAACGAAGGCCACAAAGAGGTCTAAATATCCACTTGCAGACTTAAGAAACAGAGTGTTTCCAAACTGCTCTATGAAAAGAAAGGTTAAACTCTGTGAGTTGAACACATCCAGTACAAAGTAGTTTCTGAGAATGATTCTGTCTAGTTTTTAAACGAGGATATTGCCATTTCTAAGATTGGCCTCAAATCTCTTGAAATCTCCACTTGCAAATTCCACAAAAAGAGTGTTTCAAAACTGCTCTGTCTAAAGGAACGTTCAGCTCTGTGAGTTGAATACAAACAACGCAAAGAAGTTACTGAGAATTCTTCTGTCTAGCATTCTATGAAGAAATCCCGTTTCCAACGAAGGCCTCAACCAGGTCTAAATATCCAATTGCAGACTTAACAAACAGAGTGTTTTCAAACTGCTCTATGCAAAGAAAGGTTAAACTCTGTGAGTTGAACACACCCATTACAAAGTAGTTTCTGAGAATGATTCTGTGTAGTTTTGAAACGGGGTTATTTCAATTTCTAAGATTGGCCTCAAATCGCAGGAAATCTCCACTTGCAATTTCCACAAAAAGAGTGTTTCAAAACTGATCTTTCTAAAGGAATGTTTAACTCTGTGGGTTGAACACACACCACACAAAGAAGTTACTGAGAATTCTTCTTTCTTGCAGTATATGAAGAAATCCCGTTTCCAACGAAGGCCACAAAGAGGTCTAAATATCCACTTGCAGACTTAAGAAACAGAGTGTTTCCAAACTGCTCTATGAAAAGAAAGGTTAAACTCTGTGAGTTGAACACACCCATTACAAAGTAGTTTCTGAGAATGATTCTGTGTAGTTTTGAAACGGGGTTATTTCAATTTCTAAGATTGGCCTCAAATCGCAGGAAATCTCCACTTGCAATTTCCACAAAAAGAGTGTTTCAAAACTGATCTTTCTAAAGGAAGGTTTAACTCTGTGAGTTGAACACACACCACACAAAGAAGTTACTGAGAATTCTTCTTTCTTGCAGTATATGAAGAAATCCCGTTTCCAACGAAGGCCACAAACAGGTCAAAATATCCACTTGCAGACTTAACAAACAGAGTTTTTCCAAACTGCTCTATGAAAAGAAAGGTTAAACTCTGTGAGTTGAACACATCCAGTTCAAAGTAGTTTCTGAGAATGATTCTGTCTAGTTTTTAAACGAGGATATTGCCATTTCTAAGATTGGCCTCAAATCTCTTGAAATCTCCACTTGCAAATTCCACAAAAAGAGTGTTTCAAAACTGCTCTGTCTAAAGGAACGTTCAGCTCTGTGAGTTGAATACAAACAACGCAGAGAAATTACTGAGAATTCTTCTGTCTAGCATTCTATGAAGAAATCCCGTTTCCAACGAAGGCCTCAACCAGGTCTAAATATCCACTTGCAGACTTAACAAACAGAGTGTTTTCAAACTGCTCTATGAAAAGGAAGGTTAAACTCTGTGAGTTGAACACACCCATTACAAAGAAGTTTCTGAGAATGATTCTGTGTAGTTTTGAAACGGGGTTATTTCAATTTCTAAGATTGGCCTCAAATCGCAGGAAATCTCCACTTGCAATTTCCACAAAAAGAGTGTTTCAAAACTGATCTTTCTAAAGGAAGGTTTAACTCTGTGAGTTGAACACACACCACACAAAGAAGTTACTGAGAATTCTTCTTTCTTGCAGAATATGAAGAAATCCCGTTTCCAACGAAGGCCACAAAGAGGTCTAAATATCCACTTGCAGACTTAACAAACAGAGTGTTTCCAAACTGCTCTATGAAAAGAAAGTTTAAACTCTGTGAGTTGAACACATCCAGTACAAAGTAGTTTCTGAGAATGATTCTGTCTAGTTTTTAAACGAGGATATTGCCATTTCTAAGATTGGCCTCAAATCTCTTGAAATCTCCACTTGCAAATTCCACAAAAAGAGTGTTTCAAAACTGCTCTGTCTAAAGGAACGTTCAGCTCTGTGAGTTGAATACAAACAATGCAAAGAAGTTACTTAGAATTCTTCTGTCTAGCATTCTATGAAGAAATCCCGTTTCCAACGAAGGCCTCAACCAGGTCTAAATATCCACTTGCAGACTTAACAAACAGAGTGTTTTCAAACTGCTCTATGAAAAGAAAGGTTAAACTCTGTGAGTTGAACACACCCATTACAAAGTAGTTTCTGAGAATGATTCTGTGTAGTTTTGAAACGGGGTTCTTTCAATTTCTAAGATTGGCCTCAAATCGCAGGAAATCTCCACTTGGAATTTCCACAAAAAGAGTGTTTCAAAACTGATCTTTCTAAAGGAAGGTTTAACTCTGTGAGTTGAACACACACCACACAAAGAAGTTACTGAGAATTCTTCTTTCTTGCAGTATATGAAGAAATCCCGTTTCCAACGAAGGCCACAAAGAGGTCTAAATATCCACTTGCAGACTTAAGAAACAGAGTGTTTCCAAACTGCTCTATGAAAAGAAAGGTTAAACTCTGTGAGTTGAACACATCCAGTACAAAGTAGTTTCTGAGAATGATTCTGTCTAGTTTTTAAACGAGGATATTGCCATTTCTAAGATTGGCCTCAAATCTCTTGAAATCTCCACTTGCAAATTCCACAAAAAGAGTGTTTCAAAACTGCTCTGTCTAAAGGAACGTTCAGCTCTGTGAGTTGAATACAAACAACGCAAAGAAGTTACTGAGAATTCTTCTGTCTAGCATTCTATGAAGAAATCCCGTTTCCAACGAAGGCCTCAACCAGGTCTAAATATCCAATTGCAGACTTAACAAACAGAGTGTTTTCAAACTGCTCTATGCAAAGAAAGGTTAAACTCTGTGAGTTGAACACACCCATTACAAAGTAGTTTCTGAGAATGATTCTGTGTAGTTTTGAAACGGGGTTCTTTCAATTTCTAAGATTGGCCTCAAATCGCAGGAAATCTCCACTTGCAATTTCCACAAAAAGAGTGTTTCAAAACTGATCTTTCTAAAGGAATGTTTAACTCTGTGGGTTGAACACACACCACACAAAGAAGTTACTGAGAATTCTTCTTTCTTGCAGTATATGAAGAAATCCCGTTTCCAACGAAGGCCACAAAGAGGTCTAAATATCCACTTGCAGACTTAAGAAACAGAGTGTTTCCAAACTGCTCTATGAAAAGAAAGGTTAAACTCTGTGAGATGAACACACCCATTACAAAGTAGTTTCTGAGAATGATTCTGTGTAGTTTTGAAACGGGGTTATTTCAATTTCTAAGATTGGCCTCAAATCGCAGGAAATCTCCACTTGCAATTTCCACAAAAAGAGTGTTTCAAAACTGATCTTTCTAAAGGAAGGTTTAACTCTGTGAGTTGAACACACACCACACAAAGAAGTTACTGAGAATTCTTCTTTCTTGCAGTATATGAAGAAATCCCGTTTCCAACGAAGGCCACAAAGAGGTCTAAATATCCACTTGCAGACTTAAGAAACAGAGTGTTTCCAAACTGCTCTATGAAAAGAAAGGTTAAACTCTGTGAGTTGAACACATCCAGTACAAAGTAGTTTCTGAGAATGATTCTGTCTAGTTTTTAAACGAGGATATTGCCATTTCTAAGATTGGCCTCAAATCTCTTGAAATCTCCACTTGCAAATTCCACAAAAAGAGTGTTTCAAAACTGCTCTGTCTAAAGGAACATTCAGCTCTGTGAGTTGAATACAAACAACGCAAAGTAGTTGCTGAGAATTCTTCTGTCTAGCATTCTATGAAGAAATCCCGTTTCCAACGAAGGCCTCAACCAGGTCTAAATATCCACTTGCAGACTTAACAAACAGAGTGTTTTCAAACTGCTCTATGAAAAGAAAGGTTAAACTCTGTGAGTTGAACACACCCATTACAAAGTAGTTTCTGAGAATGATTCTGTGTAGTTTTGAAACGGGGTTATTTCAATTTCTAAGATTGGCCTCAAATCGCAGGAAATCTCCACTTGCAATTTCCACAAAAAGAGTGTTTCAAAACTGATCTTTCTAAAGGAAGGTTTAACTCTGTGAGTTGAACACACACCACACAAAGAAGTTACTGAGAATTCTTCTTTCTTGCAGTATATGAAGAAATCCCGTTTCAAACGAAGGCCACAAAGAGGTCTAAATATCCACTTGCAGACTTAAGAAACAGAGTGTTTCCAAACTGCTCTATGAAAAGAAAGGTTAAACTCTGTGAGTTGAACACACCCATTACAAAGTAGTTTCTGAGAATGATTCTGTGTAGTTTTGAAACGGGGTTATTTCAATTTCTAAGATTGGCCTCAAATCGCAGGAAATCTCCACTTGCAATTTCCACAAAAAGAGTGTTTCAAAACTGATCTTTCTAAAGGAAGGTTTAACTCTGTGAGTTGAACACACACCACACAAAGAAGTTACTGAGAATTCTTCTTTCTTGCAGTATATGAAGAAATCCCGTTTCCAACGAAGGCCACAAAGAGGTCTAAATATCCACTTGCAGACTTAAGAAACAGAGTGTTTCCAAACTGCTCTATGAAAAGAAAGGTTAAACTCTGTGAGTTGAACACATCCAGTACAAAGTAGTTTCTGAGAATGATTCTGTCTAGTTTTTAAATGAGGATATTGCCATTTCTAAGATTGGCCTCAAATCTCTTGAAATCTCCACTTGCAAATTCCACAAAAAGAGTGTTTCAAAACTGCTCTGTCTAAAGGAACGTTCAGCTCTGTGAGTTGAATACAAACAACGCAAAGAAGTTACTGAGAATTCTTCTGTCTAGCATTCTATGAAGAAATCCCGTTTCCAACGAAGGCCTCAATCAGGTCTAAATATCCACTTGCAGACTTAACAAACAGAGTGTTTTCAAACTGCTCTATGAAAAGAAAGGTTAAACTCTGTGAGTTGAACACACCCATTACAAAGTAGTTTCTGAGAATGATTCTGTGTAGTTTTGAAACGGGGTTATTTCAATTTCTAAGATTGGCCTCAAATCGCAGGAAATCTCCACTTGCAATTTCCACAAAAAGAGTGTTTCAAAACTGATCTTTCTAAAGGAAGGTTTAACTCTGTGAGTTGAACACACACCACAAAAAGAAGTTGCTGAGAATTCTTCTTTCTTGCAGTATATGAAGAAATCCCGTTTCCAACGAAGGCCACAAACAGGTCAAAATATCCACTTGCAGACTTAACAAACAGAGAGTTTCCAAACTGCTCTATGAAAAGAAAGGTTAAACTCTGTGAGTTGAACACATCCAGTTCAAAGTAGTTTCTGAGAATGATTCTGTCTAGTTTTTAAACGAGGATATTGCCATTTCTAAGATTGGCCTCAAATCTCTTGAAATCTCCACTTGCAAATTCCACAAAAAGAGTGTTTCAAAACTGCTCTGCCTAAAGGAACGTTCAGCTCTGTGAGTTGAATACAAACAACGCAAAGAAGTTACTGAGAATTCTTCTGTCTAGCATTCTATGAAGAAATCCCGTTTCCAACGAAGGCCTCAACCAGGTCTAAATATCCACTTGCAGACTTAACAAACAGAGTGTTTTCAAACTGCTCTATGAAAAGGAAGGTTAAACTCTGTGAGTTGAACACACCCATTACAAAGTAGTTTCTGAGAATGATTCTGTGTAGTTTTGAAACGGGGTTATTTCAATTTCTAAGATTGGCCTCAAATCGCAGGAAATCTCCACTTGCAATTTCCACAAAAAGAGTGTTTCAAAACTGATCTTTCTAAAGGAAGGTTTAACTCTGTGAGTTGAACACACACCACACAAAGAAGTTACTGAGAATTCTTCTTTCTTGCAGTATATGAAGAAATCCCGTTTCCAACGAAGGCCACAAAGAGGTCTAAATATCCACTTGCAGACTTAAGAAACAGAGTGTTTCCAAACTGCTCTATGAAAAGAAAGGTTAAACTCTGTGAGTTGAACACATCCAGTACAAAGTAGTTTCTGAGAATGATTCTGTCTAGTTTTTAAACGAGGATATTGCCATTTCTAAGATTGGCCTCAAATCTCTTGAAATCTCCACTTGCAAATTCCACAAAAAGAGTGTTTCAAAACTGCTCTGTCTAAAGGAACGTTCAGCTCTGTGAGTTGAATACAAACAATGCAAAGAAGTTACTGAGAATTCTTCTGTCTAGCATTCTATGAAGAAATCCCGTTTCCAACGAAGGCCTCAACCAGGTCTAAATATCCACTTGCAGACTTAACAAACAGAGTGTTTTCAAACTGCTCTATGAAAAGAAAGGTTAAACTCTGTGAGTTGAACACACCCATTACAAAGTAGTTTCTGAGAATGATTCTGTGTAGTTTTGAAACGGGGTTCTTTCAATTTCTAAGATTGGCCTCAAATCGCAGGAAATCTCCACTTGGAATTTCCACAAAAAGAGTGTTTCAAAACTGATCTTTCTAAAGGAAGGTTTAACTCTGTGAGTTGAACACACACCACACAAAGAAGTTACTGAGAATTCTTCTTTCTTGCAGTATATGAAGAAATCCCGTTTCCAACGAAGGCCACAAAGAGGTCTAAATATCCACTTGCAGACTTAACAAACAGAGTGTTTCCAAACTGCTCTATGAAAAGAAAGGTTAAACTCTGTGAGTTGAACACATCCAGTACAAAGTAGTTTCTGAGAATGATTCTGTCTAGTTTTTAAACGAGGATATTGCCATTTCTAAGATTGGCCTCAAATCTCTTGAAATCTCCACTTGCAAATTCCACAAAAAGAGTGTTTCAAAACTGCTCTGTCTAAAGGAACGTTCAGCTCTGTGAGTTGAATACAAACAACGCAAAGAAGTTACTGAGAATTCTTCTGTCTAGCATTCAATGAAGAAATCCCGTTTCCAACGAAGGCCTCAACCAGGTCTAAATATCCACTTGCAGACTTAACAAACAGAGTGTTTTCAAACTGCTCTGTGAAAAGAAAGGTTAAACTCTGTGAGTTGAACACACCCATTACAAAGTAGTTTCTGAGAATGATTCTGTGTAGTTTTGAAACGGGGTTATTTCAATTTCTAAGATTGGCCTCAAATCGCAGGAAATCTCCACTTGCAATTTCCACAAAAAGAGTGTTTCAAAACTGATCTTTCTAAAGGAAGGTTTAACTCTGTGAGTTGAACACACACCACAAAAAGGAGTTACTGAGAATTCTTCTTTCTTGCAGTATATGAAGAAATCCCGTTTCCAACGAAGGCCACAAAGAGGTCGAAATATCCACTTGCAGACTTAAGAAACAGAGTGTTTCCAAACTGCTCTATGAAAAGAAAGGTTAAACTCTGTGAGTTGAACACATCCAGTACAAAGTAGTTTCTGAGAATGATTCTGTCTACTTTTTAAACGAGGATATTGCCATTTCTAAGATTGGCCTCAAATCTCTTGAAATCACCACTTGCAAAATCCACAAAAAGAGTGTTTCAAAACTGCTCTGTCTAAAGGAACGTTCAGCTCTGTGAGTTGAATACAAACAACGCGAAGAAGTTACTGAGAATTCTTCTGTCAGGCATTCTATGAAGAAATCCCGTTTCCAACGAAGGCCTCAACCAGGTCTAAATATCGAATTGCAGACTTAACAAACAGAGTGTTTTCAAACTGCTCTATGCAAAGAAAGGTTAAACTCTGTGAGTTGAACACACCCATTACAAAGTAGTTTCTGAGAATGATTCTGTGTAGTTTTGAAACGGGGTTATTTCAATTTCTAAGATTGGCCTCAAATCGCAGGAAATCTCCACTTGCAATTTCCACAAAAAGAGTGTTTCAAAACTGATCTTTCTAAAGGAATGTTTAACTCTGTGGGTTGAACACACACCACACAAAGAAGTTACTGAGAATTCTTCTTTCTTGCAGTATATGAAGAAATCCCGTTTCCAACGAAGGCCACAAAGAGGTCTAAATATCCACTTGCAGACTTAAGAAACAGAGTGTTTCCAAACTGCTCTATGAAAAGAAAGGTTAAACTCTGTGAGTTGAACACACCCATTACAAAGTAGTTTCTGAGAATGATTCTGTGTAGTTTTGAAACGGGGTTATTTCAATTTCTAAGATTGGCCTCAAATCGCAGGAAATCTCCACTTGCAATTTCCACAAAAAGAGTGTTTCAAAACTGATCTTTCTAAAGGAAGGTTTAACTCTGTGAGTTGAACACACACCACACAAAGAAGTTACTGAGAATTCTTCTTTCTTGCAGTATATGAAGAAATCCCGTTTCCAACGAAGGCCACAAAGAGGTCTAAATATCCACTTGCAGACTTAAGAAACAGAGTGTTTCCAAACTGCTCTATGAAAAGAAAGGTTAAACTCTGTGAGTTGAACACATCCAGTACAAAGTAGTTTCTGAGAATGATTCTGTCTAGTTTTTAAACGAGGATATTGCCATTTCTAAGATTGGCCTCAAATCTCTTGAAATCTCCACTTGCAAATTCCACAAAAAGAGTGTTTCAAAACTGCTCTGTCTAAAGGAACGTTCAGCTCTGTGAGTTGAATACAAACAACGCAAAGTAGTTGCTGAGAATTCTTCTGTCTAGCATTCTATGAAGAAATCCCGTTTCCAACGAAGGCCTCAACCAGGTCTAAATATCCACTTGCAGACTTAACAAACAGAGTGTTTTCAAACTGCTCTATGAAAAGAAAGGTTAAACTCTGTGAGTTGAACACACCCATTACAAAGTAGTTTCTGAGAATGATTCTGTGTAGTTTTGAAACGGGGTTATTTCAATTTCTAAGATTGGCCTCAAATCGCAGGAAATCTCCACTTGCAATTTCCACAAAAAGAGTGTTTCAAAACTGATCTTTCTAAAGGAAGGTTTAACTCTGTGAGTTGAACACACACCACACAAAGAAGTTACTGAGAATTCTTCTTTCTTGCAGTATATGAAGAAATCCCGTTTCAAACGAAGGCCACAAAGAGGTCTAAATATCCACTTGCAGACTTAAGAAACAGAGTGTTTCCAAACTGCTCTATGAAAAGAAAGGTTAAACTCTGAGTTGAACACACCCATTACAAAGTAGTTTCTGAGAATGATTCTGTGTAGTTTTGAAACGGGGTTATTTCAATTTCTAAGATTGGCCTCAAATCGCAGGAAATCTCCACTTGCAATTTCCACAAAAAGAGTGTTTCAAAACTGATCTTTCTAAAGGAAGGTTTAACTCTGTGAGTTGAACACACACCACACAAAGAAGTTACTGAGAATTCTTCTTTCTTGCAGTATATGAAGAAATCCCGTTTCCAACGAAGGCCACAAAGAGGTCGAAATATCCACTTGCAGACTTATCAAACAGAGTGTTTCCAAACTGCTCTATGAAAAGAAAGGTTAAACTCTGTGAGTTGAACACCTCCAGTACAAAGTAGTTTCTGAGAATGATTCTGTCTAGTTTTTAAACGAGGATATTGCCATTTCTAAGATTGGCCTCAAATCTCTTGAAATCTCCACTTGCAAATTCCACAAAAAGAGTGTTTCAAAACTGCTCTGTCTAAAGGAACGTTCAGCTCTGTGAGTTGAATACAAAGAACGCAAAGAAGTTACTGAGAATTCTTCTGTCTAGCATTCTATGAAGAAATCCCGTTTCCAACGAAGGCCTCAACCAGGTCTAAATATCCACTTGCAGACTTAACAAACAGAGGGTTTTCAAACTGCTCTATGAAAAGAAAGGTTAAACTCTGTGAGTTGAACACACCCATTACAAAGTAGTTTCTGAGAATGATTCTGTGTAGTTTTGAAACGGGGTTCTTTCAATTTCTAAGATTGGCCTCAAATCGCAGGAAATCTCCACTTGCAATTTCCACAAAAAGAGTGTTTCAAAACTGATCTTTCTAAAGGAAGGTTTAACTCTGTGAGTTGAACACACACCACACAAAGAAGTTACTGAGAATTCTTCTTTCTTGCAGTATATGAAGAAATCCCGTTTCCAACGAAGGCCACAAAGAGGTCTAAATATCCACTTGCAGACTTAAGAAACAGAGTGTTTCCAAACTGCTCTATGAAAAGAAAGGTTAAACTCTGTGAGTTGAACACATCCAGTACAAAGTAGTTTCTGAGAATGATTCTGTCTAGTTTTTAAACGAGGATATTGCCATTTCTAAGATTGGCCTCAAATCTCTTGAAATCTCCACTTGCAAATTCCACAAAAAGAGTGTTTCAAAACTGCTCTGCCTAAAGGAACGTTCAGCTCTGTGAGTTGAATACAAACAACGCAAAGAAGTTACTGAGAATTCTTCTGTCTAGCATTCTATGAAGAAATCCCGTTTCCAACGAAGGCCTCAACCAGGTCTAAATATCCACTTGCAGACTTAACAAACAGAGTGTTTTCAAACTGCTCTATGAAAAGGAAGGTTAAACTCTGTGAGTTGAACACACCCATTACAAAGTAGTTTCTGAGAATGATTCTGTGTAGTTTTGAAACGGGGTTATTTCAATTTCTAAGATTGGCCTCAAATCGCAGGAAATCTCCACTTGCAATTTCCACAAAAAGAGTGTTTCAAAACTGATCTTTCTAAAGGAAGGTTTAACTCTGTGAGTTGAACACACACCACACAAAGAAGTTACTGAGAATTCTTCTTTCTTGCAGTATATGAAGAAATCCCGTTTCCAACGAAGGCCACAAAGAGGTCTAAATATCCACTTGCAGACTTAAGAAACAGAGTGTTTCCAAACTGCTCTATGAAAAGAAAGGTTAAACTCTGTGAGTTGAACACATCCAGTACAAAGTAGTTTCTGAGAATGATTCTGTCTAGTTTTTAAACGAGGATATTGCCATTTCTAAGATTGGCCTCAAATCTCTTGAAATCTCCACTTGCAAATTCCACAAAAAGAGTGTTTCAAAACTGCTCTGTCTAAAGGAACGTTCAGCTCTGTGAGTTGAATACAAACAATGCAAAGAAGTTACTGAGAATTCTTCTGTCTAGCATTCTATGAAGAAATCCCGTTTCCAACGAAGGCCTCAACCAGGTCTAAATATCCACTTGCAGACTTAACAAACAGAGTGTTTTCAAACTGCTCTATGAAAAGAAAGGTTAAACTCTGTGAGTTGAACACACCCATTACAAAGTAGTTTCTGAGAATGATTCTGTGTAGTTTTGAAACGGGGTTCTTTCAATTTCTAAGATTGGCCTCAAATCGCAGGAAATCTCCACTTGGAATTTCCACAAAAAGAGTGTTTCAAAACTGATCTTTCTAAAGGAAGGTTTAACTCTGTGAGTTGAACACACACCACACAAAGAAGTTACTGAGAATTCTTCTTTCTTGCAGTATATGAAGAAATCCCGTTTCCAACGAAGGCCACAAAGAGGTCTAAATATCCACTTGCAGACTTAACAAACAGAGTGTTTCCAAACTGCTCTATGAAAAGAAAGGTTAAACTCTGTGAGTTGAACACATCCAGTACAAAGTAGTTTCTGAGAATGATTCTGTCTAGTTTTTAAACGAGGATATTGCCATTTCTAAGATTGGCCTCAAATCTCTTGAAATCTCCACTTGCAAATTCCACAAAAAGAGTGTTTCAAAACTGCTCTGTCTAAAGGAACGTTCAGCTCTGTGAGTTGAATACAAACAACGCAAAGAAGTTACTGAGAATTCTTCTGTCTAGCATTCAATGAAGAAATCCCGTTTCCAACGAAGGCCTCAACCAGGTCTAAATATCCACTTGCAGACTTAACAAACAGAGTGTTTTCAAACTGCTCTGTGAAAAGAAAGGTTAAACTCTGTGAGTTGAACACACCCATTACAAAGTAGTTTCTGAGAATGATTCTGTGTAGTTTTGAAACGGGGTTATTTCAATTTCTAAGATTGGCCTCAAATCGCAGGAAATCTCCACTTGCAATTTCCACAAAAAGAGTGTTTCAAAACTGATCTTTCTAAAGGAAGGTTTAACTCTGTGAGTTGAACACACACCACAAAAAGGAGTTACTGAGAATTCTTCTTTCTTGCAGTATATGAAGAAATCCCGTTTCCAACGAAGGCCACAAAGAGGTCGAAATATCCACTTGCAGACTTAAGAAACAGAGTGTTTCCAAACTGCTCTATGAAAAGAAAGGTTAAACTCTGTGAGTTGAACACATCCAGTACAAAGTAGTTTCTGAGAATGATTCTGTCTACTTTTTAAACGAGGATATTGCCATTTCTAAGATTGGCCTCAAATCTCTTGAAATCACCACTTGCAAAATCCACAAAAAGAGTGTTTCAAAACTGCTCTGTCTAAAGGAACGTTCAGCTCTGTGAGTTGAATACAAACAACGCGAAGAAGTTACTGAGAATTCTTCTGTCAGGCATTCTATGAAGAAATCCCGTTTCCAACGAAGGCCTCAACCAGGTCTAAATATCGAATTGCAGACTTAACAAACAGAGTGTTTTCAAACTGCTCTATGCAAAGAAAGGTTAAACTCTGTGAGTTGAACACACCCATTACAAAGTAGTTTCTGAGAATGATTCTGTGTAGTTTTGAAACGGGGTTATTTCAATTTCTAAGATTGGCCTCAAATCGCAGGAAATCTCCACTTGCAATTTCCACAAAAAGAGTGTTTCAAAACTGATCTTTCTAAAGGAATGTTTAACTCTGTGGGTTGAACACACACCACACAAAGAAGTTACTGAGAATTCTTCTTTCTTGCAGTATATGAAGAAATCCCGTTTCCAACGAAGGCCACAAAGAGGTCTAAATATCCACTTGCAGACTTAAGAAACAGAGTGTTTCCAAACTGCTCTATGAAAAGAAAGGTTAAACTCTGTGAGTTGAACACACCCATTACAAAGTAGTTTCTGAGAATGATTCTGTGTAGTTTTGAAACGGGGTTATTTCAATTTCTAAGATTGGCCTCAAATCGCAGGAAATCTCCACTTGCAATTTCCACAAAAAGAGTGTTTCAAAACTGATCTTTCTAAAGGAAGGTTTAACTCTGTGAGTTGAACACACACCACACAAAGAAGTTACTGAGAATTCTTCTTTCTTGCAGTATATGAAGAAATCCCGTTTCCAACGAAGGCCACAAAGAGGTCTAAATATCCACTTGCAGACTTAAGAAACAGAGTGTTTCCAAACTGCTCTATGAAAAGAAAGGTTAAACTCTGTGAGTTGAACACATCCAGTACAAAGTAGTTTCTGAGAATGATTCTGTCTAGTTTTTAAACGAGGATATTGCCATTTCTAAGATTGGCCTCAAATCTCTTGAAATCTCCACTTGCAAATTCCACAAAAAGAGTGTTTCAAAACTGCTCTGTCTAAAGGAACGTTCAGCTCTGTGAGTTGAATACAAACAACGCAAAGTAGTTGCTGAGAATTCTTCTGTCTAGCATTCTATGAAGAAATCCCGTTTCCAACGAAGGCCTCAACCAGGTCTAAATATCCACTTGCAGACTTAACAAACAGAGTGTTTTCAAACTGCTCTATGAAAAGAAAGGTTAAACTCTGTGAGTTGAACACACCCATTACAAAGTAGTTTCTGAGAATGATTCTGTGTAGTTTTGAAACGGGGTTATTTCAATTTCTAAGATTGGCCTCAAATCGCAGGAAATCTCCACTTGCAATTTCCACAAAAAGAGTGTTTCAAAACTGATCTTTCTAAAGGAAGGTTTAACTCTGTGAGTTGAACACACACCACACAAAGAAGTTACTGAGAATTCTTCTTTCTTGCAGTATATGAAGAAATCCCGTTTCAAACGAAGGCCACAAAGAGGTCTAAATATCCACTTGCAGACTTAAGAAACAGAGTGTTTCCAAACTGCTCTATGAAAAGAAAGGTTAAACTCTGAGTTGAACACACCCATTACAAAGTAGTTTCTGAGAATGATTCTGTGTAGTTTTGAAACGGGGTTATTTCAATTTCTAAGATTGGCCTCAAATCGCAGGAAATCTCCACTTGCAATTTCCACAAAAAGAGTGTTTCAAAACTGATCTTTCTAAAGGAAGGTTTAACTCTGTGAGTTGAACACACACCACACAAAGAAGTTACTGAGAATTCTTCTTTCTTGCAGTATATGAAGAAATCCCGTTTCCAACGAAGGCCACAAAGAGGTCGAAATATCCACTTGCAGACTTATCAAACAGAGTGTTTCCAAACTGCTCTATGAAAAGAAAGGTTAAACTCTGTGAGTTGAACACCTCCAGTACAAAGTAGTTTCTGAGAATGATTCTGTCTAGTTTTTAAACGAGGATATTGCCATTTCTAAGATTGGCCTCAAATCTCTTGAAATCTCCACTTGCAAATTCCACAAAAAGAGTGTTTCAAAACTGCTCTGTCTAAAGGAACGTTCAGCTCTGTGAGTTGAATACAAAGAACGCAAAGAAGTTACTGAGAATTCTTCTGTCTAGCATTCTATGAAGAAATCCCGTTTCCAACGAAGGCCTCAACCAGGTCTAAATATCCACTTGCAGACTTAACAAACAGAGGGTTTTCAAACTGCTCTATGAAAAGAAAGGTTAAACTCTGTGAGTTGAACACACCCATTACAAAGTAGTTTCTGAGAATGATTCTGTGTAGTTTTGAAACGGGGTTCTTTCAATTTCTAAGATTGGCCTCAAATCGCAGGAAATCTCCACTTGCAATTTCCACAAAAAGAGTGTTTCAAAACTGATCTTTCTAAAGGAAGGTTTAACTCTGTGAGTTGAACACACACCACACAAAGAAGTTACTGAGAATTCTTCTTTCTTGCAGTATATGAAGAAATCCCGTTTCCAACGAAGGCCACAAAGAGGTCTAAATATCCACTTGCAGACTTAAGAAACAGAGTGTTTCCAAACTGCTCTATGAAAAGAAAGGTTAAACTCTGTGAGTTGAACACATCCAGTACAAAGTAGTTTCTGAGAATGATTCTGTCTAGTTTTTAAACGAGGATATTGCCATTTCTAAGATTGGCCTCAAATCTCTTGAAATCTCCACTTGCAAATTCCACAAAAAGAGTGTTTCAAAACTGCTCTGTCTAAAGGAACATTCAGCTCTGTGAGTTGAATACAAACAATGCAAAGAAGTTACTGAGAATTCTTCTGTCTAGCATTCTATGAAGAAATCCCGTTTCCAACGAAGGCCTCAACCAGGTCTAAATATCCACTTGCAGACTTAACAAACAGAGTGTTTTCAAACTGCTCTATGAAAAGAAAGGTTAAACTCTGTGAGTTGAACACACCCATTACAAAGTAGTTTCTGAGAATGATTCTGTGTAGTTTTGAAACGGGGTTATTTCAATTTCTAAGATTGGCCTCAAATCGCAGGAAATCTCCACTTGCAATTTCCACAAAAAGAGTGTTTCAAAACTGATCTTTCTAAAGGAAGGTTTAACTCTGTGAGTTGAACACACACCACACAAAGAAGTTACTGAGAATTCTTCTTTCTTGCAGTATATGAAGAAATCCCGTTTCCAACGAAGGCCACAAACAGGTCTAAATATCCACTTGCAGACTTAAGAAACAGAGTGTTTCCAAACTGCTCTATGAAAAGAAAGGTTAAACTCTGTGAGATGAACACACCCATTACAAAGTAGTTTCTGAGAATGATTCTGTGTAGTTTTGAAACGGGGTTATTTCAATTTCTAAGATTGGCCTCAAATCGCAGGAAATCTCCACTTGCAATTTCCACAAAAAGAGTGTTTCAAAACTGATCTTTCTAAAGGAAGGTTTAACTCTGTGAGTTGAACACACACCACACAAAGAAGTTACTGAGAATTCTTCTTTCTTGCAGTATATGAAGAAATCCCGTTTCCAACGAAGGCCACAAAGAGGTCTAAATATCCACTTGCAGACTTAAGAAACAGAGTGTTTCCAAACTGCTCTATGAAAAGAAAGGTTAAACTCTGTGAGTTGAACACATCCAGTACAAAGTAGTTTCTGAGAATGATTCTGTCTAGTTTTTAAACGAGGATATTGCCATTTCTAAGATTGGCCTCAAATCTCTTGAAATCTCCACTTGCAAATTCCACAAAAAGAGTGTTTCAAAACTGCTCTGTCTAAAGGAACGTTCAGCTCTGTGAGTTGAATACAAACAACGCAAAGAAGTTACTGAGAATTCTTCTGTCTAGCATTCTATGAAGAAATCCCGTTTCCAACGAAGGCCTCAATCAGGTCTAAATATCCACTTGCAGACTTAACAAACAGAGTGTTTTCAAACTGCTCTATGAAAAGAAAGGTTAAACTCTGTGAGTTGAACACACCCATTACAAAGTAGTTTCTGAGAATGATTCTGTGTAGTTTTGAAACGGGGTTATTTCAATTTCTAAGATTGGCCTCAAATCGCAGGAAATCTCCACTTGCAATTTCCACAAAAAGAGTGTTTCAAAACTGATCTTTCTAAAGGAAGGTTTAACTCTGTGAGTTGAACACACACCACACAAAGAAGTTGCTGAGAATTCTTCTTTCTTGCAGTATATGAAGAAATCCCGTTTCCAACGAAGGCCACAAACAGGTCAAAATATCCACTTGCAGACTTAACAAACAGAGTTTTTCCAAACTGCTCTATGAAAAGAAAGGTTAAACTCTGTGAGTTGAACACATCCAGTTCAAAGTAGTTTCTGAGAATGATTCTGTCTAGTTTTTAAACGAGGATATTGCCATTTCTAAGATTGGCCTCAAATCTCTTGAAATCTCCACTTGCAAATTCCACAAAAAGAGTGTTTCAAAACTGCTCTGTCTAAAGGAACGTTCAGCTCTGTGAGTTGAATACAAACAACGCAGAGAAATTACTGAGAATTCTTCTGTCTAGCATTCTATGAAGAAATCCCGTTTCCAACGAAGGCCTCAACCAGGTCTAAATATCCACTTGCAGACTTAACAAACAGAGTGTTTTCAAACTGCTCTATGAAAAGGAAGGTTAAACTCTGTGAGTTGAACACACCCATTACAAAGAAGTTTCTGAGAATGATTCTGTGTAGTTTTGAAACGGGGTTATTTCAATTTCTAAGATTGGCCTCAAATCGCAGGAAATCTCCACTTGCAATTTCCACAAAAAGAGTGTTTCAAAACTGATCTTTCTAAAGGAAGGTTTAACTCTGTGAGTTGAACACACACCACACAAAGAAGTTACTGAGAATTCTTCTTTCTTGCAGAATATGAAGAAATCCCGTTTCCAACGAAGGCCACAAAGAGGTCTAAATATCCACTTGCAGACTTAAGAAACAGAGTGTTTCCAAACTGCTCTATGAAAAGAAAGTTTAAACTCTGTGAGTTGAACACATCCAGTACAAAGTAGTTTCTGAGAATGATTCTGTCTAGTTTTTAAACGAGGATATTGCCATTTCTAAGATTGGCCTCAAATCTCTTGAAATCTCCACTTGCAAATTCCACAAAAAGAGTGTTTCAAAACTGCTCTGTCTAAAGGAACGTTCAGCTCTGTGAGTTGAATACAAACAATGCAAAGAAGTTACTGAGAATTCTTCTGTCTAGCATTCTATGAAGAAATCCCGTTTCCAACGAAGGCCTCAACCAGGTCTAAATATCCACTTGCAGACTTAACAAACAGAGTGTTTTCAAACTGCTCTATGAAAAGAAAGGTTAAACTCTGTGAGTTGAACACACCCATTACAAAGTAGTTTCTGAGAATGATTCTGTGTAGTTTTGAAACGGGGTTCTTTCAATTTCTAAGATTGGCCTCAAATCGCAGGAAATCTCCACTTGGAATTTCCACAAAAAGAGTGTTTCAAAACTGATCTTTCTAAAGGAAGGTTTAACTCTGTGAGTTGAACACACACCACACAAAGAAGTTACTGAGAATTCTTCTTTCTTGCAGTATATGAAGAAATCCCGTTTCCAACGAAGGCCACAAAGAGGTCTAAATATCCACTTGCAGACTTAACAAACAGAGTGTTTCCAAACTGCTCTATGAAAAGAAAGGTTAAACTCTGTGAGTTGAACACATCCAGTACAAAGTAGTTTCTGAGAATGATTCTGTCTAGTTTTTAAACGAGGATATTGCCATTTCTAAGATTGGCCTCAAATCTCTTGAAATCTCCACTTGCAAATTCCACAAAAAGAGTGTTTCAAAACTGCTCTGTCTAAAGGAACGTTCAGCTCTGTGAGTTGAATACAAACAACGCAAAGAAGTTACTGAGAATTCTTCTGTCTAGCATTCTATGAAGAAATCCCTTTTCCAACGAAGGCCTCAAGCAGGTCTAAATATCCACTTGCAGACTTAACAAACAGAGTGTTTTCAAACTGCTCTATGAAAAGGAAGGTTAAACTCTGTGAGTTGAACACACCCATTACAAAGTAGTTTCTGAGAATGATTCTGTGTAGTTTTGAAACGGGGTTCTTTCAATTTCTAAGATTGGCCTCAAATCGCAGGAAATCTCCACTTGCAATTTCCACAAAAAGAGTGTTTCAAAACTGATCTTTCTAAAGGAAGGTTTAACTCTGTGAGTTGAACACACACCACACAAAGAAGTTACTGAGAATTCTTCTTTCTTGCAGTATATGAAGAAATCCCGTTTCCAACGAAGGCCACAAAGAGGTCTAAATATCCACTTGCAGACTTAAGAAACAGAGTGTTCCCAAACTGCTCTATGAAAAGAAAGGTTAAACTCTGTGAGTTGAACACACCCATTACAAAGTAGTTTCTGAGAATGATTCTGTGTAGTTTTGAAACGGGGTTATTTCAATTTCTAAGATTGGCCTCAAATCGCAGGAAATCTCCACTTGCAATTTCCACAAAAAGAGTGTTTCAAAACTGATCTTTCTAAAGGAAGGTTTAACTCTGTGAGTTGAACACACACCACACAAAGAAGTTACTGAGAATTCTTCTTTCTTGCAGTATATGAAGAAATCCCGTTTCCAACGAAGGCCACAAAGAGGTCTAAATATCCACTTGCAGACTTAAGAAACAGAGTGTTTCCAAACTGCTCTATGAAAAGAAAGGTTAAACTCTGTGAGTTGAACACATCCAGTACAAAGTAGTTTCTGAGAATGATTCTGTCTAGTTTTTAAACGAGGATATTGCCATTTCTAAGATTGGCCTCAAATCTCTTGAAATCTCCACTTGCAAATTCCACAAAAAGAGTGTTTCAAAACTGCTCTGTCTAAAGGAACGTTCAGCTCTGTGAGTTGAATACAAACAACGCAAAGAAGTTACTGAGAATTCTTCTGTCTAGCATTCTATGAAGAAATCCCGTTTCCAACGAAGGCCTCAACCAGGTCTAAATATCCAATTGCAGACTTAACAAACAGAGTGTTTTCAAACTGCTCTATGCAAAGAAAGGTTAAACTCTGTGAGTTGAACACACCCATTACAAAGTAGTTTCTGAGAATGATTCTGTGTAGTTTTGAAACGGGGTTATTTCAATTTCTAAGATTGGCCTCAAATCGCAGGAAATCTCCACTTGCAATTTCCACAAAAAGAGTGTTTCAAAACTGATCTTTCTAAAGGAATGTTTAACTCTGTGGGTTGAACACACACCACACAAAGAAGTTACTGAGAATTCTTCTTTCTTGCAGTATATGAAGAAATCCCGTTTCCAACGAAGGCCACAAAGAGGTCTAAATATCCACTTGCAGACTTAAGAAACAGAGTGTTTCCAAACTGCTCTATGAAAAGAAAGGTTAAACTCTGTGAGTTGAACACACCCATTACAAAGTAGTTTCTGAGAATGATTCTGTGTAGTTTTGAAACGGGGTTATTTCAATTTCTAAGATTGGCCTCAAATCGCAGGAAATCTCCACTTGCAATTTCCACAAAAAGAGTGTTTCAAAACTGATCTTTCTAAAGGAAGGTTTAACTCTGTGAGTTGAACACACACCACACAAAGAAGTTACTGAGAATTCTTCTTTCTTGCAGTATATGAAGAAATCCCGTTTCCAACGAAGGCCACAAAGAGGTCTAAATATCCACTTGCAGACTTAAGAAACAGAGTGTTTCCAAACTGCTCTATGAAAAGAAAGGTTAAACTCTGTGAGTTGAACACATCCAGTACAAAGTAGTTTCTGAGAATGATTCTGTCTAGTTTTTAAACGAGGATATTGCCATTTCTAAGATTGGCCTCAAATCTCTTGAAATCTCCACTTGCAAATTCCACAAAAAGAGTGTTTCAAAACTGCTCTGTCTAAAGGAACGTTCAGCTCTGTGAGTTGAATACAAACAACGCAAAGTAGTTGCTGAGAATTCTTCTGTCTAGCATTCTATGAAGAAATCCCGTTTCCAACGAAGGCCTCAACCAGGTCTAAATATCCACTTGAAGACTTAACAAACAGAGTGTTTTCAAACTGCTCTATGAAAAGAAAGGTTAAACTCTGTGAGTTGAACACACCCATTACAAAGTAGTTTCTGAGAATGATTCTGTGTAGTTTTGAAACGGGGTTATTTCAATTTCTAAGATTGGCCTCAAATCGCAGGAAATCTCCACTTGCAATTTCCACAAAAAGAGTGTTTCAAAACTGATCTTTCTAAAGGAAGGTTTAACTCTGTGAGTTGAACACACACCACACAAAGAAGTTACTGAGAATTCTTCTTTCTTGCAGTATATGAAGAAATCCCGTTTCAAACGAAGGCCACAAAGAGGTCTAAATATCCACTTGCAGACTTAAGAAACAGAGTGTTTCCAAACTGCTCTATGAAAAGAAAGGTTAAACTCTGTGAGTTGAACACACCCATTACAAAGTAGTTTCTGAGAATGATTCTGTGTAGTTTTGAAACGGGGTTATTTCAATTTCTAAGATTGGCCTCAAATCGCAGGAAATCTCCACTTGCAATTTCCACAAAAAGAGTGTTTCAAAACTGATCTTTCTAAAGGAAGGTTTAACTCTGTGAGTTGAACACACACCACACAAAGAAGTTACTGAGAATTCTTCTTTCTTGCAGTATATGAAGAAATCCCGTTTCCAACGAAGGCCACAAAGAGGTCTAAATATCCACTTGCAGACTTAAGAAACAGAGTGTTTCCAAACTGCTCTATGAAAAGAAAGGTTAAACTCTGTGAGTTGAACACATCCAGTACAAAGTAGTTTCTGAGAATGATTCTGTCTAGTTTTTAAATGAGGATATTGCCATTTCTAAGATTGGCCTCAAATCTCTTGAAATCTCCACTTGCAAATTCCACAAAAAGAGTGTTTCAAAACTGCTCTGTCTAAAGGAACGTTCAGCTCTGTGAGTTGAATACAAACAACGCAAAGAAGTTACTGAGAATTCTTCTGTCTAGCATTCTATGAAGAAATCCCGTTTCCAACGAAGGCCTCAATCAGGTCTAAATATCCACTTGCAGACTTAACAAACAGAGTGTTTTCAAACTGCTCTATGAAAAGAAAGGTTAAACTCTGTGAGTTGAACACACCCATTACAAAGTAGTTTCTGAGAATGATTCTGTGTAGTTTTGAAACGGGGTTATTTCAATTTCTAAGATTGGCCTCAAATCGCAGGAAATCTCCACTTGCAATTTCCACAAAAAGAGTGTTTCAAAACTGATCTTTCTAAAGGAAGGTTTAACTCTGTGAGTTGAACACACACCACACAAAGAAGTTGCTGAGAATTCTTCTTTCTTGCAGTATATGAAGAAATCCCGTTTCCAACGAAGGCCACAAACAGGTCAAAATATCCACTTGCAGACTTAACAAACAGAGTGTTTCCAAACTGCTCTATGAAAAGAAAGGTTAAACTCTGTGAGTTGAACACATCCAGTACAAAGTAGTTTCTGAGAATGATTCTGTCTAGTTTTTAAACGAGGATATTGCCATTTCTAAGATTGGCCTCAAATCTCTTGAAATCTCCACTTGCAAATTCCACAAAAAGAGTGTTTCAAAACTGCTCTGTCTAAAGGAACGTTCAGCTCTGTGAGTTGAATACAAACAATGCAAAGAAGTTACTGAGAATTCTTCTGTCTAGCATTCTATGAAGAAATCCCGTTTCCAACGAAGGCCTCAACCAGGTCTAAATATCCACTTGCAGACTTAACAAACAGAGTGTTTTCAAACTGCTCTATGAAAAGAAAGGTTAAACTCTGTGAGTTGAACACACCCATTACAAAGTAGTTTCTGAGAATGATTCTGTGTAGTTTTGAAACGGGGTTCTTTCAATTTCTAAGATTGGCCTCAAATCGCAGGAAATCTCCACTTGGAATTTCCACAAAAAGAGTGTTTCAAAACTGATCTTTCTAAAGGAAGGTTTAACTCTGTGAGTTGAACACACACCACACAAAGAAGTTACTGAGAATTCTTCTTTCTTGCAGTATATGAAGAAATCCCGTTTCCAACGAAGGCCACAAAGAGGTCTAAATATCCACTTGCAGACTTAACAAACAGAGTGTTTCCAAACTGCTCTATGAAAAGAAAGGTTAAACTCTGTGAGTTGAACACATCCAGTACAAAGTAGTTTCTGAGAATGATTCTGTCTAGTTTTTAAACGAGGATATTGCCATTTCTAAGATTGGCCTCAAATCTCTTGAAATCTCCACTTGCAAATTCCACAAAAAGAGTGTTTCAAAACTGCTCTGTCTAAAGGAACGTTCAGCTCTGTGAGTTGAATACAAACAACGCAAAGAAGTTACTGAGAATTCTTCTGTCTAGCATTCTATGAAGAAATCCCTTTTCCAACGAAGGCCTCAACCAGGTCTAAATATCCACTTGCAGACTTAACAAACAGAGTGTTTTCAAACTGCTCTATGAAAAGGAAGGTTAAACTCTGTGAGTTGAACACACCCATTACAAAGTAGTTTCTGAGAATGATTCTGTGTAGTTTTGAAACGGGGTTCTTTCAATTTCTAAGATTGGCCTCAAATCGCAGGAAATCTCCACTTGCAATTTCCACAAAAAGAGTGTTTCAAAACTGATCTTTCTAAAGGCATGTTTATCTCTGTGAGTTGAACACACACCACACAAAGAAGTTACTGAGAATTCTTCTTTCTTGCAGTATATGAAGAAATCCCGTTTCCAACGAAGGCCACAAAGAGGTCTAAATATCCACTTGCAGACTTAAGAAACAGAGTGTTTCCAAACAGCTCTATGAAAAGAAAGGTTAAACTCTGTGAGTTGAACACATCCAGTACAAAGTAGTTTCTGAGAATGATTCTGTCTAGTTTTTAAACGAGGATATTGCCATTTCTAAGATTGGCCTCAAATCTCTTGAAATCTCCACTTGCAAATTCCACAAAAAGAGTGTTTCAAAACTGCTCTGTCTAAAGGAACGTTCAGCTCTGTGAGTTGAATACAAACAACGCAAAGAAGTTACTGAGAATTCTTCTGTCTAGCATTCTATGAAGAAATCCCGTTTCCAACGAAGGCCTCAACCAGGTCTAAATATCCACTTGCAGACTTAACAAACAGAGTGTTTTCAAACTGCTCTATGAAAAGAAAGGTTAAACTCTGTGAGTTGAACACACCCATTACAAAGTAGTTTCTGAGAATGATTCTGTGTAGTTTTGAAACGGGGTTCTTTCAATTTCTAAGATTGGCCTCAAATCGCAGGAAATCTCCACTTGCAATTTCCACAAAAAGAGTGTTTCAAAACTGATCTTTCTAAAGGAAGGTTCAACTCTGTGAGTTGAACACACAGCACACAAAGAAGTTACTGAGAATTCTTCTTTCTTGCAGTATATGAAGAAATCCCGTTTCCAACGAAGGCCACAAAGAGGTCTAAATATCCACTTGCAGATTAAGAAACAGAGTGTTTCCAAACTGCTCTATGAAAAGAAAGGTTAAACTCTGTGAGTTGAACACATCCAGTACAAAGTAGTTTCTGAGAATGATTCTGTCTAGTTTTTAAACGAGGATATTGCCATTTCTAAGATTGGCCTCAAATCTCTTGAAATCTCCACTTGCAAATTCCACAAAAAGAGTGTTTCAAAACTGCTCTGTCTAAAGGAACATTCAGCTCTGTGAGTTGAATACAAACAATGCAAAGAAGTTACTGATAATTCTTCTGTCTAGCATTTTATGAAGAAATCCCATTTCCAACGAAGGCCTCAACCAGGTCTAAATATCCACTTGCAGACTTAACAAACAGAGTGTTTTCAAACTGCTCTGTGAAAAGAAAGGTTAAACTCTGTGAGTTGAACACACCCATTACAAAGTAGTTTCTGAGAATGATTCTGTGTAGTTTTGAAACGGGGTTATTTCAATTTCTAAGATTGGCCTCAAATCGCAGGAAATCTCCACTTGCAATTTCCACAAAAAGAGTGTTTCAAAACTGATCTTTCTAAAGGAAGGTTTAACTCTGTGAGTTGAACACACACCACACAAAGAAGTTACTGAGAATTCTTCTTTCTTGCAGTATATGAAGAAATCCCGTTTCCAACGAAGGCCACAAAGAGGTCTAAATATCCACTTGCAGACTTAAGAAACAGAGTGTTTCCAAACTGCTCTATGAAAAGAAAGGTTAAACTCTGTGAGTTGAACACATCCAGTACAAAGTAGTTTCTGAGAATGATTCTGTCTAGTTTTTAAACGAGGATATTGCCATTTCTAAGATTGGCCTCAAATCTCTTGAAATCTCCACTTGCAAATTCCACAAAAAGAGTGTTTCAAAACTGCTCTGTCTAAAGGAACTTTCAGTTCTGTGAGTTGAATACAAACAATGCAAAGAAGTTACTGAGAATTCTTCTGTCTAGCATTTTATGAAGAAATCCCATTTCCAACGAAGGCCTCAACCCGGTCTAAATATCCACTTGCAGACTTAACAAACAGAGTGTTTTCAAACTGCTCTGTGAAAAGAAAGGTTAAACTCTGTGAGTTGAACACACCCATTACAAAGTAGTTTCTGAGAATGATTCTGTGTAGTTTTGAAACGGGGTTATTTCAATTTCTAAGATTGGCCTCAAATCGCAGGAAATCTCCACTTGCAATTTCCACCAAAAGAGTGTTTCAAAACTGATCTTTCTAAAGGAAGGTTTAACTCTGTGAGTTGAACACACACCACACAAAGAAGTTACTGAGAATTCTTCTTTCTTGCAGTATATGAAGAAATCCCGTTTCCAACGAAGGCCACAAAGAGGTCGAAATATCCACTTGCAGACTTATCAAACAGAGTGTTTCCAAACTGCTCTATGAAAAGAAAGGTTAAACTCTGTGAGTTGAACACATCCAGTACAAAGTAGTTTCTGAGAATGATTCTGTCTAGTTTTTAAACGAGGATATTGCCATTTCTAAGATTGGCCTCAAATCTCTTGAAATCTCCACTTGCAAATTCCACAAAAAGAGTGTTTCAAAACTGCTCTGTCTAAAGGAACGTTCAGCTCTGTGAGTTGAATACAAACAAGGCAAAGAAGTTACTGAGAATTCTTCTGTCTAGCATTCTATGAAGAATTCCCGTTTCCAACGAAGGCCTCAACCAGGTCTAAATATCCACTTGCAGACTTAACAAACAGAGGGTTTTCAAACTGCTCTATGAAAAGAAAGCTTAAACTCTGTGAGTTGAACACACCCATTACAAAGTAGTTTCTGAGAATGATTCTGTGTAGTTTTGAAACGGGGTTCTTTCAATTTCTAAGATTGGCCTCAAATCGCAGGAAATCTCCACTTGCAATTTCCACAAAAAGAGTGTTTCAAAACTGATCTTTCTAAAGGAAGGTTTAACTCTGTGAGTTGAACACACACCACACAAAGAAGTTACTGAGAATTCTTCTTTCTTGCAGTATATGAAGAAATCCCGTTTCCAACGAAGGCCACAAAGAGGTCTAAATATCCACTTGCAGACTTAAGAAACAGAGTGTTTCCAAACTGCTCTATGAAAAGAAAGGTTAAACTCTGTGAGTTGAACACATCCAGTACAAAGTAGTTTCTGAGAATGATTCTGTCTAGTTTTTAAACGAGGATATTGCCATTTCTAAGATTGGCCTCAAATCTCTTGAAATCTCCACTTGCAAATTCCACAAAAAGAGTGTTTCAAAACTGCTCTGTCTAAAGGAACATTCAGCTCTGTGAGTTGAATACAAACAATGCAAAGAAGTTACTGAGAATTCTTCTGTCTAGCATTCTATGAAGAAATCCCGTTTCCAACGAAGGCCTCAACCAGGTCTAAATATCCACTTGCAGACTTAACAAACAGAGTGTTTTCAAACTGCTCTATGAAAAGAAAGGTTAAACTCTGTGAGTTGAACACACCCATTACAAAGTAGTTTCTGAGAATGATTCTGTGTAGTTTTGAAACGGGGTTATTTCAATTTCTAAGATTGGCCTCAAATCACAGGAAATCTCCACTTGCAATTTCCACAAAAAGAGTGTTTCAAAACTGATCTTTCTAAAGGAAGGTTTAACTCTGTGAGTTGAACACACACCACACAAAGAAGTTACTGAGAATTCTTCTTTCTTGCAGTATATGAAGAAATCCCGTTTCCAACGAAGGCCACAAACAGGTCTAAATATCCACTTGCAGACTTAACAAACAGAGTGTTTCCAAACTGCTCTATGAAAAGAAAGGTTAAACTCTGTGAGTTGAACACATCCAGTACAAAGTAGTTTCTGAGAATGATTCTGTCTACTTTTTAAACGAGGATATTGCCATTTCTAAGATTGGCCTCAAATCTCTTGAAATCACCACTTGCAAAATCCACAAAAAGAGTGTTTCAAAACTGGTCTGTCTAAAGGAACGTTCAGCTCTGTGAGTTGAATACAAACAACGCGAAGAAGTTACTGAGAATTCTTCTGTCAGGCATTTTATGAAGAAATCCCGTTTCCAACGAAGGCCTCAACCAGGTCTAAATATCCAATTGCAGACTTAACAAACAGAGTGTTTTCAAACTGCTCTATGCAAAGAAAGGTTAAACTCTGTGAGTTGAACACACCCATTACAAAGTAGTTTCTGAGAATGATTCTGTGTAGTTTTGAAACGGGGTTATTTCAATTTCTAAGATTGGCCTCAAATCGCAGGAAATCTCCACTTGCAATTTCCACAAAAAGAGTGTTTCAAAACTGATCTTTCTAAAGGAATGTTTAACTCTGTGGGTTGAACACACACCACACAAAGAAGTTACTGAGAATTCTTCTTTCTTGCAGTATATGAAGAAATCCCGTTTCCAACGAAGGCCACAAAGAGGTCTAAATATCCACTTGCAGACTTAAGAAACAGAGTGTTTCCAAACTGCTCTATGAAAAGAAAGGTTAAACTCTGTGAGTTGAACACATCCAGTACAAAGTAGTTTCTGAGAATGATTCTGTCTAGTTTTTAAACGAGGATATTGCCATTTCTAAGATTGGCCTCAAATCTCTTGAAATCTCCACTTGCAAATTCCACAAAAAGAGTGTTTCAAAACTGCTCTGTCTAAAGGAACGTTCAGCTCTGTGAGTTGAATACAAACAACGCAAAGTAGTTGCTGAGAATTCTTCTGTCTAGCATTCTATGAAGAAATCCCGTTTCCAACGAAGGCCTCAACCAGGTCTAAATATCCACTTGCAGACTTAACAAACAGAGTGTTTTCAAACTGCTCTATGAAAAGAAAGGTTAAACTCTGTGAGTTGAACACACCCATTACAAAGTAGTTTCTGAGAATGATTCTGTGTAGTTTTGAAACGGGGTTATTTCAATTTCTAAGATTGGCCTCAAATCGCAGGAAATCTCCACTTGCAA
Organism: Pan paniscus; assembly: GCF_029289425.2. Taxonomy (NCBI): domain Eukaryota; kingdom Metazoa; phylum Chordata; class Mammalia; order Primates; family Hominidae; genus Pan; species Pan paniscus. The sequence goes on along the minus strand of NC_073259.2, from coordinate 57,234,964 downwards.
TTTCCACAAAAAGAGTGTTTCAAAACTGATCTTTCTAAAGGAAGGTTTAACTCTGTGAGTTGAACACACACCACACAAAGAAGTTACTGAGAATTCTTCTTTCTTGCAGTATATGAAGAAATCCCGTTTCAAACGAAGGCCACAAAGAGGTCTAAATATCCACTTGCAGACTTAAGAAACAGAGTGTTTCCAAACTGCTCTATGAAAAGAAAGGTTAAACTCTGTGAGTTGAACACACCCATTACAAAGTAGTTTCTGAGAATGATTCTGTGTAGTTTTGAAACGGGGTTATTTCAATTTCTAAGATTGGCCTCAAATCGCAGGAAATCTCCACTTGCAATTTCCACAAAAAGAGTGTTTCAAAACTGATCTTTCTAAAGGAAGGTTTAACTCTGTGAGTTGAACACACACCACACAAAGAAGTTACTGAGAATTCTTCTTTCTTGCAGTATATGAAGAAATCCCGTTTCCAACGAAGGCCACAAAGAGGTCTAAATATCCACTTGCAGACTTAAGAAACAGAGTGTTTCCAAACTGCTCTATGAAAAGAAAGGTTAAACTCTGTGAGTTGAACACCTCCAGTACAAAGTAGTTTCTGAGAATGATTCTGTCTAGTTTTTAAACGAGGATATTGCCATTTCTAAGATTGGCCTCAAATCTCTTGAAATCTCCACTTGCAAATTCCACAAAAAGAGTGTTTCAAAACTGCTCTGCCTAAAGGAACGTTCAGCTCTGTGAGTTGAATACAAACAACGCAAAGAAGTTACTGAGAATTCTTCTGTCTAGCATTCTATGAAGAAATCCCGTTTCCAACGAAGGCCTCAACCAGGTCTAAATATCCACTTGCAGACTTAACAAACAGAGTGTTTTCAAACTGCTCTATGAAAAGGAAGGTTAAACTCTGTGAGTTGAACACACCCATTACAAAGTAGTTTCTGAGAATGATTCTGTGTAGTTTTGAAACGGGGTTATTTCAATTTCTAAGATTGGCCTCAAATCGCAGGAAATCTCCACTTGCAATTTCCACAAAAAGAGTGTTTCAAAACTGATCTTTCTAAAGGAAGGTTTAACTCTGTGAGTTGAACACACACCACACAAAGAAGTTACTGAGAATTCTTCTTTCTTGCAGTATATGAAGAAATCCCGTTTCCAACGAAGGCCACAAAGAGGTCTAAATATCCACTTGCAGACTTAAGAAACAGAGTGTTTCCAAACTGCTCTATGAAAAGAAAGGTTAAACTCTGTGAGTTGAACACATCCAGTACAAAGTAGTTTCTGAGAATGATTCTGTCTAGTTTTTAAACGAGGATATTGCCATTTCTAAGATTGGCCTCAAATCTCTTGAAATCTCCACTTGCAAATTCCACAAAAAGAGTGTTTCAAAACTGCTCTGTCTAAAGGAACGTTCAGCTCTGTGAGTTGAATACAAACAATGCAAAGAAGTTACTGAGAATTCTTCTGTCTAGCATTCTATGAAGAAATCCCGTTTCCAACGAAGGCCTCAACCAGGTCTAAATATCCACTTGCAGACTTAACAAACAGAGTGTTTTCAAACTGCTCTATGAAAAGAAAGGTTAAACTCTGTGAGTTGAACACACCCATTACAAAGTAGTTTCTGAGAATGATTCTGTGTAGTTTTGAAACGGGGTTCTTTCAATTTCTAAGATTGGCCTCAAATCGCAGGAAATCTCCACTTGGAATTTCCACAAAAAGAGTGTTTCAAAACTGATCTTTCTAAAGGAAGGTTTAACTCTGTGAGTTGAACACACACCACACAAAGAAGTTACTGAGAATTCTTCTTTCTTGCAGTATATGAAGAAATCCCGTTTCCAACGAAGGCCACAAAGAGGTCTAAATATCCACTTGCAGACTTAACAAACAGAGTGTTTCCAAACTGCTCTATGAAAAGAAAGGTTAAACTCTGTGAGTTGAACACATCCAGTACAAAGTAGTTTCTGAGAATGATTCTGTCTAGTTTTTAAACGAGGATATTGCCATTTCTAAGATTGGCCTCAAATCTCTTGAAATCTCCACTTGCAAATTCCACAAAAAGAGTGTTTCAAAACTGCTCTGTCTAAAGGAACGTTCAGCTCTGTGAGTTGAATACAAACAACGCAAAGAAGTTACTGAGAATTCTTCTGTCTAGCATTCTATGAAGAAATCCCTTTTCCAACGAAGGCCTCAACCAGGTCTAAATATCCACTTGCAGACTTAACAAACAGAGTGTTTTCAAACTGCTCTATGAAAAGGAAGGTTAAACTCTGTGAGTTGAACACACCCATTACAAAGTAGTTTCTGAGAATGATTCTGTGTAGTTTTGAAACGGGGTTCTTTCAATTTCTAAGATTGGCCTCAAATCGCAGGAAATCTCCACTTGCAATTTCCACAAAAAGAGTGTTTCAAAACTGATCTTTCTAAAGGAAGGTTTAACTCTGTGAGTTGAACACACACCACACAAAGAAGTTACTGAGAATTCTTCTTTCTTGAAGTATATGAAGAAATCCCGTTTCCAACGAAGGCCACAAACAGGTCTAAATATCCACTTGCAGACTTAAGAAACAGAGTGTTTCCAAACTGCTCTATGAAAAGAAAGGTTAAACTCTGTGAGTTGAACACACCCATTACAAAGTAGTTTCTGAGAATGATTCTGTGTAGTTTTGAAACGGGGTTATTTCAATTTCTAAGATTGGCCTCAAATCGCAGGAAATCTCCACTTGCAATTTCCACAAAAAGAGTGTTTCAAAACTGATCTTTCTAAAGGCATGTTTATCTCTGTGAGTTGAACACACACCACACAAAGAAGTTACTGAGAATTCTTCTTTCTTGCAGTATATGAAGAAATCCCGTTTCCAACGAAGGCCACAAAGAGGTCTAAATATCCACTTGCAGACTTAAGAAACAGAGTGTTTCCAAACAGCTCTATGAAAAGAAAGGTTAAACTCTGTGAGTTGAACACATCCAGTACAAAGTAGTTTCTGAGAATGATTCTGTCTAGTTTTTAAACGAGGATATTGCCATTTCTAAGATTGGCCTCAAATCTCTTGAAATCTCCACTTGCAAATTCCACAAAAAGAGTGTTTCAAAACTGCTCTGTCTAAAGGAACGTTCAGCTCTGTGAGTTGAATACAAACAACGCAAAGAAGTTACTGAGAATTCTTCTGTCTAGCATTCTATGAAGAAATCCCGTTTCCAACGAAGGCCTCAACCAGGTCTAAATATCCACTTGCAGACTTAACAAACAGAGTGTTTTCAAACTGCTCTATGAAAAGAAAGGTTAAACTCTGTGAGTTGAACACACCCATTACAAAGTAGTTTCTGAGAATGATTCTGTGTAGTTTTGAAACGGGGTTCTTTCAATTTCTAAGATTGGCCTCAAATCGCAGGAAATCTCCACTTGCAATTTCCACAAAAAGAGTGTTTCAAAACTGATCTTTCTAAAGGAAGGTTCAACTCTGTGAGTTGAACACACAGCACACAAAGAAGTTCCTGAGAATTCTTCTTTCTTGCAGTATATGAAGAAATCCCGTTTCCAACGAAGGCCACAAAGAGGTCTAAATATCCACTTGCAGATTAAGAAACAGAGTGTTTCCAAACTGCTCTATGAAAAGAAAGGTTAAACTCTGTGAGTTGAACACATCCAGTACAAAGTAGTTTCTGAGAATGATTCTGTCTAGTTTTTAAACGAGGATATTGCCATTTCTAAGATTGGCCTCAAATCTCTTGAAATCTCCACTTGCAAATTCCACAAAAAGAGTGTTTCAAAACTGCTCTGTCTAAAGGAACATTCAGCTCTGTGAGTTGAATACAAACAATGCAAAGAAGTTACTGATAATTCTTCTGTCTAGCATTTTATGAAGAAATCCCATTTCCAACGAAGGCCTCAACCAGGTCTAAATATCCACTTGCAGACTTAACAAACAGAGTGTTTTCAAACTGCTCTGTGAAAAGAAAGGTTAAACTCTGTGAGTTGAACACACCCATTACAAAGTAGTTTCTGAGAATGATTCTGTGTAGTTTTGAAACGGGGTTATTTCAATTTCTAAGATTGGCCTCAAATCGCAGGAAATCTCCACTTGCAATTTCCACAAAAAGAGTGTTTCAAAACTGATCTTTCTAAAGGAAGGTTTAACTCTGTGAGTTGAACACACACCACACAAAGAAGTTACTGAGAATTCTTCTTTCTTGCAGTATATGAAGAAATCCCGTTTCCAACGAAGGCCACAAAGAGGTCTAAATATCCACTTGCAGACTTAAGAAACAGAGTGTTTCCAAACTGCTCTATGAAAAGAAAGGTTAAACTCTGTGAGTTGAACACATCCAGTACAAAGTAGTTTCTGAGAATGATTCTGTCTAGTTTTTAAACGAGGATATTGCCATTTCTAAGATTGGCCTCAAATCTCTTGAAATCTCCACTTGCAAATTCCACAAAAAGAGTGTTTCAAAACTGCTCTGTCTAAAGGAACTTTCAGTTCTGTGAGTTGAATACAAACAATGCAAAGAAGTTACTGAGAATTCTTCTGTCTAGCATTTTATGAAGAAATCCCATTTCCAACGAAGGCCTCAACCCGGTCTAAATATCCACTTGCAGACTTAACAAACAGAGTGTTTTCAAACTGCTCTGTGAAAAGAAAGGTTAAACTCTGTGAGTTGAACACACCCATTACAAAGTAGTTTCTGAGAATGATTCTGTGTAGTTTTGAAACGGGGTTATTTCAATTTCTAAGATTGGCCTCAAATCGCAGGAAATCTCCACTTGCAATTTCCACCAAAAGAGTGTTTCAAAACTGATCTTTCTAAAGGAAGGTTTAACTCTGTGAGTTGAACACACACCACACAAAGAAGTTACTGAGAATTCTTCTTTCTTGCAGTATATGAAGAAATCCCGTTTCCAACGAAGGCCACAAAGAGGTCGAAATATCCACTTGCAGACTTATCAAACAGAGTGTTTCCAAACTGCTCTATGAAAAGAAAGGTTAAACTCTGTGAGTTGAACACATCCAGTACAAAGTAGTTTCTGAGAATGATTCTGTCTAGTTTTTAAACGAGGATATTGCCATTTCTAAGATTGGCCTCAAATCTCTTGAAATCTCCACTTGCAAATTCCACAAAAAGAGTGTTTCAAAACTGCTCTGTCTAAAGGAACGTTCAGCTCTGTGAGTTGAATACAAACAAGGCAAAGAAGTTACTGAGAATTCTTCTGTCTAGCATTCTATGAAGAATTCCCGTTTCCAACGAAGGCCTCAACCAGGTCTAAATATCCACTTGCAGACTTAACAAACAGAGGGTTTTCAAACTGCTCTATGAAAAGAAAGCTTAAACTCTGTGAGTTGAACACACCCATTACAAAGTAGTTTCTGAGAATGATTCTGTGTAGTTTTGAAACGGGGTTCTTTCAATTTCTAAGATTGGCCTCAAATCGCAGGAAATCTCCACTTGCAATTTCCACAAAAAGAGTGTTTCAAAACTGATCTTTCTAAAGGAAGGTTTAACTCTGTGAGTTGAACACACACCACACAAAGAAGTTACTGAGAATTCTTCTTTCTTGCAGTATATGAAGAAATCCCGTTTCCAACGAAGGCCACAAAGAGGTCTAAATATCCACTTGCAGACTTAAGAAACAGAGTGTTTCCAAACTGCTCTATGAAAAGAAAGGTTAAACTCTGTGAGTTGAACACATCCAGTACAAAGTAGTTTCTGAGAATGATTCTGTCTAGTTTTTAAACGAGGATATTGCCATTTCTAAGATTGGCCTCAAATCTCTTGAAATCTCCACTTGCAAATTCCACAAAAAGAGTGTTTCAAAACTGCTCTGTCTAAAGGAACATTCAGCTCTGTGAGTTGAATACAAACAATGCAAAGAAGTTACTGAGAATTCTTCTGTCAGGCATTTTATGAAGAAATCCCGTTTCCAACGAAGGCCTCAACCAGGTCTAAATATCCAATTGCAGACTTAACAAACAGAGTGTTTTCAAACTGCTCTATGCAAAGAAAGGTTAAACTCTGTGAGTTGAACACACCCATTACAAAGTAGTTTCTGAGAATGATTCTGTGTAGTTTTGAAACGGGGTTATTTCAATTTCTAAGATTGGCCTCAAATCGCAGGAAATCTCCACTTGCAATTTCCACAAAAAGAGTGTTTCAAAACTGATCTTTCTAAAGGAATGTTTAACTCTGTGGGTTGAACACACACCACACAAAGAAGTTACTGAGAATTCTTCTTTCTTGCAGTATATGAAGAAATCCCGTTTCCAACGAAGGCCACAAAGAGGTCTAAATATCCACTTGCAGACTTAAGAAACAGAGTGTTTCCAAACTGCTCTATGAAAAGAAAGGTTAAACTCTGTGAGTTGAACACATCCAGTACAAAGTAGTTTCTGAGAATGATTCTGTCTAGTTTTTAAACGAGGATATTGCCATTTCTAAGATTGGCCTCAGATCTCTTGAAATCTCCACTTGCAAATTCCACAAAAAGAGTGTTTCAAAACTGCTCTGTCTAAAGGAACGTTCAGCTCTGTGAGTTGAATACAAACAACGCAAAGTAGTTGCTGAGAATTCTTCTGTCTAGCATTCTATGAAGAAATCCCGTTTCCAACGAAGGCCTCAACCAGGTCTAAATATCCACTTGCAGACTTAACAAACAGAGTGTTTTCAAACTGCTCTATGAAAAGAAAGGTTAAACTCTGTGAGTTGAACACACCCATTACAAAGTAGTTTCTGAGAATGATTCTGTGTAGTTTTGAAACGGGGTTATTTCAATTTCTAAGATTGGCCTCAAATCGCAGGAAATCTCCACTTGCAATTTCCACAAAAAGAGTGTTTCAAAACTGATCTTTCTAAAGGAAGGTTTAACTCTGTGAGTTGAACACACACCACACAAAGAAGTTACTGAGAATTCTTCTTTCTTGCAGTATATGAAGAAATCCCGTTTCAAACGAAGGCCACAAAGAGGTCTAAATATCCACTTGCAGACTTAAGAAACAGAGTGTTTCCAAACTGCTCTATGAAAAGAAAGGTTAAACTCTGTGAGTTGAACACACCCATTACAAAGTAGTTTCTGAGAATGATTCTGTGTAGTTTTGAAACGGGGTTATTTCAATTTCTAAGATTGGCCTCAAATCGCAGGAAATCTCCACTTGCAATTTCCACAAAAAGAGTGTTTCAAAACTGATCTTTCTAAAGGAAGGTTTAACTCTGTGAGTTGAACACACACCACACAAAGAAGTTACTGAGAATTCTTCTTTCTTGCAGTATATGAAGAAATCCCGTTTCCAACGAAGGCCACAAAGAGGTCTAAATATCCACTTGCAGACTTAAGAAACAGAGTGTTTCCAAACTGCTCTATGAAAAGAAAGGTTAAACTCTGTGAGTTGAACACCTCCAGTACAAAGTAGTTTCTGAGAATGATTCTGTCTAGTTTTTAAACGAGGATATTGCCATTTCTAAGATTGGCCTCAAATCTCTTGAAATCTCCACTTGCAAATTCCACAAAAAGAGTGTTTCAAAACTGCTCTGTCTAAAGGAACGTTCAGCTCTGTGAGTTGAATACAAACAACGCAAAGAAGTTACTGAGAATTCTTCTGTCTAGCATTCTATGAAGAAATCCCGTTTCCAACGAAGGCCTCAATCAGGTCTAAATATCCACTTGCAGACTTAACAAACAGAGTGTTTTCAAACTGCTCTATGAAAAGAAAGGTTAAACTCTGTGAGTTGAACACACCCATTACAAAGTAGTTTCTGAGAATGATTCTGTGTAGTTTTGAAACGGGGTTATTTCAATTTCTAAGATTGGCCTCAAATCGCAGGAAATCTCCACTTGCAATTTCCACAAAAAGAGTGTTTCAAAACTGATCTTTCTAAAGGAAGGTTTAACTCTGTGAGTTGAACACACACCACAAAAAGAAGTTGCTGAGAATTCTTCTTTCTTGCAGTATATGAAGAAATCCCGTTTCCAACGAAGGCCACAAACAGGTCAAAATATCCACTTGCAGACTTAACAAACAGAGTGTTTCCAAACTGCTCTATGAAAAGAAAGGTTAAACTCTGTGAGTTGAACACATCCAGTTCAAAGTAGTTTCTGAGAATGATTCTGTCTAGTTTTTAAACGAGGATATTGCCATTTCTAAGATTGGCCTCAAATCTCTTGAAATCTCCACTTGCAAATTCCACAAAAAGAGTGTTTCAAAACTGCTCTGTCTAAAGGAACGTTCAGCTCTGTGAGTTGAATACAAACAACGCAAAGAAATTACTGAGAATTCTTCTGTCTAGCATTCTATGAAGAAATCCCGTTTCCAACGAAGGCCTCAACCAGGTCTAAATATCCACTTGCAGACTTAACAAACAGAGTGTTTTCAAACTGCTCTATGAAAAGGAAGGTTAAACTCTGTGAGTTGAACACACCCATTACAAAGTAGTTTCTGAGAATGATTCTGTGTAGTTTTGAAACGGGGTTATTTCAATTTCTAAGATTGGCCTCAAATCGCAGGAAATCTCCACTTGCAATTTCCACAAAAAGAGTGTTTCAAAACTGATCTTTCTAAAGGAAGGTTTAACTCTGTGAGTTGAACACACACCACACAAAGAAGTTACTGAGAATTCTTCTTTCTTGCAGAATATGAAGAAATCCCGTTTCCAACGAAGGCCACAAAGAGGTCTAAATATCCACTTGCAGACTTAAGAAACAGAGTGTTTCCAAACTGCTCTATGAAAAGAAAGTTTAAACTCTGTGAGTTGAACACATCCAGTACAAAGTAGTTTCTGAGAATGATTCTGTCTAGTTTTTAAACGAGGATATTGCCATTTCTAAGATTGGCCTCAAATCTCTTGAAATCTCCACTTGCAAATTCCACAAAAAGAGTGTTTCAAAACTGCTCTGTCTAAAGGAACGTTCAGCTCTGTGAGTTGAATACAAACAATGCAAAGAAGTTACTGAGAATTCTTCTGTCTAGCATTCTATGAAGAAATCCCGTTTCCAACGAAGGCCTCAACCAGGTCTAAATATCCACTTGCAGACTTAACAAACAGAGTGTTTTCAAACTGCTCTATGAAAAGGAAGGTTAAACTCTGTGAGTTGAACACACCCATTACAAAGTAGTTTCTGAGAATGATTCTGTGTAGTTTTGAAACGGGGTTCTTTCAATTTCTAAGATTGGCCTCAAATCGCAGGAAATCTCCACTTGCAATTTCCACAAAAAGAGTGTTTCAAAACTGATCTTTCTAAAGGAAGGTTTAACTCTGTGAGTTGAACACACACCACACAAAGAAGTTACTGAGAATTCTTCTTTCTTGCAGTATATGAAGAAATCCCGTTTCCAACGAAGGCCACAAAGAGGTCTAAATATCCACTTGCAGACTTAAGAAACAGAGTGTTCCCAAACTGCTCTATGAAAAGAAAGGTTAAACTCTGTGAGTTGAACACACCCATTACAAAGTAGTTTCTGAGAATGATTCTGTGTAGTTTTGAAACGGGGTTATTTCAATTTCTAAGATTGGCCTCAAATCGCAGGAAATCTCCACTTGCAATTTCCACAAAAAGAGTGTTTCAAAACTGATCTTTCTAAAGGAAGGTTTAACTCTGTGAGTTGAACACACACCACACAAAGAAGTTACTGAGAATTCTTCTTTCTTGCAGTATATGAAGAAATCCCGTTTCCAACGAAGGCCACAAAGAGGTCTAAATATCCACTTGCAGACTTAAGAAACAGAGTGTTTCCAAACTGCTCTATGAAAAGAAAGGTTAAACTCTGTGAGTTGAACACATCCAGTACAAAGTAGTTTCTGAGAATGATTCTGTCTAGTTTTTAAACCAGGATATTGCCATTTCTAAGATTGGCCTCAAATCTCTTGAAATCTCCACTTGCAAATTCCACAAAAAGAGTGTTTCAAAACTGCTCTGTCTAAAGGAACGTTCAGCTCTGTGAGTTGAATACAAACAACGCAAAGAAGTTACTGAGAATTCTTCTGTCTAGCATTCTATGAAGAAATCCCGTTTCCAACGAAGGCCTCAACCAGGTCTAAATATCCAATTGCAGACTTAACAAACAGAGTGTTTTCAAACTGCTCTATGCAAAGAAAGGTTAAACTCTGTGAGTTGAACACACCCATTACAAAGTAGTTTCTGAGAATGATTCTGTGTAGTTTTGAAACGGGGTTATTTCAATTTCTAAGATTGGCCTCAAATCGCAGGAAATCTCCACTTGCAATTTCCACAAAAAGAGTGTTTCAAAACTGATCTTTCTAAAGGAATGTTTAACTCTGTGGGTTGAACACACACCACACAAAGAAGTTACTGAGAATTCTTCTTTCTTGCAGTATATGAAGAAATCCCGTTTCCAACGAAGGCCACAAAGAGGTCTAAATATCCACTTGCAGACTTAAGAAACAGAGTGTTTCCAAACTGCTCTATGAAAAGAAAGGTTAAACTCTGTGAGTTGAACACACCCATTACAAAGTAGTTTCTGAGAATGATTCTGTGTAGTTTTGAAACGGGGTTATTTCAATTTCTAAGATTGGCCTCAAATCGCAGGAAATCTCCACTTGCAATTTCCACAAAAAGAGTGTTTCAAAACTGATCTTTCTAAAGGAAGGTTTAACTCTGTGAGTTGAACACACACCACACAAAGAAGTTACTGAGAATTCTTCTTTCTTGCAGTATATGAAGAAATCCCGTTTCCAACGAAGGCCACAAAGAGGTCTAAATATCCACTTGCAGACTTAAGAAACAGAGTGTTTCCAAACTGCTCTATGAAAGGAAAGGTTAAACTCTGTGAGTTGAACACATCCAGTACAAAGTAGTTTCTGAGAATGATTCTGTCTAGTTTTTAAACGAGGATATTGCCATTTCTAAGATTGGCCTCAAATCTCTTGAAATCTCCACTTGCAAATTCCACAAAAAGAGTGTTTCAAAACTGCTCTGTCTAAAGGAACGTTCAGCTCTGTGAGTTGAATACAAACAACGCAAAGTAGTTGCTGAGAATTCTTCTGTCTAGCATTCTATGAAGAAATCCCGTTTCCAACGAAGGCCTCAACCAGGTCTAAATATCCACTTGCAGACTTAACAAACAGAGTGTTTTCAAACTGCTCTATGAAAAGAAAGGTTAAACTCTGTGAGTTGAACACACCCATTACAAAGTAGTTTCTGAGAATGATTCTGTGTAGTTTTGAAACGGGGTTATTTCAATTTCTAAGATTGGCCTCAAATCGCAGGAAATCTCCACTTGCAATTTCCACAAAAAGAGTGTTTCAAAACTGATCTTTCTAAAGGAAGGTTTAACTCTGTGAGTTGAACACACACCACACAAAGAAGTTACTGAGAATTCTTCTTTCTTGCAGTATATGAAGAAATCCCGTTTCAAACGAAGGCCACAAAGAGGTCTAAATATCCACTTGCAGACTTAAGAAACAGAGTGTTTCCAAACTGCTCTATGAAAAGAAAGGTTAAACTCTGTGAGTTGAACACACCCATTACAAAGTAGTTTCTGAGAATGATTCTGTGTAGTTTTGAAACGGGGTTATTTCAATTTCTAAGATTGGCCTCAAATCGCAGGAAATCTCCACTTGCAATTTCCACAAAAAGAGTGTTTCAAAACTGATCTTTCTAAAGGAAGGTTTAACTCTGTGAGTTGAACACACACCACACAAAGAAGTTACTGAGAATTCTTCTTTCTTGCAGTATATGAAGAAATCCCGTTTCCAACGAAGGCCACAAAGAGGTCTAAATATCCACTTGCAGACTTAAGAAACAGAGTGTTTCCAAACTGCTCTATGAAAAGAAAGGTTAAACTCTGTGAGTTGAACACATCCAGTACAAAGTAGTTTCTGAGAATGATTCTGTCTAGTTTTTAAATGAGGATATTGCCATTTCTAAGATTGGCCTCAAATCTCTTGAAATCTCCACTTGCAAATTCCACAAAAAGAGTGTTTCAAAACTGCTCTGTCTAAAGGAACGTTCAGCTCTGTGAGTTGAATACAAACAACGCAAAGAAGTTACTGAGAATTCTTCTGTCTAGCATTCTATGAAGAAATCCCGTTTCCAACGAAGGCCTCAATCAGGTCTAAATATCCACTTGCAGACTTAACAAACAGAGTGTTTTCAAACTGCTCTATGAAAAGAAAGGTTAAACTCTGTGAGTTGAACACACCCATTACAAAGTAGTTTCTGAGAATGATTCTGTGTAGTTTTGAAACGGGGTTATTTCAATTTCTAAGATTGGCCTCAAATCGCAGGAAATCTCCACTTGCAATTTCCACAAAAAGAGTGTTTCAAAACTGATCTTTCTAAAGGAAGGTTTAACTCTGTGAGTTGAACACACACCACAAAAAGAAGTTGCTGAGAATTCTTCTTTCTTGCAGTATATGAAGAAATCCCGTTTCCAACGAAGGCCACAAACAGGTCAAAATATCCACTTGCAGACTTAACAAACAGAGTGTTTCCAAACTGCTCTATGAAAAGAAAGGTTAAACTCTGTGAGTTGAACACATCCAGTTCAAAGTAGTTTCTGAGAATGATTCTGTCTAGTTTTTAAACGAGGATATTGCCATTTCTAAGATTGGCCTCAAATCTCTTGAAATCTCCACTTGCAAATTCCACAAAAAGAGTGTTTCAAAACTGCTCTGCCTAAAGGAACGTTCAGCTCTGTGAGTTGAATACAAACAACGCAAAGAAGTTACTGAGAATTCTTCTGTCTAGCATTCTATGAAGAAATCCCGTTTCCAACGAAGGCCTCAACCAGGTCTAAATATCCACTTGCAGACTTAACAAACAGAGTGTTTTCAAACTGCTCTATGAAAAGGAAGGTTAAACTCTGTGAGTTGAACACACCCATTACAAAGTAGTTTCTGAGAATGATTCTGTGTAGTTTTGAAACGGGGTTATTTCAATTTCTAAGATTGGCCTCAAATCGCAGGAAATCTCCACTTGCAATTTCCACAAAAAGAGTGTTTCAAAACTGATCTTTCTAAAGGAAGGTTTAACTCTGTGAGTTGAACACACACCACACAAAGAAGTTACTGAGAATTCTTCTTTCTTGCAGTATATGAAGAAATCCCGTTTCCAACGAAGGCCACAAAGAGGTCTAAATATCCACTTGCAGACTTAAGAAACAGAGTGTTTCCAAACTGCTCTATGAAAAGAAAGGTTAAACTCTGTGAGTTGAACACATCCAGTACAAAGTAGTTTCTGAGAATGATTCTGTCTAGTTTTTAAACGAGGATATTGCCATTTCTAAGATTGGCCTCAAATCTCTTGAAATCTCCACTTGCAAATTCCACAAAAAGAGTGTTTCAAAACTGCTCTGTCTAAAGGAACGTTCAGCTCTGTGAGTTGAATACAAACAATGCAAAGAAGTTACTGAGAATTCTTCTGTCTAGCATTCTATGAAGAAATCCCGTTTCCAACGAAGGCCTCAACCAGGTCTAAATATCCACTTGCAGACTTAACAAACAGAGTGTTTTCAAACTGCTCTATGAAAAGAAAGGTTAAACTCTGTGAGTTGAACACACCCATTACAAAGTAGTTTCTGAGAATGATTCTGTGTAGTTTTGAAACGGGGTTCTTTCAATTTCTAAGATTGGCCTCAAATCGCAGGAAATCTCCACTTGGAATTTCCACAAAAAGAGTGTTTCAAAACTGATCTTTCTAAAGGAAGGTTTAACTCTGTGAGTTGAACACACACCACACAAAGAAGTTACTGAGAATTCTTCTTTCTTGCAGTATATGAAGAAATCCCGTTTCCAACGAAGGCCACAAAGAGGTCTAAATATCCACTTGCAGACTTAACAAACAGAGTGTTTCCAAACTGCTCTATGAAAAGAAAGGTTAAACTCTGTGAGTTGAACACATCCAGTACAAAGTAGTTTCTGAGAATGATTCTGTCTAGTTTTTAAACGAGGATATTGCCATTTCTAAGATTGGCCTCAAATCTCTTGAAATCTCCACTTGCAAATTCCACAAAAAGAGTGTTTCAAAACTGCTCTGTCTAAAGGAACGTTCAGCTCTGTGAGTTGAATACAAACAACGCAAAGAAGTTACTGAGAATTCTTCTGTCTAGCATTCTATGAAGAAATCCCTTTTCCAACGAAGGCCTCAACCAGGTCTAAATATCCACTTGCAGACTTAACAAACAGAGTGTTTTCAAACTGCTCTATGAAAAGGAAGGTTAAACTCTGTGAGTTGAACACACCCATTACAAAGTAGTTTCTGAGAATGATTCTGTGTAGTTTTGAAACGGGGTTCTTTCAATTTCTAAGATTGGCCTCAAATCGCAGGAAATCTCCACTTGCAATTTCCACAAAAAGAGTGTTTCAAAACTGATCTTTCTAAAGGAAGGTTTAACTCTGTGAGTTGAACACACACCACACAAAGAAGTTACTGAGAATTCTTCTTTCTTGCAGTATATGAAGAAATCCCGTTTCCAACGAAGGCCACAAACAGGTCTAAATATCCACTTGCAGACTTAAGAAACAGAGTGTTTCCAAACTGCTCTATGAAAAGAAAGGTTAAACTCTGTGAGTTGAACACACCCATTACAAAGTAGTTTCTGAGAATGATTCTGTGTAGTTTTGAAACGGGGTTATTTCAATTTCTAAGATTGGCCTCAAATCGCAGGAAATGTCCACTTGCAATTTCCACAAAAAGAGTGTTTCAAAACTGATCTTTCTAAAGGAAGGTTTAACTCTGTGAGTTGAACACACACCACACAAAGAAGTTACTGAGAATTCTTCTTTCTTGCAGTATATGAAGAAATCCCGTTTCCAACGAAGGCCACAAAGAGGTCTAAATATCCACTTGCAGACTTAAGAAACAGAGTGTTTCCAAACTGCTCTATGAAAAGAAAGGTTAAACTCTGTGAGTTGAACACATCCAGTACAAAGTAGTTTCTGAGAATGATTCTGTCTAGTTTTTAAACGAGGATATTGCCATTTCTAAGATTGGCCTCAAATCTCTTGAAATCTCCACTTGCAAATTCCACAAAAAGAGTGTTTCAAAACTGCTCTGTCTAAAGGAACTTTCAGTTCTGTGAGTTGAATACAAACAATGCAAAGAAGTTACTGAGAATTCTTCTGTCTAGCATTTTATGAAGAAATCCCATTTCCAACGAAGGCCTCAACCCGGTCTAAATATCCACTTGCAGACTTAACAAACAGAGTGTTTTCAAACTGCTCTGTGAAAAGAAAGGTTAAACTCTGTGAGTTGAACACACCCATTACAAAGTAGTTTCTGAGAATGATTCTGTGTAGTTTTGAAACGGGGTTATTTCAATTTCTAAGATTGGCCTCAAATCGCAGGAAATCTCCACTTGCAATTTCCACCAAAAGAGTGTTTCAAAACTGATCTTTCTAAAGGAAGGTTTAACTCTGTGAGTTGAACACACACCACACAAAGAAGTTACTGAGAATTCTTCTTTCTTGCAGTATATGAAGAAATCCCGTTTCCAACGAAGGCCACAAAGAGGTCGAAATATCCACTTGCAGACTTATCAAACAGAGTGTTTCCAAACTGCTCTATGAAAAGAAAGGTTAAACTCTGTGAGTTGAACACATCCAGTACAAAGTAGTTTCTGAGAATGATTCTGTCTAGTTTTTAAACGAGGATATTGCCATTTCTAAGATTGGCCTCAAATCTCTTGAAATCTCCACTTGCAAATTCCACAAAAAGAGTGTTTCAAAACTGCTCTGTCTAAAGGAACGTTCAGCTCTGTGAGTTGAATACAAACAAGGCAAAGAAGTTACTGAGAATTCTTCTGTCTAGCATTCTATGAAGAATTCCCGTTTCCAACGAAGGCCTCAACCAGGTCTAAATATCCACTTGCAGACTTAACAAACAGAGGGTTTTCAAACTGCTCTATGAAAAGAAAGCTTAAACTCTGTGAGTTGAACACACCCATTACAAAGTAGTTTCTGAGAATGATTCTGTGTAGTTTTGAAACGGGGTTCTTTCAATTTCTAAGATTGGCCTCAAATCGCAGGAAATCTCCACTTGCAATTTCCACAAAAAGAGTGTTTCAAAACTGATCTTTCTAAAGGAAGGTTTAACTCTGTGAGTTGAACACACACCACACAAAGAAGTTACTGAGAATTCTTCTTTCTTGCAGTATATGAAGAAATCCCGTTTCCAACGAAGGCCACAAAGAGGTCTAAATATCCACTTGCAGACTTAAGAAACAGAGTGTTTCCAAACTGCTCTATGAAAAGAAAGGTTAAACTCTGTGAGTTGAACACATCCAGTACAAAGTAGTTTCTGAGAATGATTCTGTCTAGTTTTTAAACGAGGATATTGCCATTTCTAAGATTGGCCTCAAATCTCTTGAAATCTCCACTTGCAAATTCCACAAAAAGAGTGTTTCAAAACTGCTCTGTCTAAAGGAACATTCAGCTCTGTGAGTTGAATACAAACAATGCAAAGAAGTTACTGAGAATTCTTCTGTCTAGCATTCTATGAAGAAATCCCGTTTCCAACGAAGGCCTCAACCAGGTCTAAATATCCACTTGCAGACTTAACAAACAGAGTGTTTTCAAACTGCTCTATGAAAAGAAAGGTTAAACTCTGTGAGTTGAACACACCCATTACAAAGTAGTTTCTGAGAATGATTCTGTGTAGTTTTGAAACGGGGTTATTTCAATTTCTAAGATTGGCCTCAAATCACAGGAAATCTCCACTTGCAATTTCCACAAAAAGAGTGTTTCAAAACTGATCTTTCTAAAGGAAGGTTTAACTCTGTGAGTTGAACACACACCACACAAAGAAGTTACTGAGAATTCTTCTTTCTTGCAGTATATGAAGAAATCCCGTTTCCAACGAAGGCCACAAACAGGTCTAAATATCCACTTGCAGACTTAACAAACAGAGTGTTTCCAAACTGCTCTATGAAAAGAAAGGTTAAACTCTGTGAGTTGAACACATCCAGTACAAAGTAGTTTCTGAGAATGATTCTGTCTACTTTTTAAACGAGGATATTGCCATTTCTAAGATTGGCCTCAAATCTCTTGAAATCACCACTTGCAAAATCCACAAAAAGAGTGTTTCAAAACTGGTCTGTCTAAAGGAACGTTCAGCTCTGTGAGTTGAATACAAACAACGCGAAGAAGTTACTGAGAATTCTTCTGTCAGGCATTTTATGAAGAAATCCCGTTTCCAACGAAGGCCTCAACCAGGTCTAAATATCCAATTGCAGACTTAACAAACAGAGTGTTTTCAAACTGCTCTATGCAAAGAAAGGTTAAACTCTGTGAGTTGAACACACCCATTACAAAGTAGTTTCTGAGAATGATTCTGTGTAGTTTTGAAACGGGGTTATTTCAATTTCTAAGATTGGCCTCAAATCGCAGGAAATCTCCACTTGCAATTTCCACAAAAAGAGTGTTTCAAAACTGATCTTTCTAAAGGAATGTTTAACTCTGTGGGTTGAACACACACCACACAAAGAAGTTACTGAGAATTCTTCTTTCTTGCAGTATATGAAGAAATCCCGTTTCCAACGAAGGCCACAAAGAGGTCTAAATATCCACTTGCAGACTTAAGAAACAGAGTGTTTCCAAACTGCTCTATGAAAAGAAAGGTTAAACTCTGTGAGTTGAACACATCCAGTACAAAGTAGTTTCTGAGAATGATTCTGTCTAGTTTTTAAACGAGGATATTGCCATTTCTAAGATTGGCCTCAAATCTCTTGAAATCTCCACTTGCAAATTCCACAAAAAGAGTGTTTCAAAACTGCTCTGTCTAAAGGAACGTTCAGCTCTGTGAGTTGAATACAAACAACGCAAAGTAGTTGCTGAGAATTCTTCTGTCTAGCATTCTATGAAGAAATCCCGTTTCCAACGAAGGCCTCAACCAGGTCTAAATATCCACTTGCAGACTTAACAAACAGAGTGTTTTCAAACTGCTCTATGAAAAGAAAGGTTAAACTCTGTGAGTTGAACACACCCATTACAAAGTAGTTTCTGAGAATGATTCTGTGTAGTTTTGAAACGGGGTTCTTTCAATTTCTAAGATTGGCCTCAAATCGCAGGAAATCTCCACTTGCAATTTCCACAAAAAGAGTGTTTCAAAACTGATCTTTCTAAAGGAAGGTTCAACTCTGTGAGTTGAACACACAGCACACAAAGAAGTTACTGAGAATTCTTCTTTCTTGCAGTATATGAAGAAATCCCGTTTCCAACGAAGGCCACAAAGAGGTCTAAATATCCACTTGCAGATTAAGAAACAGAGTGTTTCCAAACTGCTCTATGAAAAGAAAGGTTAAACTCTGTGAGTTGAACACATCCAGTACAAAGTAGTTTCTGAGAATGATTCTGTCTAGTTTTTAAACGAGGATATTGCCATTTCTAAGATTGGCCTCAAATCTCTTGAAATCTCCACTTGCAAATTCCACAAAAAGAGTGTTTCAAAACTGCTCTGTCTAAAGGAACATTCAGCTCTGTGAGTTGAATACAAACAATGCAAAGAAGTTACTGAGAATTCTTCTGTCTAGCATTTTATGAAGAAATCCCATTTCCAACGAAGGCCTCAACCAGGTCTAAATATCCACTTGCAGACTTAACAAACAGAGTGTTTTCAAACTGCTCTGTGAAAAGAAAGGTTAAACTCTGTGAGTTGAACACACCCATTACAAAGTAGTTTCTGAGAATGATTCTGTGTAGTTTTGAAACGGGGTTATTTCAATTTCTAAGATTGGCCTCAAATCGCAGGAAATCTCCACTTGCAATTTCCACAAAAAGAGTGTTTCAAAACTGATCTTTCTAAAGGAAGGTTTAACTCTGTGAGTTGAACACACACCACACAAAGAAGTTACTGAGAATTCTTCTTTCTTGCAGTATATGAAGAAATCCCGTTTCCAACGAAGGCCACAAAGAGGTCTAAATATCCACTTGCAGACTTAAGAAACAGAGTGTTTCCAAACTGCTCTATGAAAAGAAAGGTTAAACTCTGTGAGTTGAACACATCCAGTACAAAGTAGTTTCTGAGAATGATTCTGTCTAGTTTTTAAACGAGGATATTGCCATTTCTAAGATTGGCCTCAAATCTCTTGAAATCTCCACTTGCAAATTCCACAAAAAGAGTGTTTCAAAACTGCTCTGTCTAAAGGAACTTTCAGTTCTGTGAGTTGAATACAAACAATGGAAAGAAGTTACTGAGAATTCTTCTGTCTAGCATTTTATGAAGAAATCCCATTTCCAACGAAGGCCTCAACCCGGTCTAAATATCCACTTGCAGACTTAACAAACAGAGTGTTTTCAAACTGCTCTGTGAAAAGAAAGGTTAAACTCTGTGAGTTGAACACACCCATTACAAAGTAGTTTCTGAGAATGATTCTGTGTAGTTTTGAAACGGGGTTATTTCAATTTCTAAGATTGGCCTCAAATCGCAGGAAATCTCCACTTGCAATTTCCACCAAAAGAGTGTTTCAAAACTGATCTTTCTAAAGGAAGGTTTAACTCTGTGAGTTGAACACACACCACACAAAGAAGTTACTGAGAATTCTTCTTTCTTGCAGTATATGAAGAAATCCCGTTTCCAACGAAGGCCACAAAGAGGTCGAAATATCCACTTGCAGACTTATCAAACAGAGTGTTTCCAAACTGCTCTATGAAAAGAAAGGTTAAACTCTGTGAGTTGAACACATCCAGTACAAAGTAGTTTCTGAGAATGATTCTGTCTAGTTTTTAAACGAGGATATTGCCATTTCTAAGATTGGCCTCAAATCTCTTGAAATCTCCACTTGCAAATTCCACAAAAAGAGTGTTTCAAAACTGCTCTGTCTAAAGGAACGTTCAGCTCTGTGAGTTGAATACAAACAACGCGAAGAAGTTACTGAGAATTCTTCTGTCAGGCATTTTATGAAGAAATCCCGTTTCCAACGAAGGCCTCAACCAGGTCTAAATATCCAATTGCAGACTTAACAAACAGAGTGTTTTCAAACTGCTCTATGCAAAGAAAGGTTAAACTCTGTGAGTTGAACACACCCATTACAAAGTAGTTTCTGAGAATGATTCTGTGTAGTTTTGAAACGGGGTTATTTCAATTTCTAAGATTGGCCTCAAATCGCAGGAAATCTCCACTTGCAATTTCCACAAAAAGAGTGTTTCAAAACTGATCTTTCTAAAGGAATGTTTAACTCTGTGGGTTGAACACACACCACACAAAGAAGTTACTGAGAATTCTTCTTTCTTGCAGTATATGAAGAAATCCCGTTTCCAACGAAGGCCACAAAGAGGTCTAAATATCCACTTGCAGACTTAAGAAACAGAGTGTTTCCAAACTGCTCTATGAAAAGAAAGGTTAAACTCTGTGAGTTGAACACATCCAGTACAAAGTAGTTTCTGAGAATGATTCTGTCTAGTTTTTAAACGAGGATATTGCCATTTCTAAGATTGGCCTCAAATCTCTTGAAATCTCCACTTGCAAATTCCACAAAAAGAGTGTTTCAAAACTGCTCTGTCTAAAGGAACGTTCAGCTCTGTGAGTTGAATACAAACAACGCAAAGTAGTTGCTGAGAATTCTTCTGTCTAGCATTCTATGAAGAAATCCCGTTTCCAACGAAGGCCTCAACCAGGTCTAAATATCCACTTGCAGACTTAACAAACAGAGTGTTTTCAAACTGCTCTATGAAAAGAAAGGTTAAACTCTGTGAGTTGAACACACCCATTACAAAGTAGTTTCTGAGAATGATTCTGTGTAGTTTTGAAACGGGGTTATTTCAATTTCTAAGATTGGCCTCAAATCGCAGGAAATCTCCACTTGCAATTTCCACAAAAAGAGTGTTTCAAAACTGATCTTTCTAAAGGAAGGTTTAACTCTGTGAGTTGAACACACACCACACAAAGAAGTTACTGAGAATTCTTCTTTCTTGCAGTATATGAAGAAATCCCGTTTCAAACGAAGGCCACAAAGAGGTCTAAATATCCACTTGCAGACTTAAGAAACAGAGTGTTTCCAAACTGCTCTATGAAAAGAAAGGTTAAACTCTGTGAGTTGAACACACCCATTACAAAGTAGTTTCTGAGAATGATTCTGTGTAGTTTTGAAACGGGGTTATTTCAATTTCTAAGATTGGCCTCAAATCGCAGGAAATCTCCACTTGCAATTTCCACAAAAAGAGTGTTTCAAAACTGATCTTTCTAAAGGAAGGTTTAACTCTGTGAGTTGAACACACACCACACAAAGAAGTTACTGAGAATTCTTCTTTCTTGCAGTATATGAAGAAATCCCGTTTCCAACGAAGGCCACAAAGAGGTCTAAATATCCACTTGCAGACTTAAGAAACAGAGTGTTTCCAAACTGCTCTATGAAAAGAAAGGTTAAACTCTGTGAGTTGAACACCTCCAGTACAAAGTAGTTTCTGAGAATGATTCTGTCTAGTTTTTAAACGAGGATATTGCCATTTCTAAGATTGGCCTCAAATCTCTTGAAATCTCCACTTGCAAATTCCACAAAAAGAGTGTTTCAAAACTGCTCTGTCTAAAGGAACGTTCAGCTCTGTGAGTTGAATACAAACAACGCAAAGAAGTTACTGAGAATTCTTCTGTCTAGCATTCTATGAAGAAATCCCGTTTCCAACGAAGGCCTCAATCAGGTCTAAATATCCACTTGCAGACTTAACAAACAGAGTGTTTTCAAACTGCTCTATGAAAAGAAAGGTTAAACTCTGTGAGTTGAACACACCCATTACAAAGTAGTTTCTGAGAATGATTCTGTGTAGTTTTGAAACGGGGTTATTTCAATTTCTAGGATTGGCCTCAAATCGCAGGAAATCTCCACTTGCAATTTCCACAAAAAGAGTGTTTCAAAACTGATCTTTCTAAAGGAAGGTTTAACTCTGTGAGTTGAACACACACCACAAAAAGAAGTTGCTGAGAATTCTTCTTTCTTGCAGTATATGAAGAAATCCCGTTTCCAACGAAGGCCACAAACAGGTCAAAATATCCACTTGCAGACTTAACAAACAGAGTGTTTCCAAACTGCTCTATGAAAAGAAAGGTTAAACTCTGTGAGTTGAACACATCCAGTTCAAAGTAGTTTCTGAGAATGATTCTGTCTAGTTTTTAAACGAGGATATTGCCATTTCTAAGATTGGCCTCAAATCTCTTGAAATCTCCACTTGCAAATTCCACAAAAAGAGTGTTTCAAAACTGCTCTGTCTAAAGGAACGTTCAGCTCTGTGAGTTGAATACAAACAACGCAAAGAAGTTACTGAGAATTCTTCTGTCTAGCATTCTATGAAGAAATCCCGTTTCCAACGAAGGCCTCAACCAGGTCTAAATATCCACTTGCAGACTTAACAAACAGAGTGTTTTCAAACTGCTCTATGAAAAGGAAGGTTAAACTCTGTGAGTTGAACACACCCATTACAAAGTAGTTTCTGAGAATGATTCTGTGTAGTTTTGAAACGGGGTTATTTCAATTTCTAAGATTGGCCTCAAATCGCAGGAAATCTCCACTTGCAATTTCCACAAAAAGAGTGTTTCAAAACTGATCTTTCTAAAGGAAGGTTTAACTCTGTGAGTTGAACACACACCACACAAAGAAGTTACTGAGAATTCTTCTTTCTTGCAGAATATGAAGAAATCCCGTTTCCAACGAAGGCCACAAAGAGGTCTAAATATCCACTTGCAGACTTAAGAAACAGAGTGTTTCCAAACTGCTCTATGAAAAGAAAGGTTAAACTCTGTGAGTTGAACACATCCAGTACAAAGTAGTTTCTGAGAATGATTCTGTCTAGTTTTTAAACGAGGATATTGCCATTTCTAAGATTGGCCTCAAATCTCTTCAAATCTCCACTTGCAAATTCCACAAAAAGAGTGTTTCAAAACTGCTCTGTCTAAAGGAACGTTCAGCTCTGTGAGTTGAATACAAACAATGCAAAGAAGTTACTGAGAATTCTTCTGTCTAGCATTCTATGAAGAAATCCCGTTTCCAACGAAGGCCTCAACCAGGTCTAAATATCCACTTGCAGACTTAACAAACAGAGTGTTTTCAAACTGCTCTATGAAAAGAAAGGTTAAACTCTGTGAGTTGAACACACCCATTACAAAGTAGTTTCTGAGAATGATTCTGTGTAGTTTTGAAACGGGGTTCTTTCAATTTCTAAGATTGGCCTCAAATCGCAGGAAATCTCCACTTGCAATTTCCACAAAAAGAGTGTTTCAAAACTGATCTTTCTAAAGGAAGGTTTAACTCTGTGAGTTGAACACACACCACACAAAGAAGTTACTGAGAATTCTTCTTTCTTGCAGTATATGAAGAAATCCCGTTTCTAACGAAGGCCACAAAGAGGTCTAAATATCCACTTGCAGACTTAACAAACAGAGTGTTTCCAAACTGCTCTATGAAAAGAAAGGTTAAACTCTGTGAGTTGAACACATCCAGTACAAAGTAGTTTCTGAGAATGATTCTGTCTAGTTTTTAAACGAGGATATTGCCATTTCTAAGATTGGCCTCAAATCTCTTGAAATCTCCACTTGCAAATTCCACAAAAAGAGTGTTTCAAAACTGCTCTGTCTAAAGGAACGTTCAGCTCTGTGAGTTGAATACAAACAATGCAAAGAAGTTACTGAGAATTCTTCTGTCTAGCATTCTATGAAGAAATCCCTTTTCCAACGAAGGCCTCAACCAGGTCTAAATATCCACTTGCAGACTTAACAAACAGAGTGTTTTCAAACTGCTCTATGAAAAGGAAGGTTAAACTCTGTGAGTTGAACACACCCATTACAAAGTAGTTTCTGAGAATGATTCCGTGTAGTTTTGAAACGGGGTTATTTCAATTTCTAAGATTGGCCTCAAATCGCAGGAAATCTCCACTTGCAATTTCCACAAAAAGAGTGTTTCAAAACTGATCTTTCTAAAGGAAGGTTTAACTCTGTGAGTTGAACACACACCACACAAAGAAGTTACTGAGAATTCTTCTTTCTTGCAGTATATGAAGAAATCCCGTTTCCAACGAAGGCCACAAAGAGGTCTAAATATCCACTTGCAGACTTAACAAACAGAGTGTTTCCAAACTGCTCTATGAAAAGAAAGGTTAAACTCTGTGAGTGGAACACATCCAGTACAAAGTAGTTTCTGAGAATGATTCTGTCTAGTTTTTAAACGAGGATATTGCCATTTCTAAGATTGGCCTCAAATCTCTTGAAATCTCCACTTGCAAATTCCACAAAAAGAGTGTTTCAAAACTGCTCTGTCTAAAGGAACGTTCAGCTCTGTGAGTTGAATACAAACAATGCAAAAAGTTACTGAGAATTCTTCTGTCTAGCATTCTATGAAGAAATCCCGTTTCCAACGAAGGCCTCAACCAGGTCTAAATATCCACTTGCAGACTTAACAAACAGAGTGTTTTCAAACTGCTCTATGAAAAGAAAGGTTAAACTCTGTGAGTTGAACACACCCATTACAAAGTAGTTTCTGAGAATGATTCTGTGTAGTTTTGAAACGGGGTTATTTCAATTTCTAAGATTGGCCTCAAATCGCAGGAAATCTCCACTTGCAATTTCCACAAAAAGAGTGTTTCAAAACTGATCTTTTTAAAGGAAGGTTTAACTCTGTGAGTTGAACACACACCACACAAAGAAGTTACCGAGAATTCTTCTTTCTTGCAGTATATGAAGAAATCCCGTTTCCAACGAAGGCCACAAAGAGGTCTAAATATCCACTTGCAGACTTAACAAACAGAGTGTTTCCAAACTGCTCTATGAAAAGAAAGGTTAAACTCTGTGAGTTGAACACATCCAGTACAAAGTAGTTTCTGAGAATGATTCTGTCTAGTTTTTAAACGAGGATATTGCCATTTCTAAGATTGGCCTCAAATCTCTTGAAATCTCCACTTGCAAATTCCACAAAAAGAGTGTTTCAAAACTGCTCTGTCTAAAGGAACGTTCAGCTCTGTGAGTTGAATACAAACAATGGAAAGAAGTTACTGAGAATTCTTCTGTCTAGCATTTTATGAAGAAATCCCGTTTCCAACGAAGGCCTCAACCAGGTCTAAATATCCACTTGCAGACTTAACAAACAGAGTGTTTTCAAACTGCTCTGTGAAAAGGGTGGTTAAACTCTGTGAGTTGAACACACCCATTACAAAGTAGTTTCTGAGAATGATTCTGTGTAGCTTTGAAACGGGGTTCTTTCAATTTCTAAGATTGGCCTCAAATCGCAGGAA
The DNA here is from genome assembly GCF_029289425.2 of Pan paniscus. NCBI lineage: Eukaryota > Metazoa > Chordata > Mammalia > Primates > Hominidae > Pan > Pan paniscus. The sequence continues at coordinate 57,209,821 of NC_073259.2, read as the reverse complement.
ACCTCCACTTGCAATTTGCACAAAAAGAGTGTTTCAAAACTGATCTTTCTAAAGGAAGGTTTAACTCTGTGAGTTGAACACACACCACACAAAGAAGTTACTGAGAATTCTTCTTTCTTGCAGTATATGAAGAAATCCCGTTTCCAACGAAGGCCACAAAGAGGTCTAAATATCCACTTGCAGACTTAAGAAACAGAGTGTTTCCAAACAGCTCTATGAAAAGAAAGGTTAAACTCTGTGAGTTGAACACATCCAGTACAAAGTAGTTTCTGAGAATGATTCTGTCTAGTTTTTAAACGAGGATATTGCCATTTCTAAGATTGGCCTCAAATCTCTTCAAATCTCCACTTGCAAATTCCACAAAAAGAGTGTTTCAAAACTGCTCTGTCTAAAGGAACGTTCAGCTCTGTGAGTTGAATACAAACAACGCAAAGAAGTTACTGAGAATTCTTCTGTCTAGCATTCTATGAAGAAATCCCGTTTCCAACGAAGGCCTCAACCAGGTCTAAATATCCACTTGCAGACTTAACAAACAGAGTGTTTTCAAACTGCTCTATGAAAAGAAAGGTTAAACTCTGTGAGTTGAACACACCCATTACAAAGTAGTTTCTGAGAATGATTCTGTGTAGTTTTGAAACGGGGTTCTTTCAATTTCTAAGATTGGCCTCAAATCGCAGGAAATCTCCACTTGCAATTTCCACAAAAAGAGTGTTTCAAAACTGATCTTTCTAAAGGAAGGTTCAACTCTGTGAGTTGAACACACAGCACACAAAGAAGTTACTGATAATTCTTCTTTCTTGCAGTATATGAAGAAATCCCGTTTCCAACGAAGGCCACAAAGAGGTCTAAATATCCACTTGCAGATTAAGAAACAGAGTGTTTCCAAACTGCTCTATGAAAAGAAAGGTTAAACTCTGTGAGTTGAACACATCCAGTACAAAGTAGTTTCTGAGAATGATTCTGTCTAGTTTTTAAACGAGGATATTGCCATTTCTAAGATTGGCCTCAAATCTCTTGAAATCTCCACTTGCAAATTCCACAAAAAGAGTGTTTCAAAACTGCTCTGTCTAAAGGAACATTCAGCTCTGTGAGTTGAATACAAACAATGCAAAGAAGTTACTGATAATTCTTCTGTCTAGCATTTTATGAAGAAATCCCATTTCCAACGAAGGCCTCAACCAGGTCTAAATATCCACTTGCAGACTTAACAAACAGAGTGTTTTCAAACTGCTCTGTGAAAAGAAAGGTTAAACTCTGTGAGTTGAACACACCCATTACAAAGTAGTTTCTGAGAATGATTCTGTGTAGTTTTGAAACGGGGTTCTTTCAATTTCTAAGATTGGCCTCAAATCGCAGGAAATCTCCACTTGCAATTTCCACAAAAAGAGTGTTTCAAAACTGATCTTTCTAAAGGAAGGTTTAACTCTGTGAGTTGAACACACACCACACAAAGAAGTTACTGAGAATTCTTCTTTCTTGCAGTATATGAAGAAATCCCGTTTCCAACGAAGGCCACAAAGAGGTCTAAATATCCACTTGCAGACTTAAGAAACAGAGTGTTTCCAAACTGCTCTATGAAAAGAAAGGTTAAACTCTGTGAGTTGAACACATCCAGTACAAAGTAGTTTCTGAGAATGATTCTGTCTAGTTTTTAAACGAGGATATTGCCATTTCTAAGATTGGCCTCAAATCTCTTGAAATCTCCACTTGCAAATTCCACAAAAAGAGTGTTTCAAAACTGCTCTGTCTAAAGGAACTTTCAGTTCTGTGAGTTGAATACAAACAATGCAAAGAAGTTACTGAGAATTCTTCTGTCTAGCATTTTATGAAGAAATCCCATTTCCAACGAAGGCCTCAACCCGGTCTAAATATCCACTTGCAGACTTAACAAACAGAGTGTTTTCAAACTGCTCTGTGAAAAGAAAGGTTAAACTCTGTGAGTTGAACACACCCATTACAAAGTAGTTTCTGAGAATGATTCTGTGTAGTTTTGAAACGGGGTTATTTCAATTTCTAAGATTGGCCTCAAATCGCAGGAAATCTCCACTTGCAATTTCCACCAAAAGAGTGTTTCAAAACTGATCTTTCTAAAGGAAGGTTTAACTCTGTGAGTTGAACACACACCACACAAAGAAGTTACTGAGAATTCTTCTTTCTTGCAGTATATGAAGAAATCCCGTTTCCAACGAAGGCCACAAAGAGGTCGAAATATCCACTTGCAGACTTATCAAACAGAGTGTTTCCAAACTGCTCTATGAAAAGAAAGGTTAAACTCTGTGAGTTGAACACATCCAGTACAAAGTAGTTTCTGAGAATGATTCTGTCTAGTTTTTAAACGAGGATATTGCCATTTCTAAGATTGGCCTCAAATCTCTTGAAATCTCCACTTGCAAATTCCACAAAAAGAGTGTTTCAAAACTGCTCTGTCTAAAGGAACGTTCAGCTCTGTGAGTTGAATACAAACAAGGCAAAGAAGTTACTGAGAATTCTTCTGTCTAGCATTCTATGAAGAATTCCCGTTTCCAACGAAGGCCTCAACCAGGTCTAAATATCCACTTGCAGACTTAACAAACAGAGGGTTTTCAAACTGCTCTATGAAAAGAAAGCTTAAACTCTGTGAGTTGAACACACCCATTACAAAGTAGTTTCTGAGAATGATTCTGTGTAGTTTTGAAACGGGGTTCTTTCAATTTCTAAGATTGGCCTCAAATCGCAGGAAATCTCCACTTGCAATTTCCACAAAAAGAGTGTTTCAAAACTGATCTTTCTAAAGGAAGTTTTAACTCTGTGAGTTGAACACACACCACACAAAGAAGTTACTGAGAATTCTTCTTTCTTGCAGTATATGAAGAAATCCCGTTTCCAACGAAGGCCACAAAGAGGTCTAAATATCCACTTGCAGACTTAAGAAACAGAGTGTTTCCAAACTGCTCTATGAAAAGAAAGGTTAAACTCTGTGAGTTGAACACATCCAGTACAAAGTAGTTTCTGAGAATGATTCTGTCTAGTTTTTAAACGAGGATATTGCCATTTCTAAGATTGGCCTCAAATCTCTTGAAATCTCCACTTGCAAATTCCACAAAAAGAGTGTTTCAAAACTGCTCTGTCTAAAGGAACATTCAGCTCTGTGAGTTGAATACAAACAATGCAAAGAAGTTACTGAGAATTCTTCTGTCTAGCATTCTATGAAGAAATCCCGTTTCCAACGAAGGCCTCAACCAGGTCTAAATATCCACTTGCAGACTTAACAAACAGAGTGTTTTCAAACTGCTCTATGAAAAGAAAGGTTAAACTCTGTGAGTTGAACACACCCATTACAAAGTAGTTTCTGAGAATGATTCTGTGTAGTTTTGAAACGGGGTTATTTCAATTTCTAAGATTGGCCTCAAATCACAGGAAATCTCCACTTGCAATTTCCACAAAAAGAGTGTTTCAAAACTGATCTTTCTAAAGGAAGGTTTAACTCTGTGAGTTGAACACACACCACACAAAGAAGTTACTGAGAATTCTTCTTTCTTGCAGTATATGAAGAAATCCCGTTTCCAACGAAGGCCACAAACAGGTCTAAATATCCACTTGCAGACTTAAGAAACAGAGTGTTTCCAAACTGCTCTATGAAAAGAAAGGTTAAACTCTGTGAGTTGAACACATCCAGTACAAAGTAGTTTCTGAGAATGATTCTGTCTAGTTTTTAAACGAGGATATTGCCATTTCTAAGATTGGCCTCAAATCTCTTGAAATCTCCACTTGCAAATTCCACAAAAAGAGTGTTTCAAAACTGCTCTGTCTAAAGGAACGTTCAGCTCTGTGAGTTGAATACAAACAACGCAAAGTAGTTGCTGAGAATTCTTCTGTCTAGCATTCTATGAAGAAATCCCGTTTCCAACGAAGGCCTCAACCAGGTCTAAATATCCACTTGCAGACTTAACAAACAGAGTGTTTTCAAACTGCTCTATGAAAAGAAAGGTTAAACTCTGTGAGTTGAACACACCCATTACAAAGTAGTTTCTGAGAATGATTCTGTGTAGTTTTGAAACGGGGTTATTTCAATTTCTAAGATTGGCCTCAAATCGCAGGAAATCTCCACTTGCAATTTCCACAAAAAGAGTGTTTCAAAACTGATCTTTCTAAAGGAAGGTTTAACTCTGTGAGTTGAACACACACCACACAAAGAAGTTACTGAGAATTCTTCTTTCTTGCAGTATATGAAGAAATCCCGTTTCAAACGAAGGCCACAAAGAGGTCTAAATATCCACTTGCAGACTTAAGAAACAGAGTGTTTCCAAACTGCTCTATGAAAAGAAAGGTTAAACTCTGTGAGTTGAACACACCCATTACAAAGTAGTTTCTGAGAATGATTCTGTGTAGTTTTGAAACGGGGTTATTTCAATTTCTAAGATTGGCCTCAAATCGCAGGAAATCTCCACTTGCAATTTCCACAAAAAGAGTGTTTCAAAACTGATCTTTCTAAAGGAAGGTTTAACTCTGTGAGTTGAACACACACCACACAAAGAAGTTACTGAGAATTCTTCTTTCTTGCAGTATATGAAGAAATCCCGTTTCCAACGAAGGCCACAAAGAGGTCTAAATATCCACTTGCAGACTTAAGAAACAGAGTGTTTCCAAACTGCTCTATGAAAAGAAAGGTTAAACTCTGTGAGTTGAACACCTCCAGTACAAAGTAGTTTCTGAGAATGATTCTGTCTAGTTTTTAAACGAGGATATTGCCATTTCTAAGATTGGCCTCAAATCTCTTGAAATCTCCACTTGCAAATTCCACAAAAAGAGTGTTTCAAAACTGCTCTGTCTAAAGGAACGTTCAGCTCTGTGAGTTGAATACAAACAACGCAAAGAAGTTACTGAGAATTCTTCTGTCTAGCATTCTATGAAGAAATCCCGTTTCCAACGAAGGCCTAAATCAGGTCTAAATATCCACTTGCAGACTTAACAAACAGAGTGTTTTCAAACTGCTCTATGAAAAGAAAGGTTAAACTCTGTGAGTTGAACACACCCATTACAAAGTAGTTTCTGAGAATGATTCTGTGTAGTTTTGAAACGGGGTTATTTCAATTTCTAAGATTGGCCTCAAATCGCAGGAAATCTCCACTTGCAATTTCCACAAAAAGAGTGTTTCAAAACTGATCTTTCTAAAGGAAGGTTTAACTCTGTGAGTTGAACACACACCACAAAAAGAAGTTGCTGAGAATTCTTCTTTCTTGCAGTATATGAAGAAATCCCGTTTCCAACGAAGGCCACAAACAGGTCAAAATATCCACTTGCAGACTTAACAAACAGAGTGTTTCCAAACTGCTCTATGAAAAGAAAGGTTAAACTCTGTGAGTTGAACACATCCAGTTCAAAGTAGTTTCTGAGAATGATTCTGTCTAGTTTTTAAACGAGGATATTGCCATTTCTAAGATTGGCCTCAAATCTCTTGAAATCTCCACTTGCAAATTCCACAAAAAGAGTGTTTCAAAACTGCTCTGTCTAAAGGAACGTTCAGCTCTGTGAGTTGAATACAAACAACGCAAAGAAGTTACTGAGAATTCTTCTGTCTAGCATTCTATGAAGAAATCCCGTTTCCAACGAAGGCCTCAACCAGGTCTAAATATCCACTTGCAGACTTAACAAACAGAGTGTTTTCAAACTGCTCTATGAAAAGGAAGGTTAAACTCTGTGAGTTGAACACACCCATTACAAAGTAGTTTCTGAGAATGATTCTGTGTAGTTTTGAAACGGGGTTATTTCAATTTCTAAGATTGGCCTCAAATCGCAGGAAATCTCCACTTGCAATTTCCACAAAAAGAGTGTTTCAAAACTGATCTTTCTAAAGGAAGGTTTAACTCTGTGAGTTGAACACACACCACACAAAGAAGTTACTGAGAATTCTTCTTTCTTGCAGAATATGAAGAAATCCCGTTTCCAACGAAGGCCACAAAGAGGTCTAAATATCCACTTGCAGACTTAAGAAACAGAGTGTTTCCAAACTGCTCTATGAAAAGAAAGGTTAAACTCTGTGAGTTGAACACATCCAGTACAAAGTAGTTTCTGAGAATGATTCTGTCTAGTTTTTAAACGAGGATATTGCCATTTCTAATATTGGCCTCAAATCTCTTCAAATCTCCACTTGCAAATTCCACAAAAAGAGTGTTTCAAAACTGCTCTGTCTAAAGGAACGTTCAGCTCTGTGAGTTGAATACAAACAATGCAAAGAAGTTACTGAGAATTCTTCTGTCTAGCATTCTATGAAGAAATCCCGTTTCCAACGAAGGCCTCAACCAGGTCTAAATATCCACTTGCAGACTTAACAAACAGAGTGTTTTCAAACTGCTCTATGAAAAGAAAGGTTAAACTCTGTGAGTTGAACACACCCATTACAAAGTAGTTTCTGAGAATGATTCTGTGTAGTTTTGAAACGGGGTTCTTTCAATTTCTAAGATTGGCCTCAAATCGCAGGAAATCTCCACTTGCAATTTCCACAAAAAGAGTGTTTCAAAACTGATCTTTCTAAAGGAAGGTTTAACTCTGTGAGTTGAACACACACCACACAAAGAAGTTACTGAGAATTCTTCTTTCTTGCAGTATATGAAGAAATCCCGTTTCTAACGAAGGCCACAAAGAGGTCTAAATATCCACTTGCAGACTTAACAAACAGAGTGTTTCCAAACTGCTCTATGAAAAGAAAGGTTAAACTCTCTGAGTTGAACACATCCAGTACAAAGTAGTTTCTGAGAATGATTCTGTCTAGTTTTTAAACGAGGATATTGCCATTTCTAAGATTGGCCTCAAATCTCTTGAAATCTCCACTTGCAAATTCCACAAAAAGAGTGTTTCAAAACTGCTCTGTCTAAAGGAACGTTCAGCTCTGTGAGTTGAATACAAACAATGCAAAGAAGTTACTGAGAATTCTTCTGTCTAGCATTCTATGAAGAAATCCCTTTTCCAACGAAGGCCTCAACCAGGTCTAAATATCCACTTGCAGACTTAACAAACAGAGTGTTTTCAAACTGCTCTATGAAAAGGAAGGTTAAACTCTGTGAGTTGAACACACCCATTACAAAGTAGTTTCTGAGAATGATTCCGTGTAGTTTTGAAACGGGGTTATTTCAATTTCTAAGATTGGCCTCAAATCGCAGGAAATCTCCACTTGCAATTTCCACAAAAAGAGTGTTTCAAAACTGATCTTTCTAAAGGAAGGTTTAACTCTGTGAGTTGAACACACACCACACAAAGAAGTTACTGAGAATTCTTCTTTCTTGCAGTATATGAAGAAATCCCGTTTCCAACGAAGGCCACAAAGAGGTCTAAATATCCACTTGCAGACTTAACAAACAGAGTGTTTCCAAACTGCTCTATGAAAAGAAAGGTTAAACTCTGTGAGTGGAACACATCCAGTACAAAGTAGTTTCTGAGAATGATTCTGTCTAGTTTTTAAACGAGGATATTGCCATTTCTAAGATTGGCCTCAAATCTCTTGAAATCTCCACTTGCAAATTCCACAAAAAGAGTGTTTCAAAACTGCTCTGTCTAAAGGAACGTTCAGCTCTGTGAGTTGAATACAAACAATGCAAAAAGTTACTGAGAATTCTTCTGTCTAGCATTCTATGAAGAAATCCCGTTTCCAACGAAGGCCTCAACCAGGTCTAAATATCCACTTGCAGACTTAACAAACAGAGTGTTTTCAAACTGCTCTATGAAAAGAAAGGTTAAACTCTGTGAGTTGAACACACCCATTACAAAGTAGTTTCTGAGAATGATTCTGTGTAGTTTTGAAACGGGGTTATTTCAATTTCTAAGATTGGCCTCAAATCGCAGGAAATCTCCACTTGCAATTTCCACAAAAAGAGTGTTTCAAAACTGATCTTTTTAAAGGAAGGTTTAACTCTGTGAGTTGAACACACACCACACAAAGAAGTTACCGAGAATTCTTCTTTCTTGCAGTATATGAAGAAATCCCGTTTCCAACGAAGGCCACAAAGAGGTCTAAATATCCACTTGCAGACTTAACAAACAGAGTGTTTCCAAACTGCTCTATGAAAAGAAAGGTTAAACTCTGTGAGTTGAACACATCCAGTACAAAGTAGTTTCTGAGAATGATTCTGTCTAGTTTTTAAACGAGGATATTGCCATTTCTAAGATTGGCCTCAAATCTCTTGAAATCTCCACTTGCAAATTCCACAAAAAGAGTGTTTCAAAACTGCTCTGTCTAAAGGAACGTTCAGCTCTGTGAGTTGAATACAAACAATGGAAAGAAGTTACTGAGAATTCTTCTGTCTAGCATTTTATGAAGAAATCCCGTTTCCAAAGAAGGCCTCAACCAGGTCTAAATATCCACTTGCAGACTTAACAAACAGAGTGTTTTCAAACTGCTCTGTGAAAAGGGTGGTTAACCTCTGTGAGTTGAACACACCCATTACAAAGTAGTTTCTGAGAATGATTCTGTGTAGCTTTGAAACGGGGTTCTTTCAATTTCTAAGATTGGCCTCAAATCGCAGGAAACCTCCACTTGCAATTTGCACAAAAAGAGTGTTTCAAAACTGATCTTTCTAAAGGAAGGTTTAACTCTGTGAGTTGAACACACACCACACAAAGAAGTTACTGAGAATTCTTCTTTCTTGCAGTATATGAAGAAATCCCGTTTCCAACGAAGGCCACAAAGAGGTCTAAATATCCACTTGCAGACTTAAGAAACAGAGTGTTTCCAAACTGCTCTATGAAAAGAAAGGTTAAACTCTGTGAGTTGAACACATCCAGTACAAAGTAGTTTCTGAGAATGATTCTGTCTAGTTTTTAAACGAGGATATTGCCATTTCTAAGATTGGCCTCAAATCTCTTGAAATCTCCACTTGCAAATTCCACAAAAAGAATGTTTCAAAACTGCTCTGTCTAAAGGAACGTTCAGCTCTGTGAGTTGAATACAAACAACGCAAAGAAGTTACTGAGAATTCTTCTGTCTAGCATTCTATGAAGAAATCCCGTTTCCAACGAAGGCCTCAACCAGGTCTAAATATCCACTTGCAGACTTAACAAACAGAGTGTTTTCAAACTGCTCTGTGAAAAGATAGGTTAAACTCTGTGTGTTGAACACACCCATTACAAAGTAGTTTCTGAGAATGATTCTGTGTAGTTTTGAAAGGGGGTTATTTCAATTTCTAAGATTGGCCTCAAATCGCAGGAAATCTCCACTTGCAATTTCCACAAAAAGAGTGTTTCAAAACTGATCTTTCTAAAGGAAGGTTTAACTCTGTGAGTTGAACACACACCACACAAAGAAGTTACTGAGAATTCTTCTTTCTTGCAGTATATGAAGAAATCCCGTTTCCAACGAAGGCCACAAAGAGGTCTAAATATCCACTTGCAGACTTAACAAACAGAGTGTTTCCAAACTGCTCTAATGAAAGAAAGGTTAAACTCTGTGAGTTGAACACATCCAGTACAAAGTAGTTTCTGAGAATGATTCTGTCTAGTTTTTAAACGAGGATATTGCCATTTCTAAGATTGGCCTCAAATCTCTTGAAATCTCCACTTGCAAATTCCACAAAAAGAGTGTTTCAAAACTGCTCTGTCTAAAGGAACGTTCAGCTCTGTGAGTTGAATACAAACAACGCAAAGAAGTTACTGAGAATTCTTCTGTCTAGCATTCTATGAAGAAATCCCGTTTCCAACGAAGGCCTCAACCAGGTCTAAATATCCAATTGCAGACTTAACAAACAGAGTGTTTTCAAACTGCTCTATGAAAAGAAAGGTTAAACTCTGTGAGTTGAACACACCCATTACAAAGTAGTTTCTGAGAATGATTCTGTGTAGTTTTGAAACGGGGTTATTTCAATTTCTAAGATTGGCCTCAAATCGCAGGAAATCTCCACTTGCAATTTCCACAAAAAGAGTGTTTCAAAACTGATCTTTCTAAAGGAAGGTTTAACTCTGTGAGTTGAACACACACCACACAAAGAAGTTACTGAGAATTCTTCTTTCTTGCAGTATATGAAGAAATCCCGTTTCCAACGAAGGCCACAAAGAGGTCTAAATATCCACTTGCAGACTTAAGAAACAGAGTGTTTCCAAACTGCTCTATGAAAAGAAAGGTTAAACTCTGTGAGTTGAACACACCCATTACAAAGTAGTTTCTGAGAATGATTCTGTGTAGTTTTGAAACGGGGTTATTTCAATTTCTAAGATTGGCCTCAAATCGCAGGAAATCTCCACTTGCAATTTCCACAAAAAGAGTGTTTCAAAACTGATCTTTCTAAAGGAAGGTTTAACTCTGTGAGTTGAACACACACCACACAAAGAAGTTACTGAGAATTCTTCTTTCTTGCAGTATATGAAGAAATCCCGTTTCCAACGAAGGCCACAAAGAGGTCTAAATATCCACTTGCAGACTTAAGAAACAGAGTGTTTCCAAACTGCTCTATGAAAAGAAAGGTTAAACTCTGTGAGTTGAACACATCCAGTACAAAGTAGTTTCTGAGAATGATTCTGTCTAGTTTTTAAACGAGGATATTGCCATTTCTAAGATTGGCCTCAAATCTCTTGAAATCTCCACTTGCAAATTCCACAAAAAGAGTGTTTCAAAACTGCTCTGTCTAAAGCAACGTTCAGCTCTGTGAGTTGAATACAAACAATGCAAAAAGTTACTGAGAATTCTTCTGTCTAGCATTCTATGAAGAAATCCCGTTTCCAACGAAGGCCTCAACCAGGTCTAAATATCCACTTGCAGACTTAACAAACAGAGTGTTTTCAAACTGCTCTATGAAAAGAAAGGTTAAACTCTGTGAGTTGAACACACCCATTACAAAGTAGTTTCTGAGAATGATTCTGTGTAGTTTTGAAACGGGGTTATTTCAATTTCTAAGATTGGCCTCAAATCGCAGGAAATCTCCACTTGCAATTTCCACAAAAAGAGTGTTTCAAAACTGATCTTTTTAAAGGAAGGTTTAACTCTGTGAGTTGAACACACACCACACAAAGAAGTTACCGAGAATTCTTCTTTCTTGCAGTATATGAAGAAATCCCGTTTCCAACGAAGGCCACAAAGAGGTCTAAATATCCACTTGCAGACTTAACAAACAGAGTGTTTCCAAACTGCTCTATGAAAAGAAAGGTTAAACTCTGTGAGTTGAACACATCCAGTACAAAGTAGTTTCTGAGAATGATTCTGTCTAGTTTTTAAACGAGGATATTGCCATTTCTAAGATTGGCCTCAAATCTCTTGAAATCTCCACTTGCAAATTCCACAAAAAGAGTGTTTCAAAACTGCTCTGTCTAAAGGAACGTTCAGCTCTGTGAGTTGAATACAAACAACGCAAAGTAGTTGCTGAGAATTCTTCTGTCTAGCATTCTATGAAGAAATCCCGTTTCCAACGAAGGCCTCAACCAGGTCTAAATATCCAATTGCAGACTTAACAAACAGAGTGTTTTCAAACTGCTCTATGAAAAGAAAGGTTAAACTCTGTGAGTTGAACACACCCATTACAAAGTAGTTTCTGAGAATGATTCTGTGTAGTTTTGAAACGGGGTTATTTCAATTTCTAAGATTGGCCTCAAATCGCAGGAAATCTCCACTTGCAATTTCCACAAAAAGAGTGTTTCAAAACTGATCTTTCTAAAGGAAGGTTTAACTCTGTGAGTTGAACACACACCACACAAAGAAGTTACTGAGAATTCTTCTTTCTTGCAGTATATGAAGAAATCCCGTTTCCAACGAAGGCCACAAAGAGGTCTAAATATCCACTTGCAGACTTAAGAAACAGAGTGTTTCCAAACTGCTCTATGAAAAGAAAGGTTAAACTCTGTGAGTTGAACACACCCATTACAAAGTAGTTTCTGAGAATGATTCTGTGTAGTTTTGAAACGGGGTTATTTCAATTTCTAAGATTGGCCTCAAATCGCAGGAAATCTCCACTTGCAATTTCCACAAAAAGAGTGTTTCAAAACTGATCTTTCTAAAGGAAGGTTTAACTCTGTGAGTTGAACACACACCACACAAAGAAGTTACTGAGAATTCTTCTTTCTTGCAGTATATGAAGAAATCCCGTTTCCAACGAAGGCCACAAAGAGGTCTAAATATCCACTTGCAGACTTAAGAAACAGAGTGTTTCCAAACTGCTCTATGAAAAGAAAGGTTAAACTCTGTGAGTTGAACACATCCAGTACAAAGTAGTTTCTGAGAATGATTCTGTCTAGTTTTTAAACGAGGATATTGCCATTTCTAAGATTGGCCTCAAATCTCTTGAAATCTCCACTTGCAAATTCCACAAAAAGAGTGTTTCAAAACTGCTCTGTCTAAAGCAACGTTCAGCTCTGTGAGTTGAATACAAACAATGCAAAAAGTTACTGAGAATTCTTCTGTCTAGCATTCTATGAAGAAATCCCGTTTCCAACGAAGGCCTCAACCAGGTCTAAATATCCACTTGCAGACTTAACAAACAGAGTGTTTTCAAACTGCTCTATGAAAAGAAAGGTTAAACTCTGTGAGTTGAACACACCCATTACAAAGTAGTTTCTGAGAATGATTCTGTGTAGTTTTGAAACGGGGTTATTTCAATTTCTAAGATTGGCCTCAAATCGCAGGAAATCTCCACTTGCAATTTCCACAAAAAGAGTGTTTCAAAACTGATCTTTTTAAAGGAAGGTTTAACTCTGTGAGTTGAACACACACCACACAAAGAAGTTACCGAGAATTCTTCTTTCTTGCAGTATATGAAGAAATCCCGTTTCCAACGAAGGCCACAAAGAGGTCTAAATATCCACTTGCAGACTTAACAAACAGAGTGTTTCCAAACTGCTCTATGAAAAGAAAGGTTAAACTCTGTGAGTTGAACACATCCAGTACAAAGTAGTTTCTGAGAATGATTCTGTCTAGTTTTTAAACGAGGATATTGCCATTTCTAAGATTGGCCTCAAATCTCTTGAAATCTCCACTTGCAAATTCCACAAAAAGAGTGTTTCAAAACTGCTCTGTCTAAAGGAACGTTCAGCTCTGTGAGTTGAATACAAACAACGCAAAGTAGTTGCTGAGAATTCTTCTGTCTAGCATTCTATGAAGAAATCCCGTTTCCAACGAAGGCCTCAACCAGGTCTAAATATCCAATTGCAGACTTAACAAACAGAGTGTTTTCAAACTGCTCTATGAAAAGAAAGGTTAAACTCTGTGAGTTGAACACACCCATTACAAAGTAGTTTCTGAGAATGATTCTGTGTAGTTTTGAAACGGGGTTATTTCAATTTCTAAGATTGGCCTCAAATCGCAGGAAATCTCCACTTGCAATTTCCACAAAAAGAGTGTTTCAAAACTGATCTTTCTAAAGGAAGGTTTAACTCTGTGAGTTGAACACACACCACACAAAGAAGTTACTGAGAATTCTTCTTTCTTGCAGTATATGAAGAAATCCCGTTTCAAACGAAGGCCACAAAGAGGTCTAAATATCCACTTGCAGACTTAAGAAACAGAGTGTTTCCAAACTGCTCTATGAAAAGAAAGGTTAAACTCTGTGAGTTGAACACACCCATTACAAAGTAGTTTCTGAGAATGATTCTGTGTAGTTTTGAAACGGGGTTATTTCAATTTCTAAGATTGGCCTCAAATCGCAGGAAATCTCCACTTGCAATTTCCACAAAAAGAGTGTTTCAAAACTGATCTTTCTAAAGGAAGGTTTAACTCTGTGAGTTGAACACACACCACACAAAGAAGTTACTGAGAATTCTTCTTTCTTGCAGTATATGAAGAAATCCCGTTTCCAACGAAGGCCACAAAGAGGTCGAAATATCCACTTGCAGACTTATCAAACAGAGTGTTTCCAAACTGCTCTATGAAAAGAAAGGTTAAACTCTGTGAGTTGAACACATCCAGTACAAAGTAGTTTCTGAGAATGATTCTGTCTAGTTTTTAAACGAGGATATTGCCATTTCTAAGATTGGCCTCAAATCTCTTGAAATCTCCACTTGCAAATTCCACAAAAAGAGTGTTTCAAAACTGCTCTGTCTAAAGGAACGTTCAGCTCTGTGAGTTGAATACAAACAACGCAAAGAAGTTACTGAGAATTCTTCTGTCTAGCATTCTATGAAGAAATCCCGTTTCCAACGAAGGCCTCAACCAGGTCTAAATATCCACTTGTAGACTTAACAAACAGAGTGTTTTCAAACTGCTCTGTGAAAAGAAAGGTTAAACTCTGTGAGTTGAACACACCCATTACAAAGTAGTTTCTGAGAATGATTCTGTGTAGTTTTGAAACGGGGTTCTTTCAATTTCTAAGATTGGCCTCAAATCGCAGGAAATCTCCACTTGCAATTTCCACAAAAAGAGTGTTTCAAAACTGATCTTTCTAAAGGAAGGTTTAACTCTGTGAGTTGAACACACACCACACAAAGAAGTTACTGAGAATTCTTCTTTCTTGCAGTATATGAAGAAATCCCGTTTCCAACGAAGGCCACAAAGAGGTCTAAATATCCACTTGCAGACTTAAGAAACAGAGTGTTTCCAAACTGCTCTATGAAAAGAAAGGTTAAACTCTGTGAGTTGAACACATCCAGTACAAAGTAGTTTCTGAGAATGATTCTGTCTAGTTTTTAAACGAGGATATTGCCATTTCTAAGATTGGCCTCAAATCTCTTGAAATCTCCACTTGCAAATTCCACAAAAAGAGTGTTTCAAAACTGCTCTGTCTAAAGGAACGTTCAGCTCTGTGAGTTGAATACAAACAACGCAAAGAAGTTACTGAGAATTCTTCTGTCTAGCATTCAATGAAGAAATCCCGTTTCCAACGAAGGCCTCAACCAGGTCTAAATATCCACTTGCAGACTTAACAAACAGAGTGTTTTCAAACTGCTCTGTGAAAAGAAAGGTTAAACTCTGTGAGTTGAACACACCCATTACAAAGTAGTTTCTGAGAATGATTCTGTGTAGTTTTGAAACGGGGTTATTTCAATTTCTAAGATTGGCCTCAAATCGCAGGAAATCTCCACTTGCAATTTCCACAAAAAGAGTGTTTCAAAACTGATCTTTCTAAAGGAAGGTTTAACTCTGTGAGTTGAACACACACCACAAAAAGGAGTTACTGAGAATTCTTCTTTCTTGCAGTATATGAAGAAATCCCGTTTCCAACGAAGGCCTCAACCAGGTCTAAATATCCACTTGCAGACTTAAGAAACAGAGTGTTTCCAAACTGCTCTATGAAAAGAAAGGTTAAACTCTGTGAGTTGAACACATCCAGTACAAAGTAGTTTCTGAGAATGATTCTGTCTACTTTTTAAACGAGGATATTGCCATTTCTAAGATTGGCCTCAAATCTCTTGAAATCACCACTTGCAAAATCCACAAAAAGAGTGTTTCAAAACTGCTCTGTCTAAAGGAACGTTCAGCTCTGTGAGTTGAATACAAACAACGCGAAGAAGTTACTGAGAATTCTTCTGTCAGGCATTCTATGAAGAAATCCCGTTTCCAACGAAGGCCTCAACCAGGTCTAAATATCGAATTGCAGACTTAACAAACAGAGTGTTTTCAAACTGCTCTATGCAAAGAAAGGTTAAACTCTGTGAGTTGAACACACCCATTACAAAGTAGTTTCTGAGAATGATTCTGTGTAGTTTTGAAACGGGGTTATTTCAATTTCTAAGATTGGCCTCAAATCGCAGGAAATCTCCACTTGCAATTTCCACAAAAAGAGTGTTTCAAAACTGATCTTTCTAAAGGAATGTTTAACTCTGTGGGTTGAACACACACCACACAAAGAAGTTACTGAGAATTCTTCTTTCTTGCAGTATATGAAGAAATCCCGTTTCCAACGAAGGCCACAAAGAGGTCTAAATATCCACTTGCAGACTTAAGAAACAGAGTGTTTCCAAACTGCTCTATGAAAAGAAAGGTTAAACTCTGTGAGTTGAACACACCCATTACAAAGTAGTTTCTGAGAATGATTCTGTGTAGTTTTGAAACGGGGTTATTTCAATTTCTAAGATTGGCCTCAAATCGCAGGAAATCTCCACTTGCAATTTCCACAAAAAGAGTGTTTCAAAACTGATCTTTCTAAAGGAAGGTTTAACTCTGTGAGTTGAACACACACCACACAAAGAAGTTACTGAGAATTCTTCTTTCTTGCAGTATATGAAGAAATCCCGTTTCCAACGAAGGCCACAAAGAGGTCTAAATATCCACTTGCAGACTTAAGAAACAGAGTGTTTCCAAACTGCTCTATGAAAAGAAAGGTTAAACTCTGTGAGTTGAACACATCCAGTACAAAGTAGTTTCTGAGAATGATTCTGTCTAGTTTTTAAACGAGGATATTGCCATTTCTAAGATTGGCCTCAAATCTCTTGAAATCTCCACTTGCAAATTCCACAAAAAGAGTGTTTCAAAACTGCTCTGTCTAAAGGAACGTTCAGCTCTGTGAGTTGAATACAAACAACGCAAAGTAGTTGCTGAGAATTCTTCTGTCTAGCATTCTATGAAGAAATCCCGTTTCCAACGAAGGCCTCAACCAGGTCTAAATATCCACTTGCAGACTTAACAAACAGAGTGTTTTCAAACTGCTCTATGAAAAGAAAGGTTAAACTCTGTGAGTTGAACACACCCATTACAAAGTAGTTTCTGAGAATGATTCTGTGTAGTTTTGAAACGGGGTTATTTCAATTTCTAAGATTGGCCTCAAATCGCAGGAAATCTCCACTTGCAATTTCCACAAAAAGAGTGTTTCAAAACTGATCTTTCTAAAGGAAGGTTTAACTCTGTGAGTTGAACACACACCACACAAAGAAGTTACTGAGAATTCTTCTTTCTTGCAGTATATGAAGAAATCCCGTTTCAAACGAAGGCCACAAAGAGGTCTAAATATCCACTTGCAGACTTAAGAAACAGAGTGTTTCCAAACTGCTCTATGAAAAGAAAGGTTAAACTCTGTGAGTTGAACACACCCATTACAAAGTAGTTTCTGAGAATGATTCTGTGTAGTTTTGAAACGGGGTTATTTCAATTTCTAAGATTGGCCTCAAATCGCAGGAAATCTCCACTTGCAATTTCCACAAAAAGAGTGTTTCAAAACTGATCTTTCTAAAGGAAGGTTTAACTCTGTGAGTTGAACACACACCACACAAAGAAGTTACTGAGAATTCTTCTTTCTTGCAGTATATGAAGAAATCCCGTTTCCAACGAAGGCCACAAAGAGGTCGAAATATCCACTTGCAGACTTATCAAACAGAGTGTTTCCAAACTGCTCTATGAAAAGAAAGGTTAAACTCTGTGAGTTGAACACCTCCAGTACAAAGTAGTTTCTGAGAATGATTCTGTCTAGTTTTTAAACGAGGATATTGCCATTTCTAAGATTGGCCTCAAATCTCTTGAAATCTCCACTTGCAAATTCCACAAAAAGAGTGTTTCAAAACTGCTCTGTCTAAAGGAACGTTCAGCTCTGTGAGTTGAATACAAAGAACGCAAAGAAGTTACTGAGAATTCTTCTGTCTAGCATTCTATGAAGAAATCCCGTTTCCAACGAAGGCCTCAACCAGGTCTAAATATCCACTTGCAGACTTAACAAACAGAGGGTTTTCAAACTGCTCTATGAAAAGAAAGGTTAAACTCTGTGAGTTGAACACACCCATTACAAAGTAGTTTCTGAGAATGATTCTGTGTAGTTTTGAAACGGGGTTCTTTCAATTTCTAAGATTGGCCTCAAATCGCAGGAAATCTCCACTTGCAATTTCCACAAAAAGAGTGTTTCAAAACTGATCTTTCTAAAGGAAGGTTTAACTCTGTGAGTTGAACACACACCACACAAAGAAGTTACTGAGAATTCTTCTTTCTTGCAGTATATGAAGAAATCCCGTTTCCAACGAAGGCCACAAAGAGGTCTAAATATCCACTTGCAGACTTAAGAAACAGAGTGTTTCCAAACTGCTCTATGAAAAGAAAGGTTAAACTCTGTGAGTTGAACACATCCAGTACAAAGTAGTTTCTGAGAATGATTCTGTCTAGTTTTTAAACGAGGATATTGCCATTTCTAAGATTGGCCTCAAATCTCTTGAAATCTCCACTTGCAAATTCCACAAAAAGAGTGTTTCAAAACTGCTCTGTCTAAAGGAACGTTCAGCTCTGTGAGTTGAATACAAACAATGCAAAGAAGTTACTGAGAATTCTTCTGTCTAGCATTCTATGAAGAAATCCCGTTTCCAACGAAGGCCTCAACCAGGTCTAAATATCCACTTGCAGACTTAACAAACAGAGTGTTTTCAAACTGCTCTATGAAAAGAAAGGTTAAACTCTGTGAGATGAACACACCCATTACAAAGTAGTTTCTGAGAATGATTCTGTGTAGTTTTGAAACGGGGTTATTTCAATTTCTAAGATTGGCCTCAAATCGCAGGAAATCTCCACTTGCAATTTCCACAAAAAGAGTGTTTCAAAACTGATCTTTCTAAAGGAAGGTTTAACTCTGTGAGTTGAACACACACCACACAAAGAAGTTACTGAGAATTCTTCTTTCTTGCAGTATATGAAGAAATCCCGTTTCCAACGAAGGCCACAAACAGGTCTAAATATCCACTTGCAGACTTAAGAAACAGAGTGTTTCCAAACTGCTCTATGAAAAGAAAGGTTAAACTCTGTGAGTTGAACACACCCATTACAAAGTAGTTTCTGAGAATGATTCTGTGTAGTTTTGAAACGGGGTTATTTCAATTTCTAAGATTGGCCTCAAATCGCAGGAAATCTCCACTTGCAATTTCCACAAAAAGAGTGTTTCAAAACTGATCTTTCTAAAGGAAGGTTTAACTCTGTGAGTTGAACACACACCACACAAAGAAGTTACTGAGAATTCTTCTTTCTTGCAGTATATGAAGAAATCCCGTTTCCAACGAAGGCCACAAAGAGGTCTAAATATCCACTTGCAGACTTAAGAAACAGAGTGTTTCCAAACTGCTCTATGAAAAGAAAGGTTAAACTCTGTGAGTTGAACACATCCAGTACAAAGTAGTTTCTGAGAATGATTCTGTCTAGTTTTTAAACGAGGATATTGCCATTTCTAAGATTGGCCTCAAATCTCTTGAAATCTCCACTTGCAAATTCCACAAAAAGAGTGTTTCAAAACTGCTCTGTCTAAAGGAACGTTCAGCTCTGTGAGTTGAATACAAACAACGCAAAGTAGTTGCTGAGAATTCTTCTGTCTAGCATTCTATGAAGAAATCCCGTTTCCAACGAAGGCCTCAATCAGGTCTAAATATCCACTTGCAGACTTAACAAACAGAGTGTTTTCAAACTGCTCTATGAAAAGAAAGGTTAAACTCTGTGAGTTGAACACACCCATTACAAAGTAGTTTCTGAGAATGATTCTGTGTAGTTTTGAAACGGGGTTATTTCAATTTCTAAGATTGGCCTCAAATCGCAGGAAATCTCCACTTGCAATTCCCACAAAAAGAGTGTTTCAAAACTGATCTTTCTAAAGGAAGGTTTAACTCTGTGAGTTGAACACACACCACACAAAGAAGTTGCTGAGAATTCTTCTTTCTTGCAGTATATGAAGAAATCCCGTTTCCAACGAAGGCCACAAACAGGTCAAAATATCCACTTGCAGACTTAACAAACAGAGTTTTTCCAAACTGCTCTATGAAAAGAAAGGTTAAACTCTGTGAGTTGAACACATCCAGTTCAAAGTAGTTTCTGAGAATGATTCTGTCTAGTTTTTAAACGAGGATATTGCCATTTCTAAGATTGGCCTCAAATCTCTTGAAATCTCCACTTGCAAATTCCACAAAAAGAGTGTTTCAAAACTGCTCTGTCTAAAGGAACGTTCAGCTCTGTGAGTTGAATACAAACAACGCAAAGAAGTTACTGAGAATTCTTCTGTCTAGCATTCTATGAAGAAATCCCGTTTCCAACGAAGGCCTCAACCAGGTCTAAATATCCACTTGCAGACTTAACAAACAGAGTGTTTTCAAACTGCTCTATGAAAAGAAAGGTTAAACTCTGTGAGTTGAACACACCCATTACAAAGTAGTTTCTGAGAATGATTCTGTGTAGTTTTGAAACGGGGTTATTTCAATTTCTAAGATTGGCCTCAAATCGCAGGAAATCTCCACTTGCAATTTCCACAAAAAGAGTGTTTCAAAACTGATCTTTCTAAAGGAAGGTTTAACTCTGTGAGTTGAACACACACCACACAAAGAAGTTACTGAGAATTCTTCTTTCTTGCAGTATATGAAGAAATCCCGTTTCCAACGAAGGCCACAAACAGGTCTAAATATCCACTTGCAGACTTAAGAAACAGAGTGTTTCCAAACTGCTCTATGAAAAGAAAGGTTAAACTCTGTGAGTTGAACACACCCATTACAAAGTAGTTTCTGAGAATGATTCTGTGTAGTTTTGAAACGGGGTTATTTCAATTTCTAAGATTGGCCTCAAATCGCAGGAAATCTCCACTTGCAATTTCCACAAAAAGAGTGTTTCAAAACTGATCTTTCTAAAGGAAGGTTTAACTCTGTGAGTTGAACACACACCACACAAAGAAGTTACTGAGAATTCTTCTTTCTTGCAGTATATGAAGAAATCCCGTTTCCAACGAAGGCCACAAAGAGGTCTAAATATCCACTTGCAGACTTAAGAAACAGAGTGTTTCCAAACTGCTCTATGAAAAGAAAGGTTAAACTCTGTGAGTTGAACACATCCAGTACAAAGTAGTTTCTGAGAATGATTCTGTCTAGTTTTTAAACGAGGATATTGCCATTTCTAAGATTGGCCTCAAATCTCTTGAAATCTCCACTTGCAAATTCCACAAAAAGAGTGTTTCAAAACTGCTCTGTCTAAAGGAACGTTCAGCTCTGTGAGTTGAATACAAACAACGCAAAGTAGTTGCTGAGAATTCTTCTGTCTAGCATTCTATGAAGAAATCCCGTTTCCAACGAAGGCCTCAATCAGGTCTAAATATCCACTTGCAGACTTAACAAACAGAGTGTTTTCAAACTGCTCTATGAAAAGAAAGGTTAAACTCTGTGAGTTGAACACACCCATTACAAAGTAGTTTCTGAGAATGATTCTGTGTAGTTTTGAAACGGGGTTATTTCAATTTCTAAGATTGGCCTCAAATCGCAGGAAATCTCCACTTGCAATTCCCACAAAAAGAGTGTTTCAAAACTGATCTTTCTAAAGGAAGGTTTAACTCTGTGAGTTGAACACACACCACACAAAGAAGTTGCTGAGAATTCTTCTTTCTTGCAGTATATGAAGAAATCCCGTTTCCAACGAAGGCCACAAACAGGTCAAAATATCCACTTGCAGACTTAACAAACAGAGTTTTTCCAAACTGCTCTATGAAAAGAAAGGTTAAACTCTGTGAGTTGAACACATCCAGTTCAAAGTAGTTTCTGAGAATGATTCTGTCTAGTTTTTAAACGAGGATATTGCCATTTCTAAGATTGGCCTCAAATCTCTTGAAATCTCCACTTGCAAATTCCACAAAAAGAGTGTTTCAAAACTGCTCTGTCTAAAGGAACGTTCAGCTCTGTGAGTTGAATACAAACAACGCAAAGAAGTTACTGAGAATTCTTCTGTCTAGCATTCTATGAAGAAATCCCGTTTCCAACGAAGGCCTCAACCAGGTCTAAATATCCACTTGCAGACTTAACAAACAGAGTGTTTTCAAACTGCTCTATGAAAAGGAAGGTTAAACTCTGTGAGTTGAACACACCCATTACAAAGTAGTTTCTGAGAATGATTCTGTGTAGTTTTGAAACGGGGTTATTTCAATTTCTAAGATTGGCCTCAAATCGCAGGAAATCTCCACTTGCAATTTCCACAAAAAGAGTGTTTCAAAACTGATCTTTCTAAAGGAAGGTTTAACTCTGTGAGTTGAACACACACCACACAAAGAAGTTACTGAGAATTCTTCTTTCTTGTAGAATATGAAGAAATCCCGTTTCCAACGAAGGCCACAAAGAGGTCTAAATATCCACTTGCAGACTTAAGAAACAGAGTGTTTCCAAACTGCTCTATGAAAAGAAAGTTTAAACTCTGTGAGTTGAACACATCCAGTACAAAGTAGTTTCTGAGAATGATTCTGTCTAGTTTTTAAACGAGGATATTGCCATTTCTAAGATTGGCCTCAAATCTCTTGAAATCTCCACTTGCAAATTCCACAAAAAGAGTGTTTCAAAACTGCTCTGTCTAAAGGAACGTTCAGCTCTGTGAGTTGAATACAAACAATGCAAAGAAGTTACTGAGAATTCTTCTGTCTAGCATTCTATGAAGAAATCCCGTTTCCAACGAAGGCCTCAACCAGGTCTAAATATCCACTTGCAGACTTAACAAACAGAGTGTTTTCAAACTGCTCTATGAAAAGAAAGGTTAAACTCTGTGAGTTGAACACACCCATTACAAAGTAGTTTCTGAGAATGATTCTGTGTAGTTTTGAAACGGGGTTCTTTCAATTTCTAAGATTGGCCTCAAATCGCAGGAAATCTCCACTTGGAATTTCCACAAAAAGAGTGTTTCAAAACTGATCTTTCTAAAGGAAGGTTTAACTCTGTGAGTTGAACACACACCACACAAAGAAGTTACTGAGAATTCTTCTTTCTTGCAGTATATGAAGAAATCCCGTTTCCAACGAAGGCCACAAAGAGGTCTAAATATCCACTTGCAGACTTAAGAAACAGAGTGTTTCCAAACTGCTCTATGAAAAGAAAGGTTAAACTCTGTGAGTTGAACACATCCAGTACAAAGTAGTTTCTGAGAATGATTCTGTCTAGTTTTTAAACGAGGATATTGCCATTTCTAAGATTGGCCTCAAATCTCTTGAAATCTCCACTTGCAAATTCCACAAAAAGAGTGTTTCAAAACTGCTCTGTCTAAAGGAACGTTCAGCTCTGTGAGTTGAATACAAACAATGCAAAAAGTTACTGAGAATTCTTCTGTCTAGCATTCTATGAAGAAATCCCGTTTCCAACGAAGGCCTCAACCAGGTCTAAATATCCACTTGCAGACTTAACAAACAGAGTGTTTTCAAACTGCTCTATGAAAAGAAAGGTTAAACTCTGTGAGTTGAACACACCCATTACAAAGTAGTTTCTGAGAATGATTCTGTGTAGTTTTGAAACGGGGTTATTTCAATTTCTAAGATTGGCCTCAAATCGCAGGAAATCTCCACTTGCAATTTCCACAAAAAGAGTGTTTCAAAACTGATCTTTTTAAAGGAAGGTTTAACTCTGTGAGTTGAACACACACCACACAAAGAAGTTACCGAGAATTCTTCTTTCTTGCAGTATATGAAGAAATCCCGTTTCCAACGAAGGCCACAAAGAGGTCTAAATATCCACTTGCAGACTTAACAAACAGAGTGTTTCCAAACTGCTCTATGAAAAGAAAGGTTAAACTCTGTGAGTTGAACACATCCAGTACAAAGTAGTTTCTGAGAATGATTCTGTGTAGTTTTGAAACGGGGTTATTTCAATTTCTAAGATTGGCCTCAAATCGCAGGAAATCTCCACTTGCAATTTCCACAAAAAGAGTGTTTCAAAACTGATCTTTTTAAAGGAAGGTTTAACTCTGTGAGTTGAACACACACCACACAAAGAAGTTACCGAGAATTCTTCTTTCTTGCAGTATATGAAGAAATCCCGTTTCCAACGAAGGCCACAAAGAGGTCTAAATATCCACTTGCAGACTTAACAAACAGAGTGTTTCCAAACTGCTCTATGAAAAGAAAGGTTAAACTCTGTGAGTTGAACACATCCAGTACAAAGTAGTTTCTGAGAATGATTCTGTCTAGTTTTTAAACGAGGATATTGCCATTTCTAAGATTGGCCTCAAATCTCTTGAAATCTCCACTTGCAAATTCCACAAAAAGAGTGTTTCAAAACTGCTCTGTCTAAAGGAACGTTCAGCTCTGTGAGTTGAATACAAACAACGCAAAGTAGTTGCTGAGAATTCTTCTGTCTAGCATTCTATGAAGAAATCCCGTTTCCAACGAAGGCCTCAACCAGGTCTAAATATCCAATTGCAGACTTAACAAACAGAGTGTTTTCAAACTGCTCTATGAAAAGAAAGGTTAAACTCTGTGAGTTGAACACACCCATTACAAAGTAGTTTCTGAGAATGATTCTGTGTAGTTTTGAAACGGGGTTATTTCAATTTCTAAGATTGGCCTCAAATCGCAGGAAATCTCCACTTGCAATTTCCACAAAAAGAGTGTTTCAAAACTGATCTTTCTAAAGGAAGGTTTAACTCTGTGAGTTGAACACACACCACACAAAGAAGTTACTGAGAATTCTTCTTTCTTGCAGTATATGAAGAAATCCCGTTTCAAACGAAGGCCACAAAGAGGTCTAAATATCCACTTGCAGACTTAAGAAACAGAGTGTTTCCAAACTGCTCTATGAAAAGAAAGGTTAAACTCTGTGAGTTGAACACACCCATTACAAAGTAGTTTCTGAGAATGATTCTGTGTAGTTTTGAAACGGGGTTATTTCAATTTCTAAGATTGGCCTCAAATCGCAGGAAATCTCCACTTGCAATTTCCACAAAAAGAGTGTTTCAAAACTGATCTTTCTAAAGGAAGGTTTAACTCTGTGAGTTGAACACACACCACACAAAGAAGTTACTGAGAATTCTTCTTTCTTGCAGTATATGAAGAAATCCCGTTTCCAACGAAGGCCACAAAGAGGTCGAAATATCCACTTGCAGACTTATCAAACAGAGTGTTTCCAAACTGCTCTATGAAAAGAAAGGTTAAACTCTGTGAGTTGAACACATCCAGTACAAAGTAGTTTCTGAGAATGATTCTGTCTAGTTTTTAAACGAGGATATTGCCATTTCTAAGATTGGCCTCAAATCTCTTGAAATCTCCACTTGCAAATTCCACAAAAAGAGTGTTTCAAAACTGCTCTGTCTAAAGGAACGTTCAGCTCTGTGAGTTGAATACAAACAACGCAAAGAAGTTACTGAGAATTCTTCTGTCTAGCATTCTATGAAGAAATCCCGTTTCCAACGAAGGCCTCAACCAGGTCTAAATATCCACTTGTAGACTTAACAAACAGAGTGTTTTCAAACTGCTCTGTGAAAAGAAAGGTTAAACTCTGTGAGTTGAACACACCCATTACAAAGTAGTTTCTGAGAATGATTCTGTGTAGTTTTGAAACGGGGTTCTTTCAATTTCTAAGATTGGCCTCAAATCGCAGGAAATCTCCACTTGCAATTTCCACAAAAAGAGTGTTTCAAAACTGATCTTTCTAAAGGAAGGTTTAACTCTGTGAGGTGAACACACACCACACAAAGAAGTTACTGAGAATTCTTCTTTCTTGCAGTATATGAAGAAATCCCGTTTCCAACGAAGGCCACAAAGAGGTCTAAATATCCACTTGCAGACTTAAGAAACAGAGTGTTTCCAAACTGCTCTATGAAAAGAAAGGTTAAACTCTGTGAGTTGAACACATCCAGTACAAAGTAGTTTCTGAGAATGATTCTGTCTAGTTTTTAAACGAGGATATTGCCATTTCTAAGATTGGCCTCAAATCTCTTGAAATCTCCACTTGCAAATTCCACAAAAAGAGTGTTTCAAAACTGCTCTGTCTAAAGGAACGTTCAGCTCTGTGAGTTGAATACAAACAACGCAAAGAAGTTACTGAGAATTCTTCTGTCTAGCATTCAATGAAGAAATCCCGTTTCCAACGAAGGCCTCAACCAGGTCTAAATATCCACTTGCAGACTTAACAAACAGAGTGTTTTCAAACTGCTCTGTGAAAAGAAAGGTTAAACTCTGTGAGTTGAACACACCCATTACAAAGTAGTTTCTGAGAATGATTCTGTGTAGTTTTGAAACGGGGTTATTTCAATTTCTAAGATTGGCCTCAAATCGCAGGAAATCTCCACTTGCAATTTCCACAAAAAGAGTGTTTCAAAACTGATCTTTCTAAAGGAAGGTTTAACTCTGTGAGTTGAACACACACCACAAAAAGGAGTTACTGAGAATTCTTCTTTCTTGCAGTATATGATGAAATCCCGTTTCCAACGAAGGCCTCAACCAGGTCTAAATATCCACTTGCAGACTTAAGAAACAGAGTGTTTCCAAACTGCTCTATGAAAAGAAAGGTTAAACTCTGTGAGTTGAACACATCCAGTACAAAGTAGTTTCTGAGAATGATTCTGTCTACTTTTTAAACGAGGATATTGCCATTTCTAAGATTGGCCTCAAATCTCTTGAAATCACCACTTGCAAAATCCACAAAAAGAGTGTTTCAAAACTGCTCTGTCTAAAGGAACGTTCAGCTCTGTGAGTTGAATACAAACAACGCGAAGAAGTTACTGAGAATTCTTCTGTCAGGCATTCTATGAAGAAATCCCGTTTCCAACGAAGGCCTCAACCAGGTCTAAATATCGAATTGCAGACTTAACAAACAGAGTGTTTTCAAACTGCTCTATGCAAAGAAAGGTTAAACTCTGTGAGTTGAACACACCCATTACAAAGTAGTTTCTGAGAATGATTCTGTGTAGTTTTGAAACGGGGTTATTTCAATTTCTAAGATTGGCCTCAAATCGCAGGAAATCTCCACTTGCAATTTCCACAAAAAGAGTGTTTCAAAACTGATCTTTCTAAAGGAATGTTTAACTCTGTGGGTTGAACACACACCACACAAAGAAGTTACTGAGAATTCTTCTTTCTTGCAGTATATGAAGAAATCCCGTTTCCAACGAAGGCCACAAAGAGGTCTAAATATCCACTTGCAGACTTAAGAAACAGAGTGTTTCCAAACTGCTCTATGAAAAGAAAGGTTAAACTCTGTGAGTTGAACACACCCATTACAAAGTAGTTTCTGAGAATGATTCTGTGTAGTTTTGAAACGGGGTTATTTCAATTTCTAAGATTGGCCTCAAATCGCAGGAAATCTCCACTTGCAATTTCCACAAAAAGAGTGTTTCAAAACTGATCTTTCTAAAGGAAGGTTTAACTCTGTGAGTTGAACACACACCACACAAAGAAGTTACTGAGAATTCTTCTTTCTTGCAGTATATGAAGAAATCCCGTTTCCAACGAAGGCCACAAACAGGTCTAAATATCCACTTGCAGACTTAAGAAACAGAGTGTTTCCAAACTGCTCTATGAAAAGAAAGGTTAAACTCTGTGAGTTGAACACATCCAGTACAAAGTAGTTTCTGAGAATGATTCTGTCTAGTTTTTAAACGAGGATATTGCCATTTCTAAGATTGGCCTCAAATCTCTTGAAATCTCCACTTGCAAATTCCACAAAAAGAGTGTTTCAAAACTGCTCTGTCTAAAGGAACGTTCAGCTCTGTGAGTTGAATACAAACAACGCAAAGTAGTTGCTGAGAATTCTTCTGTCTAGCATTCTATGAAGAAATCCCGTTTCCAACGAAGGCCTCAACCAGGTCTAAATATCCACTTGCAGACTTAACAAACAGAGTGTTTTCAAACTGCTCTATGAAAAGAAAGGTTAAACTCTGTGAGTTGAACACACCCATTACAAAGTAGTTTCTGAGAATGATTCTGTGTAGTTTTGAAACGGGGTTATTTCAATTTCTAAGATTGGCCTCAAATCGCAGGAAATCTCCACTTGCAATTTCCACAAAAAGAGTGTTTCAAAACTGATCTTTCTAAAGGAAGGTTTAACTCTGTGAGTTGAACACACACCACACAAAGAAGTTACTGAGAATTCTTCTTTCTTGCAGTATATGAAGAAATCCCGTTTCAAACGAAGGCCACAAAGAGGTCTAAATATCCACTTGCAGACTTAAGAAACAGAGTGTTTCCAAACTGCTCTATGAAAAGAAAGGTTAAACTCTGTGAGTTGAACACACCCATTACAAAGTAGTTTCTGAGAATGATTCTGTGTAGTTTTGAAACGGGGTTATTTCAATTTCTAAGATTGGCCTCAAATCGCAGGAAATCTCCACTTGCAATTTCCACAAAAAGAGTGTTTCAAAACTGATCTTTCTAAAGGAAGGTTTAACTCTGTGAGTTGAACACACACCACACAAAGAAGTTACTGAGAATTCTTCTTTCTTGCAGTATATGAAGAAATCCCGTTTCAAACGAAGGCCACAAAGAGGTCTAAATATCCACTTGCAGACTTAAGAAACAGAGTGTTTCCAAACTGCTCTATGAAAAGAAAGGTTAAACTCTGTGAGTTGAACACACCCATTACAAAGTAGTTTCTGAGAATGATTCTGTGTAGTTTTGAAACGGGGTTATTTCAATTTCTAAGATTGGCCTCAAATCGCAGGAAATCTCCACTTGCAATTTCCACAAAAAGAGTGTTTCAAAACTGATCTTTCTAAAGGAAGGTTTAACTCTGTGAGTTGAACACACACCACACAAAGAAGTTACTGAGAATTCTTCTTTCTTGCAGTATATGAAGAAATCCCGTTTCCAACGAAGGCCACAAAGAGGTCGAAATATCCACTTGCAGACTTATCAAACAGAGTGTTTCCAAACTGCTCTATGAAAAGAAAGGTTAAACTCTGTGAGTTGAACACCTCCAGTACAAAGTAGTTTCTGAGAATGATTCTGTCTAGTTTTTAAACGAGGATATTGCCATTTCTAAGATTGGCCTCAAATCTCTTGAAATCTCCACTTGCAAATTCCACAAAAAGAGTGTTTCAAAACTGCTCTGTCTAAAGGAACGTTCAGCTCTGTGAGTTGAATACAAACAACGCAAAGAAGTTACTGAGAATTCTTCTGTCTAGCATTCTATGAAGAAATCCCGTTTCCAACGAAGGCCTCAACCAGGTCTAAATATCCACTTGCAGACTTAACAAACAGAGGGTTTTCAAACTGCTCTATGAAAAGAAAGGTTAAACTCTGTGAGTTGAACACACCCATTACAAAGTAGTTTCTGAGAATGATTCTGTGTAGTTTTGAAACGGGGTTATTTCAATTTCTAAGATTGGCCTCAAATCGCAGGAAATCTCCACTTGCAATTTCCACAAAAAGAGTGTTTCAAAACTGATCTTTCTAAAGGAAGGTTTAACTCTGTGAGTTGAACACACACCACACAAAGAAGTTACTGAGAATTCTTCTTTCTTGCAGTATATGAAGAAATCCCGTTTCCAACGAAGGCCACAAAGAGGTCTAAATATCCACTTGCAGACTTAAGAAACAGAGTGTTTCCAAACTGCTCTATGAAAAGAAAGGTTAAACTCTGTGAGTTGAACACATCCAGTACAAAGTAGTTTCTGAGAATGATTCTGTCTAGTTTTTAAACGAGGATATTGCCATTTCTAAGATTGGCCTCAAATCTCTTGAAATCTCCACTTGCAAATTCCACAAAAAGAGTGTTTCAAAACTGCTCTGTCTAAAGGAACATTCAGCTCTGTGAGTTGAATACAAACAATGCAAAGAAGTTACTGAGAATTCTTCTGTCTAGCATTCTATGAAGAAATCCCGTTTCCAACGAAGGCCTCAACCAGGTCTAAATATCCACTTGCAGACTTAACAAACAGAGTGTTTTCAAACTGCTCTATGAAAAGAAAGGTTAAACTCTGTGAGTTGAACACACCCATTACAAAGTAGTTTCTGAGAATGATTCTGTGTAGTTTTGAAACGGGGTTATTTCAATTTCTAAGATTGGCCTCAAATCGCAGGAAATCTCCACTTGCAATTTCCACAAAAAGAGTGTTTCAAAACTGATCTTTCTAAAGGAAGGTTTAACTCTGTGAGTTGAACACACACCACACAAAGAAGTTACTGAGAATTCTTCTTTCTTGCAGTATATGAAGAAATCCCGTTTCCAACGAAGGCCACAAACAGGTCTAAATATCCACTTGCAGACTTAAGAAACAGAGTGTTTCCAAACTGCTCTATGAAAAGAAAGGTTAAACTCTGTGAGTTGAACACACCCATTACAAAGTAGTTTCTGAGAATGATTCTGTGTAGTTTTGAAACGGGGTTATTTCAATTTCTAAGATTGGCCTCAAATCGCAGGAAATCTCCACTTGCAATTTCCACAAAAAGAGTGTTTCAAAACTGATCTTTCTAAAGGAAGGTTTAACTCTGTGAGTTGAACACACACCACACAAAGAAGTTACTGAGAATTCTTCTTTCTTGCAGTATATGAAGAAATCCCGTTTCCAACGAAGGCCACAAAGAGGTCTAAATATCCACTTGCAGACTTAAGAAACAGAGTGTTTCCAAACTGCTCTATGAAAAGAAAGGTTAAACTCTGTGAGTTGAACACATCCAGTACAAAGTAGTTTCTGAGAATGATTCTGTCTAGTTTTTAAACGAGGATATTGCCATTTCTAAGATTGGCCTCAAATCTCTTGAAATCTCCACTTGCAAATTCCACAAAAAGAGTGTTTCAAAACTGCTCTGTCTAAAGGAACGTTCAGCTCTGTGAGTTGAATACAAACAACGCAAAGAAGTTACTGAGAATTCTTCTGTCTAGCATTCTATGAAGAAATCCCGTTTCCAACGAAGGCCTCAATCAGGTCTAAATATCCACTTGCAGACTTAACAAACAGAGTGTTTTCAAACTGCTCTATGAAAAGAAAGGTTAAACTCTGTGAGTTGAACACACCCATTACAAAGTAGTTTCTGAGAATGATTCTGTGTAGTTTTGAAACGGGGTTATTTCAATTTCTAAGATTGGCCTCAAATCGCAGGAAATCTCCACTTGCAATTCCCACAAAAAGAGTGTTTCAAAACTGATCTTTCTAAAGGAAGGTTTAACTCTGTGAGTTGAACACACACCACACAAAGAAGTTGCTGAGAATTCTTCTTTCTTGCAGTATATGAAGAAATCCCGTTTCCAACGAAGGCCACAAACAGGTCAAAATATCCACTTGCAGACTTAACAAACAGAGTTTTTCCAAACTGCTCTATGAAAAGAAAGGTTAAACTCTGTGAGTTGAACACATCCAGTTCAAAGTAGTTTCTGAGAATGATTCTGTCTAGTTTTTAAACGAGGATATTGCCATTTCTAAGATTGGCCTCAAATCTCTTGAAATCTCCACTTGCAAATTCCACAAAAAGAGTGTTTCAAAACTGCTCTGTCTAAAGGAACGTTCAGCTCTGTGAGTTGAATACAAACAACGCAAAGAAGTTACTGAGAATTCTTCTGTCTAGCATTCTATGAAGAAATCCCGTTTCCAACGAAGGCCTCAACCAGGTCTAAATATCCACTTGCAGACTTAACAAACAGAGTGTTTTCAAACTGCTCTATGAAAAGGAAGGTTAAACTCTGTGAGTTGAACACACCCATTACAAAGTAGTTTCTGAGAATGATTCTGTGTAGTTTTGAAACGGGGTTATTTCAATTTCTAAGATTGGCCTCAAATCGCAGGAAATCTCCACTTGCAATTTCCACAAAAAGAGTGTTTCAAAACTGATCTTTCTAAAGGAAGGTTTAACTCTGTGAGTTGAACACACACCACACAAAGAAGTTACTGAGAATTCTTCTTTCTTGTAGAATATGAAGAAATCCCGTTTCCAACGAAGGCCACAAAGAGGTCTAAATATCCACTTGCAGACTTAAGAAACAGAGTGTTTCCAAACTGCTCTATGAAAAGAAAGTTTAAACTCTGTGAGTTGAACACATCCAGTACAAAGTAGTTTCTGAGAATGATTCTGTCTAGTTTTTAAACGAGGATATTGCCATTTCTAAGATTGGCCTCAAATCTCTTGAAATCTCCACTTGCAAATTCCACAAAAAGAGTGTTTCAAAACTGCTCTGTCTAAAGGAACGTTCAGCTCTGTGAGTTGAATACAAACAATGCAAAGAAGTTACTGAGAATTCTTCTGTCTAGCATTCTATGAAGAAATCCCGTTTCCAACGAAGGCCTCAACCAGGTCTAAATATCCACTTGCAGACTTAACAAACAGAGTGTTTTCAAACTGCTCTATGAAAAGAAAGGTTAAACTCTGTGAGTTGAACACACCCATTACAAAGTAGTTTCTGAGAATGATTCTGTGTAGTTTTGAAACGGGGTTATTTCAATTTCTAAGATTGGCCTCAAATCGCAGGAAATCTCCACTTGCAATTCCCACAAAAAGAGTGTTTCAAAACTGATCTTTCTAAAGGAAGGTTTAACTCTGTGAGTTGAACACACACCACACAAAGAAGTTGCTGAGAATTCTTCTTTCTTGCAGTATATGAAGAAATCCCGTTTCCAACGAAGGCCACAAACAGGTCAAAATATCCACTTGCAGACTTAACAAACAGAGTTTTTCCAAACTGCTCTATGAAAAGAAAGGTTAAACTCTGTGAGTTGAACACATCCAGTTCAAAGTAGTTTCTGAGAATGATTCTGTCTAGTTTTTAAACGAGGATATTGCCATTTCTAAGATTGGCCTCAAATCTCTTGAAATCTCCACTTGCAAATTCCACAAAAAGAGTGTTTCAAAACTGCTCTGTCTAAAGGAACGTTCAGCTCTGTGAGTTGAATACAAACAACGCAAAGAAGTTACTGAGAATTCTTCTGTCTAGCATTCTATGAAGAAATCCCGTTTCCAACGAAGGCCTCAACCAGGTCTAAATATCCACTTGCAGACTTAACAAACAGAGTGTTTTCAAACTGCTCTATGAAAAGGAAGGTTAAACTCTGTGAGTTGAACACACCCATTACAAAGTAGTTTCTGAGAATGATTCTGTGTAGTTTTGAAACGGGGTTATTTCAATTTCTAAGATTGGCCTCAAATCGCAGGAAATCTCCACTTGCAATTTCCACAAAAAGAGTGTTTCAAAACTGATCTTTCTAAAGGAAGGTTTAACTCTGTGAGTTGAACACACACCACACAAAGAAGTTACTGAGAATTCTTCTTTCTTGTAGAATATGAAGAAATCCCGTTTCCAACGAAGGCCACAAAGAGGTCTAAATATCCACTTGCAGACTTAAGAAACAGAGTGTTTCCAAACTGCTCTATGAAAAGAAAGTTTAAACTCTGTGAGTTGAACACATCCAGTACAAAGTAGTTTCTGAGAATGATTCTGTCTAGTTTTTAAACGAGGATATTGCCATTTCTAAGATTGGCCTCAAATCTCTTGAAATCTCCACTTGCAAATTCCACAAAAAGAGTGTTTCAAAACTGCTCTGTCTAAAGGAACGTTCAGCTCTGTGAGTTGAATACAAACAATGCAAAGAAGTTACTGAGAATTCTTCTGTCTAGCATTCTATGAAGAAATCCCGTTTCCAACGAAGGCCTCAACCAGGTCTAAATATCCACTTGCAGACTTAACAAACAGAGTGTTTTCAAACTGCTCTATGAAAAGAAAGGTTAAACTCTGTGAGTTGAACACACCCATTACAAAGTAGTTTCTGAGAATGATTCTGTGTAGTTTTGAAACGGGGTTATTTCAATTTCTAAGATTGGCCTCAAATCGCAGGAAATCTCCACTTGGAATTTCCACAAAAAGAGTGTTTCAAAACTGATCTTTCTAAAGGAAGGTTTAACTCTGTGAGTTGAACACACACCACACAAAGAAGTTACTGAGAATTCTTCTTTCTTGCAGTATATGAAGAAATCCCGTTTCCAACGAAGGCCACAAAGAGGTCTAAATATCCACTTGCAGACTTAAGAAACAGAGTGTTTCCAAACTGCTCTATGAAAAGAAAGGTTAAACTCTGTGAGTTGAACACATCCAGTACAAAGTAGTTTCTGAGAATGATTCTGTCTAGTTTTTAAACGAGGATATTGCCATTTCTAAGATTGGCCTCAAATCTCTTGAAATCTCCACTTGCAAATTCCACAAAAAGAGTGTTTCAAAACTGCTCTGTCTAAAGGAACGTTCAGCTCTGTGAGTTGAATACAAACAATGCAAAAAGTTACTGAGAATTCTTCTGTCTAGCATTCTATGAAGAAATCCCGTTTCCAACGAAGGCCTCAACCAGGTCTAAATATCCACTTGCAGACTTAACAAACAGAGTGTTTTCAAACTGCTCTATGAAAAGAAAGGTTAAACTCTGTGAGTTGAACACACCCATTACAAAGTAGTTTCTGAGAATGATTCTGTGTAGTTTTGAAACGGGGT
The DNA here is from genome assembly GCF_029289425.2 of Pan paniscus. NCBI lineage: Eukaryota > Metazoa > Chordata > Mammalia > Primates > Hominidae > Pan > Pan paniscus. Next base: position 57,175,864 of record NC_073259.2, on the reverse strand, counting down.
TATTTCAATTTCTAAGATTGGCCTCAAATCGCAGGAAATCTCCACTTGCAATTTCCACAAAAAGAGTGTTTCAAAACTGATCTTTTTAAAGGAAGGTTTAACTCTGTGAGTTGAACACACACCACACAAAGAAGTTACCGAGAATTCTTCTTTCTTGCAGTATATGAAGAAATCCCGTTTCCAACGAAGGCCACAAAGAGGTCTAAATATCCACTTGCAGACTTAACAAACAGAGTGTTTCCAAACTGCTCTATGAAAAGAAAGGTTAAACTCTGTGAGTTGAACACATCCAGTACAAAGTAGTTTCTGAGAATGATTCTGTCTAGTTTTTAAACGAGGATATTGCCATTTCTAAGATTGGCCTCAAATCTCTTGAAATCTCCACTTGCAAATTCCACAAAAAGAGTGTTTCAAAACTGCTCTGTCTAAAGGAACGTTCAGCTCTGTGAGTTGAATACAAACAATGGAAAGAAGTTACTGAGAATTCTTCTGTCTAGCATTTTATGAAGAAATCCCGTTTCCAAAGAAGGCCTCAACCAGGTCTAAATATCCACTTGCAGACTTAACAAACAGAGTGTTTTCAAACTGCTCTGTGAAAAGGGTGGTTAAACTCTGTGAGTTGAACACACCCATTACAAAGTAGTTTCTGAGAATGATTCTGTGTAGCTTTGAAACGGGGTTCTTTCAATTTCTAAGATTGGCCTCAAATCGCAGGAAACCTCCACTTGCAATTTGCACAAAAAGAGTGTTTCAAAACTGATCTTTCTAAAGGAAGGTTTAACTCTGTGAGTTGAACACACACCACACAAAGAAGTTACTGAGAATTCTTCTTTCTTGCAGTATATGAAGAAATCCCGTTTCCAACGAAGGCCACAAAGAGGTCTAAATATCCACTTGCAGACTTAAGAAACAGAGTGTTTCCAAACTGCTCTATGAAAAGAAAGGTTAAACTCTGTGAGTTGAACACATCCAGTACAAAGTAGTTTCTGAGAATGATTCTGTCTAGTTTTTAAACGAGGATATTGCCATTTCTAAGATTGGCCTCAAATCTCTTGAAATCTCCACTTGCAAATTCCACAAAAAGAATGTTTCAAAACTGCTCTGTCTAAAGGAACGTTCAGCTCTGTGAGTTGAATACAAACAACGCAAAGAAGTTACTGAGAATTCTTCTGTCTAGCATTCTATGAAGAAATCCCGTTTCCAACGAAGGCCTCAACCAGCTCTAAATATCCAATTGCAGACTTAACAAACAGAGTGTTTTCAAACTGCTCTATGAAAAGAAAGGTTAAACTCTGTGAGTTGAACACACCCATTACAAAGTAGTTTCTGAGAATGATTCTGTGTAGTTTTGAAACGGGGTTATTTCAATTTCTAAGATTGGCCTCAAATCGCAGGAAATCTCCACTTGCAATTTCCACAAAAAGAGTGTTTCAAAACTGATCTTTCTAAAGGAAGGTTTAACTCTGTGAGTTGAACACACACCACACAAAGAAGTTACTGAGAATTCTTCTTTCTTGCAGTATATGAAGAAATCCCGTTTCCAACGAAGGCCACAAAGAGGTCTAAATATCCACTTGCAGACTTAAGAAACAGAGTGTTTCCAAACTGCTCTATGAAAAGAAAGGTTAAACTCTGTGAGTTGAACACACCCATTACAAAGTAGTTTCTGAGAATGATTCTGTGTAGTTTTGAAACGGGGTTATTTCAATTTCTAAGATTGGCCTCAAATCGCAGGAAATCTCCACTTGCAATTTCCACAAAAAGAGTGTTTCAAAACTGATCTTTCTAAAGGAAGGTTTAACTCTGTGAGTTGAACACACACCACACAAAGAAGTTACTGAGAATTCTTCTTTCTTGCAGTATATGAAGAAATCCCGTTTCCAACGAAGGCCACAAAGAGGTCTAAATATCCACTTGCAGACTTAAGAAACAGAGTGTTTCCAAACTGCTCTATGAAAAGAAAGGTTAAACTCTGTGAGTTGAACACATCCAGTACAAAGTAGTTTCTGAGAATGATTCTGTCTAGTTTTTAAACGAGGATATTGCCATTTCTAAGATTGGCCTCAAATCTCTTGAAATCTCCACTTGCAAATTCCACAAAAAGAGTGTTTCAAAACTGCTCTGTCTAAAGGAACGTTCAGCTCTGTGAGTTGAATACAAACAATGCAAAAAGTTACTGAGAATTCTTCTGTCTAGCATTCTATGAAGAAATCCCGTTTCCAACGAAGGCCTCAACCAGGTCTAAATATCCACTTGCAGACTTAACAAACAGAGTGTTTTCAAACTGCTCTATGAAAAGAAAGGTTAAACTCTGTGAGTTGAACACACCCATTACAAAGTAGTTTCTGAGAATGATTCTGTGTAGTTTTGAAACGGGGTTATTTCAATTTCTAAGATTGGCCTCAAATCGCAGGAAATCTCCACTTGCAATTTCCACAAAAAGAGTGTTTCAAAACTGATCTTTTTAAAGGAAGGTTTAACTCTGTGAGTTGAACACACACCACACAAAGAAGTTACCGAGAATTCTTCTTTCTTGCAGTATATGAAGAAATCCCGTTTCCAACGAAGGCCACAAAGAGGTCTAAATATCCACTTGCAGACTTAACAAACAGAGTGTTTCCAAACTGCTCTATGAAAAGAAAGGTTAAACTCTGTGAGTTGAACACATCCAGTACAAAGTAGTTTCTGAGAATGATTCTGTCTAGTTTTTAAACGAGGATATTGCCATTTCTAAGATTGGCCTCAAATCTCTTGAAATCTCCACTTGCAAATTCCACAAAAAGAGTGTTTCAAAACTGCTCTGTCTAAAGGAACGTTCAGCTCTGTGAGTTGAATACAAACAACGCAAAGTAGTTGCTGAGAATTCTTCTGTCTAGCATTCTATGAAGAAATCCCGTTTCCAACGAAGGCCTCAACCAGGTCTAAATATCCAATTGCAGACTTAACAAACAGAGTGTTTTCAAACTGCTCTATGAAAAGAAAGGTTAAACTCTGTGAGTTGAACACACCCATTACAAAGTAGTTTCTGAGAATGATTCTGTGTAGTTTTGAAACGGGGTTATTTCAATTTCTAAGATTGGCCTCAAATCGCAGGAAATCTCCACTTGCAATTTCCACAAAAAGAGTGTTTCAAAACTGATCTTTCTAAAGGAAGGTTTAACTCTGTGAGTTGAACACACACCACACAAAGAAGTTACTGAGAATTCTTCTTTCTTGCAGTATATGAAGAAATCCCGTTTCAAACGAAGGCCACAAAGAGGTCTAAATATCCACTTGCAGACTTAAGAAACAGAGTGTTTCCAAACTGCTCTATGAAAAGAAAGGTTAAACTCTGTGAGTTGAACACACCCATTACAAAGTAGTTTCTGAGAATGATTCTGTGTAGTTTTGAAACGGGGTTATTTCAATTTCTAAGATTGGCCTCAAATCGCAGGAAATCTCCACTTGCAATTTCCACAAAAAGAGTGTTTCAAAACTGATCTTTCTAAAGGAAGGTTTAACTCTGTGAGTTGAACACACACCACACAAAGAAGTTACTGAGAATTCTTCTTTCTTGCAGTATATGAAGAAATCCCGTTTCCAACGAAGGCCACAAAGAGGTCGAAATATCCACTTGCAGACTTATCAAACAGAGTGTTTCCAAACTGCTCTATGAAAAGAAAGGTTAAACTCTGTGAGTTGAACACATCCAGTACAAAGTAGTTTCTGAGAATGATTCTGTCTAGTTTTTAAACGAGGATATTGCCATTTCTAAGATTGGCCTCAAATCTCTTGAAATCTCCACTTGCAAATTCCACAAAAAGAGTGTTTCAAAACTGCTCTGTCTAAAGGAACGTTCAGCTCTGTGAGTTGAATACAAACAACGCAAAGAAGTTACTGAGAATTCTTCTGTCTAGCATTCTATGAAGAAATCCCGTTTCCAACGAAGGCCTCAACCAGGTCTAAATATCCACTTGTAGACTTAACAAACAGAGTGTTTTCAAACTGCTCTGTGAAAAGAAAGGTTAAACTCTGTGAGTTGAACACACCCATTACAAAGTAGTTTCTGAGAATGATTCTGTGTAGTTTTGAAACGGGGTTCTTTCAATTTCTAAGATTGGCCTCAAATCGCAGGAAATCTCCACTTGCAATTTCCACAAAAAGAGTGTTTCAAAACTGATCTTTCTAAAGGAAGGTTTAACTCTGTGAGTTGAACACACACCACACAAAGAAGTTACTGAGAATTCTTCTTTCTTGCAGTATATGAAGAAATCCCGTTTCCAACGAAGGCCACAAAGAGGTCTAAATATCCACTTGCAGACTTAAGAAACAGAGTGTTTCCAAACTGCTCTATGAAAAGAAAGGTTAAACTCTGTGAGTTGAACACATCCAGTACAAAGTAGTTTCTGAGAATGATTCTGTCTAGTTTTTAAACGAGGATATTGCCATTTCTAAGATTGGCCTCAAATCTCTTGAAATCTCCACTTGCAAATTCCACAAAAAGAGTGTTTCAAAACTGCTCTGTCTAAAGGAACGTTCAGCTCTGTGAGTTGAATACAAACAACGCAAAGAAGTTACTGAGAATTCTTCTGTCTAGCATTCAATGAAGAAATCCCGTTTCCAACGAAGGCCTCAACCAGGTCTAAATATCCACTTGCAGACTTAACAAACAGAGTGTTTTCAAACTGCTCTGTGAAAAGAAAGGTTAAACTCTGTGAGTTGAACACACCCATTACAAAGTAGTTTCTGAGAATGATTCTGTGTAGTTTTGAAACGGGGTTATTTCAATTTCTAAGATTGGCCTCAAATCGCAGGAAATCTCCACTTGCAATTTCCACAAAAAGAGTGTTTCAAAACTGATCTTTCTAAAGGAATGTTTAACTCTGTGGGTTGAACACACACCACACAAAGAAGTTACTGAGAATTCTTCTTTCTTGCAGTATATGAAGAAATCCCGTTTCCAACGAAGGCCACAAAGAGGTCTAAATATCCACTTGCAGACTTAAGAAACAGAGTGTTTCCAAACTGCTCTATGAAAAGAAAGGTTAAACTCTGTGAGTTGAACACACCCATTACAAAGTAGTTTCTGAGAATGATTCTGTGTAGTTTTGAAACGGGGTTATTTCAATTTCTAAGATTGGCCTCAAATCGCAGGAAATCTCCACTTGCAATTTCCACAAAAAGTGTGTTTCAAAACTGATCTTTCTAAAGGAAGGTTTAACTCTGTGAGTTGAACACACACCACACAAAGAAGTTACTGAGAATTCTTCTTTCTTGCAGTATATGAAGAAATCCCGTTTCCAACGAAGGCCACAAAGAGGTCTAAATATCCACTTGCAGACTTAAGAAACAGAGTGTTTCCAAACTGCTCTATGAAAAGAAAGGTTAAACTCTGTGAGTTGAACACATCCAGTACAAAGTAGTTTCTGAGAATGATTCTGTCTAGTTTTTAAACGAGGATATTGCCATTTCTAAGATTGGCCTCAAATCTCTTGAAATCTCCACTTGCAAATTCCACAAAAAGAGTGTTTCAAAACTGCTCTGTCTAAAGGAACGTTCAGCTCTGTGAGTTGAATACAAACAACGCAAAGTAGTTGCTGAGAATTCTTCTGTCTAGCATTCTATGAAGAAATCCCGTTTCCAACGAAGGCCTCAACCAGGTCTAAATATCCACTTGCAGACTTAACAAACAGAGTGTTTTCAAACTGCTCTATGAAAAGAAAGGTTAAACTCTGTGAGTTGAACACACCCATTACAAAGTAGTTTCTGAGAATGATTCTGTGTAGTTTTGAAACGGGGTTATTTCAATTTCTAAGATTGGCCTCAAATCGCAGGAAATCTCCACTTGCAATTTCCACAAAAAGAGTGTTTCAAAACTGATCTTTCTAAAGGAAGGTTTAACTCTGTGAGTTGAACACACACCACACAAAGAAGTTACTGAGAATTCTTCTTTCTTGCAGTATATGAAGAAATCCCGTTTCAAACGAAGGCCACAAAGAGGTCTAAATATCCACTTGCAGACTTAAGAAACAGAGTGTTTCCAAACTGCTCTATGAAAAGAAAGGTTAAACTCTGTGAGTTGAACACACCCATTACAAAGTAGTTTCTGAGAATGATTCTGTGTAGTTTTGAAACGGGGTTATTTCAATTTCTAAGATTGGCCTCAAATCGCAGGAAATCTCCACTTGCAATTTCCACAAAAAGAGTGTTTCAAAACTGATCTTTTTAAAGGAAGGTTTAACTCTGTGAGTTGAACACACACCACACAAAGAAGTTACCGAGAATTCTTCTTTCTTGCAGTATATGAAGAAATCCCGTTTCCAACGAAGGCCACAAAGAGGTCTAAATATCCACTTGCAGACTTAACAAACAGAGTGTTTCCAAACTGCTCTATGAAAAGAAAGGTTAAACTCTGTGAGTTGAACACATCCAGTACAAAGTAGTTTCTGAGAATGATTCTGTCTAGTTTTTAAACGAGGATATTGCCATTTCTAAGATTGGCCTCAAATCTCTTGAAATCTCCACTTGCAAATTCCACAAAAAGAGTGTTTCAAAACTGCTCTGTCTAAAGGAACGTTCAGCTCTGTGAGTTGAATACAAACAATGGAAAGAAGTTACTGAGAATTCTTCTGTCTAGCATTTTATGAAGAAATCCCGTTTCCAAAGAAGGCCTCAACCAGGTCTAAATATCCACTTGCAGACTTAACAAACAGAGTGTTTTCAAACTGCTCTGTGAAAAGGGTGGTTAAACTCTGTGAGTTGAACACACCCATTACAAAGTAGTTTCTGAGAATGATTCTGTGTAGCTTTGAAACGGGGTTCTTTCAATTTCTAAGATTGGCCTCAAATCGCAGGAAACCTCCACTTGCAATTTGCACAAAAAGAGTGTTTCAAAACTGATCTTTCTAAAGGAAGGTTTAACTCTGTGAGTTGAACACACACCACACAAAGAAGTTACTGAGAATTCTTCTTTCTTGCAGTATATGAAGAAATCCCGTTTCCAACGAAGGCCACAAAGAGGTCTAAATATCCACTTGCAGACTTAAGAAACAGAGTGTTTCCAAACTGCTCTATGAAAAGAAAGGTTAAACTCTGTGAGTTGAACACATCCAGTACAAAGTAGTTTCTGAGAATGATTCTGTCTAGTTTTTAAACGAGGATATTGCCATTTCTAAGATTGGCCTCAAATCTCTTGAAATCTCCACTTGCAAATTCCACAAAAAGAATGTTTCAAAACTGCTCTGTCTAAAGGAACGTTCAGCTCTGTGAGTTGAATACAAACAACGCAAAGAAGTTACTGAGAATTCTTCTGTCTAGCATTCTATGAAGAAATCCCGTTTCCAACGAAGGCCTCAACCAGGTCTAAATATCCACTTGCAGACTTAACAAACAGAGTGTTTTCAAACTGCTCTGTGAAAAGATAGGTTAAACTCTGTGTGTTGAACACACCCATTACAAAGTAGTTTCTGAGAATGATTCTGTGTAGTTTTGAAAGGGGGTTATTTCAATTTCTAAGATTGGCCTCAAATCGCAGGAAATCTCCACTTGCAATTTCCACAAAAAGAGTGTTTCAAAACTGATCTTTCTAAAGGAAGGTTTAACTCTGTGAGTTGAACACACACCACACAAAGAAGTTACTGAGAATTCTTCTTTCTTGCAGTATATGAAGAAATCCCGTTTCCAACGAAGGCCACAAAGAGGTCTAAATATCCACTTGCAGACTTAACAAACAGAGTGTTTCCAAACTGCTCTAATGAAAGAAAGGTTAAACTCTGTGAGTTGAACACATCCAGTACAAAGTAGTTTCTGAGAATGATTCTGTCTAGTTTTTAAACGAGGATATTGCCATTTCTAAGATTGGCCTCAAATCTCTTGAAATCTCCACTTGCAAATTCCACAAAAAGAGTGTTTCAAAACTGCTCTGTCTAAAGGAACGTTCAGCTCTGTGAGTTGAATACAAACAACGCAAAGAAGTTACTGAGAATTCTTCTGTCTAGCATTCTATGAAGAAATCCCGTTTCCAACGAAGGCCTCAACCAGGTCTAAATATCCAATTGCAGACTTAACAAACAGAGTGTTTTCAAACTGCTCTATGAAAAGAAAGGTTAAACTCTGTGAGTTGAACACACCCATTACAAAGTAGTTTCTGAGAATGATTCTGTGTAGTTTTGAAACGGGGTTATTTCAATTTCTAAGATTGGCCTCAAATCGCAGGAAATCTCCACTTGCAATTTCCACAAAAAGAGTGTTTCAAAACTGATCTTTCTAAAGGAAGGTTTAACTCTGTGAGTTGAACACACACCACACAAAGAAGTTACTGAGAATTCTTCTTTCTTGCAGTATATGAAGAAATCCCGTTTCCAACGAAGGCCACAAAGAGGTCTAAATATCCACTTGCAGACTTAAGAAACAGAGTGTTTCCAAACTGCTCTATGAAAAGAAAGGTTAAACTCTGTGAGTTGAACACACCCATTACAAAGTAGTTTCTGAGAATGATTCTGTGTAGTTTTGAAACGGGGTTATTTCAATTTCTAAGATTGGCCTCAAATCGCAGGAAATCTCCACTTGCAATTTCCACAAAAAGAGTGTTTCAAAACTGATCTTTCTAAAGGAAGGTTTAACTCTGTGAGTTGAACACACACCACACAAAGAAGTTACTGAGAATTCTTCTTTCTTGCAGTATATGAAGAAATCCCGTTTCCAACGAAGGCCACAAAGAGGTCTAAATATCCACTTGCAGACTTAAGAAACAGAGTGTTTCCAAACTGCTCTATGAAAAGAAAGGTTAAACTCTGTGAGTTGAACACATCCAGTACAAAGTAGTTTCTGAGAATGATTCTGTCTAGTTTTTAAACGAGGATATTGCCATTTCTAAGATTGGCCTCAAATCTCTTGAAATCTCCACTTGCAAATTCCACAAAAAGAGTGTTTCAAAACTGCTCTGTCTAAAGGAACGTTCAGCTCTGTGAGTTGAATACAAACAATGCAAAAAGTTACTGAGAATTCTTCTGTCTAGCATTCTATGAAGAAATCCCGTTTCCAACGAAGGCCTCAACCAGGTCTAAATATCCACTTGCAGACTTAACAAACAGAGTGTTTTCAAACTGCTCTATGAAAAGAAAGGTTAAACTCTGTGAGTTGAACACACCCATTACAAAGTAGTTTCTGAGAATGATTCTGTGTAGTTTTGAAACGGGGTTATTTCAATTTCTAAGATTGGCCTCAAATCGCAGGAAATCTCCACTTGCAATTTCCACAAAAAGAGTGTTTCAAAACTGATCTTTTTAAAGGAAGGTTTAACTCTGTGAGTTGAACACACACCACACAAAGAAGTTACCGAGAATTCTTCTTTCTTGCAGTATATGAAGAAATCCCGTTTCCAACGAAGGCCACAAAGAGGTCTAAATATCCACTTGCAGACTTAACAAACAGAGTGTTTCCAAACTGCTCTATGAAAAGAAAGGTTAAACTCTGTGAGTTGAACACATCCAGTACAAAGTAGTTTCTGAGAATGATTCTGTCTAGTTTTTAAACGAGGATATTGCCATTTCTAAGATTGGCCTCAAATCTCTTGAAATCTCCACTTGCAAATTCCACAAAAAGAGTGTTTCAAAACTGCTCTGTCTAAAGGAACGTTCAGCTCTGTGAGTTGAATACAAACAACGCAAAGTAGTTGCTGAGAATTCTTCTGTCTAGCATTCTATGAAGAAATCCCGTTTCCAACGAAGGCCTCAACCAGGTCTAAATATCCAATTGCAGACTTAACAAACAGAGTGTTTTCAAACTGCTCTATGAAAAGAAAGGTTAAACTCTGTGAGTTGAACACACCCATTACAAAGTAGTTTCTGAGAATGATTCTGTGTAGTTTTGAAACGGGGTTATTTCAATTTCTAAGATTGGCCTCAAATCGCAGGAAATCTCCACTTGCAATTTCCACAAAAAGAGTGTTTCAAAACTGATCTTTCTAAAGGAAGGTTTAACTCTGTGAGTTGAACACACACCACACAAAGAAGTTACTGAGAATTCTTCTTTCTTGCAGTATATGAAGAAATCCCGTTTCAAACGAAGGCCACAAAGAGGTCTAAATATCCACTTGCAGACTTAAGAAACAGAGTGTTTCCAAACTGCTCTATGAAAAGAAAGGTTAAACTCTGTGAGTTGAACACACCCATTACAAAGTAGTTTCTGAGAATGATTCTGTGTAGTTTTGAAACGGGGTTATTTCAATTTCTAAGATTGGCCTCAAATCGCAGGAAATCTCCACTTGCAATTTCCACAAAAAGAGTGTTTCAAAACTGATCTTTCTAAAGGAAGGTTTAACTCTGTGAGTTGAACACACACCACACAAAGAAGTTACTGAGAATTCTTCTTTCTTGCAGTATATGAAGAAATCCCGTTTCCAACGAAGGCCACAAAGAGGTCGAAATATCCACTTGCAGACTTATCAAACAGAGTGTTTCCAAACTGCTCTATGAAAAGAAAGGTTAAACTCTGTGAGTTGAACACATCCAGTACAAAGTAGTTTCTGAGAATGATTCTGTCTAGTTTTTAAACGAGGATATTGCCATTTCTAAGATTGGCCTCAAATCTCTTGAAATCTCCACTTGCAAATTCCACAAAAAGAGTGTTTCAAAACTGCTCTGTCTAAAGGAACGTTCAGCTCTGTGAGTTGAATACAAACAACGCAAAGAAGTTACTGAGAATTCTTCTGTCTAGCATTCTATGAAGAAATCCCGTTTCCAACGAAGGCCTCAACCAGGTCTAAATATCCACTTGTAGACTTAACAAACAGAGTGTTTTCAAACTGCTCTGTGAAAAGAAAGGTTAAACTCTGTGAGTTGAACACACCCATTACAAAGTAGTTTCTGAGAATGATTCTGTGTAGTTTTGAAACGGGGTTATTTCAATTTCTAAGATTGGCCTCAAATCGCAGGAAATCTCCACTTGCAATTTCCACAAAAAGAGTGTTTCAAAACTGATCTTTCTAAAGGAAGGTTTAACTCTGTGAGTTGAACACACACCACACAAAGAAGTTACTGAGAATTCTTCTTTCTTGCAGTATATGAAGAAATCCCGTTTCCAACGAAGGCCACAAAGAGGTCTAAATATCCACTTGCAGACTTAAGAAACAGAGTGTTTCCAAACTGCTCTATGAAAAGAAAGGTTAAACTCTGTGAGTTGAACACATCCAGTACAAAGTAGTTTCTGAGAATGATTCTGTCTAGTTTTTAAACGAGGATATTGCCATTTCTAAGATTGGCCTCAAATCTCTTGAAATCTCCACTTGCAAATTCCACAAAAAGAGTGTTTCAAAACTGCTCTGTCTAAAGGAACGTTCAGCTCTGTGAGTTGAATACAAACAATGCAAAAAGTTACTGAGAATTCTTCTGTCTAGCATTCTATGAAGAAATCCCGTTTCCAACGAAGGCCTCAACCAGGTCTAAATATCCACTTGCAGACTTAACAAACAGAGTGTTTTCAAACTGCTCTATGAAAAGAAAGGTTAAACTCTGTGAGTTGAACACACCCATTACAAAGTAGTTTCTGAGAATGATTCTGTGTAGTTTTGAAACGGGGTTATTTCAATTTCTAAGATTGGCCTCAAATCGCAGGAAATCTCCACTTGCAATTTCCACAAAAAGAGTGTTTCAAAACTGATCTTTCTAAAGGAAGGTTTAACTCTGTGAGTTGAACACACACCACACAAAGAAGTTACTGAGAATTCTTCTTTCTTGCAGTATATGAAGAAATCCCGTTTCCAACGAAGGCCACAAAGAGGTCTAAATATCCACTTGCAGACTTAAGAAACAGAGTGTTTCCAAACTGCTCTATGAAAAGAAAGGTTAAACTCTGTGAGTTGAACACACCCATTACAAAGTAGTTTCTGAGAATGATTCTGTGTAGTTTTGAAACGGGGTTATTTCAATTTCTAAGATTGGCCTCAAATCGCAGGAAATCTCCACTTGCAATTTCCACAAAAAGAGTGTTTCAAAACTGATCTTTCTAAAGGAAGGTTTAACTCTGTGAGTTGAACACACACCACACAAAGAAGTTACTGAGAATTCTTCTTTCTTGCAGTATATGAAGAAATCCCGTTTCCAACGAAGGCCACAAAGAGGTCTAAATATCCACTTGCAGACTTAAGAAACAGAGTGTTTCCAAACTGCTCTATGAAAAGAAAGGTTAAACTCTGTGAGTTGAACACATCCAGTACAAAGTAGTTTCTGAGAATGATTCTGTCTAGTTTTTAAACGAGGATATTGCCATTTCTAAGATTGGCCTCAAATCTCTTGAAATCTCCACTTGCAAATTCCACAAAAAGAGTGTTTCAAAACTGCTCTGTCTAAAGGAACGTTCAGCTCTGTGAGTTGAATACAAACAATGCAAAAAGTTACTGAGAATTCTTCTGTCTAGCATTCTATGAAGAAATCCCGTTTCCAACGAAGGCCTCAACCAGGTCTAAATATCCACTTGCAGACTTAACAAACAGAGTGTTTTCAAACTGCTCTATGAAAAGAAAGGTTAAACTCTGTGAGTTGAACACACCCATTACAAAGTAGTTTCTGAGAATGATTCTGTGTAGTTTTGAAACGGGGTTATTTCAATTTCTAAGATTGGCCTCAAATCGCAGGAAATCTCCACTTGCAATTTCCACAAAAAGAGTGTTTCAAAACTGATCTTTTTAAAGGAAGGTTTAACTCTGTGAGTTGAACACACACCACACAAAGAAGTTACCGAGAATTCTTCTTTCTTGCAGTATATGAAGAAATCCCGTTTCCAACGAAGGCCACAAAGAGGTCTAAATATCCACTTGCAGACTTAACAAACAGAGTGTTTCCAAACTGCTCTATGAAAAGAAAGGTTAAACTCTGTGAGTTGAACACATCCAGTACAAAGTAGTTTCTGAGAATGATTCTGTCTAGTTTTTAAACGAGGATATTGCCATTTCTAAGATTGGCCTCAAATCTCTTGAAATCTCCACTTGCAAATTCCACAAAAAGAGTGTTTCAAAACTGCTCTGTCTAAAGGAACGTTCAGCTCTGTGAGTTGAATACAAACAACGCAAAGTAGTTGCTGAGAATTCTTCTGTCTAGCATTCTATGAAGAAATCCCGTTTCCAACGAAGGCCTCAACCAGGTCTAAATATCCAATTGCAGACTTAACAAACAGAGTGTTTTCAAACTGCTCTATGAAAAGAAAGGTTAAACTCTGTGAGTTGAACACACCCATTACAAAGTAGTTTCTGAGAATGATTCTGTGTAGTTTTGAAACGGGGTTATTTCAATTTCTAAGATTGGCCTCAAATCGCAGGAAATCTCCACTTGCAATTTCCACAAAAAGAGTGTTTCAAAACTGATCTTTCTAAAGGAAGGTTTAACTCTGTGAGTTGAACACACACCACACAAAGAAGTTACTGAGAATTCTTCTTTCTTGCAGTATATGAAGAAATCCCGTTTCAAACGAAGGCCACAAAGAGGTCTAAATATCCACTTGCAGACTTAAGAAACAGAGTGTTTCCAAACTGCTCTATGAAAAGAAAGGTTAAACTCTGTGAGTTGAACACACCCATTACAAAGTAGTTTCTGAGAATGATTCTGTGTAGTTTTGAAACGGGGTTATTTCAATTTCTAAGATTGGCCTCAAATCGCAGGAAATCTCCACTTGCAATTTCCACAAAAAGAGTGTTTCAAAACTGATCTTTCTAAAGGAAGGTTTAACTCTGTGAGTTGAACACACACCACACAAAGAAGTTACTGAGAATTCTTCTTTCTTGCAGTATATGAAGAAATCCCGTTTCCAACGAAGGCCACAAAGAGGTCGAAATATCCACTTGCAGACTTATCAAACAGAGTGTTTCCAAACTGCTCTATGAAAAGAAAGGTTAAACTCTGTGAGTTGAACACATCCAGTACAAAGTAGTTTCTGAGAATGATTCTGTCTAGTTTTTAAACGAGGATATTGCCATTTCTAAGATTGGCCTCAAATCTCTTGAAATCTCCACTTGCAAATTCCACAAAAAGAGTGTTTCAAAACTGCTCTGTCTAAAGGAACGTTCAGCTCTGTGAGTTGAATACAAACAACGCAAAGAAGTTACTGAGAATTCTTCTGTCTAGCATTCTATGAAGAAATCCCGTTTCCAACGAAGGCCTCAACCAGGTCTAAATATCCACTTGTAGACTTAACAAACAGAGTGTTTTCAAACTGCTCTGTGAAAAGAAAGGTTAAACTCTGTGAGTTGAACACACCCATTACAAAGTAGTTTCTGAGAATGATTCTGTGTAGTTTTGAAACGGGGTTATTTCAATTTCTAAGATTGGCCTCAAATCGCAGGAAATCTCCACTTGCAATTTCCACAAAAAGAGTGTTTCAAAACTGATCTTTCTAAAGGAAGGTTTAACTCTGTGAGTTGAACACACACCACACAAAGAAGTTACTGAGAATTCTTCTTTCTTGCAGTATATGAAGAAATCCCGTTTCCAACGAAGGCCAAAAAGAGGTCTAAATATCCACTTGCAGACTTAAGAAACAGAGTGTTTCCAAACTGCTCTATGAAAAGAAAGGTTAAACTCTGTGAGTTGAACACATCCAGTACAAAGTAGTTTCTGAGAATGATTCTGTCTAGTTTTTAAACGAGGATATTGCCATTTCTAAGATTGGCCTCAAATCTCTTGAAATCTCCACTTGCAAATTCCACAAAAAGAGTGTTTCAAAACTGCTCTGTCTAAAGGAACGTTCAGCTCTGTGAGTTGAATACAAACAACGCAAAGAAGTTACTGAGAATTCTTCTGTCTAGCATTCAATGAAGAAATCCCGTTTCCAACGAAGGCCTCAACCAGGTCTAAATATCCACTTGCAGACTTAACAAACAGAGTGTTTTCAAACTGCTCTGTGAAAAGAAAGGTTAAACTCTGTGAGTTGAACACACCCATTACAAAGTAGTTTCTGAGAATGATTCTGTGTAGTTTTGAAACGGGGTTATTTCAATTTCTAAGATTGGCCTCAAATCGCAGGAAATCTCCACTTGCAATTTCCACAAAAAGAGTGTTTCAAAACTGATCTTTCTAAAGGAAGGTTTAACTCTGTGAGTTGAACACACACCACAAAAAGGAGTTACTGAGAATTCTTCTTTCTTGCAGTATATGAAGAAATCCCGTTTCCAACGAAGGCCACAAAGAGGTCGAAATATCCACTTGCAGACTTAAGAAACAGAGTGTTTCCAAACTGCTCTATGAAAAGAAAGGTTAAACTCTGTGAGTTGAACACATCCAGTACAAAGTAGTTTCTGAGAATGATTCTGTCTACTTTTTAAACGAGGATATTGCCATTTCTAAGATTGGCCTCAAATCTCTTGAAATCACCACTTGCAAAATCCACAAAAAGAGTGTTTCAAAACTGCTCTGTCTAAAGGAACGTTCAGCTCTGTGAGTTGAATACAAACAACGCGAAGAAGTTACTGAGAATTCTTCTGTCAGGCATTCTATGAAGAAATCCCGTTTCCAACGAAGGCCTCAACCAGGTCTAAATATCGAATTGCAGACTTAACAAACAGAGTGTTTTCAAACTGCTCTATGCAAAGAAAGGTTAAACTCTGTGAGTTGAACACACCCATTACAAAGTAGTTTCTGAGAATGATTCTGTGTAGTTTTGAAACGGGGTTATTTCAATTTCTAAGATTGGCCTCAAATCGCAGGAAATCTCCACTTGCAATTTCCACAAAAAGAGTGTTTCAAAACTGATCTTTCTAAAGGAAGGTTTAACTCTGTGAGTTGAACACACACCACACAAAGAAGTTACTGAGAATTCTTCTTTCTTGCAGTATATGAAGAAATCCCGTTTCCAACGAAGGCCACAAAGAGGTCGAAATATCCACTTGCAGACTTATCAAACAGAGTGTTTCCAAACTGCTCTATGAAAAGAAAGGTTAAACTCTGTGAGTTGAACACATCCAGTACAAAGTAGTTTCTGAGAATGATTCTGTCTAGTTTTTAAACGAGGATATTGCCATTTCTAAGATTGGCCTCAAATCTCTTGAAATCTCCACTTGCAAATTCCACAAAAAGAGTGTTTCAAAACTGCTCTGTCTAAAGGAACGTTCAGCTCTGTGAGTTGAATACAAACAACGCAAAGAAGTTACTGAGAATTCTTCTGTCTAGCATTCTATGAAGAAATCCCGTTTCCAACGAAGGCCTCAACCAGGTCTAAATATCCACTTGTAGACTTAACAAACAGAGTGTTTTCAAACTGCTCTGTGAAAAGAAAGGTTAAACTCTGTGAGTTGAACACACCCATTACAAAGTAGTTTCTGAGAATGATTCTGTGTAGTTTTGAAACGGGGTTATTTCAATTTCTAAGATTGGCCTCAAATCGCAGGAAATCTCCACTTGCAATTTCCACAAAAAGAGTGTTTCAAAACTGATCTTTCTAAAGGAAGGTTTAACTCTGTGAGTTGAACACACACCACACAAAGAAGTTACTGAGAATTCTTCTTTCTTGCAGTATATGAAGAAATCCCGTTTCCAACGAAGGCCAAAAAGAGGTCTAAATATCCACTTGCAGACTTAAGAAACAGAGTGTTTCCAAACTGCTCTATGAAAAGAAAGGTTAAACTCTGTGAGTTGAACACATCCAGTACAAAGTAGTTTCTGAGAATGATTCTGTCTAGTTTTTAAACGAGGATATTGCCATTTCTAAGATTGGCCTCAAATCTCTTGAAATCTCCACTTGCAAATTCCACAAAAAGAGTGTTTCAAAACTGCTCTGTCTAAAGGAACGTTCAGCTCTGTGAGTTGAATACAAACAACGCAAAGAAGTTACTGAGAATTCTTCTGTCTAGCATTCAATGAAGAAATCCCGTTTCCAACGAAGGCCTCAACCAGGTCTAAATATCCACTTGCAGACTTAACAAACAGAGTGTTTTCAAACTGCTCTGTGAAAAGAAAGGTTAAACTCTGTGAGTTGAACACACCCATTACAAAGTAGTTTCTGAGAATGATTCTGTGTAGTTTTGAAACGGGGTTATTTCAATTTCTAAGATTGGCCTCAAATCGCAGGAAATCTCCACTTGCAATTTCCACAAAAAGAGTGTTTCAAAACTGATCTTTCTAAAGGAAGGTTTAACTCTGTGAGTTGAACACACACCACAAAAAGGAGTTACTGAGAATTCTTCTTTCTTGCAGTATATGAAGAAATCCCGTTTCCAACGAAGGCCACAAAGAGGTCGAAATATCCACTTGCAGACTTAAGAAACAGAGTGTTTCCAAACTGCTCTATGAAAAGAAAGGTTAAACTCTGTGAGTTGAACACATCCAGTACAAAGTAGTTTCTGAGAATGATTCTGTCTACTTTTTAAACGAGGATATTGCCATTTCTAAGATTGGCCTCAAATCTCTTGAAATCACCACTTGCAAAATCCACAAAAAGAGTGTTTCAAAACTGCTCTGTCTAAAGGAACGTTCAGCTCTGTGAGTTGAATACAAACAACGCGAAGAAGTTACTGAGAATTCTTCTGTCAGGCATTCTATGAAGAAATCCCGTTTCCAACGAAGGCCTCAACCAGGTCTAAATATCGAATTGCAGACTTAACAAACAGAGTGTTTTCAAACTGCTCTATGCAAAGAAAGGTTAAACTCTGTGAGTTGAACACACCCATTACAAAGTAGTTTCTGAGAATGATTCTGTGTAGTTTTGAAACGGGGTTATTTCAATTTCTAAGATTGGCCTCAAATCGCAGGAAATCTCCACTTGCAATTTCCACAAAAAGAGTGTTTCAAAACTGATCTTTCTAAAGGAATGTTTAACTCTGTGGGTTGAACACACACCACACAAAGAAGTTACTGAGAATTCTTCTTTCTTGCAGTATATGAAGAAATCCCGTTTCCAACGAAGGCCACAAAGAGGTCTAAATATCCACTTGCAGACTTAAGAAACAGAGTGTTTCCAAACTGCTCTATGAAAAGAAAGGTTAAACTCTGTGAGTTGAACACACCCATTACAAAGTAGTTTCTGAGAATGATTCTGTGTAGTTTTGAAACGGGGTTATTTCAATTTCTAAGATTGGCCTCAAATCGCAGGAAATCTCCACTTGCAATTTCCACAAAAAGAGTGTTTCAAAACTGATCTTTCTAAAGGAAGGTTTAACTCTGTGAGTTGAACACACACCACACAAAGAAGTTACTGAGAATTCTTCTTTCTTGCAGTATATGAAGAAATCCCGTTTCCAACGAAGGCCACAAAGAGGTCTAAATATCCACTTGCAGACTTAAGAAACAGAGTGTTTCCAAACTGCTCTATGAAAAGAAAGGTTAAACTCTGTGAGTTGAACACATCCAGTACAAAGTAGTTTCTGAGAATGATTCTGTCTAGTTTTTAAACGAGGATATTGCCATTTCTAAGATTGGCCTCAAATCTCTTGAAATCTCCACTTGCAAATTCCACAAAAAGAGTGTTTCAAAACTGCTCTGTCTAAAGGAACGTTCAGCTCTGTGAGTTGAATACAAACAACGCAAAGTAGTTGCTGAGAATTCTTCTGTCTAGCATTCTATGAAGAAATCCCGTTTCCAACGAAGGCCTCAACCAGGTCTAAATATCCACTTGCAGACTTAACAAACAGAGTGTTTTCAAACTGCTCTATGAAAAGAAAGGTTAAACTCTGTGAGTTGAACACACCCATTACAAAGTAGTTTCTGAGAATGATTCTGTGTAGTTTTGAAACGGGGTTATTTCAATTTCTAAGATTGGCCTCAAATCGCAGGAAATCTCCACTTGCAATTTCCACAAAAAGAGTGTTTCAAAACTGATCTTTCTAAAGGAAGGTTTAACTCTGTGAGTTGAACACACACCACACAAAGAAGTTACTGAGAATTCTTCTTTCTTGCAGTATATGAAGAAATCCCGTTTCAAACGAAGGCCACAAAGAGGTCTAAATATCCACTTGCAGACTTAAGAAACAGAGTGTTTCCAAACTGCTCTATGAAAAGAAAGGTTAAACTCTGTGAGTTGAACACACCCATTACAAAGTAGTTTCTGAGAATGATTCTGTGTAGTTTTGAAACGGGGTTATTTCAATTTCTAAGATTGGCCTCAAATCGCAGGAAATCTCCACTTGCAATTTCCACAAAAAGAGTGTTTCAAAACTGATCTTTCTAAAGGAAGGTTTAACTCTGTGAGTTGAACACACACCACACAAAGAAGTTACTGAGAATTCTTCTTTCTTGCAGTATATGAAGAAATCCCGTTTCCAACGAAGGCCACAAAGAGGTCGAAATATCCACTTGCAGACTTATCAAACAGAGTGTTTCCAAACTGCTCTATGAAAAGAAAGGTTAAACTCTGTGAGTTGAACACCTCCAGTACAAAGTAGTTTCTGAGAATGATTCTGTCTAGTTTTTAAACGAGGATATTGCCATTTCTAAGATTGGCCTCAAATCTCTTGAAATCTCCACTTGCAAATTCCACAAAAAGAGTGTTTCAAAACTGCTCTGTCTAAAGGAACGTTCAGCTCTGTGAGTTGAATACAAAGAACGCAAAGAAGTTACTGAGAATTCTTCTGTCTAGCATTCTATGAAGAAATCCCGTTTCCAACGAAGGCCTCAACCAGGTCTAAATATCCACTTGCAGACTTAACAAACAGAGGGTTTTCAAACTGCTCTATGAAAAGAAAGGTTAAACTCTGTGAGTTGAACACACCCATTACAAAGTAGTTTCTGAGAATGATTCTGTGTAGTTTTGAAACGGGGTTCTTTCAATTTCTAAGATTGGCCTCAAATCGCAGGAAATCTCCACTTGCAATTTCCACAAAAAGAGTGTTTCAAAACTGATCTTTCTAAAGGAAGGTTTAACTCTGTGAGTTGAACACACACCACACAAAGAAGTTACTGAGAATTCTTCTTTCTTGCAGTATATGAAGAAATCCCGTTTCCAACGAAGGCCACAAAGAGGTCTAAATATCCACTTGCAGACTTAAGAAACAGAGTGTTTCCAAACTGCTCTATGAAAAGAAAGGTTAAACTCTGTGAGTTGAACACATCCAGTACAAAGTAGTTTCTGAGAATGATTCTGTCTAGTTTTTAAACGAGGATATTGCCATTTCTAAGATTGGCCTCAAATCTCTTGAAATCTCCACTTGCAAATTCCACAAAAAGAGTGTTTCAAAACTGCTCTGTCTAAAGGAACATTCAGCTCTGTGAGTTGAATACAAACAATGCAAAGAAGTTACTGAGAATTCTTCTGTCTAGCATTCTATGAAGAAATCCCGTTTCCAACGAAGGCCTCAACCAGGTCTAAATATCCACTTGCAGACTTAACAAACAGAGTGTTTTCAAACTGCTCTATGAAAAGAAAGGTTAAACTCTGTGAGTTGAACACACCCATTACAAAGTAGTTTCTGAGAATGATTCTGTGTAGTTTTGAAACGGGGTTATTTCAATTTCTAAGATTGGCCTCAAATCGCAGGAAATCTCCACTTGCAATTTCCACAAAAAGAGTGTTTCAAAACTGATCTTTCTAAAGGAAGGTTTAACTCTGTGAGTTGAACACACACCACACAAAGAAGTTACTGAGAATTCTTCTTTCTTGCAGTATATGAAGAAATCCCGTTTCCAACGAAGGCCACAAACAGGTCTAAATATCCACTTGCAGACTTAAGAAACAGAGTGTTTCCAAACTGCTCTATGAAAAGAAAGGTTAAACTCTGTGAGTTGAACACACCCATTACAAAGTAGTTTCTGAGAATGATTCTGTGTAGTTTTGAAACGGGGTTATTTCAATTTCTAAGATTGGCCTCAAATCGCAGGAAATCTCCACTTGCAATTTCCACAAAAAGAGTGTTTCAAAACTGATCTTTCTAAAGGAAGGTTTAACTCTGTGAGTTGAACACACACCACACAAAGAAGTTACTGAGAATTCTTCTTTCTTGCAGTATATGAAGAAATCCCGTTTCCAACGAAGGCCACAAAGAGGTCTAAATATCCACTTGCAGACTTAAGAAACAGAGTGTTTCCAAACTGCTCTATGAAAAGAAAGGTTAAACTCTGTGAGTTGAACACATCCAGTACAAAGTAGTTTCTGAGAATGATTCTGTCTAGTTTTTAAACGAGGATATTGCCATTTCTAAGATTGGCCTCAAATCTCTTGAAATCTCCACTTGCAAATTCCACAAAAAGAGTGTTTCAAAACTGCTCTGTCTAAAGGAACGTTCAGCTCTGTGAGTTGAATACAAACAACGCAAAGAAGTTACTGAGAATTCTTCTGTCTAGCATTCTATGAAGAAATCCCGTTTCCAACGAAGGCCTCAATCAGGTCTAAATATCCACTTGCAGACTTAACAAACAGAGTGTTTTCAAACTGCTCTATGAAAAGAAAGGTTAAACTCTGTGAGTTGAACACACCCATTACAAAGTAGTTTCTGAGAATGATTCTGTGTAGTTTTGAAACGGGGTTATTTCAATTTCTAAGATTGGCCTCAAATCGCAGGAAATCTCCACTTGCAATTCCCACAAAAAGAGTGTTTCAAAACTGATCTTTCTAAAGGAAGGTTTAACTCTGTGAGTTGAACACACACCACACAAAGAAGTTGCTGAGAATTCTTCTTTCTTGCAGTATATGAAGAAATCCCGTTTCCAACGAAGGCCACAAACAGGTCAAAATATCCACTTGCAGACTTAACAAACAGAGTTTTTCCAAACTGCTCTATGAAAAGAAAGGTTAAACTCTGTGAGTTGAACACATCCAGTTCAAAGTAGTTTCTGAGAATGATTCTGTCTAGTTTTTAAACGAGGATATTGCCATTTCTAAGATTGGCCTCAAATCTCTTGAAATCTCCACTTGCAAATTCCACAAAAAGAGTGTTTCAAAACTGCTCTGTCTAAAGGAACGTTCAGCTCTGTGAGTTGAATACAAACAACGCAAAGAAGTTACTGAGAATTCTTCTGTCTAGCATTCTATGAAGAAATCCCGTTTCCAACGAAGGCCTCAACCAGGTCTAAATATCCACTTGCAGACTTAACAAACAGAGTGTTTTCAAACTGCTCTATGAAAAGGAAGGTTAAACTCTGTGAGTTGAACACACCCATTACAAAGTAGTTTCTGAGAATGATTCTGTGTAGTTTTGAAACGGGGTTATTTCAATTTCTAAGATTGGCCTCAAATCGCAGGAAATCTCCACTTGCAATTTCCACAAAAAGAGTGTTTCAAAACTGATCTTTCTAAAGGAAGGTTTAACTCTGTGAGTTGAACACACACCACACAAAGAAGTTACTGAGAATTCTTCTTTCTTGTAGAATATGAAGAAATCCCGTTTCAAACGAAGGCCACAAAGAGGTCTAAATATCCACTTGCAGACTTAAGAAACAGAGTGTTTCCAAACTGCTCTATGAAAAGAAAGTTTAAACTCTGTGAGTTGAACACATCCAGTACAAAGTAGTTTCTGAGAATGATTCTGTCTAGTTTTTAAACGAGGATATTGCCATTTCTAAGATTGGCCTCAAATCTCTTGAAATCTCCACTTGCAAATTCCACAAAAAGAGTGTTTCAAAACTGCTCTGTCTAAAGGAACGTTCAGCTCTGTGAGTTGAATACAAACAATGCAAAGAAGTTACTGAGAATTCTTCTGTCTAGCATTCTATGAAGAAATCCCGTTTCCAACGAAGGCCTCAACCAGGTCTAAATATCCACTTGCAGACTTAACAAACAGAGTGTTTTCAAACTGCTCTATGAAAAGAAAGGTTAAACTCTGTGAGTTGAACACACCCATTACAAAGTAGTTTCTGAGAATGATTCTGTGTAGTTTTGAAACGGGGTTCTTTCAATTTCTAAGATTGGCCTCAAATCGCAGGAAATCTCCACTTGGAATTTCCACAAAAAGAGTGTTTCAAAACTGATCTTTCTAAAGGAAGGTTTAACTCTGTGAGTTGAACACACACCACACAAAGAAGTTACTGAGAATTCTTCTTTCTTGCAGTATATGAAGAAATCCCGTTTCCAACGAAGGCCACAAAGAGGTCTAAATATCCACTTGCAGACTTAACAAACAGAGTGTTTCCAAACTGCTCTATGAAAAGAAAGGTTAAACTCTGTGAGTTGAACACATCCAGTACAAAGTAGTTTCTGAGAATGATTCTGTCTAGTTTTTAAACGAGGATATTGCCATTTCTAAGATTGGCCTCAAATCTCTTGAAATCTCCACTTGCAAATTCCACAAAAAGAGTGTTTCAAAACTGCTCTGTCTAAAGGAACGTTCAGCTCTGTGAGTTGAATACAAACAACGCAAAGAAGTTACTGAGAATTCTTCTGTCTAGCATTCTATGAAGAAATCCCTTTTCCAACGAAGGCCTCAAGCAGGTCTAAATATCCACTTGCAGACTTAACAAACAGAGTGTTTTCAAACTGCTCTATGAAAAGGAAGGTTAAACTCTGTGAGTTGAACACACCCATTACAAAGTAGTTTCTGAGAATGATTCTGTGTAGTTTTGAAACGGGGTTATTTCAATTTCTAAGATTGGCCTCAAATCGCAGGAAATCTCCACTTGCAATTTCCACAAAAAGAGTGTTTCAAAACTGATCTTTCTAAAGGAAGGTTTAACTCTGTGAGTTGAACACACACCACACAAAGAAGTTACTGAGAATTCTTCTTTCTTGCAGTATATGAAGAAATCCCGTTTCCAACGAAGGCCACAAAGAGGTCTAAATATCCACTTGCAGACTTAAGAAACAGAGTGTTCCCAAACTGCTCTATGAAAAGAAAGGTTAAACTCTGTGAGTTGAACACACCCATTACAAAGTAGTTTCTGAGAATGATTCTGTGTAGTTTTGAAACGGGGTTATTTCAATTTCTAAGATTGGCCTCAAATCGCAGGAAATCTCCACTTGCAATTTCCACAAAAAGAGTGTTTCAAAACTGATCTTTCAAAAGGAAGGTTTAACTCTGTGAGTTGAACACACACCACACAAAGAAGTTACTGAGAATTCTTCTTTCTTGCAGTATATGAAGAAATCCCGTTTCCAACGAAGGCCACAAAGAGGTCTAAATATCCACTTGCAGACTTAAGAAACAGAGTGTTTCCAAACTGCTCTATGAAAAGAAAGGTTAAACTCTGTGAGTTGAACACATCCAGTACAAAGTAGTTTCTGAGAATGATTCTGTCTAGTTTTTAAACGAGGATATTGCCATTTCTAAGATTGGCCTCAAATCTCTTGAAATCTCCACTTGCAAATTCCACAAAAAGGGTGTTTCAAAACTGCTCTGTCTAAAGGAACGTTCAGCTCTGTGAGTTGAATACAAACAACGCAAAGAAGTTACTGAGAATTCTTCTGTCTAGCATTCTATGAAGAAATCCCGTTTCCAACGAAGGCCTCAACCAGGTCTAAATATCCAATTGCAGACTTAACAAACAGAGTGTTTTCAAACTGCTCTATGCAAAGAAAGGTTAAACTCTGTGAGTTGAACACACCCATTACAAAGTAGTTTCTGAGAATGATTCTGTGTAGTTTTGAAACGGGGTTATTTCAATTTCTAAGATTGGCCTCAAATCGCAGGAAATCTCCACTTGCAATTTCCACAAAAAGAGTGTTTCAAAACTGATCTTTCTAAAGGAATGTTTAACTCTGTGGGTTGAACACACACCACACAAAGAAGTTACTGAGAATTCTTCTTTCTTGCAGTATATGAAGAAATCCCGTTTCCAACGAAGGCCACAAAGAGGTCTAAATATCCACTTGCAGACTTAAGAAACAGAGTGTTTCCAAACTGCTCTATGAAAAGAAAGGTTAAACTCTGTGAGTTGAACACACCCATTACAAAGTAGTTTCTGAGAATGATTCTGTGTAGTTTTGAAACGGGGTTATTTCAATTTCTAAGATTGGCCTCAAATCGCAGGAAATCTCCACTTGCAATTTCCACAAAAAGAGTGTTTCAAAACTGATCTTTCTAAAGGAAGGTTTAACTCTGTGAGTTGAACACACACCACACAAAGAAGTTACTGAGAATTCTTCTTTCTTGCAGTATATGAAGAAATCCCGTTTCCAACGAAGGCCACAAAGAGGTCTAAATATCCACTTGCAGACTTAAGAAACAGAGTGTTTCCAAACTGCTCTATGAAAAGAAAGGTTAAACTCTGTGAGTTGAACACATCCAGTACAAAGTAGTTTCTGAGAATGATTCTGTCTAGTTTTTAAACGAGGATATTGCCATTTCTAAGATTGGCCTCAAATCTCTTGAAATCTCCACTTGCAAATTCCACAAAAAGAGTGTTTCAAAACTGCTCTGTCTAAAGGAACGTTCAGCTCTGTGAGTTGAATACAAACAACGCAAAGTAGTTGCTGAGAATTCTTCTGTCTAGCATTCTATGAAGAAATCCCGTTTCCAACGAAGGCCTCAACCAGGTCTAAATATCCACTTGCAGACTTAACAAACAGAGTGTTTTCAAACTGCTCTATGAAAAGAAAGGTTAAACTCTGTGAGTTGAACACACCCATTACAAAGTAGTTTCTGAGAATGATTCTGTGTAGTTTTGAAACGGGGTTATTTCAATTTCTAAGATTGGCCTCAAATCGCAGGAAATCTCCACTTGCAATTTCCACAAAAAGAGTGTTTCAAAACTGATCTTTCTAAAGGAAGGTTTAACTCTGTGAGTTGAACACACACCACACAAAGAAGTTACTGAGAATTCTTCTTTCTTGCAGTATATGAAGAAATCCCGTTTCAAACGAAGGCCACAAAGAGGTCTAAATATCCACTTGCAGACTTAAGAAACAGAGTGTTTCCAAACTGCTCTATGAAAAGAAAGGTTAAACTCTGTGAGTTGAACACACCCATTACAAAGTAGTTTCTGAGAATGATTCTGTGTAGTTTTGAAACGGGGTTCTTTCAATTTCTAAGATTGGCCTCAAATCGCAGGAAATCTCCACTTGGAATTTCCACAAAAAGAGTGTTTCAAAACTGATCTTTCTAAAGGAAGGTTTAACTCTGTGAGTTGAACACACACCACACAAAGAAGTTACTGAGAATTCTTCTTTCTTGCAGTATATGAAGAAATCCCGTTTCCAACGAAGGCCACAAAGAGGTCTAAATATCCACTTGCAGACTTAACAAACAGAGTGTTTCCAAACTGCTCTATGAAAAGAAAGGTTAAACTCTGTGAGTTGAACACATCCAGTACAAAGTAGTTTCTGAGAATGATTCTGTCTAGTTTTTAAACGAGGATATTGCCATTTCTAAGATTGGCCTCAAATCTCTTGAAATCTCCACTTGCAAATTCCACAAAAAGAGTGTTTCAAAACTGCTCTGTCTAAAGGAACGTTCAGCTCTGTGAGTTGAATACAAACAACGCAAAGAAGTTACTGAGAATTCTTCTGTCTAGCATTCTATGAAGAAATCCCTTTTCCAACGAAGGCCTCAAGCAGGTCTAAATATCCACTTGCAGACTTAACAAACAGAGTGTTTTCAAACTGCTCTATGAAAAGGAAGGTTAAACTCTGTGAGTTGAACACACCCATTACAAAGTAGTTTCTGAGAATGATTCTGTGTAGTTTTGAAACGGGGTTCTTTCAATTTCTAAGATTGGCCTCAAATCGCAGGAAATCTCCACTTGCAATTTCCACAAAAAGAGTGTTTCAAAACTGATCTTTCTAAAGGAAGGTTTAACTCTGTGAGTTGAACACACACCACACAAAGAAGTTACTGAGAATTCTTCTTTCTTGCAGTATATGAAGAAATCCCGTTTCCAACGAAGGCCACAAAGAGGTCTAAATATCCACTTGCAGACTTAAGAAACAGAGTGTTCCCAAACTGCTCTATGAAAAGAAAGGTTAAACTCTGTGAGTTGAACACACCCATTACAAAGTAGTTTCTGAGAATGATTCTGTGTAGTTTTGAAACGGGGTTATTTCAATTTCTAAGATTGGCCTCAAATCGCAGGAAATCTCCACTTGCAATTTCCACAAAAAGAGTGTTTCAAAACTGATCTTTCTAAAGGAAGGTTTAACTCTGTGAGTTGAACACACACCACACAAAGAAGTTACTGAGAATTCTTCTTTCTTGCAGTATATGAAGAAATCCCGTTTCCAACGAAGGCCACAAAGAGGTCTAAATATCCACTTGCAGACTTAAGAAACAGAGTGTTTCCAAACTGCTCTATGAAAAGAAAGGTTAAACTCTGTGAGTTGAACACATCCAGTACAAAGTAGTTTCTGAGAATGATTCTGTCTAGTTTTTAAACGAGGATATTGCCATTTCTAAGATTGGCCTCAAATCTCTTGAAATCTCCACTTGCAAATTCCACAAAAAGGGTGTTTCAAAACTGCTCTGTCTAAAGGAACGTTCAGCTCTGTGAGTTGAATACAAACAACGCAAAGAAGTTACTGAGAATTCTTCTGTCTAGCATTCTATGAAGAAATCCCGTTTCCAACGAAGGCCTCAACCAGGTCTAAATATCCAATTGCAGACTTAACAAACAGAGTGTTTTCAAACTGCTCTATGCAAAGAAAGGTTAAACTCTGTGAGTTGAACACACCCATTACAAAGTAGTTTCTGAGAATGATTCTGTGTAGTTTTGAAACGGGGTTATTTCAATTTCTAAGATTGGCCTCAAATCGCAGGAAATCTCCACTTGCAATTTCCACAAAAAGAGTGTTTCAAAACTGATCTTTCTAAAGGAATGTTTAACTCTGTGGGTTGAACACACACCACACAAAGAAGTTACTGAGAATTCTTCTTTCTTGCAGTATATGAAGAAATCCCGTTTCCAACGAAGGCCACAAAGAGGTCTAAATATCCACTTGCAGACTTAAGAAACAGAGTGTTTCCAAACTGCTCTATGAAAAGAAAGGTTAAACTCTGTGAGTTGAACACACCCATTACAAAGTAGTTTCTGAGAATGATTCTGTGTAGTTTTGAAACGGGGTTATTTCAATTTCTAAGATTGGCCTCAAATCGCAGGAAATCTCCACTTGCAATTTCCACAAAAAGAGTGTTTCAAAACTGATCTTTCTAAAGGAAGGTTTAACTCTGTGAGTTGAACACACACCACACAAAGAAGTTACTGAGAATTCTTCTTTCTTGCAGTATATGAAGAAATCCCGTTTCCAACGAAGGCCACAAAGAGGTCTAAATATCCACTTGCAGACTTAAGAAACAGAGTGTTTCCAAACTGCTCTATGAAAAGAAAGGTTAAACTCTGTGAGTTGAACACATCCAGTACAAAGTAGTTTCTGAGAATGATTCTGTCTAGTTTTTAAACGAGGATATTGCCATTTCTAAGATTGGCCTCAAATCTCTTGAAATCTCCACTTGCAAATTCCACAAAAAGAGTGTTTCAAAACTGCTCTGTCTAAAGGAACGTTCAGCTCTGTGAGTTGAATACAAACAACGCAAAGTAGTTGCTGAGAATTCTTCTGTCTAGCATTCTATGAAGAAATCCCGTTTCCAACGAAGGCCTCAACCAGGTCTAAATATCCACTTGCAGACTTAACAAACAGAGTGTTTTCAAACTGCTCTATGAAAAGAAAGGTTAAACTCTGTGAGTTGAACACACCCATTACAAAGTAGTTTCTGAGAATGATTCTGTGTAGTTTTGAAACGGGGTTATTTCAATTTCTAAGATTGGCCTCAAATCGCAGGAAATCTCCACTTGCAATTTCCACAAAAAGAGTGTTTCAAAACTGATCTTTCTAAAGGAAGGTTTAACTCTGTGAGTTGAACACACCCCACACAAAGAAGTTACTGAGAATTCTTCTTTCTTGCAGTATATGAAGAAATCCCGTTTCAAACGAAGGCCACAAAGAGGTCTAAATATCCACTTGCAGACTTAAGAAACAGAGTGTTTCCAAACTGCTCTATGAAAAGAAAGGTTAAACTCTGTGAGTTGAACACACCCATTACAAAGTAGTTTCTGAGAATGATTCTGTGTAGTTTTGAAACGGGGTTATTTCAATTTCTAAGATTGGCCTCAAATCGCAGGAAATCTCCACTTGCAATTTCCACAAAAAGAGTGTTTCAAAACTGATCTTTCTAAAGGAAGGTTTAACTCTGTGAGTTGAACACACACCACACAAAGAAGTTACTGAGAATTCTTCTTTCTTGCAGTATATGAAGAAATCCCGTTTCCAACGAAGGCCACAAAGAGGTCTAAATATCCACTTGCAGACTTAAGAAACAGAGTGTTTCCAAACTGCTCTATGAAAAGAAAGGTTAAACTCTGTGAGTTGAACACATCCAGTACAAAGTAGTTTCTGAGAATGATTCTGTCTAGTTTTTAAATGAGGATATTGCCATTTCTAAGATTGGCCTCAAATCTCTTGAAATCTCCACTTGCAAATTCCACAAAAAGAGTGTTTCAAAACTGCTCTGTCTAAAGGAACGTTCAGCTCTGTGAGTTGAATACAAACAACGCAAAGAAGTTACTGAGAATTCTTCTGTCTAGCATTCTATGAAGAAATCCCGTTTCCAACGAAGGCCTCAATCAGGTCTAAATATCCACTTGCAGACTTAACAAACAGAGTGTTTTCAAACTGCTCTATGAAAAGAAAGGTTAAACTCTGTGAGTTGAACACACCCATTACAAAGTAGTTTCTGAGAATGATTCTGTGTAGTTTTGAAACGGGGTTATTTCAATTTCTAAGATTGGCCTCAAATCGCAGGAAATCTCCACTTGCAATTTCCACAAAAAGAGTGTTTCAAAACTGATCTTTCTAAAGGAAGGTTTAACTCTGTGAGTTGAACACACACCACACAAAGAAGTTGCTGAGAATTCTTCTTTCTTGCAGTATATGAAGAAATCCCGTTTCCAACGAAGGCCACAAACAGGTCAAAATATCCACTTGCAGACTTAACAAACAGAGTGTTTCCAAACTGCTCTATGAAAAGAAAGGTTAAACTCTGTGAGTTGAACACATCCAGTTCAAAGTAGTTTCTGAGAATGATTCTGTCTAGTTTTTAAACGAGGATATTGCCATTTCTAAGATTGGCCTCAAATCTCTTGAAATCTCCACTTGCAAATTCCACAAAAAGAGTGTTTCAAAACTGCTCTGCCTAAAGGAACGTTCAGCTCTGTGAGTTGAATACAAACTACGCAAAGAAGTTACTGAGAATTCTTCTGTCTAGCATTCTATGAAGAAATCCCGTTTCCAACGAAGGCCTCAACCAGGTCTAAATATCCACTTGCAGACTTAACAAACAGAGTGTTTTCAAACTGCTCTATGAAAAGGAAGGTTAAACTCTGTGAGTTGAACACACCCATTACAAAGTAGTTTCTGAGAATGATTCTGTGTAGTTTTGAAACGGGGTTATTTCAATTTCTAAGATTGGCCTCAAATCGCAGGAAATCTCCACTTGCAATTTCCACAAAAAGAGTGTTTCAAAACTGATCTTTCTAAAGGAAGGTTTAACTCTGTGAGTTGAACACACACCACACAAAGAAGTTACTGAGAATTCTTCTTTCTTGCAGTATATGAAGAAATCCCGTTTCCAACGAAGGCCACAAAGAGGTCTAAATATCCACTTGCAGACTTAAGAAACAGAGTGTTGCCAAACTGCTCTATGAAAAGAAAGGTTAAACTCTGTGAGTTGAACACATCCAGTACAAAGTAGTTTCTGAGAATGATTCTGTCTAGTTTTTAAACGAGGATATTGCCATTTCTAAGATTGGCCTCAAATCTCTTGAAATCTCCACTTGCAAATTCCACAAAAAGAGTGTTTCAAAACTGCTCTGTCTAAAGGAACGTTCAGCTCTGTGAGTTGAATACAAACAATGCAAAGAAGTTACTGAGAATTCTTCTGTCTAGCATTCTATGAAGAAATCCCGTTTCCAACGAAGGCCTCAACCAGGTCTAAATATCCACTTGCAGACTTAACAAACAGAGTGTTTTCAAACTGCTCTATGAAAAGAAAGGTTAAACTCTGTGAGTTGAACACACCCATTACAAAGTAGTTTCTGAGAATGATTCTGTGTAGTTTTGAAACGGGGTTCTTTCAATTTCTAAGATTGGCCTCAAATCGCAGGAAATCTCCACTTGGAATTTCCACAAAAAGAGTGTTTCAAAACTGATCTTTCTAAAGGAAGGTTTAACTCTGTGAGTTGAACACACACCACACAAAGAAGTTACTGAGAATTCTTCTTTCTTGCAGTATATGAAGAAATCCCGTTTCCAACGAAGGCCACAAAGAGGTCTAAATATCCACTTGCAGACTTAACAAACAGAGTGTTTCCAAACTGCTCTATGAAAAGAAAGGTTAAACTCTGTGAGTTGAACACATCCAGTACAAAGTAGTTTCTGAGAATGATTCTGTCTAGTTTTTAAACGAGGATATTGCCATTTCTAAGATTGGCCTCAAATCTCTTGAAATCTCCACTTGCAAATTCCACAAAAAGAGTGTTTCAAAACTGCTCTGTCTAAAGGAACGTTCAGCTCTGTGAGTTGAATACAAACAACGCAAAGAAGTTACTGAGAATTCTTCTGTCTAGCATTCTATGAAGAAATCCCTTTTCCAACGAAGGCCTCAACCAGGTCTAAATATCCACTTGCAGACTTAACAAACAGAGTGTTTTCAAACTGCTCTATGAAAAGGAAGGTTAAACTCTGTGAGTTGAACACACCCATTACAAAGTAGTTTCTGAGAATGATTCTGTGTAGTTTTGAAACGGGGTTCTTTCAATTTCTAAGATTGGCCTCAAATCGCAGGAAATCTCCACTTGCAATTTCCACAAAAAGAGTGTTTCAAAACTGATCTTTCTAAAGGAAGGTTTAACTCTGTGAGTTGAACACACACCACACAAAGAAGTTACTGAGAATTCTTCTTTCTTGAAGTATATGAAGAAATCCCGTTTCCAACGAAGGCCACAAAGAGGTCTAAATATCCACTTGCAGACTTAAGAAACAGAGTGTTTCCAAACTGCTCTATGAAAAGAAAGGTTAAACTCTGTGAGTTGAACACACCCATTACAAAGTAGTTTCTGAGAATGATTCTGTGTAGTTTTGAAACGGGGTTATTTCAATTTCTAAGATTGGCCTCAAATCGCAGGAAATCTCCACTTGCAATTTCCACAAAAAGAGTGTTTCAAAACTGATCTTTCTAAAGGCATGTTTATCTCTGTGAGTTGAACACACACCACACAAAGAAGTTACTGAGAATTCTTCTTTCTTGCAGTATATGAAGAAATCCCGTTTCCAACGAAGGCCACAAAGAGGTCTAAATATCCACTTGCAGACTTAAGAAACAGAGTGTTTCCAAACAGCTCTATGAAAAGAAAGGTTAAACTCTGTGAGTTGAACACATCCAGTACAAAGTAGTTTCTGAGAATGATTCTGTCTAGTTTTTAAATGAGGATATTGCCATTTCTAAGATTGGCCTCAAATCTCTTGAAATCTCCACTTGCAAATTCCACAAAAAGAGTGTTTCAAAACTGCTCTGTCTAAAGGAACGTTCAGCTCTGTGAGTTGAATACAAACAACGCAAAGAAGTTACTGAGAATTCTTCTGTCTAGCATTCTATGAAGAAATCCCGTTTCCAACGAAGGCCTCAACCAGGTCTAAATATCCACTTGCAGACTTAACAAACAGAGTGTTTTCAAACTGCTCTATGAAAAGAAAGGTTAAACTCTGTGAGTTGAACACACCCATTACAAAGTAGTTTCTGAGAATGATTCTGTGTAGTTTTGAAACGGGGTTCTTTCAATTTCTAAGATTGGCCTCAAATCGCAGGAAATCTCCACTTGCAATTTCCACAAAAAGAGTGTTTCAAAACTGATCTTTCTAAAGGAAGGTTCAACTCTGTGAGTTGAACACACAGCACACAAAGAAGTTACTGAGAATTCTTCTTTCTTGCAGTATATGAAGAAATCCCGTTTCCAACGAAGGCCACAAAGAGGTCTAAATATCCACTTGCAGATTAAGAAACAGAGTGTTTCCAAACTGCTCTATGAAAAGAAAGGTTAAACTCTGTGAGTTGAACACATCCAGTACAAAGTAGTTTCTGAGAATGATTCTGTCTAGTTTTTAAACGAGGATATTGCCATTTCTAAGATTGGCCTCAAATCTCTTGAAATCTCCACTTGCAAATTCCACAAAAAGAGTGTTTCAAAACTGCTCTGTCTAAAGGAACATTCAGCTCTGTGAGTTGAATACAAACAATGCAAAGAAGTTACTGAGAATTCTTCTGTCTAGCATTTTATGAAGAAATCCCATTTCCAACGAAGGCCTCAACCAGGTCTAAATATCCACTTGCAGACTTAACAAACAGAGTGTTTTCAAACTGCTCTGTGAAAAGAAAGGTTAAACTCTGTGAGTTGAACACACCCATTACAAAGTAGTTTCTGAGAATGATTCTGTGTAGTTTTGAAACGGGGTTATTTCAATTTCTAAGATTGGCCTCAAATCGCAGGAAATCTCCACTTGCAATTTCCACAAAAAGAGTGTTTCAAAACTGATCTTTCTAAAGGAAGGTTTAACTCTGTGAGTTGAACACACACCACACAAAGAAGTTACTGAGAATTCTTCTTTCTTGCAGTATATGAAGAAATCCCGTTTCCAACGAAGGCCACAAAGAGGTCTAAATATCCACTTGCAGACTTAAGAAACAGAGTGTTTCCAAACTGCTCTATGAAAAGAAAGGTTAAACTCTGTGAGTTGAACACATCCAGTACAAAGTAGTTTCTGAGAATGATTCTGTCTAGTTTTTAAACGAGGATATTGCCATTTCTAAGATTGGCCTCAAATCTCTTGAAATCTCCACTTGCAAATTCCACAAAAAGAGTGTTTCAAAACTGCTCTGTCTAAAGGAACTTTCAGTTCTGTGAGTTGAATACAAACAATGCAAAGAAGTTACTGAGAATTCTTCTGTCTAGCATTTTATGAAGAAATCCCATTTCCAACGAAGGCCTCAACCCGGTCTAAATATCCACTTGCAGACTTAACAAACAGAGTGTTTTCAAACTGCTCTGTGAAAAGAAAGGTTAAACTCTGTGAGTTGAACACACCCATTACAAAGTAGTTTCTGAGAATGATTCTGTGTAGTTTTGAAACGGGGTTATTTCAATTTCTAAGATTGGCCTCAAATCGCAGGAAATCTCCACTTGCAATTTCCACCAAAAGAGTGTTTCAAAACTGATCTTTCTAAAGGAAGGTTTAACTCTGTGAGTTGAACACACACCACACAAAGAAGTTACTGAGAATTCTTCTTTCTTGCAGTATATGAAGAAATCCCGTTTCCAACGAAGGCCACAAAGAGGTCGAAATATCCACTTGCAGACTTATCAAACAGAGTGTTTCCAAACTGCTCTATGAAAAGAAAGGTTAAACTCTGTGAGTTGAACACATCCAGTACAAAGTAGTTTCTGAGAATGATTCTGTCTAGTTTTTAAACGAGGATATTGCCATTTCTAAGATTGGCCTCAAATCTCTTGAAATCTCCACTTGCAAATTCCACAAAAAGAGTGTTTCAAAACTGCTCTGTCTAAAGGAACGTTCAGCTCTGTGAGTTGAATACAAACAAGGCAAAGAAGTTACTGAGAATTCTTCTGTCTAGCATTCTATGAAGAATTCCCGTTTCCAACGAAGGCCTCAACCAGGTCTAAATATCCACTTGCAGACTTAACAAACAGAGGGTTTTCAAACTGCTCTATGAAAAGAAAGCTTAAACTCTGTGAGTTGAACACACCCATTACAAAGTAGTTTCTGAGAATGATTCTGTGTAGTTTTGAAACGGGGTTCTTTCAATTTCTAAGATTGGCCTCAAATCGCAGGAAATCTCCACTTGCAATTTCCACAAAAAGAGTGTTTCAAAACTGATCTTTCTAAAGGAAGGTTTAACTCTGTGAGTTGAACACACACCACACAAAGAAGTTACTGAGAATTCTTCTTTCTTGCAGTATATGAAGAAATCCCGTTTCCAACGAAGGCCACAAAGAGGTCTAAATATCCACTTGCAGACTTAAGAAACAGAGTGTTTCCAAACTGCTCTATGAAAAGAAAGGTTAAACTCTGTGAGTTGAACACCTCCAGTACAAAGTAGTTTCTGAGAATGATTCTGTCTAGTTTTTAAACGAGGATATTGCCATTTCTAAGATTGGCCTCAAATCTCTTGAAATCTCCACTTGCAAATTCCACAAAAAGAGTGTTTCAAAACTGCTCTGTCTAAAGGAACATTCAGCTCTGTGAGTTGAATACAAACAATGCAAAGAAGTTACTGAGAATTCTTCTGTCTAGCATTCTATGAAGAAATCCCTTTTCCAACGAAGGCCTCAACCAGGTCTAAATATCCACTTGCAGACTTAACAAACAGAGTGTTTTCAAACTGCTCTATGAAAAGAAAGGTTAAACTCTGTGAGTTGAACACACCCATTACAAAGTAGTTTCTGAGAATGATTCTGTGTAGTTTTGAAACGGGGTTATTTCAATTTCTAAGATTGGCCTCAAATCACAGGAAATCTCCACTTGCAATTTCCACAAAAAGAGTGTTTCAAAACTGATCTTTCTAAAGGAAGGTTTAACTCTGTGAGTTGAACACACACCACACAAAGAAGTTACTGAGAATTCTTCTTTCTTGCAGTATATGAAGAAATCCCGTTTCCAACGAAGGCCACAAACAGGTCTAAATATCCACTTGCAGACTTAACAAACAGAGTGTTTCCAAACTGCTCTATGAAAAGAAAGGTTAAACTCTGTGAGTTGAACACATCCAGTACAAAGTAGTTTCTGAGAATGATTCTGTCTACTTTTTAAACGAGGATATTGCCATTTCTAAGATTGGCCTCAAATCTCTTGAAATCACCACTTGCAAAATCCACAAAAAGAGTGTTTCAAAACTGGTCTGTCTAAAGGAACGTTCAGCTCTGTGAGTTGAATACAAACAACGCGAAGAAGTTACTGAGAATTCTTCTGTCAGGCATTTTATGAAGAAATCCCGTTTCCAACGAAGGCCTCAACCAGGTCTAAATATCCAATTGCAGACTTAACAAACAGAGTGTTTTCAAACTGCTCTATGCAAAGAAAGGTTAAACTCTGTGAGTTGAACACACCCATTACAAAGTAGTTTCTGAGAATGATTCTGTGTAGTTTTGAAACGGGGTTATTTCAATTTCTAAGATTGGCCTCAAATCGCAGGAAATCTCCACTTGCAATTTCCACAAAAAGAGTGTTTCAAAACTGATCTTTCTAAAGGAATGTTTAACTCTGTGGGTTGAACACACACCACACAAAGAAGTTACTGAGAATTCTTCTTTCTTGCAGTATATGAAGAAATCCCGTTTCCAACGAAGGCCACAAAGAGGTCTAAATATCCACTTGCAGACTTAAGAAACAGAGTGTTTCCAAACTGCTCTATGAAAAGAAAGGTTAAACTCTGTGAGTTGAACACATCCAGTACAAAGTAGTTTCTGAGAATGATTCTGTCTAGTTTTTAAATGAGGATATTGCCATTTCTAAGATTGGCCTCAAATCTCTTGAAATCTCCACTTGCAAATTCCACAAAAAGAGTGTTTCAAAACTGCTCTGTCTAAAGGAACGTTCAGCTCTGTGAGTTGAATACAAACAACGCAAAGAAGTTACTGAGAATTCTTCTGTCTAGCATTCTATGAAGAAATCCCGTTTCCAACGAAGGCCTCAATCAGGTCTAAATATCCACTTGCAGACTTAACAAACAGAGTGTTTTCAAACTGCTCTATGAAAAGAAAGGTTAAACTCTGTGAGTTGAACACACCCATTACAAAGTAGTTTCTGAGAATGATTCTGTGTAGTTTTGAAACGGGGTTATTTCAATTTCTAAGATTGGCCTCAAATCGCAGGAAATCTCCACTTGCAATTTCCACAAAAAGAGTGTTTCAAAACTGATCTTTCTAAAGGAAGGTTTAACTCTGTGAGTTGAACACACACCACAAAAAGAAGTTGCTGAGAATTCTTCTTTCTTGCAGTATATGAAGAAATCCCGTTTCCAACGAAGGCCACAAACAGGTCAAAATATCCACTTGCAGACTTAACAAACAGAGTGTTTCCAAACTGCTCTATGAAAAGAAAGGTTAAACTCTGTGAGTTGAACACATCCAGTTCAAAGTAGTTTCTGAGAATGATTCTGTCTAGTTTTTAAACGAGGATATTGCCATTTCTAAGATTGGCCTCAAATCTCTTGAAATCTCCACTTGCAAATTCCACAAAAAGAGTGTTTCAAAACTGCTCTGCCTAAAGGAACGTTCAGCTCTGTGAGTTGAATACAAACAACGCAAAGAAGTTACTGAGAATTCTTCTGTCTAGCATTCTATGAAGAAATCCCGTTTCCAACGAAGGCCTCAACCAGGTCTAAATATCCACTTGCAGACTTAACAAACAGAGTGTTTTCAAACTGCTCTATGAAAAGGAAGGTTAAACTCTGTGAGTTGAACACACCCATTACAAAGTAGTTTCTGAGAATGATTCTGTGTAGTTTTGAAACGGGGTTATTTCAATTTCTAAGATTGGCCTCAAATCGCAGGAAATCTGCACTTGCAATTTCCACAAAAAGAGTGTTTCAAAACTGATCTTTCTAAAGGAAGGTTTAACTCTGTGAGTTGAACACACACCACACAAAGAAGTTACTGAGAATTCTTCTTTCTTGCAGTATATGAAGAAATCCCGTTTCAAACGAAGGCCACAAAGAGGTCTAAATATCCACTTGCAGACTTAAGAAACAGAGTGTTTCCAAACTGCTCTATGAAAAGAAAGGTTAAACTCTGTGAGTTGAACACACCCATTACAAAGTAGTTTCTGAGAATGATTCTGTGTAGTTTTGAAACGGGGTTATTTCAATTTCTAAGATTGGCCTCAAATCGCAGGAAATCTCCACTTGC
Source organism: Pan paniscus (assembly GCF_029289425.2). NCBI lineage: Eukaryota > Metazoa > Chordata > Mammalia > Primates > Hominidae > Pan > Pan paniscus. The sequence goes on along the minus strand of NC_073259.2, from coordinate 57,138,080 downwards.
AATTTCCACAAAAAGAGTGTTTCAAAACTGATCTTTCTAAAGGAAGGTTTAACTCTGTGAGTTGAACACACACCACACAAAGAAGTTACTGAGAATTCTTCTTTCTTGCAGTATATGAAGAAATCCCGTTTCCAACGAAGGCCACAAAGAGGTCTAAATATCCACTTGCAGACTTAAGAAACAGAGTGTTTCCAAACTGCTCTATGAAAAGAAAGGTTAAACTCTGTGAGTTGAACACATCCAGTACAAAGTAGTTTCTGAGAATGATTCTGTCTAGTTTTTAAATGAGGATATTGCCATTTCTAAGATTGGCCTCAAATCTCTTGAAATCTCCACTTGCAAATTCCACAAAAAGAGTGTTTCAAAACTGCTCTGTCTAAAGGAACGTTCAGCTCTGTGAGTTGAATACAAACAACGCAAAGAAGTTACTGAGAATTCTTCTGTCTAGCATTCTATGAAGAAATCCCGTTTCCAACGAAGGCCTCAATCAGGTCTAAATATCCACTTGCAGACTTAACAAACAGAGTGTTTTCAAACTGCTCTATGAAAAGAAAGGTTAAACTCTGTGAGTTGAACACAC